>NC_068375.1:30805461-31445461 GCF_023724105.1 Carassius gibelio | reverse complement strand
TGTTTTAAAGTCCTCTTGGTAATTTCCTACTTAAAAAAAACTATTTACGATGGGATGTATGTCCAATCAATCAAAATAAAAAAACAAATGTCTTGGCCAATTTTATCACCCATACTTTCTGTCAAAGATACTGTATAAGCTAGTATAGTACAGCAAAATTAAGAACAAAGCAAATAGAACTTCGGTGATTAGATGCATTTTAGGTGTGGAATTTATGCTTTTTCAGTGTATTTTATCACACTTGTGCTGCCACATGAAAGCCAGTTTTTCCATGCAAGCCTTTCACCGGGTATAAACAGGCAAATGAATAGTATTTTCTAGCCAATTTGATCACTGGTCTTCATAACCAGTGCACAAAATACATATAAACTATATTGTAAAATTAATCAGCAATTACAACTTATGATCAATAACAATTTGTGCATGTGTCCTATATCATAAATACAATCATTCAGCTGCAGTGCTCCTTTAACGATCTTTCAGTGTTCAGTGACGTGAACTATCCATTTAACAGTGCAGAAAATCAGAATGTTGATGAAAGGCTTCAGGAGGCACATAACATATGAAGTATGAACCATTTTAAGCTGCGCTCTTCCTCACGTCAAAGCTAATTTGATGACAGGAAACTGAGGAACATTCTGACAGGAAGTGCACTGACACTTACAAATCAAACAGTAGGTAGTGGAAGCCCTCCTCTGATATACTGTCATGCAGACGAACTAAAACAAAAACAGAGAATTGAAGTTAGATTTTATTGTGTCAAAAGCCCATTAAGAGTTTAAATGCTTAAAATGCTGTTTAATAATATACATATCTCTAATTCTAATTGGTGGAGGTAAAGCTCACCGATATTGGAGTGTTTCAGCAGACGACAGATTCGAGCTTCCCGTTCAAGCTTCTGATGGTCTGAGGGTCAAACACAGAAAAGCAGAAATTATAAATCACTGAACGGTGTGATATCAGCTGTAAAGAAACTGCCCAGGTATCGGTATTGATAAACCTTCTTTTTGTACTTATTTTGATGTTGAAGCTACATGTCCTAACACAATAAAATGATAAAAATCAAATCTCTTTATCACATTATACTGATAAATACTGATTAAAATAAAATGAAATAAATCTTTGACTTGACATGGTATGAATAAAGTGTGCATTTCAAAAAGACTTACAGGCCATGTTTCCATTGGTAATGACATAATCACCAACCTGATATGCCATTATGTTTTCTAAATATGTCATCATCACTATTTCCTGTGTCGAGTCTTGAGCATTTGGCACAAAACCATAAAAGGAGGTAGATATCACAAACTATAAGCTTGTCACAGTTGCGCTAAATCAACGTCCTAGATCTCATTCAGTCTTGATAAAAGGGTCAGTATGGCCCAGAATTGAGGATGGTTGGAGACTCAGCACAATGTTTAGATATACACCTTCACTTTTACTGCAGATTAGATTTAAGGTTCAGACAGTAAAAAAAAAAATTGCTCGTGGTTCATATGTTTGATATGCTAAAAAAAAAGAAAAGAAAAAGGACTATATTCAAATAAAATGTAAAAAATAACAATAAAAAAATAATAATAAAATAAAAGTAGATGCAACAGAACAAATAAAAACAATAGAGCAAAGATACAATTTTGGGTGTTTAACAGTAATCTTGGGTTATGTATCGCAGGTTTTTATTACGTTTGAATATTGTTACACTCCTACTAATATATAATCTATATTTCTTCTGATCAGTCATCTCAGGCTTGATCTCAACCCTTCATTTGTCCATATGTCTCATATATATATATATATATCAACAAACCTTTCAATATAGGTCATGGTTGTTGAAGAGCACTCAACTAGCCCATCTCGACAGACAATGCACCGACTAGGCTGTTAATTACAATAATGATGATGATGCAAATGATGATGAGTTACTATAAGAGCGGAATAAATGCTCCCTTCTTGAAAATCAACAGAGAAAATTAAGAGAGATGGCATTAAACCCCATCAAGCCCAAGATGGATGAGGGCGACAAAATGTGTCTTAAGCTTATTATTCATGCTCTAGAAGGGCGTCTAATGTTTCCGCAAACTGATAGCAGCACAAATAACGCCTCAAGACGTATCAGAAAAACGAAATACAACAGCAACACAAACAATAATAAAAAAAAAAGCTTTCATTAATGACAGACACAGACTCAATATTTTTGTGGGAGTTATTGTTTTTTTTTTTTTTATTAAATATTACACACCTTCAAAAAAAGTGTTTAAATGAACATTGTATATCAAATTAATTGTAATTCATGTTTAGTGATGTTTATGTTTAGAAAAACTCTAAATGCCCTAAATAAACAATTAAAAGTTTCATTTATCTTTTAGACAGTGATGTTGAATAGACAACACAAAAAAGTGGCCTTTCAAAACATTAATGTTGCATTTTTTTTAATTCCATGACTCAACACATTATTGAATTCTGCCTGGAATATGTTTCTAGCCGCTCCATCACATTTTGCTTTTCAAAGGGATAGTTCATCCAAAAAGGAAAATTCTCTCATCATTTACTCACTCTCATGTCATCCAAAAGATTTTTAGTCCATATAATACAAGGGGACAGGACCACTTCAGAAACTACACAAAGTGTAATAAGACAGTCACTCTTTAAATATTATTAGTTTAATTTTTTTTTTTTTTTTTACACATGTCTATAATTTTGCATAAGAATATGTTGATTCATCAACAGTGGTTGTATGAGTTACTGTCATATTCACTTTAGTAGTTTTTGAAGTGTCATTTTTGGATGCCCCATACACTTGCATTATACGAAGGGAGATATTCTTTTCTAAAACTCTTTGTTTTTGTTCATCTGATAAATGAAAGTCATATATATATGAGATGGCATGAGGGTTGGAAGGATTGAGTTTCCTTTTAATCCCATTCCCTGTATTTTTTTGTTTGTTTTGTTTTGTGTGTTCCACTTTGCTTCATTTGAACTGTTTTTGTTGTTGCCCTAGATATATGTTTGACCAGTGAATTTTGTTTTGATTTCTCCCTTTATTCAAACTTCTGTATGTCTGTCAGAAAAAAAAAGTACTTTTCTTTTTTAAAACTTGAATACAATTTAAAGTTGTAATTTTTAACTTTTACTCAAGTATGTTTTTGGTAAAATGTTTGAGTACTTTTTACGCCTCTGACTATAGCCATGTTTCCACCACTGGAACTTTACCCAGGAACTAGAGACTTTGGGCTGGTACTCGGTGTGTTTCCACCGCAGGAACCAGGATCTAAATAAAGTTGGGGGTAAAAAAAGTTGTTTAAAACTCAAATATTCGTTTTATTTTTGAAGACACCGCATATTTAAAAATTTGTTTTGTCAATTTTGGAGACGATCAGTGGGAGCTCAGTGCTCATGTTTACCAACGAAAGCAGCCTCGACTCGGCTAGTCCTTCTGACTTTAGTCGCTAAACAACATATAATTAATTTTGGGCAAATCTAACAGGTAATCTTTGGTCTTTATTCAATTAATCTATTAATATGTTAAAATTAAGATAAAAAGAGGCAATACTGTTCGATATGATATTTCGTTTCATTGTAACGCAGGCTATACAGGCCTAAATTAGGGCTGCACGATGTGTCGTTTAAGCATCGATATCGCGATGGACAAATCCACGATAGTCACATCGTAGGATGTGTGATGTAGGCTGTCATAGTTCATCCGTTATTCATTAACTGTACGGGCCAGCTGCTCCCCGGCCCTCGACGAATGTGATTTGCGGATTAATTGCACAGCTAAACTATCATAGAGTGAAAGTTTTGACAGAGAGAGAGAGAGCGCGCGCGAGAGAGAGATAGAGAGAGAGCAAGAGAGCGTGAGAGAGAGCATGCGTGATAGAGATAGAGAGAAAGCAAGAGAGAAAGCAAAAGAGAGAGCGCGCGTGAGAAAGAGATAGAGAGCAAGAAAGAGCGAGATAGCGCCCGTGAGAGAGAGAGATAGAGAGAGAGCAAGAGAGCGCGAGTGAGAGAGCCGCACTCTCACCATCTTCAAACAACATGGGCGCTGTCTTGCTCTCTCTCCCTCGCGCATATTAATCAATTGACATGATGGTGTCGATGTTTAAATCATTTAAAATGAGAATGTAAGTGTGCTCACCCCATTTTTGTTTGTAAGAATTTTTTTTTATTAGATTTCATATCGCAATATATATCGCAGAAAAATAAAATATCGCAATGTCATTTTTTCCCAATATCATGCAGCCCTAGTCTACATATTTCTCTGAACGACATTTCTGTAGCTATTAATATGTTTAAATGAAAACAAAAGGAGGCAGTGTTCTTTTATATCATATTTCATCTTATTGTAAATATAAATTGAGGAAAATGGTTACTTTGACTGTGGTGGAAACGCAGAAAGCAACAGGTCTGGAAGGGGGATTTCCTGCGATAAAAAAAAGTTACTGGTACATTTGTTTTGGGTAATTTCGGTGGAAACGCGGCATACATCACACAGTGACATAGGGAGTTTCATATGAAGAGCCAATTACACGGTTCAGATTCAGAATTACTTTTTTTCTTCATTTAATCATGTTCCACCTTTACCTATTATTCAGTATTTTATTGTTAACAGAAATCCCTTTTCAACAAACAACTCGTTTGGACTACAACGCATATTTTCCAGGGATTTGTGATATCACTACGTTTTGTCACTAAGTGTCGAAAACACTCTAGCTTTCCCAAGGCAGACAAATTTATAATCATCCGGGTTTAAATCACACTCAAATTGATTTGATTTTGACTCAATATTTACACTGAAGCTTGCAGGCGGCTATGGTAAGGAGCATGACATTTCCCAACCAGGTGTCAAGTAGTGCCAGTCACAACATACATTGGCCCAGCTAACCAATCACAGCACATATCGTATGTCAGAAGGCCGGCCTTCATTTGATACAGGAACTATTCGAGCCGTTCATGCCAGACTAGGGAGAGAGGTATTGTTATAATATAAAATGTGAAAAATAATGTTTTTTTTTTTAATCAAACAACCTAGTGTGACAGCCTGTTCTAGTACACCCCCAAAACTAAATCAAGACTTTGTAAATGAGCATAATAGGACTCCTTTAATGGCTTTGCAATGCCTTATCTTACTCTTACTATCCCCTACCATAGAGATAGGCTTCTTGATTGGCTAACAACAACAACAACAACAAAAAAATGTCTCTGGAATCCCACCCCTTTGTCTGTTGCTGATGTGCACTGACCTTTAACTCAGCTGCTGGGCATTCTCAGAGTTGTACACATACTCCTGAAGCTGTCGCAACAATAGAACGCCAACACCAAACACTGTCAACCCAGCTATAGAGCTCCAGTGGAGCTAATGAGTTCCCCACAGAAGCTCTCTTCCTATACCACTTTTACATAATACCTTTAATAAACCACTACACACTTAATTTCCTAAACAAAATATAAACTTCAAGGTTAAAACCATGCCTTGCTAGTAAAAAAAAAAAGGAAAAACTAGATATTTTCAAAATGAACAACATCTAGCAGTGATTCCCCTGGGTGTTTCCTTCTTAATTTCATGAAGCAAAAATAATACTTTCCATATGCAAAGTACACAAAAATAACGATTTATTCAACAATTTGTCTCCTCTGTGTCTCTCCCCATTAGCGCAGTGCCATTTCAAAGAACATCTGCTGAACGCAAACTGCGTACACAATTCTGTGTCAGCCGCGAAACAAGAATACATTTTGTACATCCATTTACGCTTTGTTGAATAAAGTCTTTGTTTTTTAATTCTTCACGTACAAAAAGTATTCCCATCACTTAATAACGTTGCAGCTGAACCACTGATGGGAGATGGAGTATTCTGACGATGTCTTTCATACTTTTCTGGACCTTGACAGTGTAATTTACTTGTCAGTGAATGAGACCGTCACAAGCCTCCCGGTTGTCATCCAAAATACCTTAATTTGTGTTCCGAAGATGAACGAAGCTTTTACGGGTTTGGAACGACATGAAGGTAAGTGATTAATGACAACATTTTCATTTTGGGGTGGAGTATCCCTTTAAGTACCCAACTATTTTTGAGAAGATTGTACAGGGTGAAGTGCACATCAAACCATACAACTAAACTGCAGCATTCTTAAAATATAATAATAACTAAAATAATTAGTGTAAGATAAACCAGTAGACAAATCAATGGTTAGACTACTAGACTATTACTACGACGCAACTCTAATGGGTCTTATTACAATTTACATTTCATGAACTTATTTGCTCGTTTTTCCAGGGTTATGTCCATCTCTCTGGGTCAGATGAGAGTCCCGTGCTCCAGGCATGTAACTATGCTTGTTCTCTGCTTCTTTTGCACGCACGCACGTACACACACAGTTGCCAAGTGCCAAAGGTGCTTTCACTGTCAGACCTCTCTTTATGTCTTTCTTTCAAACAGTCATTCATGATGATTCCTTATCTCTCTCTCTCTTTCTCTCCCACACATTCCCTTTCAGTATATCTAGGTCACATTCCCTCTCTCATGCCCACCCTCCTTCTAACCTCTTGACAGATCATATTGTTTCTCTCTCCTCAGAGTAACTCTCAGCCTAAAGACAGTCCCTCCTAATCTACACGACCCGACACAGCGCTATATTTTGTCAAATAAATGTCAAATTCTACACTGTAAACATTTATCATCCTATACTTGCTTTTTTGTGACAAAATGGTACAAAAACACAAAGCTACAAAAAAGAAAAATGAGAGATGATGAATGAGAGAGAGAGAATTTAAAAGCATTTAAAATAATCATCTTGACCGTTATGTATGGTAGTGTATATGACATCATATCACAGTAAAAAACACACACAAACGAAAAGACAACCTGGACACAATCTTGACAGGTTTTATAATAACCAGTCTTGAGTGCATCAAAAAAGTAAACACTTAAAAGACTAATCTATTTTACTAATCTACAGTACATTCCCAACCTTAATTTGATTTCCTCTGACCAGAAATCAGAAAGCATTGTGTCTCTCCACACAAGCTGTATTTAGAGGGTTGTTGGGTCTATTTTAAAAATGTTTTTCAGTGCCTGCGGAATCAAGTACATGTCAAGTGCTTGTTCTCCACATTACACGTTCTCACTACAATGACCACACAGCTGAAGGGACATGAGGAGGATGACACTTTGGCAAAGCAATTGCTGGCTTCAAGTTTCAGGAGGGAGGACAAAAGGGCATAAAAAGATTCACACCCCTCAACAGCGGGATGGCGTAAAAACTGAAAATCTCTTTCTGCCATTTCATTGGTGTAGTTTCTGTCTCATTACCATGATGTCTGTATCTGCCTTTGGCACTGACAGTAACCATGGAAGCAGATTTAAATATAGTTATCAGCATGTTGTAGAACTTTGAGTCTACTTTGAATGTTCTGTAACTGAATTTCTGAGAGTGGTACCCTACTGGTACCATAGTATCCTTTGATGTAAATACAACAATACATGAAACTTATCATTTTTGAGAACCATACTGCATATAAAAGAATCATACTATTACCATCTACCATCACTGCACATAGTGAAGATGGAACAAGCTGGAAATTCATCATCCATTTTCTAAATGCATCTTAAAGATCTTACTGTGAACTATTCATTCATTTTTGCATTTTCATTTTTTCTAGATTTTTAATCAAAATGCCATAACTGATGGATAGAGCCAAATTCCCTTAAAACATTTTTTTTCTTTTTCAATAATCCTTTTCATTCACAAGTATGTCACAATACAGAAGAATACTTTGGTAACATTGCAACTTTAAAGGACAATGTTTTACCACGTTGTATATTAGTTGTAAAATTGTTCCTAGAATTAAAACCCATCCATTATAATGTTACGAAAAAGAAAAACATGTTCAGGAATTGACTAACCTCTGGCGGAGAGTTTTTTCGTGTTGATAATTTTGGCGGCGTATTCTTGGCCCGTGCTCAACTTCACACATCGTCGCACCACTGAAAACGCTCCCCTGGAATAAAAGACAGATTGATTGAGACTTTAAGCATGTAGACCTGACAGTATAATAGCAACATAGTCATAATAGTTCTACATGCTGACAGTGAAGTTTCTGTAGTATGAAAATTCTAATTCAAAACACCAGACAGACTGCCTCAAACCCTGGCAGCATGTGTTTGTTTCTAAAACTTCAGAAGGGAAAAAACTGTGTGTTTAACCCCCCCCCCCCCCCCCCCCCAGGTTAAACACAGCAGAATATTTATTCATCGCAAATGTCCCTGCATCACATGATCACACTGTCGGACTCTTTTGCAGAAGTAGCTGTTCAACTGTGAAGGCTAACGTCACTAAAACGAGAGCTAAATCTGGCGGCCTGTATTAATAAATTATACTCAACTGGGTTTGTGTTATATGAATAAAACAGCAGAGCAGGTTTGTCATGTTTAATAGGTTTTCACATCTTATGGCAAGAAAGACGACTGGGCCTAAAACAACATTTTCGCAAATTCTACATTTATGCAATAATGCAAACACTGATGTAGCTGAAGTTTGCATCTCTTATTTTTATCATACATGTGTTGTAATAAAATCCAAATAGGCAGTATTGCACAAATACGCGTAACTCATATAGGTAGGTAAGGCTGAATGATTGGGAGGAAATTAATCAAATTGCGATTTTTCTGATAATAATTGTGATTGCAATTTTAATAATAGCAACAATTATTAAGAATTAATAATAAAATATGAATAAATGACTAATTAATACTAAATCTAATACATTTAAAAAATTTGAAATGTTACAATAGCGTAACTATTGCAACATTAATATTTTTTTATATAAAGGCTACTGTTTTATATATATTTGATATATACCGTTTGATTTATATGGAGTATTTATACATTTTTAAGACAAATGTTTTCAGAGTATGTCACAGCAGCATCCATCTGTTATTTTAAGAAACAAAACTGTTGCCAACCATAGCAGCAGCCGTTTACTTGCGAGCCTTGAATGCGCCCCGCTCATAAAAATAGGATTTGTTGCAGAGAGGATCCAAAACAAGATAGAAAATAACCCATTACTTCTATATTATGATTTTTTTCCTTCAAAATTTACTGTGAACCGAGCAACTACCAACTGTTAGCGAGTAAATGAACAAAGTGCTGTGCTTCCCTCTGAAATGTTTTGCACATACATTGAATGTAACTGCCGACCTTCGCAATTTCATAATTCTATTCATCCTGCAGCCTTATATGTGGGTCTATTAGAATGTACACTAAAAGTTGAAGTGCATAATTTTAATAGTGTGTAAATCAGCCAGATACCCCCATTGACCCTTACTTTAATTTTTTAATACGTCCCTTGTGTTAGTGTGGAAAATCCATTGGTGGCATCAAAAATACTTTAGAAAAAAAGTAATCTGACATCATTAAAAAAAATATTTCAAAAATCTCAAAACCACTGCCAATCGTGTCAGGGGTCGTCTCTAGGCAGTATTTAACAAACCGCAGTCACCCGTAAGTGCTCTTCAATGGGGCCTGTTTTTGTCAGGCCAGTTAAAGTGTCTATTACAGTGATTTATAAGAACTGGATGTGTGTGTGTGTGTGTGTTTGTGTGTGTGTACTGGTATACATGGTTTATGAGGACACAAATGAGTATAATGACATGGAACCCTGTAAAACAAACGGTTTAAAAAAACAAAAAAAAAACAAACAAAAAAAAAACATACAAAACAGTGTTTTATGAAATTTAAAAATTGGCAGTATTTTTCTGAAAGGGGTAGGTTTTAGGTGTAGAGCGATAGAAAATACAGTTTGTACAGTATGAAACCATTATGCCTATGTAGAGTCTTCATAAACCACAAATGCAAGTATGTGTGTGTGTTTGTGTGAGACACAAAGATGCCAGTTCCTCCTCTACAACCACCTTTCCCTGCATTAATGCAATTGACTGGAGCTACAGTGTAGAAGAGAGAACTAAACACACAGGTCACATGCAATTCTGTACTATAATGTGCCGTCAGAGGTCATGTGCAATAATATCACAAATTCAGCATATCTCTGCTGATTTGAGCAGCAGTGCGCAATTTGAATGTTGTTTTCTGCTAGACCTCAGGCCTGAGGGATGATGAGACCCTCATCAAATGCTTTTGCCCTGCTGCCCCTTCAGATCCATGAAAGCATCACTAAATCCTTGCTGTTCATTTCCTCTTCCTCTCTATCTCAGCATTCACTCATTGTTCCTGTAATACTTGATTCCCAGGGAGAATTGCATAACCTCTACATTCAATCCCAGTTCTAAAAAAAAAAAAAGAGATGGCTGAGAACGAGAAAAGAGATAACTATGCACTTAAACGCATGTAAAGCACTGACTATCCAGACTCAGATTAAAGGAAGTCATATTTGTACACATTATGACTCGTCTCGTGGTAAACAATGCATTATTTTGACGGTTCTTACAAAGAATGTTTTTTTGAATGATAATAATGTAAGCATATGAAATAGGCAATCGTAGTAGTAGCAGCGTTTTTTCCTATTGTCCATTCCAAACAATTAATTTTCAAAGAACCGATTCAAAATAACGATTCAATGATTCAGGCCATGATTTAATCACGTCATCACGTGGTCCCTGAAATTCCAGCATAACATTTTACAAGCTCAAAAACATTTCAAATAGTCATATCTCACCACCTCAGAGTCACTTATAGCCTAAATATAAATTTAATTTGCAATCCTAAAATTCTAAATCAATTAAAACTCTTGGTTGAAAAGACTTTACACAAATGGAATTTTCGAATCTGTAATCAACCCGTCATACAGTAAAGACGGAAACATAATTCCAGTACGTTTTAATTTGTTTATATTTCTGCTACTGAAATAAAGTTTGCCTCAAGTTGCAAGTGTTCTATCAGTTCACTCCAAATGCAGAGACAACAGAGTTCATTTTAGAACCATTTGCACCGATTCAGTCAGATTCGTGAACAAATTGTTCAGATTGTGAACAGGATCAACCGATTCCTTTAAGGATTCTGAATCAGCACGATTAGTTCAAGAATTTGACATCGCAATATCATAATACAGTATTTATAGTAAAGCACCAAGATGTTGATTATGTGGAAATGTCAAATACTGCCCAGAGCAAACTGCCACTAAATTTTGCTCTTGCATTTCTAGTTTTAGATCTAATGATCATGGAATATTTGCTCGAGGGGCGTTGCACTAATCAATATTTTGTTGCATCTGCGGTAAGTGGGTTGTTTTGAAATCATTTTAGAGGGTCTGAGTGCTGGTCAGCGGATCTTGGCAGGACTTGCGTGTGTCCCTCTGTCACAACACGTTTATCGGGGCACCACCACCTCGCGCTTGCTGTCAGTTTGGTAACCCTGCCCAAATATCATCGTGCAATCTTCATGCAGGACAGTTACACACATGCACAACCGTTACCCTCGTGATACTCACTTGCCCAGCTCCTCGTACAGCTGATATTCGTCCGTGAAGCGCGTACATGTAGTCGTGGCCATGTCTTCCCGTCTCGAACTCGGACACGTTTTAAGAATTAATAATCGATTCAGCGAGCTAGAGCGTCCGGGCTATTCACCTCGTCTTTGCGTTCAAAAAAAGCCTGATATGTCTTGAAACTACTGTTTTATGGTTGAGTAGGATAACGTGTATGCTGACGGCGGGCGTCCTCACCCCCGCGCTGTGCTCCAATCGCCTGCCTTCAAAATAGACTGCGAGAGCGCGCTGACAGCTGACTCAAGCTCGCCACCTATCGGCGCGTGCAGAAATAGCGTGCGTGGGCGCGCGGCTGTACTGTTATTGTAACTCCAAATAGGGACAAACCATGAGGGGGGCTATTTGTATTTCTATGAGCTCTTACGTAATCGTGATAGCGTGGTGTAAACCGACGTAAAAATAAATAAAGCATTTATGGTAGACGAGAATAAAATATTCAATTCATACAAACATCGTAAATTTAACATTAAGAAAATTATATAATACACCATTTTTAAAATTCAGTTTAATTCATTAAAATTCATTAATTTGTATTTAAAATATTTTATTTACGTTTTTATTTTTTTAAATTCTGTTTCATACTCTGATTTGTGAAGCACTATGAGCTCTATTATATGAACAGCTCAGTGTATAAATAAAGTGTATTATTGTTAATTTTTATATTGATATATTATTATGTTCTCTTTTACATTGACAAGTATAATTGAAAAGGGCAGTTTTCCTTGAATGGCTGGTGACTGGCATGGTTTTTGTTGGTTTCCACTGACCTTTCACATGTATATGGAATACACAGTGTTATCTTTCGCAATAATATTATTAAAAAAATGTTATTTTTTATTTTTACACTGAAATGATTATTATTATTATTTTATTTTTTTTAGCTAATGGGTCCATTATGTTTACATTGCTCATTTGGTTCTGTGTGTGTGCGTGTGTGTGTGTGTGTGTGTGTGTGTGTGTGTGTGTGTGTGTGTGTGTGTGTGTGTATGTTTTCAGCCATTAGATAACGAACTTGGACACCCACTCGGATATTTAATATTCAGCTCAATGTCAACATCATTAACCCCAATTACACTAATTAGAGTTGGTATGACTCATTAGGAGTGTTTTGGTTCTCTGTGGAGGAGGGGCAGAAATGTACAAGAACATCATGAAGATCAATGCAAAAGAGATTCGGCCGAGAATGGTTTAGAGCCAGTCACACATTTTCAGTTATTTATTCATTGTTAGGCTCACATGATGATGGCTCACTGAAAAATATTTGTGGTTTTATCAATATTGAATGATCGGTAAATGACCAAACTGAAAAAAAATAATAATAATAATAATAATAATAATAATAATAAATTATTGCTTGAAAAATATTAACATGCACACTCTTACTCATCACTGTCAGTTGGGCAAATTCATGAATTCAATTCAGAGTGCAATATTCATGACTCAAGAGCAAATGTTAAATCAAACCCAAGTTTAGAACCACACACACACACACATACTTAAAATACAGAATCATTAATCACAGAGTCTTTGATGGGAGTTCGAACAGTATTCAGTCATTCTGGGCCCTTGAAAATGAAAGGACTAATTTAAGTGTTCAGCATTTCTCCTATAATAAGTCCCTCGTTGCTTCCACTAAGACCGGTCGGTGGGTGTGGTTGGAGGGCTCATCAACGGAATTGTGAACACCGGTTCCTTCCCTATAAAGTTTCAACTCGGTTTGGTTTGCTTTGTTTATTCTTATGTTATGATTAGTTTAACTGGGTTTTGTCAGACGCTTGGACCATTCGTTTGTTTGACGGAATAGTGTTTTGGTCTGTTGATTTCTTTAAGTTTTCTATTTATATTAATACAAATCTTTGTTGCAACCTACCAATCTGACTATGTCTTCCTCATTTGTCACAGCTTTGAGCCGGTCGTGACACTGGTCACATCGAATTTGTATTTACTAAATTTGTTAAATCTAAATATTTCAGAGGTAAATCCATACAAGAAAAATTCTCATTCCTCGTTGATTTTATAATGAAAGCAATGGCTACAGAGGGAGCAAAAGGTAAAATTCAATGAGACACAAAGGGCTTTACGTATATTCTACTGCCTTGTCTATGAAAAGAGACTGTCCCACAGTAAGACGCAATGCATTGACATGAAGGTGACTAAGGAAATCAGCATATGCAAAGCTCCACCGTTAGGACTCTAGTCCTCCAGCAGGAGGCGCTGCAGAGACCCCTCACAGCTGTCACCCTCTCGAACCAGTTTTAGCTGAACAAAAACAAATATACATTTAAAAATATATAAATCAACTATTTACACAATTAAACCCATTTTAATGCCACATCTGAATTTGGGAAGAAAAACTGTCAAATCCAGTACTGTGGTTTTAGCTGTGCAGATTTTTTTGCTGCAAAAACTTAATCCCCGTCAGTCCCTGCATTAAATTCTGTGCAAATGAAGGGTGTGAGTCATGTGTGCGTGTGTGTGTGTTATTCAAGGACACATTAAATTAATAAAAAGTGAGAGTACAGACATTTATAATGTTACAAAAGATTTCTATTTAAATAAATGCTGTTTTTTTGAACATTCTATTTATCAAAAATTCTTAGAAAATAAAAAGGTATCAAAGTTTCATCAAAAATATTAAGCAGCACAACTGTTGATAGTAAACCGTAATGTTTTTTGAGCACAAAATAATCATATTAGAATGACTTCTGAAGGATCAAATTAATCGGGAGGTGTGGGGGCCATCTTACCACATCTATTCTTATATGCAGTTCATGGACACCTTATTTGTCAATTACGCATTATCTATTGTTATTATTATCCAACTCTGAGGTTCTCCCTTAGATGAACTGCTTCTACGACTTGTTCTCATTTGTCAGTCACTTTAGATAAACTCTGTTAAATGAATAAATGTTAATGTAGACACCAACTAAATGTGTCCCCGCCTCACCTCTCCAGATGTGAGGTAGGAGAGGGAGTTGGTGTTGAAAGGCTGTAGAAGAGTAGGAGGAGGCACACAGCTGCCCACTCAAAGCAGCGGTGCCAGTGGGCAGTAGATCAGAAACAAACCCCCTGGATCCAGACTAGAGACAGGGCAGCACACAGCACAGAGGCGTCATCAACCCGTCAGAAGAGATGGAGGAAGTTTGAATTGGCCTTAAATCTGACATGGATTTTCCCTGTTCTTTTTTTTTTTTTTTCGTACAATGAAATACATAATTTTTCATTATGCTTTGTATAATAAAAAATCTGGCCAATACCAAAAAACTGATATAATTATATATATAATATATCAGAATATAATTGCTATGGTAAATAACCAATAAATGGCAGATGATAACTTTTATTCTATTCATACAATTTTGTCTAAATAAATAAATTAGAAATACAACTTTAAAACTAAAATGAATAATTTTAAATGCTGTAAGTGAATGTAGGCATTACAACACTGAAATATACAGTATTAAAAATGGACATTCATTTTAAGATTAGCTAAAGATTACATTTAATAATATAAATTAGTTTTTTTTTTTAAATCAAGTTTAAGCAGGCATTATGTGACAACAAAGAAAATCCAAATCTAAAAACAGACAATTAAATATTCAGTATCGATCGATATATATCCAATACTCATCATAAATTACAAAATAAATTTCTAATATCAGCAGACATCCAATGTGATTCTAATATTCTATTCTAATATATTGTGCACTCATAATTATAACGGTCTTTGCTGCCAGAACTTTCGAAATAATAAGTAAAACATAAAATGCTACAAATAGAGAGAGTACAGTAAATGCATTTATTGCTAGAGTAGTGAAGAATGTGGCATCTCTAAATCCAGCCATGTGTATAACAATCCAACAGAGAATTACAAATTCTTACAGACAAGGAAACGGTCTCATTTCAGTGACTAATTTGGATGAACAGAATGTTCTAGATGTCTGTCTCTCACCAGAGGCAGAATAAGTGGGTAGAACTGGGAAGCAGTGCTCAGCGTGTCCATGGAGACAATGAGGCCTCGCAGTCTTAGATGCTGATGTACAGAGCTCCGCGGACCAGGCAGCAGCACTTCACTTTTGCGAAAACTGTAAACGTAGACAGGTAGGACTTTCAGAAACTGAGGCAACACCAGCTGACAGAAAGAAAGACACACACAGAGAAAGAGAGAGCAGAATAATATTCAAGACTCTATTATTCAAACGAAATAGGATTCATTTATAGGATTCACTTAGAATAACTTCTCAATATTATTATCTGTGTCTGCACCGTTAATATGGCTAATGAATGGTAAAATTAATTGAGACTGGGGTAACAGTATATTAGACTATCTATCATTTTAAAAAGGGACTGCAGCGGACTCTCCAGTGCTAGTGAATACACTGACACTCACACACACACACACACACAAAGTAAAGTTATAAACACTGAGCTCAGTGGAATAAAAACAACTGATTATAAACTGTTAATTATGATAAGTTCTCGAGGCAGCCTAACTGGGCTCTAAGGTTTTTTACATCTGATGTAATAGGACATGAGGGTGTTACTGATGTCGACTGAGTGCAGATGGCATTTATTACCTGTAGTCTGTTATAGCAGATGACACCACCCCCTGTGAGAAAGGGGATGTGCCCTGGCAAAGCCCCGCCTACTTCCTGATGGGAGAACACAAAGATGTGCACACTGCAGCCTTGAGTGACACACTCTTTAGCCAATGAGATCGAGGAATCTGGTCCTTGGAAGATGGACTAACATGAAACCAAGCGGAAGCAGATACATAAAAAACTTAACTCAAACTCAAAACTACCTTTATGGCTAATATTGTGGAAAAAAATGCATGCTCTTTAATTCACCTTCACCTTCAACTTTGATTTCATCTTGGTTTTAAGAATGTTGTAGGCAGTATGGTCACATTACTGTATGCAACAGACAACAAACACTGTTTTTATACTTTTCTTGCAGTAGAATGTGAGGAGCGTCTCGGCCTAGCTGCTTCTAAAGGTATCTAGCAGCTGACAGGAAGTGGACAGAATAACAGTGTGCATCCGTGTCATGTTCTCTCCAGAAGAGTAACTACATGATAGCACAAACTACACCAGCAAATGAGAAGGGAATCAAACAGATGAATAATAACAAATACATTAAATAAACAGCATATTAAATTATTTATCATATCCATTACTCTCAGATAAGTGTAATTTATTAAACAAAATGTTATACTATGATTTAATATGATAATTTATGATTATATATCAATCCATACATTCACCGCATCACATCAATACTTCCTGTAAGGCTACACCCCTCGTTTCATCCAAAGACTTGTGAGTGAACTCAAATGCCAGAGCTGTGCGCCAATCAAGCGCTGCCATGGCAACACAGCAAGAGTCAGGATCCGTGATGAAGGAGCCATAGCAACCAGATAAGCGCATCTCTGCAAAACACAGTGATTGAGCTGTTAATATAATATATAGTAGCTATCTACCAATAATATCTGGTATTCACACATTGAATTCAAGTTATGAACAAGTGACTATCCATTCTAGTACTAAAAAAAAGATTATATATTTGGCAAATCGTCATGTTTTATTTAGACTATGACCCATATGCTCTGTGTCTAATTTGATTACATCTCAAAAAGAAAGCATCATACAATAAAATTAATTGAAAGCTAAACTACAGTCTTTATATTTAGTTCTTCTCAGTCTCAGTTCCTCCCTGTTTTAGAATCTAGGTTTTAGATGCCCCTGTGGTGACCTTTACTGACAAAAACTCGGAGTTGAACTTTGAAGGCCATCTGCATGCTCACACATCTGCTCAAATCAGCTCGGAAGCATTCCTGTTCCATCTCTTACCGCAAAGGAAAAATACACAGAAAGAGACAGTATGAATTGACAAGGTTTGTTCACACTACATTAAACATGGTTGTCACTCCTCTTCTGAGTGCTCAATCCAGTTCTCTTCACACAGATGGAAGTGGACAGAATATTATTATTATTTTTTTTCAATTTTGTTTATGAAGAAAAAGAAAAAATATTTTTTGTCCATTGCTACAGTGCTCTAAATGCAGGAACAGTCCTCTCAAAGCAGCACTGGATAAAGTGGCTTGCTCAGGGCGACTATGATAATAGAGCAGGAAGGCGAACTTTGTAACACTTTCAGTTAATAAGATGTCTAGAAAAACCTTGTATTAGCAGCAGAGACTTTTAACAAATACCAACCATTATGACATTCCAGGCTAATTCTCGAGGCAGCCATAGGGTTGTTTTGAAATTTCCAATCTGTAAAGCAGTTTTAGAGAAACTGGGCTCTAAGGTTTTCTACATCTGATGTAATAGGACATGAGGGTGTTACTGATGTTGACTGAGTGCAGATGGCATTTATTACCTGTAGTCTGTTATAGCAGATGACACCACCCCCTGTGAGAAAGGGGATGTGTCTTGGCCAAGCCCCGCCTACTTCCTGATGGGAGAACACAAAGATGTGCACACTGCAGCCTTGAGTGACACACTCTTTAGCCAATGAGATCGAGGAATCTGGTCCTTGGAAGATGGACTAACATGAAACCAAGAGGAAACTTTTATATAAACCTCAAAACTACCTTTATGTCTAATATTGTGGAAAAGAATACATGCTCTCTAAATCACCTTCACTTTGCTAGAGCTGAAGAAACCAGAGTTTTTCTGATTTGTGCTTTCAGAAACAAGGTGAGGCATGCAGCACAGATGTAGAATTTTTCAGCAAGAGCACATGCATGTTTAAGACTCATATTAAGGCTCTTGCCTGAAGAATCTTCAGTCCTGCAGAAACAGGAAGCTCTTGTGAGCTGGATCTATCTTCCGATTCAGGGTTGAAAAGTGAAATTTCCTGTAGAACTCTGCCCAAGAAGAAAGGACTATTGGTAACCTTTTGCCTCTTGCTATAACGATAATTCTTCACTATGATCTTCTAAACTACGAGTCGAAAACGCTAGTTCACGTTAACTTTCACTTAAGCTGGCAAACGATCTCAGCTTAAGCGTGGATAGTGATGAGCTAACTGATCTCTGCTTCATTACAGTTTGCACATCTTTTTTTCATCGCGAATGTTGATCTGCCTTCAAAACACCTGTTAAAAGAGTCGCACGATAGCATGCGTCATCATTACGACACACCCTTTATGGCATTAGTTCTGCCTTTTGTTCACACAGAACTCGTTCCAGGATTGAACCCGGCAATGCTACTAGGTCCCCAAGCTGGGATCAATCCCGGGACCTGTTTGCATTCACACAGAAGGCGACCCGGCAATTTTCCGGGACCCACGTGCAGTGTGAAAGGGGCTAAAGTTTCCTTACTTTAGCAAAGGAAAACCAGTCTCCTCTTGGCTTATATCGAAATCCTCTGACAGTCTTCTTTACAAATCCTTGTTTTGTACTTCATATAATTCATACTAATTCATGACCGTTGTTTTGTTTTTTTATTCTTCACCCTGCGATTCTGTGTTCGTCACTTTCCAACCTCATATGTCTTCGCCTGGAGCTGCTTCCGTGTACAACAGAGAACAAAAGCTAGATTAAACTGATTATTACGTTTTAAATATGGTTATTTTTCTTACAAAAACGTATCGATTCAGGAAGCCTTTGTTCACTCTACGGAACCATGTGAGGCACTTTTTATTATAGATAGATGCATTTTATTTAACTTCTTTTGGACAGATAAATATATACTGTAGTGTATATTTTAAAATAAAAACAAAACATGATCATGCTTTGAATTAGTTGTTTGTATTACAATACATAGTATAAAACAAGAAAAATTTAAGTTCAAAACAAATTCACGCCATTCCTGTTTTTGCAGTATCATATGGGCCAAGACTGATCTCAGGTCTTTTTTCTGCTGCCATGGCACTATGAGAAAAAGAAAGTTTGACCAAAAATGGGAGCACATATGTGCACATCTTTAACCGAAATGTGAAAAAAGACTGCAGGCCAAACAAGACTTACATTCTGTGATTTTGTAGCAGAAAGGACAGTAGAATCTTTGCCTGCAGTCCTGCTAGCTCATAGCAGGGCTCATGAAGGCCCCGCAGTGTGCAAAGCCCTTAACACAATCTTCAGCCTCAAACTGGCACATCACGCTGTGGAAAACATTCGAACAACACGTGTATAATAGTATTTCATCTTTAAAATAATTAGTAAAGCACTGAAGAGTATGTGAAGGTGATTGAGATTTCTCAAAATTTCTCAACATGATTCACACCCACACAATTCAACATCCTGGCAAATAAGACAAATAAAAGTGACATAGGTGTAGGACGTGGATTACTAAATAATTATTACTAAATTATTATTAACTTAATAATAGTTATATTAAATAACTGATAAATAATATATGTTTTCCCCTAAACACACATTATTACTTTAATAAAAGCATAATTAAAAAAAAAAGATAAGTGAAGCTGTAATGGAAATGTATGTTTGTCCTAGTGTCAGCATGACTCCGCCATTAATGTGGTGCTGAATTTCTAAGACTGGAAAACAACAGCTGATTATCATGATGTCTGATTATAAGAACAGCAGCTGTCAAGATTTCATTGCCTTTGTGTGCCTAGCTCCATTATTGTCTGAAAGTCAGTTAAAGTCAGAATAATTCACAACAAAGTACAAACAAAAGCTGCTGTGATACAAAAGCCAGGTGTATCACATTTATTTTTCATGTGAATCTATGAAGTCAAAAGGTAATATGGCTACCTTGGGCAGCAGTGATGGTACCTCTGTCCTCCAGGGTGCATTGTGTTGAGCAGAGATGGGGAACTGAATATTTCCCCTCCCACTGGATCCTGTCTTCTTTAATCATATGGACCTGAACATTTTGGAGACAGAGGACACATACATTGAGACAAAACAACTCAGCCATACACAACACTGCAACCAAACCTGAGCTGTCTTGAAAGAAACATTAGAGAATAAGTGGGCAAGCTGATTTACCATACTGCGTAGAAGCTGAGGATCCAGGCTGTACCGAGAAGTTTTGTCAGACACTGGACTTGTCTGACAAAAGAGAGGAAAAGATTGTGATCCTTCAGTAAATTAAATACAGTTGGCCTCATGCTTCTATAATAGATGAGACTGAGACAATTAACACAGACTGCAAATGTAACACTAAATTTCCATCACATACAAGCTTTCCATCAATCACATACAAGCCATAATCATGACACATATTCAGCACTTGCTCATTAAAATTATCTCTGTTGGGGAAAAAGAAGTGGGATTGTAACAACTTTTTAATTGAGGTATTTTTTAATTTCCAGAACTTTTCCTATGGTATCTTATGTCGTGAACGCCTTGAATTGTTTTATTTAATTACAATTAAATGAATGATAAAAGTGAACCAGAATGACAGATGCTTACACTGTCTCACTGGTAGAAACAATACAATATTTTAAATATATATTTTTTACTTGTATTTTTTAATATATTTTATTGTATTTTACCATAAAAAAAGAATTAATAAAATTAAATTTACAGTGAGAATTTTTTACTTAAATGCACATTAATCTGGGACATCTAAATGATTTAATACCAGATAAGGGTGAAATATATAATTATGCTTACCCTGGTAGATTTGTTGTGAAGGGCCCAATACAGTGAATAAGACGGATGACCTGCTGAGCTTCCTGATGTGTGGGTCATCGGGGTCACACTCTGCTGATCTGGGTTCAGGTTTGAGGAGGACAGATGGGTGGAGGCATGGTCGGGGTCCTGGGGCTCTGTCCGCACCATGGCTGAGGTGGTGGATGTGTATAGCTCTGGTTTACTCAGGAACCTCCATTCTATGAACAATTCAATCTACCTTTTTAATCAAAGACAACATTACAGAACAATGTAATTTTGTTTCTTAATCGATTAAGCCCTAAAAACCCAGTATGTATACTGTATCCTTTCTGGCATGATGTAATTGCAATTTCTATAAAAAAGCTTGTTTATACACATAAAGAGATATATAGAAATTCGGTCTCTTTACATGTCAGCCTTGCTGTCAAACAGTGATCAGCTGACCGTGCATTTCGTGACACCGGTAAAAGCGCTAGTCCGTCTGTCGCATGTATTTGATTGCACTGTAGGAGAGAAAAATACATTTTTACCATGCGATGCGTAATGTTAGAATATTTCAGGACGAGTCGCGCTAAAATTGAGAGAGACACTGTTGCTGCTTTTCGTACAGGAATACGGGTATGATGCAGAAACCGTTCGCCTGGGTTAACGTTACAGTCTTCAGCTCCATCACTACACAAATGGTAGAAATCTCAGAAGGGGAAATAATATGCAATTTCAATATTCTAAAATGCCCTCTGTCTTCCAGCACCGTCTTCAAAGTGTGTAGTGTGTGCACGCAGTTAGCGCGTCTCTCCCCACAATTGTTGCTGCAATATCACTATTATGACCTCAAGGTGGCAGAACTGCGTCACCAACATGGTCTCCAAACGCCAAAGTGGACATCCGGGCTACACGGACCAGTGACGAATGAGGACTCAAGATACTGTTCATATGAACGTTATGTGAAATGTATTGTAAGGTTTATATGTTTCAGAATATTTACTCAAATTAATATGATTAACATTAATACAATTCATCACTGAATCTACAAAAGTAAATGTTATACAAGTTTTGTTACTCAGATCAGTTACAAAAATTATTTTACAAAAATTATTATTATTATTATTATTTTTTTTTTACCTCGTACATGGGTAAATAACTTAAATTAACTTAAATCTTCTATATCCTACACTACACAGTCACTGTGTTTACATGATACCTCCTTCATTTTGGATCAGTACAGTTCTTAATATAGTATATTTAAGCAAAAATACTGCATTAACCCTTTAGTGACTCAGAATCTCATTCCACCCTCTACCTCATCATTTTATTTATTTTTTGGCCCTACCACTTCTTCTGTGATTAAGTGTCTAAGAGAGAGAGAAAAAAACATTGATCATGTACTTTTTCTACTATTTCTTATATGTTGTTAGTGTGCAGTTAAACCAATAAGTAAACAATGTGCAGTTTCCAATGTACAGTATTCCTCTATGTATCCACCTAATATTTCCCATAAGATCGGTCACAGCCATTTGTAACTTTAATGTGTCTGGCTCATGGTGTTGCTTCCAGTTATTTTTAGCTGTAAAAAACAGCTCATTATGCTGCTTGAAACTTTTTTTTTATTTTATTTTTTTACTGTATTATTTTACTGTATTGTCTTTTTTATGAACTTGTCATTTCCCTATAGTAGCTGATGAAGTCTCGCACATTCACAAAACAGCTGGAAACGTTGCAAAATAAGGTGGATAGGCCTATATGTTGTTGTGTTTTAAAATAGGCTATAAATGCACTACACAAGTAATGAATCCTGTTCTATAATTTCTATATGATAAGTGACAAATAAAATACCAGAATATAACAAAATATATTCAATATTATTATTTTCTTGACTAAAATGCTTGACATTTCTGCATCTGGGCAATTTGTAAATGTGAGGTAAAATGTGAGTATTAATAATGTGTAAAACACACATGCCTTTAAGGGTTAATGTGCACATAAAGGCCAGTTATTTACACAGTGGTTCATCATAGTTAGAACAAACACTTGCCTAAAACAAGAATGGAGGTGGAGGTGGTACAGCAGTAAATATTTCATCCACGCTTCTGCATGCCCTCAGTCCACTGATGCAATATTCATGAGGTCAAGTGGGCTGAAGGCTACACTGTAAAATTCACCTGCTTAATACATTCAGTTATGCACACACACAAAATCACACCATCAAGCACAGTGGGCTGTACTTCTACTTTAAACATGTGGCTAATAAGAGTCTTGAGTTATCTTTCTTCTTTGTAATTATACACACAATACCAAACGCTCAAGCCTGGCAGCACACAAGAACGCCCCAAGAAGGGTGACCACATTGTCCTTTGTAGTTTTATTACAGCACTTAACCTCCCAACTGCTATCTCAAAGTGAAGCTTTTGACTCCGTGCTGTCCTCTCCACACACACTTTTCAGAGAGAAGAGGAGGACTTCAGCATAAATGCCATGATTTACTGCCATTATAAAAACAAATGGTGTACAGTAATACCTTGGCCATTACTCCTGAATCTTTAAACAATGGTAAATCATTGTATACTAGGTAATTTCCTTAAAAGGAACAAGCAATTGACTTACATACTCGTTACACTCTTTATCATCTCATGATTTTTATATCAGCACTAAAATAATTTTCACTGTTGCAAAAAACAAAACAAAAACCTTGTGTACTACTGTCTTCATAGACAGCTACCTTCTAAGTCAGCATCCTTAACGTGCATGGATTTAATCAGTTTCATCTGATTTTTAATACTCACCTTCTACCTAAAAACCCCACTACAAAAATAAAAAATACAAGTAGTCTGAAAACTACTTATTTAGCCCAACGCAACTTTGACTAAAACAAGGTGTCTTAGGCAGCATTATTACAGCATTTATAAATAATCCTTTGCCGTATGGTAAATAATACAGCAAATATGCAAAACTATTCATACGATTCTAAGAAAAAGGAAAAAATTGTATGGAAAGCAATGAAAAGCCACTTCACATCAGACCATCAAATCTCTCAAATGTAACTGAATAATTGAGTAGTGTGCATTTAGGTACAAAGGGAGTTTTAAACAAAGGCCACCACAAGTTTTCTGCAGTTACACCAGGCAATAATGCTGCTTTTGGGATGAGAGTGTTCTCATAGCATTTTAGTAACCTTAACTGTGAATTGAAGTGATTATGCTTTTATAAAATGATTAAAGCACTCTAGTCAAGAAAACTAATCTTCATGTATACACTATGTGACTAAGAAACCACTTCACTATACTATAGTGTGTCTTCTTTTTTTAAAAGATGGTGGGGATAGTTCTGAGGAAGGTGCAGGTGCAGCTTGTCATGAAATGTTGAACTACACTAACATTCAAATGTTTGTGATCGGTAACATTTTTTATTTATATATTCTCACCAAGACTCATTTGGTCAAAACTGCAGTAAAACAGTAATGTGAAATATTTTGTAAAACATAAATAACTGTTTTCCATTTAAATATATTTTAATATGTAATTAATTCTTAATTATTATTATTTATTGTTTTATTAATCTCCAGCAGCCATTATTTCAGTAATCAATGTCACCTGATCCTTCAGAAATCATTCTAAAATGCTGATTTGATGCCCTAGGATCATTTAGAAAGTTAGTCTTGGACTCAGAAACATTATTATTATCAATGTTGAAAAAAGTTTTTCTGCTTAAAATATTTGTGGAAAATATGATGCATTTTTTCAGGATTATTTGAGGAGTAGAAAAAAAACTCAACAGAACAGAAATCTTTCAGAATATTGTCTCCACTGTCACTTTTGAGCAATGTAATGCATCCTCACTAAATTGAAGTATTAAAATATCTTACTGACACAAACACACACACACAAACACACACACATATATATATCTCCATGCAGCAAGCGATGGAAACAAAATCGGCCAGGGCGAAAAGTGAGGACCACATGACGCTATGACGTCGGATGAAATAAAGGTCTTTGACCATATATAGGAGAGAAGCTTTCACTCTGAAGCTGCACTGTTTGTTTAAAGCTGAGGTGAAGTTAACAGAGAGGTATCGTGTTGCGAGAGTTGTCTGGAGAGA
The DNA here is from genome assembly GCF_023724105.1 of Carassius gibelio. Classification (NCBI taxonomy): domain Eukaryota; kingdom Metazoa; phylum Chordata; class Actinopteri; order Cypriniformes; family Cyprinidae; genus Carassius; species Carassius gibelio. The sequence goes on along the minus strand of NC_068375.1, from coordinate 31,420,276 downwards.
CATACTGTACAGAACGACAGATGCATCAAGCAAACAACGGCTTTTACCACGAGGGAACAGGCCACCATCCAGGACCTGACAGTTATGAACTGGAAAACAGACACAAACACACAATAAATGCACAAAGACACACACACAATGACATGCACTTTCAGTTAACTCACATATAACTGCACAGAAAATACTTTAGGAAAGCATCAGCCAAGAAGACAGATGTGCACACAAGCATAATCAAACACAATTATTCAAACAACATTGTCAAAAGGCTCCTGCTCCACATGTACATGCGGTGACAGAGACAGACTCCCTGCTGACTGGGGTGCCTGACAACGGCTCCAAGCTCAATCCCAAAAGACTCCAGTCTGGATGTAAACCAGTATTCTCTGAACTCACTCTTTACTCTAACAGAACAGGGGACCTCACCGGTCTAATAGTTCAACTGAGAGCTTCTACCCTAAATAAACCCTAAAAGAGTTTTAGGAGAGTAAAATGCCTGTTACTATTATTAGTCAACAACACATGCCAGATGAGCTATGTATTGGCAGTATATTAGTAATGTGCTTGTTCACTAGCTAAATAAAAAGGCAGATTCCAAATAGCAGTGACGTTTTTGAAAATCAAAATAATAGACAAATAATGGCAGTTTCTCTCAGGTGCAACAGTGACTCACTGCAGGGTAATGGTTTAGGGAAAGTGAGGTAGACACCTTTGTTTCATGACTGAATATTAAGAAAATGCCCACCATATACTGCTGCCCGAGAGTGATGCACGTGAGAAAAGTGATTTTATGCTAAAAACAAGCAAAGATTGACAAGGAAAAATAAATGCTGAAATTCCAATATACATTCAATCATTTTGAATATTAAATCTTACTGGCTGGTACATGAAAATCCAAATAATGTAATGCAAATTAAACAAATAAGATGGAAAAATTATCTGGATGCCATTAGGTAAAAAATCGAATTAACTGGTTTTGCTACTGTAGCATTATGTAATATGATTAAAACACTTACATTATATTAGGGCACAACAAAGTCATTTTTGAGTGTCAGATCAGTACACTTCCACAGTGTTGAAACCCAGCACAAAGATTATAGATGTTTCAGTCATTTAACTATGAACTAGAGAAAATGCAATGCAAATTATTGTGGAATAAGTCCCGCTTTCCAAAAAAATTGTCAGTTGGTAAAGTCATCAGCTGCTTTTAGGCTCCGGTTCCCACAGAAACAGTGTTGTGAGATATGCACTTGTTAGTGGACATGGCTGCTTCAGCCTGAAATATATATATTTTTTGATGCAATTTGAGCATTAAAAAACAACAAAATTTATATGAACTTTTGTTGCTTTGTTACTAAAATGTGGGTTTTGGCAAGCAGTTTTTGGTATTTCCTCATTCAGTATACTGTAGGTAGCTGCTTGGAGGTGTTGAAAATATGGCTGCCAAGTGAACTGACTTTCCTTGAAAGGGACTTTGGTGACCAAATAAACACTTTGACTTAGCTTGAATGCCCTAGATCGCTAGACTGTGACATTTGAGAGTTTTGCATTAAATGGATGTACTGTATGGTTTCACCTGTGGGGAGATTTGAGTAATGGCACATCTAGGCCAAGGACAAATATTGTTCTAAAAGTGGGCATTTATACGGTACAGTACTGTAGTGTTCTCACTCTTTCTCTCCTCCAGAGGACATTGGCACCTGTATACAGATTCTTGGTTAGTTCATGCAAGACCGATTCAAGGTCAAGAATGTTAAATGCTAATATTCTCAGACATTGTAAGAACATGCTATATGTTTGTTAGCGTGTTCTAGATGAATTTTCTAGAATTTTGAACTATAATTTATTTTTATGTTTTGAATTTTTTCATCATTTTACTAATATTTCTATTTAGCTTTATTTCATTTTTATTATTTTATTATCAACTTAAACTCTTTTATTTCAGTAAGTTGCCAAAGCAACATTTCCTGATTTCTGTTGTTTTTCTTTTAATACTTACATTTAATTTCAATCAAAAAAAATTATTTTAATAGTTTCAGTTGTGGTTAACCATAACAACAACTGCCAGGTAACCCCCCCCCCCCCACCCCCTCAAAATCAGACAGGTAAAAACTGTCAATTTGAATTCTTAGAATAGTTAGTGATAGTTAGTCAACTTAAAATGCTTAATGATAATGCACCTCTCCTCAAGTCATACATTTTGAGCTATTATTCATGTCCACAGTTCAAGCAATGCAATAGAAGTTATATGCCAAATTTTAGTATTTCTGAGCTACATGTAGCATCAATAAATTCTGTTGTCTGGATTAAATCCCATTCACCCTCAAAACATTCACCCTTTTGGTTCATTACAAGCTACAGCACATAACTAGGAATGTACTGTGAGTGTCATTAATAAAGGGATTCATAGGTCGGTCATAGCATCTGTCTCATTCTGAATCTGGGTTTCTCTTTCTCTCTCTTTGCATCCATGTAAAGTCTCATGTTAAAAAAATGATTGCATGGTTTACACCCCCCCCCCCAAACCCTCCTCCCCAAGCTAATCTTCAAGGGAAGGGTGGTATATGTGACACTTGCTTATGTTCCCTTATTGAAACCAGACTCTCTCTCTCTCTTCGACTGTCTGTCTTTATTATACACATGCACAACCACACACCGCCACACAAGCTGTGGGTTGTTTATGTGGTTGCCAGGGATTTCTGAAAACCTTTGATGGTTGGGAGAGAGAATTTATGATTTGGTGACTTGGGGATTGCATTAGCATATTTTTGCTACAACAACAGTTTTGAGCAGTTGTGTAGCTTCATCTCAGGAAAAAAAAGATCCAACACTTCATGGAAAATGGACATTCAGTGTGCAATATGTATAATATTGAAATGTCTCATAAATACACATACACAAAAACACACACACACACAATGAACACCTGCACCTTCTAAGCGTATTGTAGTATGATGGATCTAGTCCCACCTTTTCCATTACACACACACATTCACACATTTCCCCAGTAGACCAGTTCCAGTGTGGGGCCGTGTCCTTGTAGGGGCTCCAAAATGACGTCCATGAGAGGTCTAGAGGCTTCAGTGTGAAGCTCTAAAGAAACCAGAGAAACATAGGAGGATTGAGATGTCTGAAAAAAACAAAAACAAGCTCTTTATCAAATCTCCTAAATGAAACAATAAGGGAGATGATTGATGAAAACTCATTAGATATCAGCTGTAAGGGGAATGGTTCCCATTAGCATTACACAATGATACTCTTGACAATTCTCTCTCTTTCATTATTCCTCTCACATGCTTTCTTTTTCCTGCACATGCACAAATACTCCCACTTTCTCTTTCTTCCTTACCAAGTTACTGTGACATTGCTATAGTTTGTTGTCACCAGTGTTGTTACTGTTAACTAAAACTAAAACTACTTAAAAAAATATTTTTCTTTAATTGAAATAAATATTAGATGAAATGTAAACGTTTTGAGCTATTATTCATGTCCACAGTTCAAGCAATGCAATAGAAGTTATATGCCATATGAAGTTATATGTCTTCTCACTTAAACAGAAAATGAGATACGTTTCCCTGGTGACTAACTTAAATAAAAAATTACTAGTTTAAGTACTAAAAAAAATAAAAATAAAAACAACAAAAAAAATAAAAAAATTAAATAGAAATAGAAAAAATAAAATAAACTAATTAATTAAAATTAAACAAGCACATAACAAAAGTACAAAAAATAAAATTAAAATAAGAATTGAAAAAAAAAAAAATATATATATATATATATATATATATATATATATATGCAAACTGTAGTGGTATATAAATACTATTAAAAATCATGATTGTCTTACCACAGTGAAAATAGGATTAATTAATTCATTAATTCAAATTAAGATTCTATACAGGTTCATACTTTAAAGTTGTGAAATGCATTAAACCTAATATTATTAAAAACCATTGTTTTGGCAAACAGAAATCACAGACAATGAAGTGTAAAAAAATTACAACAATTATGTAACAAACTATTCACAGTTTACTCATATATAATCATTGTAATAACTGTGACAACAAGCCATGGTACTGAACGATTAGCATATAAGTTAATTTGCATTCATATGTTAATTTAAAGAATATCATTGTACTACCATTAAACAAATCCATACAATTTTGGCATGACCACTTGTACCATGTCCAAAAACATGGTATAACCATGGTACATTTTAGCACTCCTTTGTTAATGCTTTTACTTTCAGAACATGTCTATGCATCTGGCAGAAATGTCATTGATAGGATGTTGCATGTGTCACCTTTTATTGCACCATCCCAGAAATATAGCCACAGGAAAGTGCGCTGCTCCAGGGCACATCTGATTGAGGTGATGCTGTGTGACTTGTGGTAATTGTCCAGCGCCCCTGCAGTGCCCCTCGTACTGGCCCTAGTGACAGAGTAGCAGAACACGCACTTCTCTCCATCCAAATGGCTTTTTTTTCCTTCTGAGAAAGAAGCCACAGACTCTCACACAAACAAGGTAATTAGTCACACCTGCACACAGGTGTGTAAGTCTGCCCCTTTCTCTCAGCACAACCTGTTTATTTCTTTACTAGCATAAAGTTCTATTTATGATAGCTGCATGTGTCTAGTTTAGACAGGAAACCCTACACTACAACACAACTTCCAAATTTTAACTAATGTAACTGTTAATAAAACCCTTGTTATCAGATGTCTTCTGGCAGAAACTATTAGCCTAGCACTATTAGCTTCCTATTAGCTTATTGTCCACTGATTGCCCTGGGGCCTGTTCATCTGAGGACCAATCCTGGCATTTGCCTGCAACTTGATGCAATAACAAGCTCAGTGTGCCGTTCTCCAGAGAAGAGATTGTTTTAGGTTTACAAACACTCCTGGAGTCTTCCTCACTGTAAATATATTTAATGAAAACTCACTCAACTGGCATGAAACAATTATACTTGGATGCTAAAACATGCAAACTAGAATGAAATGATAATTAAAACCTCAAGGTAGCTATAGACATAGAGAGATTTAATTTAGCAATCCCTAAGGGAAACTGCGCAAAAATACAAAACATGCAGGAAAGAACATATTAGAGGAGAATGCACTAAGAATTACATTGCACCAGTTATAAAATCAGTGCTGAACACAATTCGGTTGTTAAGTGATGACGTAAGAAGCGCTGTTTCCGGGTCCAAGCCTCAACTCGCTTCACTTGAGAATACGACCTCAGCAGCCGTTTATGAGCACTGTTTATTCATATTAATAATTTAAGCTAAACGCTTTCAAACTTACGGTATACACTACAGTCTCCGTGCTCACAGCATCCCAAACACAAATCATTTTTATGTAAATTTTTTTCTATTTATATTTTCATTGTTTGCCTATCTGGGACTTCGGTATGGAGTTAAAGGTTAAGATTATAACTTTTTCGCTAGTATTCTATCACATTGTGAGTTTATATTAGCACCTTTTGTTGTTTTCTCATGGTAACTGATAGAGCGTTTGGACACGGAAGCGCTTCTACGTGACGTCAGACTTAACAAGCGAATTGGTGGTCACTTCCCAGTCTTGGAGGTCATTTATAAGAGTTTTTGGGAGGTTTTGTGGAGGATCCGGCATACTATCCTGATCTGGAATAGTTTGGAGGGACTGTACAGCATCAGTGCCCCAACCAGACATCTGAAGTGAATTAGGAAGTGTGCCTGGTCATGAAACTCTTCTCCATCTTTTGATGAATTACCGCTGCTACAATCAAAAGAAAACAGACACCTCTTTTAAATCAAATTGTTCACTGTCTGCTTTGCATAGTCAGTATAAGTGCTTTGTTAATTGCATCAGGTAAACCGTGTAATGTTTAATACTTTTTATGTAGAAAGAATATATTTACATATATTCACATATATTTAAAATTGAAAATTATTGACAAAGACACAGCTTTTGCTTCATAAGGTATTAATTGATGGACTGGAGTCATGTGTATTATTATGGACTTGTGGGATATTGTGATTCTTTTATCACCTGTTTTGAGCCTCATTCAGACGGCACCCATTCACTGCAAGGATCCATTGGTGACCAGGTGATGTAATGCTAAATTTCTCAGAATCTGTTCTGATAAAGAAGCAAATTCATCTGACCTGCAGGGGTGAGTAAATTCTCAAATTTCCAATGTTGGGTGAACTATCCCTTTAAAGGAACTGGATATAATTGACAGAACCTAATTAAACTAAATGTTTTACTAAAGTGTTGATTTTAACTCACAAGAACAATCTTTTAGTTGCCATAAAATCACAATAAATAGCTGCATATTTTAATGTTTGCTGTTTAAAACCTCTGAAAGAATTAGGCAAATGCTGGGAGGTTATTTGAGGAACAATGGCTTTTACGTTTTACAACATTTTTGGCAAATCCTTTTAGAAAGTCTCATAATACCAAATTTTTGTATGTGCCTATGTTATGCTAATATTACATTACTGGCATCCATTGGTCCCTTTAGAACAATAAGTGTACTAGTGTGAGCAGAAATGATCCTTATACTGAGTCAGCGATCTAGACATTATTGTCCCATTCCTGATACTTCCTTTGAAAAAGAAATTGAAGCACGTTTGCAAGTATGTTCAGTCATATTATTTATGAGGCCCACTGTCTCAGAGGAAAGCAAACCGTACCACATTGAGTATTTTCTTATTGTTGCCCTGCACATTTGGTCAGCAGTGCATTGTAAGCATAGATTTTACGACTATCCTGCTAATGCACATACTGCAGGCTGTAAAAGAGCAGCACATCCTTTTTAAATCAAGCAGATACTAGAAATCTCAAAGTGATTTGCTATGTACAGTATAATGTATATATCATTACAATGCCAGAACAAAGAGATACCTTTAAACTGTGCCCTTTTGCAGCTTATGCCATAAATTCATGTTGACACTGAAAGGAAGCATACATTTCAAAGTGCTGCTATAGCACTACACCGCTCAACAACACTTTACCCATTAATCATACAATCACAATGACACTGAGAATTTCAAAACACAGTCAATGTTTATTTATACAAAAGATTCTTAATGTGCAAAAATGTGATTTCTCTTTCTTAATTTATTTTTTATTTGCATGCCACCCTAATATCTACATAATTTACTGTAAACACACAATGCCTTTAAGGAAAACAAACAGCATCTATATAACTCCATCAAGAATATATCCCTATGTATCTGCTCTTAAAAGCTTTAAAGCTACAAGCTGGATGCAATCACATTTCCATTTCGTTTCCAGTATGTACTGTATATAAAGAATGGCTGTTATACTGTGTTCTAATGCACATGGATTTTAGAGGATTGATCTATGTCTGAATGGTGAACTTGAAGTACATTTCTTGGTTATGTGGGCATTAAAAAAGACATGTTGTCTGGAGGTTTTATCCTGACTTGCATTATTAATTCTACACTTTCACAGTCAACCGGATGTTGATACTCCTACACTGTCTGGGACCCTGAAATTACATTGATGCATATTAAAGGGTAAACCCGTAAAAGTTTCGTTATATAATCTATAAGATATTTGGGATGAAAACCTGTAGACATGAGACTGTCCCATAAACTGGCAAATAAATAACAGTGTCAAGGTCCAGGAAAGTAAGAAAAGCTTCATCAGTATAGTCCATCGGCCATCAATGGATCAATCATAATGTTATAAAAGCTAATTTGGAGAGACACAGAGGAGAGGAATTGTTGAATAAAGTCGTTATTTTTGTTTTCTTTGTGTACAAAAAGTATTCTCGTCGCTTCATAACGTTACGGTTGAATCACTGATGGCAGATGGACTATTCTTTTCATACTTTCCTGGACCTTGACACTTTTATTTATTTGCCAGTCTATGGTACAGTCTCAAGCTTACCGGTTTCATCCAAAATACTGTCTCTTAAATTGTGTTCCGTCTTTACTCATGTGCCACAAAATGTACAAAATTAAGACTTTCAAAAATTAAGACTTGCACTCTGCTATCGCCATTGTATTGGCCAAATAAAAGACATTCTGACTATAAAAAAATGATAATATACTGCATAAATGTATATGGATGATCAGGAGAACTGAATTAACAGAATAAAACAGACAAAATAGAGTGAAAATTGAGCTGACAGCCGTGTAATGCTATTTTCAGGACTCACTGAAGTCTTCAGACAGCCAGGCAAAGATGGACGTGCAAAAGATTCATAAGAGGAGCATTGTGAAACTCCACAAACTATCGCTCTATTTGAAAGAACAGCCACCCTCTACGAGTCTGTGGTCTGACCCCCCTCCGATTCCTCCAAAACCAGCCTATACGGAGGAGAACCATAAAGAAACTTTAATGAAGGAAGAGGAAAGGAACTCAGAATCCATGGGAGATGAGCATCTCTCTGAAAGGGGGAAGCAACAAGGATGAAGAACATGATGCCAGAGATGGAGAAAGAAATCAACAGAGTGCTCCCTGTACGTATAGAGAGAAAGACAGATAAAAAGGTTGTAGGAACTGGGAAAAAAATATGAAAGACGACTGTGATCACAGCTGACGGTAGGTTCTATAGAGCGACACTGAAAGTGCAAAAAAAAAGTGTGAGACACACAGTGAAAGGGCCAAATCAGACATGCTCACTAACAAGGCTGGGGGGTTGAGGAGCTCCTGGATGTCTCAAAGGAGGAAGAGGGAAATGGGAGGCAAACTCACCCCCCTCATGGTGCGACATCACAGGGCACCGTTTTTTTCTCCCCTAACTACCCCCCCCCCCCCAGGTCTGGAAGTAGGAAGCAGAGATTCAAGAACCCAAATGTGCCGAGTGAGCGAGGAAGGGGTGTGTGTTCTGAGATCTTAACCAGCAGGAGGTCTTCATTTAAACTCTCAACCCCTTCCCTTCACACTACATTACTGCTCATATGGGTGGGAGAGATAATAAGACTCCGCAGTAATCCATAATCCGACTGAGACCTCATCGGAAGTGGAGGAAGGTGTAGTCAGACCCGGGAATGGAGGTACTGCAGTAATTTCAAAGAAAGAATTTCAAGATTTAGATTCATATTCATGTTCTTTCTGAACTCTTAGCATCACATAGAATCTCAATTAACCCTTTACTATTACTAATGAAGTAGGAGATAAAAAATGTGTATACTGTATATAATATATATATGTACACAGCTTCTGCTCCCCCTTGATTAACTAAGGTAGCCAAAAAGTGATAACCAAAAAAAAAACAGTAACCAAAAATAAGTGAATAATTACAAGACATGATGACCAGTCACAGAAACGAATGTAAATAGTTAATTCTAGTTAAAGCTCACAGTTAAATAGTTAAAGCTCACAGACATGATGAAAGTATCCACGTTCCACCAAAATATTTCTGCTGCACTAGCTCATAGGAGAACAGTCAAAAATCCTTTCATGTTTTATTCACCACACAAGTCATGAAGTACAGAGAGAAAGCCAAAAAATAAAAATAAAGAAAAATTCCAAATGTACTTTCTGCATTACACATGATTATTATTCCAGCGTGGGTAATGTACCGTCAAACAGTGAATGTGTGCTGCGCATTTGGAGATTAACAGAAACTAGAGCTATACGTGCTGCCCATCTATTTGTGCCCTGTGTGTTTGTGAGCCAGCACCCTGTAAGTTATTCATGATTTTGGGGATTTTCTGGGGCAAATACATTCCAAAGACCTTGAACAGAAAAACAGAGAGCTGGAAAAGAAACAGGCTGTTCTGAATGTGGGATATGAGGAGGAAAAAATGACATTTGGAGACAAAGTGAAGAATAAGTTCCTGTATTTGGATAAGAGAAGGCAATGAGACGCAAATCAAACGATATGGAGAAACGAAAGAGAGAGACGGGCTGAGGGAAGAGGCAGAGTGATAGTACAGATGATAGGAGGGGGGTTAGAAACAGAGAAAGAGAGAGAGAGAGAGAACGAGGGAGGGAGGAATTTCCCTCAGGGGCAATGTGTTTGTGCTCTCTCTCTCTCTCTCTCTCTCTCTCTGTTGCTCATTCACTCATACACACACTCCATCCACACATATTTGACAGACACACACAGCATGTAGACACACTTTCTAATTCATTCACTTCCCTCTCTCACACACTCACAGAATCTTTTTACGACCTTGAGTCTTATTTTCACTTTTTTTTTTTCCTGCCTAGAGTCTAGAGAAGGAGCTACGCCACCTCAACTTTAAAACTGCCGTTACAGAGAACAGGAGAAGGAGAGAAGGGACAGCAAGAATAGAATAAGAGAAAGAGAAAAAAAGAGGCTGGAAAGTCACTGAAGTGCTCTGAAGGATGGAATAGAGAAGGATGAAAGTCCCGAAAACATCAGGACGTAAGACTCAGACACACTTTATGAGAGAAACTGACTGAAGGAGACAAAGCTGAGGTAAGCTCTTGTCCTGCTCTATCACTGTTTCACTTCTTAGTGTCATTGCCCCCGGCTGACCGGAGTGTTTGGTCAGTGAAACTCTGTAGAATTAACCACATTCTGTGTTCCTCAGCAAATCTTGAATTTTAGCCAGCACTTTGAACTGTGCTTTAAATGTCTCATGTGTATGGTTGCATACAGCATGTCTGATTTTAAACGTGCTTTAAAAAGTGAACCCACTTCTTAACTGAGCACTCTTGAAATAAAGGTTCCAAAGAAAGCTTTAGCAGCAATGCCATAAAATAACCATTATGGTTTTCCAAGGAGCCTTTCAATGAACAGTACTTAAAATAAGCATTTTTTTCCTAGTATGAGGAACATTGAAAACATTTTTTTTTTGGACTACAATAAACCTTTTGTGGAATAGAAAGGCTCTTTATGTAACCATAGATGCCAATAAAGAACCTTCACAGAGACAAAGAAACTGTTTTGATAAAGAGATGTTTGGTATTGTTCTTAGAAGAGGTACTATAACTTCAGAGACCCATGTCTCCTGCAAACCAGGTATGACTAAGATCAGACTTATTTACATTTTTAGAATATATTCATTTTCAAGATGATTGATGCAAGTCTTTATTGTTATACACCGTACATACACAGGTGTTTATATTGTCTCTCATCAAATTATCAAGTAAATGCTTATGAAACTACTTTAACAAATGTCTATTGCGTCAAATCCCCTGGTAAAGTGAAAACAACATGTTGGGTCTCCAAAGAACCTTTCAGTGAAAAGTTATTAAAAAGAATAATTGTTCTTCCAAAGTGAATGATTTTTTTTTTCCACCATCAAAAAACCTTTTATGCAATGGAAAGTTTTCTTTGATGTTAAAGATTCTTCAGTAAACCACATATTCCAATAAAGAAACCTTAATTTTAAGAGTGTACTGAAGCTACTGTAGATTTAAATTAAAAATGCTACTTTCTATACCCCTAAAAGGCAGAAGATTTATCAATCCATTCAATATAATGACACTGTTTAATTAAGTAATAGACATGTGGATTATTTTGCAAGTTTTGTTCTATGAGAAAATAGACCCAGTGTATGTTTGTCATGTGTATGTTTGTGTATGTGAGTCGGTGGTTTCAGGAAGGTTGTGGGGCCATGGGAGTCACAGATGGGTGAATGGATGAGTGAGTTAATAGGGCTAATATGTTGTGTACTTCACACATGATGCTGAATTTATTGTATCAAATCATAAATGCAGCATGTGACCTGTTCTGTGACTTGTTGGCAGTTCTGCCATGTAATGCAAGCCTTAAAATATAATGATAAAACTCTCCCTGTTCTTACAGTACAAGTCAGTGTGGTGAAATTTACTTTACTAAACCCCATCCCTAAATCAGATGGATAACATGAAGGTTGATATGGATGTTGTTCAAGCCTTGGGTCTACCCCAAACCATAAAATCTGATTGGCTGAAAATAATGTTGTGCCCAAACCAAGGATGTTGATCTAGAAACATGTCCTACTTGGCGAAATCACAGTAAGCTGCTTTGCTTTACATAAACATATTTGATTAATACGGTCAATGCAAGATGTTGACAAAGGAATGAGAAAAAAACAGATGGATCTGGATTAGATGAATCTCTGTCACTTAGCATGACTTCATGGGGGCATAAAATGTTGGAGCATTAGTGATAGAGGAAGATGTGAATAATAGATATCAGATTTTATGAGCACAGAACTGCTCTACTAAGTGCAATGAAACATATCTAAAGAAGGAAGGAGAGACGAGAGGAAAAGAGTTGCCTATATCCTGTATGTCTGTTCAGAAGATTAGTTAAGAACAAGATCAAACAGGTTCACTCCAAAGCATTACATCGGTACGATTACCTAAAACAAAAGACTCAGACGTGGGTGGTCTGCTTTTATCCTATAACACGCATCCTAACATCCCTAGAATAAGGAATAGAAATTCACTATATTGTTAAAGACAATAATATTTGTGACCCTGTCTAAAGTCATTTGTTTTCTACATAAAATCAATCTCCATAAAGATGTAGAACATTCTGTGAAAATGTAACCTTTATATCTTTAATATTGACTGAGTAAGGCCATGTCAAAGATTGAACTCTTAGTGGAATTAATGGTTGAAATCAAACTTTGATGATTGTTATCTCATAATTAGATTTTGAGACTTTAGTCTGGATTTCACAGACAGGGTCACATATTAAATATGACTGAATAAGATAATAACCAGTGTTAATAACTAGTCAGTTTATCAAAATGCTTACAGCATTTCAAACTCAGATCCAATAATGCATTAAAAATAGATATTATTAAATTATGAGCACATTACATGGGCAATAGAGGACAACATAATCTGAAAATCTGTTAGAAGCAGAATAAGCCACAAAAGAAATAAATTACTTAATGGACCCAGTTGACGCCATATTTAAGTCTGTGAGTCTTGTTTCTGTCATAAAAATCTTAACATCCTGTGTTGTATCTCGAGCACCTCTTCTATTATTGCGACCTAAAGTTTTGCATTTCAAACTTTGTTTAAAGATCAAACATACTCTATACAGTAAGCTAGCATTGAACTGGTTCAGTTCATGGATAACTAAATGACTGTGGCTGGTGGGTCATTTATCTGTCAGTGACTCACCTACACAGACATTAGGCTCTCGTAACTCATATAGAAACTACACCAAAACAAACCCTCACCCACACACTAGGACTACAATAACTGAAAGGGCCAAGTCCAAAGTAGACAGCTTGGAAACCCCATTGATTGACCGATGGTCAAATCTGCAGTGGGGTTCCCTATTCAAACAGAAGAATGGAAACCATGTACCGGTTTAGATCAGTCAACTTGTGCTAAAAAGTATCTTTTTAATCAGACTTTAAGCACTTATTTTCGGTTGTGACCATCTTACGGTAAAATTAGTGACCTCAGGCCATATGGATGAGAGTGAAGGTCATTATGTACGTCACAGGGACTGTACTCCAGACAAAACCACTCTGTTCTCAGGAGGGAAAATATCCAGATAAAGTCATGAAGACAAAACAGTTGATCCTTTTAACATTAGATTGGCGTATCCTTGGATAGGAAGACAGAGATTTGTGTGCGTGCATGCTTATATGCATATGACTGTATGTGTGTGTTTACTTGTGTATAGAGGAGTCTTTTTGGTTTGTTTCTTGGGTCATTAGTGTTGACAGTTTTAGTCCATTAAGATGACAGGCTACTGCTCTCCTGCTGACCACCCTTCATGCAACTCTCTCCCCTGTAGTCTCACAGAGTCGAACCACAACACAAGAAAAAGAAAAATGAGGAAAAAATGAAACCACACAACAGTAAAACACGTACTGTAACGTCACAGAGGTGCATAGCGCATTACCACAGGCCCTAGAACATCCCTGAGAAAAAGGCTAAAAAAATAACACCAACAAAAAATATTGTTGTAATATTGAATCGGGAAGTCAAAGACAATTCCCACCCCTAATTTACACTCCTGATACAGTTCTATGCAAAGCATGCTTGGAACTATAAATCCGCTGCCCATTTAAATTTAATGCTACAAAAATGATTCAAGTAGTCCCTTCGCAAACAGAATAATACTGTACAGCTCAAATAATACAGTCTTGGAAAACTTTGATGATGATACGTTTTGGAGTTCATACTGAAATCTCTGTCAAATTGAAACATCATTTGTTGAGTTCTCTTTTAAAAATTCAAATGTGATGTTACTCGAGTCTTTTGTCCGGAGTAAAATCTAAGCAGCAGACTTAAGCAGAAATCTTCATTTGCATTCCATTTTTTCTCATTACTGTCTAGAAGAAACAATTGAAACAACAAATAGACTTATTTCTCTCCTACGGGACAAAAGCATTGCAAAACCTATCAAGAAAAAAGAACAGCAAATTCGACTGCATCTTCAAGCACACCTTGGTGTACCCTGATACAGAATTATGCATTAGATCATCCCTGCACACCACAATATAGTGGAGGTCTCTACTCTGCCACATATGCAAGAAAAACCAACACACTGCAAAATAAGAAAAATAACATCTTATTCTGCATCCCAAGTGTCCTACAAAGTACAGAACTGCCTGGCACAACACAGCAGGGCCTGACGGGACCCCTTTCTTGTCCACACACACACACACACACAGAACATACCACTGTTTCTTCACAATACCGAAGAACAAAAACACAGGCAGCGATGCAGAAAAATCCCTCTGTGCACAACACATCCATTCACCGCATGCATATCTATAAGCAAAGGATATAGCTGTGAGCTTAAGGCCCTTTCAGTATGTGAGCATTTAAAGAATCACAAAGAAGATGTTTTTCACTAATCTTTGAATGTGAGGGGATTTAAGGATGAATCAAAAGCAACAACCTGGTGTGGAAACGCAAGCACGAGGAGAGACAAAAAAGCAGAACCAAAGATGTTACTTCTGAGATTTTAGCGCAGCTGAAAGATGGCAAGCTCGCATGCAGACACACAACCACCTGCTCTGAGACTGACAGCTCCATTCATCTGGCCTCTAAACTACTTTTTTTACTTTCCAGGGATTAATTGCCAATTGCAAAGACAAATCTGGAAAAAACGATTTCTGGCGCAAGTTCATTCTCACCCTCTTGCTGTTTGTTTTGTAGAAACACTCCCTATCTATCTCTCCATTTTGGGATTTACCAGACAAGTAGATTAAAACTAAAGAGAGTGTGAGAATCACCCCTAGTTTTGGACTGTAGAGACACCTCACAGCCAACATGATGTAGCTGGCTAATACATTTCATACCTACTGTAAAATGTTCTACTCCCTTAAATAATCCACTGTAATTTTTGAAATGACTAGTTCATCTAAACAATCTGTTAATTACTCATCCTCAAACATTTTTTTTTTTCACATGGAACTGAAAAGGAAAAGTTTAGCACAAAATCTCAGGTGATGATCTGGGTGATAGAAAAAAAAAAGAAAAAAGGAGAAAAGAAACACGAAAAAAGTAGTTCTAAAAGTAGACTTGCAAAACAATCTTTCATCACTTACCCTCGTGTAATTCCAAACCTGTATCACATTTTTTCTTCTGTGGAAAATAAAAAAGACAATTTGAGAAATGTTTTTTGTTCTTACAACATCAATGAATGGTTCTTTGAAATTTCTTTATTTGTGTGTGTGTGTTCTGAAGAAGAAAATCGTGCACAACATGAGGCTGAGTAAATGATCACAGTATTTTCATTTATGGGTGAACTATCCCTTTAAGTCTGTTTTATGTAAGAAACAGGATGGTTTTTTGTGTTTCACAGAAGAAAGTCATACGCTTTTGGAATTAGGGTGAGTAAATGATGACAGAATTGTCATTTCCCCCCCAACTTTAATAAGCATTAACATATTGCATTATCTGCAATCAGGAGAAGTTCCACATCTTTCTCTCATTCAAATGTGGTTTTATTAACAAAGTTCGGGAGAAGCACGATCAGATAATCATCCAATTTGGCACAGGTGCATCTCGTTTAGCTAATCATCTTAAATAGCACGCAAGCGTATATATATCCAGTCTTCCTACCTACTGTCCCACGACAGTTTTTCGGCAACCCTCCTCCACCCCAACTCCTCACTTCTAATCTATTTATCCCAAATTAGGGATAGGGGGAGTTATTTAGGTTCGGGCTATGCTCCGGGCCCGGACCCCTCCCCCAGGACAGCACGCCAAAATATGCCTACTATTTGCCTTCAGATTAGATGTAAGGGTGAACTCGTGAAATCCAGTTCAAACTTTCTAGGACAAACCACATTTTAATAAAATTTGATGTATTGAAGTAAAACTAGTTGATAGTAGTGCATTTTAACTGACATGTTCAAACTGAAATTAAAATATATGAAAATGTTGTATTATTGCATATTTTAGTAGCATGTACTGTATACACTACTGTTAAGAGGTCTGGGGTCAGTACAATTTTTTGTTTTGTTTTTGAGAGAAATTAATCTGAAGCATCAAACATTACTTAAACTCAAACTTAAACATTGTTACAAAAGATTGATATTTTAAATAAACAATATAAAAAAGCTACAAAAACAGTTTCCACTAAAGCAGCAAATCTTTTTTAACACTGATACGAAGAAATAATTTGTGTAGCATCATGTGACACTAAATACTGTAGTAATGGCTGCTCAAATTTCAGCTTTGCATCACAGGAATAAATTACATTTTCAAATGTACAACATTACATTTTTGATCAAATGAGTGCAGCCTTGAATGACAATAAGGGACTTCTTTCAAAAACTTTCAAAAACCCCAAACTTTTGATCAGCATTAGTTTATAGCCTACAGCACAGAACATGTTGTTGCTGATTTCATCTCATTTCATCCATCCCTTTTCTTTTATTGATTTTCTTTTGCTATACAACATGAAATCATACTAGATGTGTCATTTCAGCCCTCATGCATGCCGTGACCCTGCAGTAGCTGTCAGGTCCACATGCTCAATTTCTGAGTTGTATTAATATGAACGGTCTAACCTCCATCTGTCCATCCACCCCTACAGAGAGACAGATTATAGATGTGACCACTGACTCTCAATGTTTACCCCTTCCCTCCAAATCTGTAATATTATACTGCCCACACACAAAGAGATAGGAAATAGATGGATTCTTTCCCCTGTAGTGAAAGCCAAACACAAGTCAACTGACATGAACTACTAACCCAATCTCTTGCCCCCTGTGGCACAGTCCAGATTACTAATCACTGAATGATTTGCTTGTCATACCGAATTGGAAAATTGCAGTTTGATAAATGAAAGGCTGTTGGCTCACAGCAGCGATTTTAGTTAATATATTTTAAATGTATAATGATAATACATAATTTAGTCAACAGTCCTTGAAATATCAAAATCATACGGGCAGAGAGTAAAGGAGAGAGGAACAGCGAAACATTAATTGGCTGCATGATTTCACATAATAATATGTGATAGTATTTCTAAGCTTAAAAGCTTATTTGCCTCTGGAATAGCATTTTTTTTTTAATTTTTGTGAGTGTGCTTTTAGAATGAAAATTGCTAACAAGTTGCTTAAGCTAAGATCTGCCAAACAAATAAACTCGCATGTGTGTGGTACTTATGTAGCAATTATTTTAGAAAGTTTTTAAAACACACAGTTTCAAAATGTATATTTCCTGGTAACTCAGGTAATGTTTTCTCTTCAATAACGTTAACCACAGAAATGATTTCACAAAGAACTGCTAACTCTCGTCAGGGCTTTTCATGTGATAATATTGTTAACCTAGAAATCACAACCACAAATAATTTCCACTATTCAGAATTACATTTTGTGTGGATTTAAGATGCTTAGCACTACATTAATTAAGTTCATACACCGCTGTGTGTAAATTTGCAGTTGGACAGATTGTTTTGTTTATGCAAGTGTCTCACGCTCACCATTTCACAGAATTTATTTGATCAAAAATACAGTTAAAAACAGTAATATTGTGAAATATTTCACATAACTGTTTTCCATATTCATGTATTTTAAGATGTTATTTATCATGTGATTGCAAAGTTGAATTTTCAGAAGCCAATAGACTTCGCTATAATATCATTCTAAAATCATTCTAATATGCTGTATACAGGGAAGCGCATGACAATTTCAAACATAAGAGACATGAAAACCCAAAACCGGCGTTACAGCAGCAGGACTGTGGCTCTCAGGGACCAACATTGGCCACCCCTGGAATAGAAAGCTTAAAGTAAATAAATAAAATTTATTTGAAATTAAAAATTGTAGCAATGTAAATTTCTTTGTTGAAAATGTAATGCATAATTTTTCTTTAAAAAAGATATATCTTTTTTTGACTGGTAGTGTAAATTCATTTCCGATTGTTAGTTGTAATCCTTATGTACTGTAGCATACTCTGTCAACTTGCATTTTTAAACAACACTATTACTTTAAAACTCACACTGTAAAAACAATGTCGTGTAATTCTAAATGTAAAATATTGAAAAAAGAAAAGAAAATGTTAATAAGTTAACAAGTTCCTATACTTTATACAGGGAAAAATGTAAAAGATCTAACCAGAAATTTCATTTAATTTTACGGTAAAATGCTATTAATTGTACAGTTTCTAGAAGCAAAAATGAACAAATAAACATACAATTTAGTCAAAAACTCTAAACTCATATTCCCAGAATTCCCTGCATGACATTTGAAAGTATTTTGTTTAATCATGTTATTTAATAGTCTTTGGTATCAGTTATCTACATTTTGTTACATTTTCTGTTGTTTAATGAATGTTTATTGCATCATTTAAGTGTTGTGTGTTACCATGATGGTTTTTTGTGTTTTTATATTAATATTTACTTCAGCTACTTGTGATGAACTTTAATTCTTCATGTTGCATTCTCTTTTGCCACCTGCTTGCGATGTTGAATTTACTGGTTTACATTCAAATTCACTTGTTTGTTACTATACTGTAAAATGTACAGTTTGTTCTGTAAATGTGTTTTATTCTGGCAACCACAGCTTTCAAAATTATTTTGAAGAAACTAAAATGCACATGTGGTACATGTTTTTACATTGTCTATTTGAGTAATGGTAACTACAGAAATGACTGTACTCAATCGAAATCCATTCGCAAAATTCCTTAGAGAACCCATAGTAAAAATGGCAGTTCACAGGACTTTAGGACTATAAAAACTGAAGAGCACTAGACAGAATCTATACGACAACAATTTCTTGACAACATCCAAAGCCAGACATGACTGTAAATGAACACACAAACCAAACCAGACTGTATTATTTCTCCATCATCCCATTATTACATTATGCTCTCTTTCCTTTCATCTACAGTACATGCTAAATTTCCATATCACATACTTTACAAGAAGAGTGCTTGTCACGAAGTAGCTGCTAAACCTGACAAGACGCAGACACATTTTCATGCCAATTATGTTGCCATGTTCTCCATGCCAACAACCTCTTTAATTAGAGTGTAGCCCCCCTCAACTTCCCCCTCCCCTCTGCTGGTACGAGACTACCCCCCCCTCCCCCCCAAACACACACACTCCTCATTATCAATGCGAGGAACATGCAAACCAGAGGGGGCTTGTAGAGTGTGTGATTCGATTGACCCAGATCTTCAATTGCAAATGAGAGCGAGAATGAAGGAGAGGAGGGAGGGATGGAGAGAGATGGAAGTGAGGAAGAGTGAGAGACTGGCGGGGTGCGGGGAGGTTCATGAAGAGACTAATTTGAGGCTTAGCGGGGCGTCCGTGTGCTAAAAACTGAACAGATTTACTGAAGGTCAGTGTCTATTGGACAGATTGAATGAGATCTTTCAGAAGCATCCAAAGGGACACTTTCTGGACATTTTTCCCTGTTTCTTTCAGTCCAGCGGCAGAGACAATTGCATCCTCTCAAACACTGTTTAATCCTTTCATTCATTCTCCATTTGCATTTACTTAAGAGGAAGAGGAGGAAATCTTGAAAGTCACTTGGTTTTTCCCTGTAGTACGTCTGGTGAATCTTTGCACGGTAATACTTGTGTGAGAGTCAAATGAGCTGCCGAGTCACCTCAAACACACAAATCTTTTCATTTTTACAATACACAACCACATGCTTCACTCACATGCTTTTGAAATATTTGTGTTCTTACCAAATTAGTAAAAAAAAAATAAAAAGAAAACAGTACTGCTAGATATTATACATCAGATTTTTTGTAAACTAATTATTTCCCAGTTTTTTTCTTCTTCTTCTTCTTCTTGAAAAAAGAACTAAGAAATTCAAAAGTGCTTCTTTAAAGACAGCAGTAAACAAAGAACGACATCTGCCAAATGTGACAAAAACATCAAACCATTTGCATCTGCAAACTAAAAGCTTTTACCATATCATATACAAAAACTGTGAAAAAAATGTAAATGGTTTAACATTACTACTTCCTTAACATTACACTACATGTAATTTTATTGTAAAATACTGTTAAGTAAAAACGATTAATTACCAAATAATTTATGGTGAAAAATAGTAACAGGACATTCCCAAAAGCCCCTGCATTATTAGTAATGTACATTTGCCGTTTCATGTCACAATTTCTATTATTTATGATGGGTTTTTGTTTTGCGTTATTTTAGCGTCTTGTGTGTTACCCTGATGGTGTTTTGTCTTTGTGTGTATGACTCTATATACTGTTCAACTGGCCTTCTATTGTACCACCTTTATTATCTTTATCAGGCAAAATGCAGATAGTAGACTGATATATTACTTAAAGAAACTTAATTACATATACCGTTATTAAGTTATTAGAACATTAATATGCCATCCCATAACACCTGAAACACTTTTTTTTAACATAATGACAAATTTCTGGCAACCACAGTTACTGTAAACTTGACAGGATATTTTTTACAGTAAGGAGGTTTAGAAAGGAAAAAACTATTGAAGCAAAATATTTCATTTTGAACATAACTGAACATACACGCTACAATTATTTAGAATGTCTAACTAGCAATCAGGTCTATTTCACCTTTATAATTAACTAATATATACAGTAGAGCTATAGGAGTATGGTAAGACAAGATAAAAAAATAATCTTTAAAAAAATAATCTTTAATCCTTCACTGTAGAAAAAGGCCTTTGGTGGGCATAGGTATGAAAAGTCACTTCTGAAATGTTTTTTTTTTTTTTGATATGCCAAAGAAAGTGACTAAATGCATTAGTTTTGCTAGGTGCCACTGAGCTCTGAACAATCCACTCGGATCAGGAACTGAGATAAAATGCTAATATGTGACAGGAAGTCCTTTGATCTCAAACACTGCAGGTCCTCTTTTTTTTTGTTTAGTTTTTTTTACAAGAGGCCAAGACTCTTGTAGTGTGTGCATATATTTATACGTGTCTGCGTGTGTGTGTGCGGTACTGCAGTTGTCTTGTGGTTGTTGTTCATGAATGAGTCTGCTGGTCTTGTGCAGATTTACTGCGTGCTGCGCTAAGCTGAGGAGACTAAATGCAAAAATGTGTAAGATAACCAACAGAAGTTTGTGTCACTGTATGTGCGTCGCTGGGTTTTCTTTTGGTGTGCAATGGCATTCAGAAAAGAGGATTATACTGCACAGTGAGAGGTGACAGTGGATGTTTGTTTTTTCCCAGCTACAGAATTTGTGTATGTGTGAGAAAGGAGAGACTAGCTTTGTTTGCTTGAGAGAGAAAAAAAAAACTGGAAGTCCTACTTAATCAGTAGGTCTGTGAGTCCCCGATAAAGATGAAACACACATTATAGATCCCTTTACGACAACTTGTGTGTCTGAGGGAATTAGTCGCCAACATAAGCTGGTTGCAAATTCATATGAATTTGTATGATCTCACTTGTGCAGTTTTTTACTGCTTAAGCTTACCTGATGGTTAAGTCTAGGGATGGACCTTCACAATGAAGTTTAACATACAAATATACAGACTCGTTCAATGTATTCTCATAAGATGGAGATGATGATGTCTTTATTTAACAGAATAAACACTTGTAAATCTAGCAAATTTTTTCATTCAATGAAGTTTGATTATTTACACGGCCATTCAAATGTTTGGGGTCAAGCTTTTTCTGGAGAAAAAAAAAAGTAAACTTCTATTCAGCAAAGGATGTATTAAATTGTTCAAAAGTGACAGTAAAGACATTTCAAATGTTACTAAAGATTTCTATTTCAAATACTGCAACGGCTGTTCTTTTCAACTTTTCATTCATCAGAAATTCTTAAAAAATGTATCAACGTATCCACAACTGTTTTCAACATTGAGAATTATGAGAAATGTTTCTTAAGCATAAGATCAGCATATTAAACTGATTTCTGAAGGATCATGTGACACTGAAGACTGCAGTAAACACTGCTGAAAATTCAGCAATCACAGGAATTAATTACATTTCAAAATATATTCGAATAGTAATAATATTTTCTATTCTCACTATATTGTTGATCAAATAAATGCAGCCTTGGTGAGAACATAGAAATCTTTTCTTTGCAAAAAAGGTCAATTTTGCCTGTCACCAAGAACAAAAACTAATATAACGCAGACTCAAAACAGACACACATACAGCTTTCTATTCACAATATCCTACAGCTCACTGTTCATGCGCAATCCAGAAAACAGAACTATTAAGACAGAAATATTGAAAATCTCCTTTTAATGTATTATTTTCTTATACTATTTGATTAAATGTCACCACCAACAGACAACATAACCCGAGGACCAGGAGCAGCACATTCTGAGGATTAAAGCTGTGAGATGAGGGAATAAAGTGGGAGACATAGACAGCCACTCAGACCCGTAATGGCAGAGGTGATGAGGCTTAGCAGTAATGATGACGCTGATGCTGGAGCAGGAGTGGCAAGACCACAGGGCTCCACACTTACTCCCAACTGTGTAATTATACAACGTACAGAGCAACACCACAGCTCGTTTACAAGGGCTGACTGCTCAAAACTAGATGAGGAGCAAATTAATAACCCATGACTCCGGCAGCAGCAGCAGGGTACAATAACATCACAACTGTGAGGAGACTAAACATGGAAAATGAATCATTTTAAAGTAGTATAGAGGTCAGAAATGACGTGGCCAACTGTCCTGATCACCTACTGACATCTGTCCTCATATTCTTTAGTTTTATTTATTTTCACTCTCTCAAAGAAGAAGATTCTTTGATTATATACTCATCCTAATGTCAATTCAAACATGCATGATTTTCTCCACTGAATGCAAAAGGAGTTTGCCTTTCAAAACATCCATATAATGAAAGTGGGCCAGAGGTCGTCGAACTCCGAAAGCAATTTAAGGCAATATAAAAGGATCATAAAATAGTCTATATAATTTGCACACCATATTCCAAGTATTTTCAAGCCTTTTTATAACTTTGTGTGAGGAAGACATGAAATATCATACGTGACAGCCGTGGCCAGCATTCACTTTCAATGTTTGGGAAGAGCAGATTGGAGGTTCTGCTTTAAACAAACACGTTTTAAATGTGTTTTAAACAAAAATGTGAGTAATTTCGAATTTCGAATAGTTATTCTAAGAAACTTTTTAAGATTATACCTATTACATTTTTGTTGAACCTGCACTAAAAAGACAAATATGTAACCACTGCATCAGTTTTGTGACTCTGAGGACAAATAACAAACATGCATATCTTTGTTTTCAATCTGAGAAAAAAAATTAAAACTCCAATGAGGTGTCTTTGCTACATGTGATGTGAGCGTTGCATTAATGTTCATTTTAACATTTTCTAATACATTATTCAAATCAAAAAGTGTTATGTTTTTAATGGATTTGCAAAAACATGAACTAACAATGAAAACTATTGTACTTTTATTAACTAATTTTAATACTGTAACAATGGGCAATATATTAATCCATTAACTAACATCAACTAATGGGACTTTATTATAAAGTGTTACCAGTAAATCTTATTCTTGTTATGATGAACTGCTCTATTAACTCCAAAGGGTGGCTCATGTAGTTTAACTGGAATGACTCAGGCTCATGAGGATTGCTCCAACAGTGAGCACTAGAGGACAGCAGTGAGAAGAAGAAAGTAAGATTGGGATGAGTAAATTTACCCAGGGAGGTTTCTGAGACACTATTGTTTCATGAATATTTAATGTGTTTCTTCTCTCTTGGTTTTAATAATTCTTCTAATTAAATCATACTCCTGCCCTGCTGCTGTTGTTCATTTAACACGTTTTACATCTATTTTTTCATGTTAGTAACTTAAATTTGCCTGACACTGAATGTTTTATACATTTTGATATTTTTTTAATGCGTGATTAATGCTATGATTAATTTTTTTTTCTGCTGATCTTACTATTGATTTTCTCTGAAAAATAATCAATTTCCTGTGCACTTTCTCTCTCTCTCTCTCTTTAGAAATTGACTTCACAGAACTTGACTTGGTTTGTGTGCCACCCTTGACCTGACAGGACCGACGGCATGTTTTGGACGCTCCTCCTGGCTTTGATCCTCCTGCTGTTGCTCCAGGCACAGCTGCTTGTTTGTCTGCATGAACTCCGATCCTCTCTGGCCAAAGTGACTTCAGCGACCCCTTCTGGAACTTCCAATGCCTCAGCTTTGCAACGTCTGCCAGGAGCCATAATCATCGGGGTGCGCAAAGGAGGCACCAGGGCCCTGCTGGAGATGCTCAACCTCCATCCAGATGTGGAAGTAGCCAAAAACGAAATCCACTACTTCAACCTGGATGATAATTTTCGGAAAGGTCTGGACTGGTATCGTGCCCAGATGCCCATCACTCTCCCTGGGCAGCTGACGGTGGAAAAGACCCCTGGCTACTTCACAGCACCACTGGCCCCAAAGAGGATATGGGCCATGAATCCAGCTGTGAAACTGCTGCTGATCGTCCGTGACCCTGCAGAGAGACTTGTATCAGACTACACACAAGTTCTCCACAACCGAATTCAGCAAAACAAGCCATATCAGCCACTCGAAGAGCTGCTATTATCACAAGAACACATCAACCCCAAATACAAAGCCCTTCAGAGGAGCTTTTACTACCAGCACCTTGCCAAGTGGTTGGAGCTTTTTCCCAGAGAGCAGATGCACATCGTGGATGGAGAGGCGCTGATTCAGAATCCGTTCCCTGAGCTGCAGAAGGCGGAGAAGTTTTTGGAACTTCCACCTCGGATAAAGCCAGATAATTTCTACTTTAACGTCACGAAGGGCTTTTATTGTTTGCTGTCTGCGGGACATGACAAGTGTCTGGATGAGTCTAAAGGAAGACCACATGCACCACTTAGCAGCGAGGCTTTCCAGAAGCTTTGCCGTTACCTGCGAGTACCCAATCAAATCTTTTTCAGAATGGTGGGACAGAGGTTTGACTGGTGCTAAAGACAGCTGAAAAATTATTGACAGCTCTTACAGAGACTGAGAATGAGATTTAAATTACTACTGAAAACTCATTTTGTAAAAAGAGTGTCAATGGAATATGTTTAAAAAATACAGCAACCAGTTTGCAAGATGGCCAAGCAAAGAGACCAGCATCAAAATCTGTTCTGAACGGTAATACATCTGGCCTACAGTCTACAATTTGTCTTCTGTGGAAAATAAAATAGATCTGCAGGACTTCATGCTTTAAAAACTCTCTGGAGCACTTTTGAATCCAAAAGTCTCAGTTCAAACACTATTGATAAGGTGATGGTGTGATCGAAAAGATCGGCAAGGTCCAAGTTACTGAAGACACTGAACTTGAAAAAGTGGTTTTCTCTAATAGAAAAAAAAAGACAGAATGTGGATAGATACCAAGAATTGCATATAATAAGATTAAAAATAAATGGTTGCTTTCAGCGGCACTTGAAGCACTGTACAAAAATACTTCTTTGCAAGATGTAATTATTGTGGTCTAATCATTTAATTCTCATGTTTAATCTACTAATTTGTACTTTAAGATTTTACTTTAATTTTTGAATTGAAATGTCTATTTTTTAAATTAATTGGTTCTTTAAATTAATGAGATAATTTCATAATGTCTTAAGATAATGCACTACAAAACTGTTTTCTATTCAATAAATGTACATAAAGCATCTGTTCATCTAACCTACATCTCATTTGAGTGTACATGATTTTAAGCATATAGTATTAACTTCGTAAGGGTTAAACATTTTAATGGCTACATAACGACTGATACACCTTTTAAGAGTCAAACTCCCAAACCTACATTTACTGTCACCACGCTATGTTATAATCAGAAGTTGCTTTTAATATACAACTTACATGAATACATCTTCAAAGGCAGCTAAGCCTGGAGTTTTGCCATTTGAATCTCTCACGATATGAACAGGTAAGGATCCTGTAGATGTCGTCAGCACACATGTCCGATAGATGGCAGTGTTTCATCTGATATGTATAGCTGATGAAAACAACAGAGCCAGGTGTTCTGAACTACTTCTTACTACTTCTTGGGATATGCGTCAAAACGTTCATCAAAATGTAAAAGTACACCAAGAAGATTCTCTGCTTAAAAACACATATACAGAAAGAAATAGGTTGAATGTTTAAAACTATTAAAGGCCTAGAGAAATCGATTTTACAGCAGATAAGACAGGTCCAATAGTTTGAGATCACGTGACAAGCCATCAGAAAGGCCATGCATCAGCGAAAGGTGCTTCCTTTAAGATAACAATATGCATTTAATGATGAATGACAAACTAAATTGTAAAGCTGTTCGTTTAGCATGTTTAGTATATATTATTTATTATTTGCAATATATTATTTAGGGAAGAAAATGTAAGGAAAATAATGAAAAGGAGGCATCGTGTCCCACTACTAAACTGCCATCTAAGTTCTACAAGTTAGGCCTACTATAAATACAATACATTATTTTAGATAAATTCTATTTTTGAAAAATGGTACCATTCATTTAAAATTCGAATTCAGATTCTAAATAAGAGTATATGTTAATATATGTATTTTACAGCTTAGCTGAATAAATTAATTAAAGACAAATCAGACAGAATTTTAGTCGAAGAGACTGAAAAGTCAGCTAATGCATGAATTATATGTAAAGTTACAATGTTATTGTTTGTAATTGTCATAACAGCTGTAGACTACGAATAATGCTCAGTTAGCCTGTATAGATTATAATGAATAATGAAGATGTGTGAAATGTATAAAGTAAAAATATATATATGTATATATATATATAATATATATTACAACAAATAAATAACTTTTAATTTCTAAATTATAAAACAATAATTTTGCTTTAAAAATCTAAATGATTTAATTACTGTTGACAGTGTCGTTTTAATATATAGAAGTTCAGTAGTATCAGATACCTGTCCATCCATCCATCCATCCATCCATCTATCTGACTGTCTTCTCAGCACTGGTCACTAGATGGCTATCTCTTGGCGCACGCATGCGCAGTCGCTCCCTTTCCCGTCCTAATAACAACAATCATTAAAAACGAACAGCAACCCCCGAAGATTGCTGCTTCATCGGGCCTTTATTTTCATCAAACCAAGCCAATCATGACAGAATTACGACACCGAGCAGGGACGGAAACGGAGCTGCAGCATCAAAACTCGGAGGATAAGGTAACGTTACCGAATAAAGAAAGAGATGTGGAGAGATGCATGTTGTTATGGCTATCATTTGAGCTACAAACTGTCATATATGAAGAGAGAGAGAGAAAAAAAATCGACTATAGGCCGTTATATTTTTGTGATTCCCGCGTGCAAGTGTCTTGTCACAGCACGAAAGCAGTTTTAATGCTTTGGGTTGATAAAAGATATAACTGTATCGTTCATGAGTGTGTAACACAGTAGATTAGAGCTCGTGATGAAAGTCAGAGCATCATCAGGGGTCTGATGTTCTTCCTGAACTTCTCATGTACTGAATGTTTTCTGACTGTGTCCCAAAAACAAACAAACAAACAAAAAACACACCTATAAGGCTCCAGTGTATTTCTTGCAGTTGCCATGTTGCTGAAATGAAGTTAATCTGCATGAACAATCCCTGCTCTGTTCAGTTCAGGACAGTGAGGTACAAGTCTTCTGGATGAGCTGTGCTTTCTGCAGAGTTAGACAGTGTTTGGAGTGCATGGACTGATCTTCATGCTGTGTACAAATAAAGGTAAAAAACATGGAGACTGAGAGAGACGTGGGCAGATGGGTGAGTCAACATTGTGTAAAGTGTCTTGACCTGTAGGCATGGTCTCAAACCTGATAGAGAGATCACAGTATAAGTTAATAGAAATTATTTGTGAATATTTAGTAATTTGTTCTCTTCTGTATTTGTCCTCCTTTTTTGACCATCAAATGTCAGATTTTGTTAGTAGTATGTGATAATGTTATTGAAAGGACCACAGTCTAAGGAATTGTAGGGTAAACTGTCTTATGTGCAACCTTTATATACTCGGTCAATAGTTCTTGAGAATTTTTTTTGGTAATTCGTTTTTTTTTTTTTTTTATGTTGTATTATTGTCATAAATGTATTTTAAATGAAGAATTAAGCACAACAGCCTCTTCTATCTTTAGTACTGCCAAAATCTTGGAGTGATGAATGAATAAGCCAAGCAAGCGTGTGTAATTGTAGCTGTGCTTACTAGTGCAATGACAGGGTCTATATTATACTAAATAGATTCATTTTTCATATGAAACACTGAGACCTAATACTTGATCATGCAAATGAAACATTGTGCTGCTTTCATTCGCATATCAACTCTCAGGCAAATTGACTGAATGTGGTCATGGTCTGACTCTAACCATTTTTTTTTTTTTTTTCTTTTTACAGTAAGTATTTGTCTATTTGTTTTTAAAAGTCAGTATGAAAGTTTCCAACACACTTTGCTTTCATAATCTGACATTTCAGAGCAAAATAGAATTTTCGGTATAGGTTTTGTTCTTTTTGTCCGTTCCTAATCGATTGAATCAAAAAAGACACTGCATTATCAGATTTGTTTTTTCATCATTGTTTTCCCATTAACAAAATTGTGTCATCATTTACTCACCCTCATTTTGCTCCAAACTTGTATGACTCTCTTTTGTCTGTGGAAGGAGGTATTTTGAAGAATGTTGGTAACCAAACAGTGGATTTTTAACCCTTTTCCCAAGCTTTCAAACAGATTTGTATTTGTGTTGCTGTGAGAGTTAAAGAATTTTAAGAATTCATTCAAGAGGCCAGAGAGAGCCTGCTGAGTTTATTACATTAAACTAATTTATTACATTGTAATGAAACAGAGAAAGATGCTTTGTCCCTGTTTTAGAATGAAGTACACTACATGGCCAATTGTATGTAGACAACTCACCCATATGTGCTTGTTTAACATGGGCATTGATAGTTAATTTGTGGCTGTAACAGCTTCCCTCTTTGCCGTTTCAGTCTGTATCAAAGGCGTTCATGACTGGTATTTATTTATGCAGACTAGTCAGATTATTTGACATTTATCTACATTTACAAGCTTTTATCCAAAGTGGCATCCAAATGATAAGGAGGCAATAACATGTAAAGTGCTAGCAAAACAAAGTTTCAAACTACAAGAAGGAGGGATTTGGAAGCAAACTTCTTTGTCAGCAGGCCAGGATACCATGGAAGATATGGGTTTTAAGTTGTGTTTTGAATGTTGTCAGGGACCCATCTGTCCACATTGGGTTAGGGTTAAGGTTAGGTAAATTCCTGTACCGGATAAGGTTAGGTAAATTCTTCCACAGCAGACCAAATCATTTTACAGTGATATTGCCACGTTGAAAGTCACTGAGCTCGAATTGCTCTGCCAGGACATCAACTCATCAGACATTACATTTTTTATGAATGTGACAAATTTAACACAGGCTTACATCAGTCATCTCTTTTGTAGACTGTCACTGATGTTGTGTTTGTCTGGGAATTCCACATTTCCAGATGGCTAACTCTGCTGTCCGCCAGTTTCGTCGAAGTGTTGCTCATACTCTGAGATGGGTATGGGTCAGATCTGGCAGAAAGACTGAAAATGTCTCTCTTAGGAAGAGTGGGATTCCTGATAAGCTATTTGCAGTCGGCGGAGCATTTGAGAGACGGGGGAGGAGGTGGGCTGGATGAGGGAGGGTATTTTTAACTCTGGCATCTTAAATAACAGGATGTAGTCCATCTCCATGGAAACCCTGGATCATTCTGTAGCTCTTGCTTTCAGATGAGTGTCAGCCTTAAATATACGTTAGCTTGAGGGTGCTCTTCGTAATCAGATCCAAATTATTTATGTCAAATGGGTAGAAAGAGGTTTCTGGAACAGTCTTAACAACTGGACCAGCTGGTGCAGACCCATCTGAGGATGACAGCGTGTTGCTGTAGGGATGAAGACAGGTTGTTTGTAATTGTGCAACAGGCTACTTACTTCCAAGGCTGCCTTTATCTGCTCAGAATTACAGGAAAAGCAGTAATATTGTGAAATATTAATGGAATTTTATAATAAGAGCCTTCTATTTTAAAGGTTTAAAATGTAATTTATTTCTGTGATGGCAAAGCTGAATTTTTAGCAGCCATTGCTCCAGTCTTCAGAGTCACATGATCCTTCAGAAATCATTCTGATATGCTGATTTGGTGTTCAAGAACATTTCTTATTATTATCTGTGGTGAAGACAGTTGTGCTGCATAATATTATCTGTAATGTTTTTTTCTGGATTTTTTGATGAAAAGAAAAGCATTTTCTTTATCAACAATTTATTTATTTTCTGTCACTTTTGATAATTGTATTTCATCACTACTGAAAATACATGTATTATTTCTTGTTTGAAAAACTTACTGATACCAAACTGTGAAACAGTAGTTTATATAGTAGCCACTATCCAGAATTCTTTGCAAACAAGCAAATATGATTTTTGATAAATGAATTAATCTGTTCTGTATTTGTGTTCAGGGCTCTGAGACGGAGGGCAAGGAGAAAGATGGAGCCTCGGATAATGAGACTAAGTCAGACTCTGGGGTTCCTGAGGTTCCCGTTCCTGCCGATGACACACCAGAGGTTCTCAACAAAGCCCTCTCGGGCCTTTCCTCACGGTAAACACCTCTAAATCAACAATTAAAATGACTCATAGTAAAGTAGAACACACTTGCATCATGTGACGTGATATACAAAGTGTGTTTAAAGCATCCCACTCCAGAGCAGATTATTGGCATTTTATTGTAAACAACAGATGATTCATTCAATAAAAAGGCCACCGGAGCTTTTAGTCCTTGCATTAGAAAGATTATATTTCCATCCAATATGCTTTGCGTTAATGTGTTTGTCTCTTCTGCAGATGGAAGAACTGGTGGGTGAGGGGCATCCTCACTCTGGCTATGATTTCTTTTTTCTTTATCATTATTTATCTTGGTCCGATGGTGCTGATGATGATTGTGAGTATGTTCTTATGCTGTTGTTGTAAACACCAAGGGACATTTTTACTTAAGACTTAAAAAACAGGCTGCTCAGATTCCATATTTTTGGGGACAAAACATCTGGTTTTGAAGCTTCCAAATGCAGCGTCCAACATTTGGTTTTTATTTTCTTTTTAACTTATTTTAGTATTTTTACTATTTTATGTCTACAGTATCAGCCACCTGCTTGTGTGGATCTTAAATTAGTCCAATCTCTCGTGTTTTGGTGGCATTTGCACTTTCTTCAGTCTGATGAGCACGACACAGACACAGACAAGAGTAAATTAAGTGCATGGTGAATATGCAATCAGAGAGACATTTGTAATAGAATATAGGGAGCATCTTAAGAGTTGTCTTGAGTTGTGCTGGTAATTTCTAAAATCACCACTGTGAATGTTTGGTGTGTCATGGTCTTACAGATTTAATGACATTGATGGGAAATAAAGGAGAGTGCCAGATTCCAAGTTATGGAAACATCTAGTTACAACTACAGATAATGTTCCATAGAAGAATCATAAACCAATTAATGTTGAGATATTTTTTCTTTGCTGTTTTAAAGCATGACAGATGAGTACTGATGTTTATTTATTCTTTTAATATTATTAAACATTATTACTCAGCTGAGCTGCTAAATTGAGTTGTCTTCGAGCAGGCCCGCAGATATATTTGTGAGACCTGAATTTAGACTCTGAATAAACACGGTCCACTTTGATCCATAATCTGGCTACTTCAGATATTATAGCCTGTTATAATGTTCATGTCAACAAATGCCAACAGTATTAATCTATACTATTATGTATAAATATATGGATAAAATGCACTCAAATTAATAGGTTTTTTTTTCAGTGTTGTGTTGTTATGCTTAAGTGAATTCAGGCTACACACTGTTTTAATCAATATTATAAAATATGCACAATTATTAATTTCAAGGTGAGTAATTGACAATAAAGCTGAATAGTTGGGACCTCAATGGGGACGTAACGATTCACTCAACTCACGAGTTGATTCACTATATGGTTTTCTTTAAGACAAATTATAAATGGAAAGTTGTCCTTTTATTTTTGCTTGGACAAAATGCTGCACATTTTTACGTGAAACAGAAATATGTCAAATAACAAGACTAACTTGAAATTTTAAAACAAACCCCAAATCTGATCAAACAAATAAGACAAAAAATCTCTTCTTATAAATAAAGGCTTTGCCTGTATGCTTTCCATTCAAATTAAGAGGCAACCATTGCATTTGAATCACAATTCAAACAAAGACGTTGTGTACATGCAGCATGATTTAAAAATAAATAAATCTAAGATTGTATGATTTGCACTTTTAAACAAAAACAGAAAGGTCTGTCTTTAGTTGTGTGAAACTATACTATATAAAACATCTGCACGAAACAAAAACTGCAGATGGACTAAATGAAAATGCAAATTCACTCTCTGACAGCAGATGGTCGCTTATAGAACAGCAGCGATACAGTGTTCCCTAGGTAAGCTGTAAACAAAGCAGAGCTGCGCTTATACTTTAATATGTTTTATACAGAGACAAGATGAAAATAAAATATCATCTAAACTTTTCTAAAGACACTCAGATCACGTCAGAGATTAACTCAGTTTTGTTATTGCTAAAAAAAATTTGGTAACTTAACTAAAAATGCTAAAAAATACAATTAAATATAAATCTTAGATGAAACATTTTACTGTAAAATAGAAATGTTGCCATGGCAACTTACTGAAAGAAGTCCTAAATTTACTCATACTAAAACTGAAATAAAAATGTTTTAAAGGTATATGGAAACATCACAAAATTACAAATACTTTAACTAAAATTAAACTGCTAATAAATACAGTAATAATATATAAATAATAGTAAAATAATGCTGCTGTGTTTACGAGCTCTTGGTGCATGAAGAAGATCTGTAAAGTTGCAAAGACTAAAGTCTCAAATCCTAAGATATATTCTTTATCAAAGTTAAGATACATCCAGGTCCTCCTAAAACGTCTAGTTTTAACACGCCCCCACATCTCTACATCACTAGGTGGGAAGATTTGCATAACGCCGGCCAAATGTTCACGCAAAGATTATTATCAGTCATTATAATCAGTAATTATGTTCCCACTGGATGCAACAACTGCCTCGATTGTAATGGGTTTTATTATTGTTGTCCTGTCATGGCAGTGTTATGACTGGGACAGCGACAACAGTTTATATTGAGGGGTAGGGCTGCACGATGTGTCGTTTAAGCATCGATATCGCGATGTACGAATCCACGATAGTCACATCGCAGGAGACCGAGAGAGACAGAGAGAGAGAGCGCGCGCGAGAGACAGAGAGAGAGAGAGCACGCGCGCGAGAGACAGAGAGAGAGAGCGCGCGCGCGCGAGAGACAGAGAGAGAGAGAGAGAGAGAGCTCGCGCGCGAGAGACAGAGAGAGAGAGAGAGAGAGCGCTGCGCGCGAGAGACAGAGAGAGAGAGAGCGCGCGAGAGAGAGACAGAGAGAGAGAGAGCGCGCGCGAGAGAGAGAGACAGAGAGAGAGAGCTGCGCGCGAGAGAGAGAGACAGAGAGAGAGAGCGCGCGCGAGAGAGAGAGACAGAGAGAGAGAGCGCGCGCGAGAGAGAGAGACAGAGAGAGAGTGAGGCAGCGAGCCGTCTTCAAACAACACGAGCGCTGTCTTGTTCTTTCTCCCTCGTGCATATTAATCAATTGACATGATGGTTTAAATCATTTAAAATTAGAATGTAAGTGTGCTCATCCCATTTTTGTTTGTAAGAAAAAATATCGCAGAAAAATAAAATATTGCAATGTCATTTTTTCCCAATATCGTGCAGCCCTATTGAGGGGCGTAACATTTCTGTCAGTCACTTAAAACATATGATGTTTTAGTAACAAGATTCGGGAGGAGCGCGTCATATTCTTAGCCTAATCAACACAGGTGGACCACAATCAAGTAATCGGTACTATAGTATAAATATCGCTCTAAATTACCTCTATCCATTGAAAGTTTATCAGCATCCCTCCTCCACCCCACCCCTCCTCCACACCTCGCTTTTCTGAACAGTGAGCTTTGTAAACATTGACGCGTTTCAGAAGGTGAGGCATAGAGGAGAAACAATAATGTACATTATGTGGAAAATAATGGGGTTTTTTTAAACCTTAAACCACATAAGCACATTTCATTACAGCAAATACACCAAATAATGTTCCTTTTAGGAACATGATATGACCCCTTTAAATTTCACCATTATATTAGCAGCAGGTGGCGTTGCATAATCTAAAATCCCAAAACAGATGGAAGAGTTTACAAAATGTGTTATTCAGATTTAACAAACAATACATTTCCATAATGGTGAATAATTTTTTTATACTGTCCGATAACCAATATGGTCCTGATATATCATGCCATGTAGGACAATAACAAAAGATGTAATGAGCTTTATTGACTGCCAGTTATAGCAGCAAATGCACAGGATGAACTTTTGCTTTCAAAAGCAACTAGAAATAGCACATCAGAGTAGAACTGGTAGGTTGCCTGTTTTTTTTTCTTTTTTATTGTTGTCTGTGTGTCTTCCACAGGTGCTGTGCGTTCAGATCAAGTGCTTCCATGAGATCATCACAATTGGTTACAGCGTGTATCACTCTTACCACCTGCCATGGTTCAGAACACTAAGCTGGTGAGACTTGTGACACGTAGCTGCCACCTTCATTTTCTCGCTTCATTGTCTCTCCCTCGCTCCCTTTTCTCATTATCTGTCACCCCTGATCTCTCTGTCTTTCTCTCTCCCACTGTGTACTGCCTATAATTAGATGGCATCATCATTATCATTACTTTCATCGTATCATAATATGGCTGTCTTGATGTCTTACAAGTTCTTTCATTTTCGGTGTAAAAATTTGTAAATACTGCACTTGTTTATTCATCCAGCCATACATGCTATCACCAGCTGTATAGAGGTATGGAAAATCACTCTGGTTTAGACCACAGTCAAACTGTAGTGTAGTTTGTTTTAAATGTTGAAGGAAAGATTCACCAAGTTTTATTAACATCAAAATCCAACTGAATGCCTTTTGAAGTTTGAAAATTCAGTGCTGATTTTAGGAATGTCAATTTTCGATCATTCCCATGAACGATCTTCATTTGATATAAAGATCAATTAATAATTTAATTGTTAACCTTAAGACATTGTCTATATCACGCCGCAACAGCTTGAGGCTGTTTACACTGGTCGGGACAAAACCACCGTTGCAATCATTTGAGTAGCCTGTGAGCCCATACATTTAAATTAATACAACTTTGTGTTATGTTTTGGTTCATCACAAATTTAAAAAATATTTATTATTTTGCAGGTTTATTTTCTTGTCATTCACTTTTAATCCTTGTTAGTGTGGTTAAAAAAATAAAATTAGACAATATCCTTTTTACTTGCCAAAATGACAAAGAGCGCCTAAACTAACCTAATTATGTTATAGAAATCTCATGGGTTTAAGGCTTTATCTCTCATCTCATTTAATTTCAACACAGTTTGTGCTTGTTAAACGAGGCACGTCAAGTTTATTTTTACGGAGATTAACATGATGTGGGGGGAAATGAAAGCTTTCGTTAAGAATCAAGAATTCATTCCTACAACGTATGACTTGGTTACTTAATTTTTATTGCTTTCCATGTTTATGGACTTTGTATAGTTTCTTTTTTAATGTACTTTTAAAGTTCACCATCAATAGCTTTAATCGATTACATCTCTTAATGACAATTAATCGATCGTCAATTAATCATTGACATCACTATTCACTTGAAATATTTGGAAAATCTGGCAAAAATCAGGTTTCTTGATGCCAAATGTTAGTGTTAATTTGTAGTAATTAATCTGAATACATTTAAGTCAAAGGTTTTTCTGTGCATCTGTTGAAAAAAAGTCATATTTTACCTCCAAAATAAGAAAAGACTTTAAATCAATTTTATAAACAACATTAGCTTATATTTCAGACAATTAAAAATAATTCATAACATTTTCATCATAATTTAAGCAATTTATTTCCAATTCTCATTACTAAAAGACACAAAAGCATTTTAAAATAGTAATTTTTAAAATGCACCAAAATACAATGGATTTACTTTGGGAAAATCTATTTATTTATTTATCTATCAGTTTATTTAAATAATATGTATTTACTTTTATTACATTGGATTCCTGAGAATTGAAGGAGGGATGCATGCCTAATTTCATTTGTATTAAATAATGTTGCCATGCAAAAACAA
Source organism: Carassius gibelio (assembly GCF_023724105.1). Taxonomy (NCBI): domain Eukaryota; kingdom Metazoa; phylum Chordata; class Actinopteri; order Cypriniformes; family Cyprinidae; genus Carassius; species Carassius gibelio. The sequence goes on along the minus strand of NC_068375.1, from coordinate 31,383,754 downwards.
ACAAATAAAAAAATCTTTCTAAACAATGTTTTTACGTTTCTAAACAGGCTTCACCTTCTTAATGCACAATACCTTCATTTATTTTCTTTTGTGATAAAGTATGACATTCCTTGGCATGCATTTCTTAATTTACCCTGTTTAAACTGGTTGAATTTTTCTTTGAAATAGTCTTTAGGTTTTGTAATTCATAATTACTTTGACAACCATAAGAAACACTTTGATTGATGCGTGGATGTGAAAGGCCTTTGTCAAAGTAATGTCTGACTGCTAATTGTAACGTTTTTTTTTGTCAGGTACTTCCTGTTGTGTGTAAACTACTTCTTCTATGGTGAAACAGTGACTGATTATTTCTTCACACTGGTGCAGAGGGAGGAGCCTCTACGCATCCTCAGCAAATACCACCGCTTCATTTCCTTTGCCTTGTACCTCACAGGTTAGAACCTTCTCTTTCCAACAAGTGTGGTACTTCATTTGATTATTGATGTCCCAAGGCCTTTGGGAACTTTTATAATTAATAGTTCTCACAGTTACTGCTCAGTCCAACAGCTCAATCACTTTTCCACACAGAATGTTAAAGGGAAAGTCAAATGCAGTATTCAAGAAGTGTTTTATGTCAAGTTGAAATGCAGGCATAATGATTTGAGGTTTTTTGGGGTGATGGTTTTTCATAAGCGTGGAGTTAATGTCATCCAGGATGTGGTTAGGCTCTGCCTGTCTGTGCACCCCTCGCTCGTTTTCTCTTTCAAAAAGATGCAACACGGCAGATTTCATCACAAGCTTAATGAGAAGCAACAAGTTATAATGTTGTTTTCTTATTATAAAAAAAAAAAAAAAAAACGTTTTAACGATGATTATCGAAGCAAGAAGTACAAAAAAAGACAAACTGTCACACACCAAACTACAATATGTAACAAAATAGTGTGAATCACATGTGGTTCAAGAGTAAGAAATATCGACAAAGTTCCCTGCTATATGAGTACTTTATTGATTACTTGTATTTGTAATAACAATTATTCATTTCATTCATTTTCTGCATAGCATGGCTAGCTGTATACTTTACGATTATATATGTATTGTGACTGAGCTGGAATGTAAACAGGTCTTTTTAAAATGTCTATCAGTGTTCTATTTTTATAAAGTGTAACGATAACATTTATTGGTGTAAAGTGAAACAAGATCATCAGTTATAAACAATATAGTGTTGTCACTTTGTTAGGCAAACTGTTAAAAAAGGTATAAAGCTTCCATGTCAGATTATGTAGTTTCAGATAATCTTTTCAGTGTGCTTGGTTCGTACTAAATTTGCTTGGAGGGGTTTTTTGGTCACTGGCTGGTTCTTGTCAAACAGGATATAATTAGTGACACCGTGTGACTGGCCTAAAATAGTCCCATAGACATGTTGGGTTAGCATTGGTGGAACTTTGTGTTTTACTGATGTGAGTGGATGTGTTCGTGTGTGTCTTTTCCAGGGTTCTGCATGTTTGTTCTGAGCCTGGTGAAAAAACACTATCGCCTGCAATTCTACATGGTGAGTGAGTTTGCTAAAGTAGCGTTATAAACATGTTTCACACAGACTACACGGTTCTTTTCCTCATCATAGCACTGTCTTTAGTCCCAGATTTGAAGTGAATAGAGCTATTCACACCATTCTTTTCTTCTCTCCCCAGTTCGGCTGGACTCATGTGACCCTGCTGATTGTGGTGACTCAGTCCCACTTAATCATTCATAACCTGTTTGAGGGGATGATCTGGTAAAATCAAAACCCATATGACATTTACGCATTTAAATTTTACAATCCATTGTCAGTCAAGAATATTAGATACAGTACAGTTGGTTTTCTGGTGTGGGTGATCTGTTTATATAAGATTATCTGTTTCTGTGTGCGCAGGTTTATTGTGCCCATTTCCTGTGTTATCTGTAATGACATCATGGCTTACATGTTTGGTTTCTTTTTTGGTCGAACCCCTCTCATCAAGGTTTGTGTTTTTAACACCCCAGTTAAATAGAATTAAAAATCAAATATTGTTACATCAAAAATATAATAAAATGGCTGTATAATATTTGAACTCCTGTTCAGTAGTTTAGAGTAGGTAAGAGGCTTTAACATTTTTTTGAAAGAACTCACCAAGGATGCATTTATTTGATCAAAAATATAGTAAAAGCAGTAATATTGTAAAAAATTGTTTCGTATTTTGAAATATATTAAAATGTAATTTATTCCTAGTGGCAAAAATTTATTTTGAGCCATTACTTCAGTCTGATTAGTATACTAACATGCTGATTTGGTGCTCAAAAAATATTTCAGAATTTTATGAACAATTGTGCATTGCACTTTTTTACAAGCTTCTTTGATGTTTGATAATTAATAACAGGATTTATTTGAAATAGATTTGTAAAAACCTAATGAACTTTTTTTGTAAAATATTTGGATTGAATAGTGTCTTCTTTCTTTAGAATAAATACCAGTTGCTTTTGTCTTATGCAGTAACATTCATACTTTGAGTGTGGCTTAACTATATAAATACTTTCTGTGTAATGTGTATCTTTAGTACAGTTCTCTGACTCCTGATTTTTCTCTGCAGTTGTCTCCTAAGAAGACATGGGAGGGGTTTATTGGTGGCTTCTTCGCCACCATTGTTTTTGGCATCCTAGTGAGTAATAATAACCCACTTCCTGTTCTTCGTCTGGTCTTCTCTGATTGTTTTTATATAGATTTGGAAACTTTGGTGATGTGAAAATAAGAATTGTTTTGATTGACACTTGGAAGGGGCTGATTAGTTCTTTTCTAAATGTATTCGATGTGTTTGAACAATAACAAATCACATTTCGTCCCCTCTCCAGCTGTCCTATGTGATGTCAGGTTACCGTTACTTTGTGTGTCCTGTGGAGTTTAACAACGACTCCAACCGTTTCACAGTGGACTGTGAGCCATCTGATCTCTTCCAGCTTCAGGACTATGGCCTGCCGGCAATTCTGCAGTCCATCACGGGCTGGGTAAAACACACACACACACACACACAAACACACACAAACACACGTACACAGTCTGTCGGACACTTACATCTCATGTCTCTCACTCGGTCTGTCCACTTCTCCTCTCTTTGTCTTGTTTCTTTTTTTTTCCTCTGTCCTTTGTGTCTGTGATTACCAGTTGCTCAGACACAGCCATCTGCTCACTTTACCAACATTGTGAATCTGTCACAGCTCTACTTGACTTGAAAGCAGAATCCCTTAAATGTAACATATTTTGAAATTGCATACAAATAAAGACAGTGTCTTACACATTTCCTTCTCTCTCCCATTTTCCTTTTAGACCACAGTAAAGTTGTACCCATTCCAGATCCACAGCATTGCCCTGTCTGCCTTTGCCTCCATCATGGGACCTTTTGGAGGCTTTTTTGCCAGCGGCTTCAAAAGGGCCTTTAAAATTAAGGTGGGTGTAATTTGAGCACCCACAGATCATACAGATCTGAAAAAAAAGAAGGTTCAGTCTTGATTCAACTATTACCTACAGTATTCTTCACCACAAGGCAGCTTAAGGGGGCCGTCTGTGCAGCAACAGTAAAAGACACATTTAGATGTCGCACAAGGCTTTAGTGTACCTGAGGAGTTTCCTGTCCTGTGTTTTACACTCTGGTCATACGGTCTCTCTGATGTCCATCACTGCAGGACTTTGCGAACACCATTCCAGGACATGGAGGAATCATGGACCGTTTTGACTGTCAGTACCTTATGGCTACATTTGTAAATGTTTACATCGCCAGCTTTATCAGGTAAGATTGTTATTACTGAATTTCTGGTACAGTTGTATGTGGATTTTAATTGACTTTTGATCAATTAAATACAGAACCAATCCAAAGTTCAGGGTGTGTAAAAGTCTGTTTACTCTTTGCATATATTAGAAAATGTAATTTTCTCCTGTGATGACGAAGCTGAATTTTAGCAGCCATTACTCCAGTGTCACAGTGTCACATGAACCTTCAGAATCATTATATTAAAATGCTGATTTGGTTCTCGGGTAACATTGTTGTACGATTTAATGCATCCTTGCTGAAAGCAAAGCTAAAAGTATTCACTTCTTTACCAAAAAAAATAAAAAATCTTACTGACCCTAAACTGAATGCATATGATTTTTTACATTTGTATTTGATATTATTACTCATTATGCACTGACTGAAACGAATTTAGACATTCTGGAATTTAAATAACTTGGATAACATTATATAACTGATTGTTGTCCTAGTCAACCTGGCCTATGCTCATTATATCAGCATTTCAGAAGCACTGACATGTCCTTTTGTCTATTTATTTATTCATTTATATACTTACTTATTGTGATATTTTCTATAATCTATTTATCTTTTTTTTGTATGTTTAAATGTTTTTATATTCATTTGTTTGGTCTAGTTTTGGATAGTTTGAGTTAATAAGTGCCTTGCTAGGTTAAATTTTTTTGTATTTTTCAAAGTGTAAAATATCATCATTGTACTATTATAATCAGTGTAATATTAATCATGTGAGTATCTCTTGAGCTTAAAAACATTTCTTTTCTTTTAGAGGCCCAAACCCCTCTAAAGTCATCCAGCAGCTTCTTGCTTTGAGACCAGACCAACAGCTCCACATCTTTAACTCGCTCAAGGCTCATCTGACAGAGAAAGGCCTGCTCCCTGCCCTGGAAGAAGCAGCCTAGCTTTTCAGACCATCCAAGGGACATCCCAACAGAGTGGGCTGAGAATGCAACGGAAGCAGATTCAGGAATGTATGGAAGTGGGAGATGAGATGAAGAACATAAGAAGGGAAACAACGGAAAGCTGAACCACAACCTAGGGTCATTCCATTTTCAGTGTGTGTGTGAGTGAGTGAGTGAGTGTGTGTGTGTGTGTGTGTACCTCTGTGTTTTTGCTTATTTAATTTTTTTGTGAATGTTTTATGTTTATCTCTTACACCATAAAAAAAATATTCTATATATTATATTAAGATAACATTGACGTTGTTGTTACAGTTCTTTGTGAGTTGAGCTGTACAATTCCACTCGTGTGCAAATATTCTGTACCTATTAATTGCCTGGATATTTTATAGTGTTTCTTATGTTTCATTTTGTTTTAATGCACTGCTCATCACACTGTAATTTCAACCTCAGGCTAGCCTTTGTTTAGTTTTTGCTAACCGGTGTTTCCATACCCCATCATTGTTCAAAATGACTGCGAGATGACTGGTCTATGTATGCTGTAGCTCCTGGAGCTAAGGAGAAGATTCAGATGTCATTATTCAATGTTTGAGAGGAAGTTAAGGCCTCATCAGATTATAATTATTTGGCTTTAATGTTTGTTACAAAGAAACATGTAAGCCCAACAAATATGAAGTAACTTTAATTATATTGTTAACAGTTAATAAGAATTCGCACTGAAAAATACCATTTAGAGACACTGACAAACATTTGTCACACTGAATGTTAAATGTTTTAAGAATTACTGTTTGTGGTCTAAATCATAGTTTTATCATTTCTAGTTTTATTTGAATGTTCTATTGTCACGAAGCAGTTACAAGCTAATCTTAGTCAAGCTACGGGTCTTGTTTTTGTGTGTGTTTGTGAACTCTTACATACTAAATGGTTCATGATCAGGCTGGGCCATCTTCACTGCATGAGACCACGTCCACCACGTCTCATTTTAGAATTCTATTTCATTTTTTGTTTTTACCATCACCTGCTGTGTAAACTCTAACAAAAAAAGGGTCAGAACTATTGTGTGTTTCGTGTAAGGTGTTTTGTTTCCCTCTTATACGTGATGTCATTAACACACGTGCCATAGACATTATTTATTTTAACCTTAATGGGTGCCATCGAGCAGCTTTAAAAGAGTAGTGCACAGTAGTGTTATACAGTAAGCTGTATGAGGACGTAATGGCTCAGGATAGTCTGTACATACAGTCCACTGCCATTCATCAATAAAGATCCATGAGCACATACTTTCAGACATGTGTGTATTGACATGACTGATAAACTATTGATGGGCGAGTCATATCTTGTTTTTCAGTTCAAATTTATTTTTCTTTTAATGACCACAGGTCTTGAAAGATACATAGGTAGCTTATTACCTGAGTTATGTTCACTTTTGTTTTGCTTTTGTTCATTAGCATGATTTAGATGGACAGCTCAAGCCAAATAGCTTAAGTATGGCGCACAGAGTGGTGATGTTACAATAATAAACACTGCGTCACGCTGCTGAAGAGTTATGACCATAAATGTGTGTGCACATTTTGAAGCCCCTCCATATTTTCTCCATCCACCGTCAATGCATGTTTTGTAATGTATTAATTTATTTTTTTCAACTAGTAAACAAACACATTATCTTCATCTGTTAAGTGGTGCTGATTGTTTTTAAGTTATTTTATTCATTATGATTTTGTGTTAAGTCAGTACAATCTGCTTATTTTATATAGAGAATTACATTATATTAGAATATAAGATTATATAGTATATGTTTGACGTAGAGATTATTCTATTCTTATTTTTTCCTCTAAGCCAGTCTGTGCTCTGTGTATGTATTAGGCCCCTGTGCTGAAGCATTCCCGTACTGTACAAACTCCAGATGTTAACAGAGCAATTTCAAAGTTTTACAGTCAACAGAGAGTTACAGAGTCACTGATGTCAGGAGGGTGAGCAGAGACATAATGCGTTTGAGTGTGGTGACCGTAAACATTTATAAAGAGACACATTTGTCTTAAATAAAGTCTTAAATGCATGCTAAAATATCTAGCTCTTGTTTCTGTGATGATAGGCCTACATTGCATGCTGAAGTAAAACACTTCTGATAGAATCTTCAGACTCTTGCGCGTGCCGTTCATAGCCACTAGTGGGCACCAAACCATCTTTGTGTGTGTGTGTGTGTGTGTGTGTGTGGGTAGGGTTTAACAAGTGTTAGAGAAAAGCAACTAACACGGTTCATTACAATGTTATGAACGGGTTTTAAACGGGTCATGAACTTCCTTTTTATGTTGTTGCCCACTTATAATGTTATTAAGATTTTTACATAAAAAAAAAAAAACATTATAATTTAAAAGTAATAGGCTGTTTCTGTCCCGTGGTGGATTGTAGACACCTACTGTTGTTTCTGGCTAACGGTTGTGTATGTTTGACAGCTTAATTTATATCCTTCAGAGATAGTGTGTTTTAGGTTAAAACACATAAAAACTCAGTAATTGCATATCAAGAAACCGTCATAGATCTTCTTTTGAGGAGGCGGGGTTTAACCAAACTATTAAGTCATAAAGTGGGTTATTCCACAAGCTGTAGTTTTGGCAGGTTGGCTTCAAGATAAGCTGTTTTTAGACTAACTGGAAAGATTTGAGTTCTGAAACTCACAGGAGGTTTTTATAGTACAATGGCTTCTTATGTGTCAAAAGATAAAGGGAATTTTGAATTCTCAGTTTATGACCCTTTTAATGTGCAGCCTTACTTCTCTTATTCATAAACACTGCCATGACCTTTCATCCTTCTTAGAAAGTATGACACACATACACAGAGAGAAACTGACCACAGTGCGATTGTGCTCTCTGTATTTCTGGAAAATTATTCATGACCATTAAAGTAAAAACAGAAATGTTTAACCCACTCAGACATGTTAAGCTCTTTTGGTTTGCCACTGATAGGAAAAAAAAACCTTGTCTCTATTAAACAAATTAACAACAACAGCTCAATATGTTATTTGTCTTTAAGTATGGTCTGTATTTCTGTTGTATTTGGATTTGTAATTTTGATAAAGCAGATAAATGTGCTTTCCCTGCTGCTTTGTGTACAGTGATTTGCTCATTTGTAAATGGTTAATAAAAAGGAAAGCTCAGTATATAGAAATGTACTCAAATTTGGTCTATGCCTCCTGCTGTTTGAACTTCCTTTTTTGTGTCAGATGCAGTTTTTTTTAAATGACAGAAACAGTTTTGTGTTCATTTTAGATGTTAAAATATTTTATTAATTTTTTTGATTTGTGACAAACAAAGAAACACCATGGTGCATCTCTCCAAGAGAATGATGACAAATGTCTGAGAAGAAAGTAGCCCTATTGGTTGAGGTACGTACAGCACAATTGTAGTCTGCGTTTTCGCCTGTGTAAAAATTCATCACCTCTGTTATTTGTTCTGTGGCAGTCTTGACTTTGCCACTCACTCACTCACTTCCTCTGCTCATGAAGATTGTGGGTACGAGGAGTGACAGTGCTGCTCTGCTGTTTCTCTGCAGCCTGACAGAAATGCTGGATGTAGGAACTTCAAAATAACAAAAACACTACAGGCGAGCTAGGGGGCAAGATTCAACGTGTTTAGAGGTGTTAATAAAAAAAAGAAGAAGAAGAATAATCAGATCAGTAGAGGAAGGAGGAAGTAAAGAGAAGAAGAGAGGCTGACTGGAGAGAATGTGCTCTTAGAGTACACTGTGTTTTGTGTGTATGTGTGTGTGAGTGTGTGTGTGAACGAGAGAATGTGTGCGAGAGTGTGTGTGTAACCTTTTGGTCCGATTTTAAAGAAATGTCTTTGAGACTACCTCGCAACTGGGACTTCAGCACCTTCAGAGCTGAAACTGCCAAGATAGGTGAGTAACACTGTGTGTTTATGCTTTTGGTCAAATGTCAAAAGTCTTTTTCCTGTTTTAGGAATTTCACATGTCCAGGTGTTTAGATTTATGTGTGATTCTTTGATTCATTGACACAACAGTCCTTCTGTCACTACAGGAACTACGGTTTTGGCTTAGGTTAACAGAGGGATTTTACAGTATGTGTAAATCATAGACCTAACTGGCATAGTGATGGTATAAAGACTTCACCCTGAGGCTATATAATTCACTATAAGCACTTCTCGTCTGCTTCACAGTTTGTGTTGAATCTCTGACGCACCTTTTGATGTGTTGTATAGTCATTGTGACAGGATTATTTGTAGAACTTCCTTTCTAATTTGACTAAATGTTCTCATTAATCTCCGGGCTGTTTAAAAACTCTTGTTAAGAGTAAAAGCATAACTTCCAGCAGATTTATAGTGCAATCAAGTATAAAAAGAGGCAGTTTTACAGCTGTATGCGGTGACTCGTGGTGTTTCTGGTCTCATTATGCACTCTCTGTTTGAGATGCAAAGCATTCGTGATTTCCTCCGAGTGTGTAATTTTCACATGCTGCAGACAGGAAGATGCTGCGACATTCTGAGAAACGTTCATTCTCTGCTCAAAATTGTCAGCATACTGTTAAATGCTAGATAATTATCTGCGATGCGGCCTATTACAAGGTCTTTGGTTAACGTTCGCTCAGCAGTATCCTAGGTTAAGAGAGCAGGCGTTTCTCACCATCTGATCATTTTCTGATGGCTTCACATTGCTCTTATTATATAAAGTGTATTGTTACTTAATATTTTGCTGACATTATTTATTCAAAGCATCTTTTAGTAAAGCCTAATTTCTTAAAGTCAGCAACAACAGTGTTCACAACTAGGGTTGCACAGTATTGGTATTATTTTTTTCCATATATATATATATATATATATATATATATATATATATATATATATATATATATATATATATATATATATATATATATATATATATATATATATATATATACTGGTATTCTAGAGTTTTTTTTATTATCATTAATATTTATTTATTTATTTTTGGAAGGTTGACGGATAACAGAAATACAGGGATACACATTTTTACAGGCACATTTTGACCATGAAATACAATACAGTGCAAGAATGAACATAAAATAGTTGTCTATTAATTTTGAGACCTTACTGTTATATATGTCTAGGGATCTTCCCAGGAAGACAACCCCTCTTCTCTAACACCATTTATTCGATTAAGCATGGATTCATAAGATGTGATTTCTAGCATTGCATTGGACCACTCTTTCAATTCTGGAGCTTTTATTTATTTCATTTTATTACTGTTGTTTTGATTTTAATATACAAGCTTTAATATTTAATATAATCTAATCTATAGCATGGTCATTTCCCCTATTTTTGCATTTAAGGTTACTTTTGCCATCATCTAACACTCACTTTGAATTTGTAAAAGTATTAATAATTAAAAAATACAAACAAATTAATTATTTATACTCTCAAAATTAGGAATCTTGGTGTGATTCTGGAGACAGACCTTAGTTTCAGTAGTCATGTCAAAGCAGTAACTAAATCAGCATACTATCATTTAAAAAAACATTGCAAGAATTAGATGTTTTGTTTCCAGCCAAGACTTGGAGAAACTTGTTCATGCCTTTATCACCAGCAGGGTGGACTATCGTAATAGGTTCCTCAACGGCCTTTCCTCAAAAAGACCATTAGACAGCTGCAGCTCATCCAGAACGCTGCTGCCAGGATTCTGACTAGAACCAGAAAATCTGAGCATATCACACCAGTCCTCAGGTCCTTACACTGGCTTCCAGTTACATTTAGGATTGATTTTAAAGTACTTTTACTCATTTAAAGATATGTTCACTGAATATAAACCTAACAGAGCACTCAGATCATTAGGATCAAGTCAGTTAGAAATACCAAGGGTTCACACAAAACAAGGGGAGTCCGCCTTTAGTTATTATGCCACCTGCAGTTGGAATCAGCTTCCAGAAAAGATCAGAATTGCTAAAAAATCCCTCATCTGTTTAGCTGTGCATTTACTGAATGAGAACTGTGCTACTTATTTCACTGTATTTTATGTATAATCATTTTCTATTTTTAATTGTTTTTAATTAAATTATTTTTTTTTTAAATCATGTTAAATTCCTTGTTTTAATGTGGTGATTTACTTCCTTTAATGTGAAGCACTTTGAATTACCATGTGTATGATATGTGCTATATAAATGAACGGGCCTTGCCTAAGTTCACTTGTACCTTTTAAAATGATAGTTTTAAGCTATTACAGTTTTATTTATTTAAACTATTTAGATTTTAACAAATTTAATATCAGCCATTTAAGTTACCAGCCATTTATTATTAGCCATTTATTATTAGCCAATTATTTTAATGAAAGTATGCTAAGACATTTTTATGCAGAGCTGTTTTGCTGAATGGAAATGATCAACAGTTCCTTTACTAATGTCACAAACTTAAGCCTGGGGCAAACAGCTTCTTACATCTCTGCTATGATCTCCTTGATAATTCTTTGGGAGCTTGAACCTACTCTCTTCCCTTCCCCTGATCCCAGCGTGTGTCATTGAAATGGGTGAGGTCTGAAGCCCCGGACTGTGTGTGGGCCTGTGGTCCAGGAGAGAGAACAGTGGTCTGTGCTCTCCATCAGGGAAGATCTTTTCAAAACAGATCAAAGAGGCTAGCGTTAGGTGGGGATCTTTCAAAATGCTACTTCCTGTAGCTGATGAGCTTGTAACTTCCTGTTTATCTTAGATCTCTCTCTAGCCTTTTCCTCTGATCTCAATGGGTTATAGAAAATTTGACTTAAAAAAAAACGCTAAGCTACTTAAATCACTGTGACACTGTTTTTTGTCAATTAGATATTGGGTGATTTGTTGCTTCTAGAGATATATTTGTTATAGATGCTTTCTTCTCAAAGTTGGGGCTTCACTAAGCAGCCCCACATGGAAAAAACCTATATAAACATATATGTTTCAATATAGGTTTTGATATAGGTTTTTAATATATGTGACATATAAAATTGGCGGTTTTCCTTTATTATATGTACATATATGCACATATATATACACATATGAGTACATATATGTACATTAGCTATATAGAAGAAATATCTTGTATGTATACTAGGGTTTATATGTGGATATGAAGAAGCAATACAGGAGACCTATATTTCCTGTATATGCACATATATGCGCCTAAATTTTGCCTATATGTGGCATATATACGCATATATTCAGCATATATGCAGTATATATACGCAAATATGCAGCATATATATTATCATATATGTGCATACATGCAACATACTGTATATGTGCATATAAACTGCATATGGGTTTCATATATGCGCATATATCCACATATAGGTTCTTTCCATGTGGGGCTGATTGGGATGCTTATATCATTTTCTTAGTTTCTGCCTCTCTGAACTTCTCCGTGTTTCATATCTCTCAATCACAGGGGTCTCTACTCCACCCTCCCTTTGCTATGGATTATCCCACCAGAAAACAAAATCACACGCACAAAAAAAAAACAAAGAAAACATACAAATGCTAGTCATGTTTTGCTGGTCTTAGCTGGTGTAAGACCTGGTTCACCCTTGCAGTGATCTGGTCTGAGCCTGACCAGTGGAAAAGTGTCCCAAACCACTCTAAAACCGTCAAACAAACCAGTTTGACCAGGCCATAAGACCTGCTTAAACAAGCAAACCACCTTTTTTTTTTAAACCAAATATCCACATAAATATTAAAGATCTGTACACTGTACATTTGTCAAAGTATGCTTATTTTTAAATATTTGGTTTGTTCCTTTTATACTTTGACAGCATGTGATCAACTATAACTTGTGAATAAAACCTAATGATCATGTGATCTTGAATCTTACTTTTTTTATTTTAGGTTTATTTCCAGGTTTAAATTATATCTTGAATTGTTCAAGCTACATCCACTTAAATCTTTAAAGCTCTGTGCACCTATTGTGTTAACTTGTGTTTTTGTTATTTCTATTTTATTTTGATTTCTATACATAAACATCTAAAACCATGCAGGTTGATTCTTGAATGAAACATAACTGAGAACTTTATTAGATCTCTCAATGTATAAAAGTGAAGTCTCTGAACAATAAAATGTTTCTCTTTGATGTTTCACTTCTCAAACTCATGTGGCAAAGAGTCAAAATCCAATAATACCCTTTTGACCTATCAAACAACCCATTGCACAGTAACATCGAAAGTTGTTTCTGCTTAAGTGCATGGTATTGTTCCTGTCAGAACTGATCTTTTCACCACCCTAAAGTCACAGCAGGACATTTTCTTCAGCATTAGGACAATCACAGCCAGTCTGCATGTATCTGTCATGCAGGAAGCTATTAGGTTCAGACAGTTACCTACTGTCATCACAACAATATATTCATGATGTTCTCATGATATAAAAATAGAATAAGTTCAGTGACAGGATTTTCAGCAATCTCAGACTCGACGTGTTTGTGTCTTATGCCTGCTTTTTATCGGTTTCCACCTCAGCTCGCTCCAAGAGTGTTATGCCAGGGGAAGGTAGCCCTGGATCCACTCACACTGGTTTAAAGAGATCCATGGAGAAACCTCTGAAGACGGGTTGGCTGAAGAAGCAGAGATCCATCGTAAAGAACTGGCAGCTGCGTTTCTTTGTGCTGAGAGGAAATGTCCTTACATACCATAAAGATGACAGAGAGAGCGCCGTCCAGGTAGGAGACAGAAGCAAGCATGAGCAATAGAAATATTACATTTTTAATTAACATTTTTTTGTTATTATTTTTAATGCAGGAATTCTCTCTTTCTTAATATCCTTCTTTTTGTTCTTTCCTTGGTTTTTGAATATTTTATTTTTCAATGCCAGGCCTGTCATGAAAATTTTAATTTAGTTTTTTTTTTTTTTCAGGTATTTGGTCATGTGATATTCATGTTATCCAGAATTGTTTATATTTGCTCATTATTTTTAATTGTAATATTTTCTTCTATTTTTTTTTTTTCAAAATCATTTTCTTTTGTTTGTTTTCAGGTTTAATATAAATTTTCTTGAGTTTTAGATTTTGTGTGTGGTCTTAGACTTTTCTATCTGAACGTCATATAAATATTTCTAAACCGTTAGCGACATTCAAAACGAATAACCTAATGTTTTTTTTTTAAGTGAAATTGTGCATGCTCATTTCCCCTATTAAAGTGAAATTTCCTTTTATTTCTATATTTTCATTCTGATATTTATTATTATTATTATATTTATGACAATTTTATCTACTGCTCTACTTCATTTATTTACTAGTATTTATTTACAATATTTCATCAAGGCTAAATATTACTAAATATTTTTCCACTCAGCAACTATTCCCTTTTGTATCATTCTGATCTCAGGGAACTATACCTTTGTTCTCATGCCAAGTTAATGAGCTGCCATCAAATGCAGATGATAAATTCCTATTTGAGATTATCCCAGGTAAGTATTTTTATTTATTTGTTTATATTGTATAGTGTAAGATATCATGGGCTACTACTGTATTATGTTGGAGGGTAAAATCCTACAGCTGTTGTGTCCCTGATGCTGCAGGTAGCAATACAGATCGGGAGCGGGATGTTCTCATGGCGACGAGTCAGAGCGAGATGGAAGAGTGGGTGCGCTCCATTCGCAAAGCCATCGGATCACGGTCCAGTGGAGGTATCTCATTCACCATACAAATAAACAATATACAGTAAATATGTTTGTTATAGACTGAGGAGGTTCTCATAATAATCACTGTAAGAATGTTTCTTGTTTATTATAACTTTGCTGTATTGTATCACACTATAATGTATAATATCCAGAAGGCTGTCTTATTCATAATGTTATGACTTCATAGACTGCCACTGCAATTCAATCAAATTGTTATGTTTCTCTCTCCAAAGTATTTGGGAAGAGCCTTTCAGACATCATGGTATATGAGAAGAAATTTGGTTCACGTCTCGTGCCCATCCTGGTGGAGAAGTGTGCTGAATTCATCCGAGAACACGGTCTGATCGAGGAGGGCATCTTTCGCCTGCCAGGACAGGACAACCAGGTCAAACAGTTCAGAGAGGCCTTTGATGCCGGAGAGAGACCCTCATTCCCCAGGTAAAGCTTCACATGTGTAAATCTGTGTGAAACGACTCAAGGATGGGGTAGAGAACTGATGATCTGAATAAAGCATGTTGTTTACAGAAAGTATTGTGATGGTACTATAGTCCAGTAATGGCATGCAATGGTAATACTGATATGTACCATTCTATTGAATACTCAATTCATTCATGTGCTATGGCATTTAAAAAGAACTTCAAAGAATATGATGATATTACCACAGCACACTACCATTCAGACTTTTGGAGTCTGTTACGAGTTTTTTTATGTTTTTGAAAAAAATCACTTATGCTCACCAAGGCTGCATTTATTTGGTCAAATAAAGTATAGTATGGTACAAAATACAGTAAAAACTAAAATATCGTGAAATACTATTTTATATATATATATATATATATATATATATATATATATATATATATATATATATATATATAAATAAATAAATAAATAAAGAGTGGGTGCGTATATATATACACACACACACTCAGTGGTCAAAAGCTGCAAATGCACTTTACAAATGCCCCAGCGGTAAAAAGGGCCTTTTGAATGTCTACTTACTGTATATTTATATTACAATGTTATTATATATGTTTTAATATATTTTAAATAATAATTTAGTCCTCAGATGGCAAAGCTGAATTTTCAGCATTACTCCAGTCTTCAGTACCACATGATGCTTCAGAAATGATTTTACAGTTTTTTTCGATTGCTAAACGACAGTGGGCACAACTGGAGTCACATGTGCAAAACTCTAACTACAGTCTGCACAGCAGCAGTTCATGTAGTTCGTTTTTTCATTGCTTGAACACAGTTTTCAAAACTCTACACACTTATCCCATGACTTTAACCACAACCTGCACAACACTGTGGATTTACAGCACCTTGTTCAAATGCTAACACACTGCTGTCAAAACTGTGAACCACACATTCAAAATAAGAATAGATTTCAGCCTTATACCTTTCAAACACTGCTGATTGCAATTTCAGGATTAGCCCTGAAAATTATTTGTTCAAATTACAGTATGTTCTTTTAGTTTCTACCTTTTTTTTCTCATTTCTGTAATTCTGTAATTTCTACAGCCTATTGAAGCAAACTGCTCATTTTCATTTACCTAATATAATTGTTATGTTCTAAAAATATAAATAAATCATGTGAAAGAATGTCACTCCTTTCTTTGAAGAAAATATTACTTTGTATGAAGTCACTGAAATTGTTCAAACTGTAAAGGTGAAAAGTGAGTATTTTCTGTATTGGTGTTTGATGCAAGTGTTTTTCCTCTCAGTGTGTTCTGAGTGACGGTGCGTGTTATCTCAGTTAGGGTTGTGTGTAGTGTTTGGCTGCACTGAGCCTGTTGTGAGCCATGTGTTAAGAGTTGTGTTACTTGGAATGAAGTTTTGCAGGTGATGAAAACTGTTTAGCTCAGGTGACTGTTGCTAGTGCAGACTGTAGTTAGAGTTTTGCACATAGCTCCAGTAGTGCTCACTGTAGTTTAGAAATCAAACAAACAAAAAAACTGTAATATGCTGATTTGCTGCTCAAGAAACATGTCCTATTATTATTAATGTCGAAACCAGTTGGACTGCTTAATATTTTTGTGGAAACAGGATTCTTTGATATTTGTTAAAAATAAATGAATCATTGTACAAATATCTTTACATTCACGTTTGCATTAAAATGTATTAAAATAAATGTTAGTAAAAAATGATACTGATCCGGGACTTTAAAAAAAACAAAAAAGTTATTCATATAAATTGTTTGCAATAACTTCAGAATACTCTTCACTACATTTGGTGAAGAGAAGCATTAAATGAAATAATTAAATAAATGCACAACAGTCAAGAAATATCCATAATCTCCTTAATGATTTAATTGTAATTTGACTTTTTGTACCTGATTTTGTGACCATGCAATGTTCTTTAAAGTTTGCATGCAAATTGGGCTTTTAATCGGATAACCACACTCTCCATGACCATTTATGGTGAATTTATAGACACTGAAGTCTTCATTGCTGTTTTGAGGAAGTAGAATAGGTAAAGAGTTTGACCCAGAAAGTTTGAACTAGATGCATGTGTTTGAGAGAGAGAGAGAAAGAACATGCAAAAGCATGCGAGATAGCGAAAGAGAAATACAAAAGCAGACTATTTCAGAGGAACCTGGTGATCTGTGGCTTAGCCACATCCTGTCCCGTCTAACAGAGATCTTGCCATTCAACACACGCACGTATCTATTTGACAAGCAAATGTTTGTGCATTTCATCTTCATCCTTTCTGATTGCAAAGAAGATGAATAGACTGTAATGACACAATTAAACATTTTTTTTTACTCGATTTGTTCATTCCTTCTGCCTGCAGTGACACTGATGTCCACACGGTGGCGTCATTACTTAAGTTGTACCTCAGAGAGCTTCCAGAACCTGTTGTGCCCTGGACTCAATATCAGGACTTTCTTGACAGCACTCTGATGCTGGATGCCGCCACTGCAGCTGTGAGAACCGCATTCACAAAGAGTACATCAGAAGAGTAATGATTCTTTGACTAACTGCAATCTGATCAATCCCAGGGCAAAGAAAAGCTGGAGGAACAAATCAGCCTTCTGCCAAAAGTGAACTACAACCTCCTGAGTTACATCTGCAGGTACAAGTCTCTATAAGAATGAAAAAGGATCAGACACTGATAGGAGCAAAAGCAAGCTGTGGAAGGCTAACACTGGTATATCCGTATTTATTCCCACAGATTCCTTTTTGAGGTCCAGCAGAACTCAAAGGTGAATAAGATGAGTGTTGAGAATCTGGCCACGGTGATGGGAGTGAACCTGTTCAAGCCGCAAGTGGAGGATGCCATCAGTATGATGAAAGGTCATTTATCATCCCAAGACATATAAAACATGTTCTATGTCATTTACTGTATATTGTTTTTAAAATACCTCATAAATTAAAAATGTTGTGTCTTTTAGTCCATGTCTGTTTAAATATACCTAAACATATTAAGCAGACAATTTTCTGGAAAAAATGAACCAAAAATATTAATGAAATCCCTTGCTTCAATTAGAAGCATTTTTGTCCAACGAAATGGTCTCTAGAATGAAAATATCCCTTGCAAAAGCAAGAAGCATATCATGGCATACTAGCATACTACTTTTTCTGCACTAAACTTTTCATACTATATATTTAGTAGTTCAACTGTTGGGTAATATGGTTTAAACTAAATACTATTGGCTATATTCAAAACCAAATCCTTTTAAAAATCACACCCATAACGTCCTGTTTTAACGTCAGACAGTAAAAGGTTGGTTTACTGGTTGTTTATGGGGAATTTAATCTGAACTCCAATGAGTAAGAATGAGATTTCAAGGGTTTATGGTTAACACATTATAGCGATGATAATTGTTCTCTCCTCACACACACAGGAACGCCCATGATACAGAAGGTAATGACGGTGATGATCAGACACCATGAGCTGCTTTTCCCACCCTCTAAAGACAAGCAGCCATCTCCTCTTCCGAACAAGAAAAACAAAAGCAAGAAGAACAGTAACCCTCGCAGTTTTGTGGGCTGGGAGTCTGCAGAGGTACCGATCACGTAAAATAAGCACATACATCCATGGAAAACTTGCAAATATCAGACGATTTTAAAATCACTATTTATAAGCCTGGAGAAATCTAAAATAACAAAATCATGGAACATTACTCCAGTCTCAGTCACACGATGCTTTAGAAATCCCTTTAATATGCTGATTAAAGGAATTTATTTGAAATAGAACATTTTTGCAACATTATAAATGTCTTTACTGTCATGTTTGACCAATTTAATGTGTCTTTACTGAATAAAAGTATTGATGTCTTTTTAAAATGCTCTTACTTAAAAAAATTAATTTGGCCTTATGCTTGGTAAGGACATTTAAAAATTCTGAAATATTTTATTAGTTTTAAATTATTCAGCTAGAAAATTTGTACATATTGTTTAGAGAATACAGTCATATTTGATGAAGACACACTTACTGTTTGCCAAGGTTGTGGCTTTTTTTTTTTTTGGAGCTGTCACTGCATAACTTTCACACCTGTATCTCTTAACTTATCGTACCACTCTTCTCTCAAAGTGTGAGGTGTCCTCCCTGTCTGAATCTCCTGAGGAAGAGGAAATGGACACACTTGAGGAAGAGAGGAAGGACCTGTGGTCATCTGAGACGGGGTCAGAAGGCACCCCTCTTTCTCCTACCTCTCCATTTTCATCTACACCCGACATGTGGCCCGACAGCCCCAGAAAAAGGACTCAAACTCTACCTAGCTTGGGCTGTCCGTCAGTGGGAAAAACAGTCCGCGAGCCTTCATGGTGCAAGTTGCAGGAGAGCTTTAATGAGAACGAAGAGAAAACATTCTCAGAGGACATATTTAAGTTACTCGACCTGCAGAACGTGACACTATTTTCTGGTGGGCAGAAAAGTGAAAAGGAAAAAGTTGAAGGACACAAGGACACAGAGGACACAGGCTTGCATAAGAAAGCCAGCGATGTTGTAGACAAACAGATAGATGCTCAAATAACACAGGCACAGATCACAACGCCCTTGCCCCAACCTCGGCTGAGAAACGAAGTGAGTGCGGCAGCTGTGAGCAGAGAGAAGCCAGCGGCACCTTCAGCACCAGCTCTACAGAAAATCAGTGCAGCTCAACCAGAAAACACAGACTCAGCTATCATCAACAGGTATGGCCCAATACAAGTGTACCTGTGTTCATATTTTGCCATGCATTAATTAGAAGAGTTTGTTAAGGATCACTTATGCTCACCAAAGCTGCATTTATATGAATAAAAATACAGTAAAAACTAATTTTGTGAAAAAATATTACAATTTAAAAAAACTGTTAAAGGGTTAGTTCACCCAATAATCAAAATTATGTCATTAATGACTCACCCTCATGTCGTTCCAAACCCGTGAGACCTCCGTTCATCTTTGGGACACAGTTTAAGATATTTTAGATTTAGTCCGAGAGCTCTCAGTCCCTCCATTTAAACTGTGTGTACGGTATACTGTTCATGTCCAGAAAGGTAAGAAAAACATCAAAGTAGTCCATCACCAGTAGTTCTTTCGGACAGTTCGATTCAATAAACCGGTTGAAGAAAACTGTTCACAGGTTCTTTTGCGCTCAACGTAATGACGACATTTGCAATGTTTGCCCTTCATTCAAGCCTTTGGTTTACCCGCGCTCATAACACTAGCACAGAATCAGTTCAGAATCAGCCCGTTTCAGACGCTCTGTGTGTTTGCTTCACGCTGAATCACACATGCGAAGTATTATTAGCTCCTCAGTTCTCGAATCGGACGCGTCTTACAGAAACGGTTCTTGACTCTTGTTTTGTTCGTTATCTGGCTCGGCTCGGTGTTAATCTTCAGTTCTCTCTTCACAGCAGTTCAGTCAGTGTACTTTGAGTATGTTTTTCTTACCTTTCTGGACATGGACAGTATACCGTACACACAGTTTCAATCGAGGGACAGAGAGCTCTCGGACTAAATCTAAAATATTTTAAACTGTGTTTGGAAGAAGAACAGAGGTTTTACGGGTTTGGAACGACATGAGGGTGAGTCATTAATGTCATCGTTTTGATTATTGGTTGAACTAACCCTTTAACTATTAAAGGCACAATGTAGTTTTTCGCCTCTAGAGTGCACGTATTCAAAATAAACAAAGAAACAAAGCTGTAGTTTGATGACTCCATGACTGAGTGCAGAAATCATGTTCATGGATAAGCTAATGATTTATTAATGTAGTAGAATGAAGCAGGGTGAGGATAAAAGCCTGCGAAGCAAAAACGTGGTCACTGAACGAGATGTGGTGCTCAAGTGACATTTCTTCTTATTATCAATATTGAAAACTGCTGAATATATTTGTGCAAACGGTGATCATTTTTTTCAGGATTCTTTGATGAATAGAAAGTTGAAAAGGAAAGTTTGTAATGGAAATCTTTTGTAACATCATAACATCATAAATGGCTTTAACTTTGATCAGTCTTACTGACCTCATATGTATAGGCTGTATATAAAGTCCTGTGTGTGTTTGTACCTTCAGTCTCCAGCAGAAGAACAAAGAGCTGAGTGCTACAGTGACAGAGTTGCAGGCAGCACTTGAGGCAGAGCAACGCAGCAAAGCAGCGTTAGAGATCTTACTACGCAACGCAGAGCGCAGCAGGGACGAAGCAATCACGCGCAATGAGCAGCTGAACAGAGAGATTCAAGAATTCCTCAGCAGACCGACTGCTGGACCGTCATAGTGACTCGATCAAATGAACAAAGTTCAAGATAAGTCCTGTACAAAACAAGCAATCTGGACAACTCCATCAGGTTTTACACCGTGAACTGCTCTGATTAATGTCTTCAAAGTAAAGCTAGTGGTAATGTCCATCTCAGATTTTGTCTATGATGTGACATAAGTAACACCGCTACAGTATGTGTACAGAATTTACAGATTTGATCTACTTTTTGAAGAATATTTAATTTTTTTGTTGAAATTTTATAGTATTTTCTAATGGATCTCAAAAAATAACTTGCCAACAAAAGTGAACAGGCTAATCAGATTTGGTTTTAAAGAGTTTTAAGGCACTTGACAGCTAGTCTGCCAGAGAGTACCTCGATCCAACTAAGGCCAGTTTGGTTTAATCTGTTTGTTTTTTCTACATGGAGAAGTCTTGCCCACCTTTAATTATTAAAGATACATTTAAAAACTATTGTGACAGAGGTTCAAAATGATTATTGCTTCTGTGATCACAAAACTGCACTAGACTACATTAGAGTCTGTGAACAATTTGGTGAAAAGGACAAAAAAAAATTTGCTGTCAGTAAATAAACAGTTTTTATCTGGCTTTTCTTTCCTGCACCTTCACTTCTGTTGTCTGGTTGCAGTCAGAAGAGATAAAATGTGACAGAGTGTGAGGGAGAAATGGGAAGAATGCTTTCAGATCAGAATTCACACAAGAGACCCCATGTGTGTTTTAGGGGAAGTGGTAAAAAAGACTAGGAATTACGTAAGGAAGAGAAGACCAGATAGCATTGTGTCTGTCAGCTGTCATAATGCTGATTAAATGATAGGGAAGGTATTTCCTATTTCCGATCAGGCTGGCTTATTCAGACAATGTGCTGCTCAAAATCAACACAAAGCTGATATTGAGAATATATGATCAGGTGAGTCATTCATGTGGTGGATTCCAGCTTGTTCTGTGATGCTTTTAAGTGGATCTTTCCGATGTTTCTCGTTCACAAATTGAGCTCATAGCAGCACCACAGTTTCAAAGATAAACAACACTGTCATCAAGAGAATCTCCTACATACAGGAAAGACTGAGTGTGAGGAAGAGGGTGAGCTTGAGCATTAGAATGTGATACTACTCATATTACTGGGTCAACATTACACGTGCATACCTATCCAGTATTTACCTGTGGAACACAAAATAAATTTTGAACAACGCACATGCTGTTCTTTATAATTGTGTGTGTGTGTTTGTGTGTTTATTTTATTTATTTCTTTTGTATTCATGTATATCACTAAATATGATATAGGCTGCTAACAGGTGACTTATTAGCACAATTTTTATTTATTATTGTATTTATTTTTTTAAACGTAAACGATTGAATCATATGATTCAGACTGAATTGTGATACACAAATATTTTTCGAATCTTTTCGGACCCAAGTCGTCAGTAGTTATTGTAAGTACTGATTTTAATCAGCCAATAAAAACGATAATTTGAATCTAACTACATTTAACTACATTTTCAGCTACCATAGTTTGACAGAATGTCAGCTATATTTTAAAACCAGTTACTTTTTCCATCAAGGTAGTGTGATGCAAAATTACATGGCTGTTCATTGTTAACACAGCTTTACAGCTAAACCGAGCGAAACATGCTCATAAATGGGTTATTCAGAGCCTTACTCATTCTAGCGATGAACTACCCTCTCTCCCTACTCTGAATTCCGATTCCCTTTGTTATATATTTTTTTGTAATTTTGGTCGACGCATTTTGATAAGTGCTGTATTTTGTAATCGGTATAACCAATACGACTTCAGCATATTTGGGAAATAAACCACAAATAAAGAAATACTTCAACTTTTCTTTTAGACACTTGACAGTCTATGGAAACAATTGAAGTATGGACATGTTTAAAAAATATATTTTTGTATTACAAGGAAAAATAACAGCAGAGAGGTTTTGAGCATCGGGTGAGTAAACTATATTAATATGTATATTGATATAAAACTGTTATTTTGCCTAATTTTAAAAGTTAGATTTCTAGACCTGCAAAGCATGTGCATTTTTATATGAATATGCAGTACTGTTGTCCATTTATATGTACCATTGTTATTGAATAGCCTTGGAGTCAACATGTTTGAGAACTGCTCTAGATCCTGGGCCAGTTTAGAGGAAACACAGATTTGGATTGGACAGGCTGAAAATGATCTTGGGCAAGTACTGGAAGTAGATATTTTTCTTGACTGAAGCATTCTTCTGATAATTACCTCAAAGTTTTGCAGCATTGTATGCCACTGTATGAAGTCCCTCTATTAAGTACTTGACATCCTGAGCCTTTAGAGACGTTTTCCACTGGCCACAGAGCTGTGACAGCCCCTCAGAATGGATGATAAGGGCTTCCCTCCACTTCCAAATGAGTGATTTGTTTTTCCCCTTAAGCACAGAAGCTCTTCAGCGGGCACCCTGCTGCACACCCCTACATATGATAAAATGCTTAAGAAGTCAGTGGAAAACAAACTAAATAATCCCATGCACAGAATTCTTAGTAGGTTTTGTTTGTGTTACAGAGTCAAAGTTACAGTCTTCTGTCCACAGTTTGAACAACTTATTAAATTCCCTTGAGGAAGTATTTGA
Organism: Carassius gibelio; assembly: GCF_023724105.1. Lineage (NCBI taxonomy): Eukaryota > Metazoa > Chordata > Actinopteri > Cypriniformes > Cyprinidae > Carassius > Carassius gibelio. The sequence goes on along the minus strand of NC_068375.1, from coordinate 31,360,135 downwards.
CTTTAAGTACTCATTTCATTGCAATTGATGCTTACAAACCTCTCGGAGATAGTCACAGATTTACTGATTACAGCACAGCAATGGCAAAAAGTGTCTCAGTCTATCCTGCAACCTCTCAAACCTCATTTCATTTCAATTTCCGTCGCCACAGATATTTATCCCCTCTTGTTCTAAGATATGGAGGCACTCTTCAGACATTTGTCGAAAAGAAATGGTCAATAAACTTAAGTCCCGACATTCATAGGAAATCATGGGAAAAACAAATAAACACTAGACCCAAAATCCTGCCCTGGCTAACCCACCCAAACATAGGAAGAGGCTTCTGCACGTATCAGAGCAATGTTTACAAAATCCTCATTAAGGAAAAGAAAGCAGATAACGGTACATGCGCGCGCGCACACACACACACACACACACTGGAACACTATGAACACTAGAAATGCAGAGCTTCCTAGTTTGTAGATAAGGGTCAGAGAGAGAAAGTACAGAGAGCAAGAGTGAGGGAGAGAGAGGAAAAAACATTTGAAAAAATATGTCACAGAGGGACATCTCTTTCACGTAATGAAACCACCCTCAACTTTTCAGACATCAAAAGGTGAGAAGAATAAATGCTAAGAGGTCAGGAATAGAGGCTCCTTAATGCAGTGACTACTCTGCGGCTACATATAAGAAACAAAACAGCATACGACGGCTGTTCTTCCCTACATTCTGTACTGGAGCGACCATTGACCTTCTATCCAGAAGAAAGGGTTGAGTTCTTCAAAAAAAGGGCGTTTGTCACTGAATCTATAGATCTAGTTTTTGCTCCTGTGAAACTCTGCACCTATAGCTGATACACACCTCATATGCCTCACATCATGGGTGGCAGCAGGAAGAACTTTTTGGTTATGTGTACATCCAGCACATCTGTATTATTGGCCTTTTTCTTGTTTTCCTGGGGGCCTTTCTGTACACAAAGTAGCCCTATCGGCTCCCCCGAGAAACTCCGCACCGCTCCAGGGTTGGATGACGGACATGGAGGGGTTCTGGATCCTTTACTCCTGGAGCAGGACAGTGAGATGGACATGCAGAGCTTGCTGGAGACCCTGAAAGGACAGTTTCTACGCACTTTTAACCTGACACAACCCAGCCCCCCTGTGCAGCCAGGGGCCACTAGAGTAGAGCCCCCTGAATACATGCTGGAGCTCTATAACCGCTTTGCCAGTGACCGGACAGCAATGCCTTCTGCAAACATTGTACGCAGCTTTAAAAATGAAGGTAACTGCATATTTACTTTTCCATGAAGGACTGTATAACTGTTTGTATTCTGGACATTTTTGTTGGTTTATGTAAAATATGGTGATTGCAATAAAAATTATTTTCTAGGTGGATGTAATACAAAGACAAATTATTGGTGTCTTTGTTTTTAAAGTAAATGAATAATCAATGAATAATGTTAGAAAATTCTAGAAAAGTTTTGGTTGTGCACTATTTGCTCAATTAAAATATAATACTAATGCTTGGTGAATTACGTACAATTAATGGAGAAAATATAATAATAGCTGGCTCTTTTGGGTGTGTATCATTATAAATAATAGCACTTTGATGCAAATGTAATTTATATGAATAACTATTTGAACAATTAAAAGAAATGTTAAAATGCATTTTTGTGTTGTTAAAGTTAATCTTCATGTTGTCTAGAACAGTTGATCTTGTCCAAATGCACGCACACACACACACACACACACACACACACATATACATATATATATATATATATATACATACATACACACACACACACATACATATATACATATATATATATATATAAAATATGCAAATATGCACATTGTACATCCCTGTACATCTTAATATTTAAGACTACAGTTTACACTCATGCACATTATTTTGCGTTCTATATTTAATTCTACAATATACATTTTTTTATATTTTATTCTTATATTTTTATTGTTTACTTTTAATTAATTCTTACATCGCTTTATTTATGTATATTTTCATTTGTGTTGTTTTCTTTAATAATTGCACTGTCCATGGAGCGGACCTGACTCACATTTCACTGCTGGTTATATATGCTATATATAATTGTGTATGTGACGAATAAAATCTTGAATCTTGAATTGAATCTTGAATATATATATACACACACATATATAATTGTGATGTTTTTGGTGCATTATTTATGGTAGATTTAATGACAACATGAGAATCTGAATTCCCTATTTTTTTTGTATGTGTGTTGTTCTTTACAGACTTTTCCTCATGTAATGTGGGACCTGGTGGGGTGAGACGACACCCTCTTATCTTCAACGTGTCTATCCCACATCACGAGAGAGTTGCCGCAGCTGAGCTCCGACTGTACACTTTGGTCCAGACTGACCGCAACAAATACACTGGTGTTGACAGAAAAGTTACCATATATGAAGTCAAACTTCTTGAAATGAACAGCAGTCAGCAAATAGGAGAGGACATTATTGAGGGAGGAAATCAAACCAAGCAAGAGGAAGAAACAGAACTAGTGGAGTTGGCGTCTCGACAGGTTTACGGTACAGATAGTGGGTGGGAATCCTTTGACATGACCTCTGCTGTGCAACTTTGGCGGAAATCAGACTATGGCACCACCCACAGGCTGGAGGTCCACATAGCCAGTCTGAACTCCCAGAGTTTGACATCAACTGAAGGTAAGGATGAAGGCAACACCAGAGGAGGGGAAATGGACATTGACACTAGCCCTGAGGACAAACACAAACCCTTAATGATCGTCTTTTCTGATGACCAGAGCAGAGACCACCGTGGAGACAAACGAGAGTTGAATGAACTGATCCAGCATGAGACCACTGGGCCGGGTGTTCAAAACAACCTTGAGCTAGAACTGAACGGTCTCTGGGATGACCTGGAACTTATGGGACAAAAAGATGGGAGTGAGAAAGAGGAGCAGAGTGAGGAAGCTCTCCTACAGATGCGCTCCAACTTCATCTATGACACGGCGTCTAGATTCCGACGCAATGCCAAGGGCAACCAGTGTAAAAAGACCTCCCTTTATGTGGACTTCAAAGACATCGGCTGGGACAGTTGGATCCTAGCTCCCTCCGGTTATGAAGCCTTTGAGTGTACGGGGACGTGCATGTACCCCTTGACCAATCACGTTACACCTACAAAACATGCCATTGTGCAAACATTGGTCAGTCTGAAAAGTCCACAAAGAGTGTCCAAGGCTTGTTGCGTACCCACTGAACTAGATCCCATCTCCCTGCTCTACCTAGATGATGCAGGTGTGGTTACATATCAGTATAAATATGAAGGTATGGTGGTAGCTAAGTGTGGATGCAGATAGTATTTAATGGACTTGGTGGAGTGGGGTGAAGCTGGGCCAAAAGCTTAGCGATTGAATTGGAAGGAAGCTAAAAGACAGTTATTGTCTACGGCCTTCATACCAAGTTTCTTCCAAATGGCAGTGGATAAGCTCTTACTCCCAACCTTAACAGCGTTAGCAGGAGTCATGAAATCAGTGGAATCTGCCAATTCTGGACCCATGTGACGAGGGGCCACAATACAAGATTTAGTGGGAATGGTGGGAAATGGTCCATTTCATTCCTGCTGAATAAGGATTGGGTGGAACATAAGACAATAATTGAACCACTTGACATGCCTCAAGATCAGCCGGGATAAATGAGCTGTTCTTATCAGTAAAGACTGAAGTTTAAGTTAGAGATTATATCAACTCCAGCTTGTTACATACTTGGCCATATCGTTTGCGTCAGCAAAGCCCTCGCTAAGTGGGCATTTCATAGTAATGGCAGCGAACTCAAGCACCACAGGGTCAGTCAAGTGACACTACCAGAGACAAGAAGCATGTGAAATGGCCTATTACGGCAATGGGTCTCATTCATTACTCATGCATACACACAGATTTTTGAGCTTTTGGGTTTCTCTGTAGAAAAACAGAACCTGTATATACAGCTGGCTACTGAGAGTTTTTAATCTGGGTCTGTATAAAAGGTGGTTATTTTATTTGAACTGGTTTTAAGGATGGACATTTGCTGCTGAGACTGATGAAAGGCTGTAAAGGAAAGGTTGTGTGGAGTATGATTAATGGTTTAGGTGTGTTTTATGCAAATAAGTAACCTCAGGCATTCAACTCATCATTTCGAAAACTCAAAAAGAGTAAATAATAAATTCATGTGCATATGTATGTGTTGTGAATTATGCAAAAACATTTTGTTAGAAGCACTCCTGTGGGAATAAATACAAAATAATTCATGCAATTATGAATGAATGAGACCCAAAAACAAATCAGTAAATAGATGATCATGAAACAGAGACTCTGGAAAAAGAACTTCTAAAATGTCTCAAACCATCTAGAATTACTCTTAATCCTGCCATTCTCTTTGCTTCAGTAACATTTCTCCATACTGAAACCTTATGTGCATTTTAGTATGGAATTAATTTACAATTCAGCATGTCACTGCTGAGATATGAGAATGGGACAGTTGACAAAGGATGCAGGTTGTCCGCCTCGTGCCACTGGCAACAGATGACATCAACAAGAGGGATACAGGGGGCTATCACCCCCTCCTGCACCACATGCCGTGTGAGCTATGCTCCAACCCCTAAGCACGACCATGATAAGAAGGTGTCAGGTCCAAAAAAACATGTGTTTGAGGACCAAAGACAATTCCAAGCTGCACGGAGGCCGGAAGACAACAGAGTCCTGGGAATGAGAGAGTTATAGGTCATATCTACTTTTTGACCCCACAAAAGACACATAATTTACTCCCTATCGCTCTCCTCCTGTAGTCTTCTGTCATTCTTCTATTCCTTTTGGACCCTTATCACCGTTAGGGCAGGAGGATGAATGGAAACTGTTTTGCGAGGTCATGCCACCCACAGATATCCTTCACAAGACTTTTCAGATTGATAATTTCTGCCAGGATTATTCCCATGCCTGACGAATACTTTGCATTACTGATTTTATTATAAACTTTACTGTTGTTGGAGTACAAATTGTGTCTGCTGCTTTGAATGATTATAAAGCTTATTTATTGATTAATTTATTTGTTTTTATTATTATTTAGGTGACTTTGTATAGCAATACTGTACATAGGACTACATAAACTATACAGTGTATGTAGTGGGAAGTCATGGCCTAGTGCTTAGTTTGACTCCTAACCCTAAGATTGTGGGTTTGAGTCCCGGGCCAGCAATACCATGACTTAGGTGCCCTTGAGCAAGGCACCGAACCCCCAGCTGCTCCCCGGGCGCCGCAGCATAAATGGCTGCCCACTGCTCTGGGTGTGTGTTCACAGTGTGTGTGTGTCTCTGTTCACTGCTGTGTGTGCGCACTTTGGATGGGTTAAATGCAGAGCACGAATTCTGAGTATGGGTCACCATACTTGGCCGTATGTCACTTTCGCTTTTTTTCCCCCCCAGAGTATTTTATACTGTATGATGTTGTTGTGCAAATAATAAGGGTATACAAGTATATAAATTAAATTTAAAATCAAATTATTAATTGTAATAATTTATCATTGTCTCATATAGTATGTGCTGAAATACTAATGATGTTGTATGTGCTTTAATCAATCGCTTTAAGCACCGATGTCTTGTTAGGATTTGTTTATATCTTTAAATTAGTTTGTTGATCCTCTTGTCCCTTGTACCCAGACACTCCATAACTCCTTAACAAGATATATTTAGCCACAATCAGTCCAGTGCTCGCTGTTTAGACATCGGGTGTGGGAGCGATTCATAAATTAAACTTCCCATTGAAGACCAGCAGCTCAAAGGCCCATAGTTTACAAGTGTCAAACAGATCCACATCCATGGGAAGCTGACTGGAAACTAACAAGCACACAAACTCATCTGCTCTGTGGCTTGAGACTGTGCAGATACATTTGGTTCTTTTTTGGGGTAGGGGAGCTTACGAAGTGTTTATTTAACTTTGTTTTCTGTATATTTAAGATGTGAAGTTGGTAAATGCCAGTTGCCATTGTAAAACAGGTATTATTATCATTATTATTATGTACAAACGCACAAATGTTGTAAATAAAATAATATTTTGAAGAAACTTTCTGTGACGTTCTTTTTTATTTTTATTTACCATAGTATTAATAAATGTATCACTGACAATACTCTTCTGTCAACTTTAGTCCTGTTGACGTCCAAGTGGAGACTTAATGGTTGTCTCTTATTTATCTTGCAATAAAAGCTATGTCAGGAAAGTTAAACCAAGGACGAGAAACGATGTAGTCCCTCCAGTATGTTCATTGAGCTTGAATGATGACAGTTCAGGACCTCCTGACCAATTTTACACAAGCCTTTGAGTTGAGTCCTATTAATGAGCTATTTACAAATTGCAGAAGCATTTGTGTCTGGATATTGTCATCTAATTCCGGTTGCTCATTTATTGTGTTGACAGAGGAAGTTATTAGCATGTGCTGATGATAACAAACTTGCTATTGATATTAAAAATAGCAGCAGCAAAAAAAAAAAAAATTCGAAACATTCCAATTTCATGTGATTAGTGATTAGTATATAGTGATTCTCATTATATAGAGTCTGCAAAATTATATAGATGAATGAAAAGATCAAATGTATAAAAAATATAAAGATAACAGAAAAAAAGAAAAAGAAATTGACCAAAACTAGGTTATATAAACTGAGCAAAGAGTAATGCAGGTTTAAAACATTTGCACAGATAACAAAGAATAACAGCTCTTAGATATATATATATATATATATATATATATATATATATATATATATATATATATATATATATATATATATATATATATATATATATATATAAAATAATTTGTTAAAAAAAGAACAACAACCATAATTAAAGCTGCAAATAGTGTTGAAAGGACTAGCAACAGGAGTCTCCTCCACTCAGTGGCCTTTGAAAAACAATTAACAGTAGAGCTGTAATCGGGCCATAAAAGTTAGGCCCGACAAGGCCCAACAGGACCTGAGCCCGACAAGTACATTTTGATTGACAGCTTTTTAAAAGCCTGAACCTGTTTACAGCCCGACATTATTCAAATGTGCGCGCACACAAAGCTCTTTTGCCTTTTATCAAGAATGAGTCATTTATACATGTTTTAACAATTTATTCATACCTAAACACTTGGAAGTTGGAATAATGAAATAAAATAAGTCCTCTGTGACATCTTAACATCTCAGCACTGTAAATAGACATAGGCTCATTTAGCCTATAAATAGACCAACGCACCAATAAAAACGAGTATTTAAATTAAATTAAGATACATTTTAAATTAAGATGGGTATTTGACAATTACGAAATTAAGATAAAGGCTCCGCTGGATTTGCTTCGCCACTAGCAGCTGACATTTAATAAATGAATAATGCCAACAATAGCATATATACTCTGTACACATTATGCATTTAAGACTCAATGAATATTTAGTTATCATTTGAAAAACTTTTACTCACAGAGATTAGGCTAAGCCTACATGTTTTTGAGGAGGAAAATGATTGAATCCACTGTAGATGGCTTCAGCGCGTTCCTGTGCTCACTGATGGTGAGTTATTCTTCACTCATTAATCTCATTATAAACATGGTCAAAACTTTTCCACACCTCAGACTTTGCTGTAGTTGCTGGTGCAACCAAAACTTAATCGCCAGAGGCAAGCCTCCGTTACAACTACTCAGCATCCATTTTCGCATCTTTCTCGTGCTAATCAAAACATGACCACTCGTTTACCTCGCAAACCGGAGTGGGTCCCGTCGAGTTCGGACAAAGATCTTCAGCTCTAGTGAACGGTTCAAAAGCAAACAGTAAATATAGGGAGACTTCGGTCTTTGCAGAGCAAAAGAGGGCGTTTATCACCTTGTGGGTGTTTTCAAACTGCTGGGTGTTTCAAAATCATGCAGTCAAAATGATCCCCCTTACCCAGCCCCACCCCTAAACCTAACATCACTATGACGTCAGCCAATCAGGTATCATGGTGTAAAAACACCCTGATCTGGTAACTCCCATTACTTTCCTGAAGAAACCTATACTTGAATATAGGAGGAATATGTCAGTAATTTATTCATGACAAACTTTCTCCTGACAGCTGGTGGCGCTATAACTGCAACTGAATATTGGCATGTAGATGTCTTCAGGCCAGGACTTTTATCAAACGTGAAGTTTTGTGCAGATTGAGCATGGTATGTAAAACGTGATATAATTCAGTTAAAATTAGTAATTGGTGTGTTTTGTGGCATGAAGTTCAATAAACTTTTAAACGGAGGAATTTTAAGGCGCACACACACCGAACGCATCTCCAGGGAGCAAACAGATCTGCTCGTGCGCAAGCAAATAGGTAGGCTAGTTCTGATACACATAGTGACTATCCATTATGACTTTTTTATATTCATGTAGCCTACACAATAATGTTATTTTACACTGAAATTTTTTATATTTGTCATGTTTGTGCTGCTGCGCGTCACCATGTGTAATAAGCAAAGTAAACGTGCGTTTTGGACACGCCCAGAGGCACATTTTATACTAACGTGCTCTTCAACAATGCTCCTTAACACCCCCCTTTATTTTTAGACCATGGGAGCACAAATGGGTGCAAATGCATTTGTTATTTAAACAACGCAGCTCAGGACAGGAAAATGAGAACTGCGTCGGGCTGTAAAGAACAAAAACACTTGCACCGCGCCTTGTGTCGCATGTAGCCTATGATAAGGCCCTTAGGTTCAAATTGGGTACTGCATGTATTAGTTAGTGCGTACTGACTACCACCAGAGTCCATGCAGAGGATTTATTCGTGAGCTCATTATACATGATCTCAAACTTCATGTGGCCTCTCTTCTTCCAATGTACAAACCTAAAAGGTGGCAGGTCAAGGATGATCCTTTCCACCGGAAGGTCTGCCATCTTCTGTTCACCCAACTTCCCTTTATAACGTCTACAGATGACACACCTGGAAATTATCTTTCTGGCAACAGAGTTGGCATTTGTAATCCAATACTTAAACCGGAGCTAGGAAAGCATCTGATTTCTGCCACTATGACCCAACTCTTCATGAATGTCACGAAGTATGAGATGTTATCTAAAGATCAGCATGTGTCACAAGACGGGATGCTTTATTTCAATTGGCATAGCTGACTTGCCAAGTCTTCCTCCCACTAGCAACAATCCATCACACAACACAGGATACACACAATAAACATTACTGTTTCTTTTAACACTAACGTTTCTACCCTTGAGCTCAGCAATTTCCTCTTGGTATTGTTCCTGTTGACTAAACCGAATTATGCCATTCTCTGCCATAGAAAGATCCTCCACAGTCAAATTTTGTCTACCCAGAGATTCTTTAAATTCCTTTAACCTTACATCCACAGCAACACTGTCAATCTGTTCCAAAGATAGCTCCTTTCGTTTACATCTCCGCTCCATTAGAAGTTTCTGCAGTTTCAAATACCAAGCAACTGCAACTTTCAGACATTTCCATTCTGAGAAAAAATGAATAAGTTTACTTGTGGCATTCTGTCCATTCTGTAGAACCACAGCATTGCCTTTCAACATTTTAATCTCAGGGTCATCAGTCGATATCAGATCACTTGTTGGAAAGTATGTCTCCTTTGGCTTCCAGAGAAAACTGGGACCATCAATTTATCGGGTATTGCTCAGAAAAATCTTTTGCTTTCAAACCACGAGATGCATCATCTGCTGGATTTTCTTTAGTGGGCACGTAATGCCACTGTTGAGGTTGTGTAGTGTCTCTTATGTAGGACACCCTATTAGCAACGAATGTATAAAACCGTTTGTCTTCATTCTTGATGTAATTAAGGACAGTCATGCTATCAGTTCAAAAGACAGAATCTTCCAATGAAAGTTGCAGCTCCCTCTTTAGCATGAGGTCAACCTTGACAGCCAGTACAGCCGCTGTAATTTCCAAATGAGGTATGGTCACCGGTTTCAGTGGTGTTACTCTAGCCTTGCCCAGCAAGAAAGCCACATGTACCTGGTTTACACTATTCTGGAATTTAAGATACGAAACCATGCCGTATCCATCTTCGCAAGCATCAGCGAAGTGATGTAAACAAGCGTGGAGAGGCAATTTAAATTACAAAGGTTTAATACATCGGTTCACCTGGAATCGGGCAATTCTGTGCAATTCCAAAATCCAATGATTCCATTTCTTCTGGTGGATCGATGGTATGGCATCATCCCAGCCCAAGTCCTGTCTACACAACTCCTGCAAAAGTACTTTAGCAGGCAGAAGAAGAGGTGCCAAAAAGCCCAAGGGATCATAGACAGAGCTTACCACCGATAAAATGCCTCTCCTAGTGCATGGTTGATTTTTCAATGAAGTCTTGAATTGAAAGGTATCGGCTTCCACACTCCACTGAAGACCTAAAGCTTTCTCAACAGGCAATTTATCTCGATCCAGATCTAGCTACTGTATATCCTTAGCTCGTTATTCCTCAGGAACTGACTGCAACACTCTGCGACTGTTGCTGATCCATTTTGTTAAACAGAAACCTCCCTTTTGACAGAGAACAGTTAGATATGTACCTGTCTCAAGGCATAACAAGCACAGCTTGGAGAAGACACTGCTCCGAAAAGATGAACTGTCATCCTAAATACAATGGGCTCTCGTCATATTTCCATCAGGCCACCACAAGAACCGAAGAAAATCTACCTCTTCTTCAGTCACTTTAACTTGATAAAACATTGCTTCAATCTCAGCCATGAAGGCTACTGGCTCTTGCCTGAATCTCATCAGCACATCTACCAAAGAATTGGTAAGGTTAGGGCCTTGCAACAATTGACTATTAAGTTAGGTTCCTTTATATGTTGCCCCACAGTCAAACACAACTCTCAGTGATCCCTTCTTGGGATGAAACACCCCATGATGAGGAATGTACCAAACTTTGTCATCCACACGATCTAGTTGGTGAGATGTTACCTTCTCTGCATAACCTTTAAGGACAACATAAGCAAGAAAATGAGAGTACTTTTCATGAAAACCTTTGTTTCTTTCCAGTTTCCTTTTCAGGCCATTTAATCATTGCCTAGCAACACCGAAGTTGTCAGGTAATGTGACATTACCAGTCTTGAATGGCAGCTGTAGGCTATAATGTCCATCCTGGAGCATGACTGTGCGGTTCATTATGTCCACAAACCGAAGATCTTCCATTGACATTTCTTCTTTATCAGCAGTCCTTTCGCTGAAATAATTGAACTGTTTGTTAAACAACTCCTCCAATTTAACAACAGAAATTATGTTAACAGTAACCGCAGAATGCTCAGCTTCATTCTTGTGGTTCTCGTTTTCCTCCAAGATCCCATTAACAACCCATCCCAGTAGGGTTTTTATGGCAAATAGCCCATTACCATGACTGCTTATTATTTCATATGGCTCAATAACATTAGCTGCATTAGTTCCAATCAATAAATCAACACCTACTTGAATGTGTGGCATCTTAACCTTGTCCAAGTATGACCATTTGGATAACTCCTCCTGAGTAATGATATTTCCAGAGTCAACAGGCATGTTCTGCTGCGCATATACAGCAGGAAAAGGGAAGAAATGGTTCGTATCTATGCCACTGATTTCCAGTCCATCCATAACATTACAGGAGACAGACTTTTCCTGACCCATGGTACGAAGAAGAATGATTACCCTCTTTCCGCTCAACTTCAACACTTTCATTAGATGTTCCGAACAGAAATTAGCTGAGCTTTCCGGGTCCAGAAAAGCATAGGTATGTATCACGTTGTTACTAGAGCTGCAACTAATGTTTCTGTCGACTAATCTAACGATTATTTTTCGATTAGTCGACTGCTCTAACGATTATTTTTATTAAAATAAATTATTAATCTAGTGTTCTTTTTTTGATTAGCTAATGAATCCTTTGGATAACTTTACAAAAAATATAAGCACAACTTCTAATATAATATTTAAACCTTTTTTAATTTTTTTTCAAAAAAATAATTAAATGTGGAAGTTTTTACAGTATGCAAAAATAAAGCAGCAAAGAAAATTAGTTTACTATGGTAAATATTAGAGCTGCAACTAACGATTATTTTTTCAATTAGTCGACTAATCTAACGATTATTTGTATTACAATAAATAATCTAGTGCTCATCTTTCCCTTAATCCCCCTCTCTCTCACTCTGCACAATGAGTTTCTCTGCAATATCAAATAAGAACTTTCAATAATCTATATTATGCAGCCATCAATTGTATGTCCCAATGATCACAGTCCTACTACTGATGACCTTATAAATCATAAAAGCACATATTTTTTTAAGAGTATAGCCAGCATGTTTAGTTTTGCTTATAACTTAAACTTTACCTGAAGGTTCCTGCTCTGACTCAAAAGCTGAACTGTCCACCCCTCTTGTTCAAAGCAGGAGCACTAACAATACTACTGCTACTGTTGCTTCCTTCGTCACCTTCAAAATAAATAAGCATTGTACACTAGGCTATATGGTAGGCTAGAAATAGAAAATCAGTTTCTGGTCAATTTTGGCACTAAAAAAAATATTGTATCTTCATATGTAAAACAGTGTGCTTGTTTGTCATTAAGATGCTCTTTTAAAACATCTATCATTATATACATTTGTAATATACATTTATTTTAAATTGATTTTATCTATTGTAAGTCGCTTTGAATGAAAGCTTCCGTCTGCCAAAGGATTATTTAAATATTAGGGTGGAACAGTTCAACTTTTTCACAGTTTGGTTTGTTTCACGGTTTTAGAGTCACGGTTTCGGTATAGTTGTATATGCTATGTTTATGGAAAAACTATACTTTCAAAAAATATATATTATCATATTATTAAGAATATTCTAAATACAAGCAACAGCACAAATAAATACAATAGAGTATTTTTATTTGTACAATATACAAATAAAATAAACTGAATTTCAGTTTTTTTTTTTAGGTAGGTCTTGCATTAGTTTTTAGGTACAAAAAGTAAATTAAAGTAATCAAATGTAAAACAGCATTGCATTTTGGACTATAAATTAAAGATTATTCTTTAAGTAAAAAAAAGCTTTTTAATCAAGAGCAGTGAGTAATTTCTCGGTTGTTGCTGTTCGATTAAAGACTGTTACTTTAACCTGTTAAATGTCACTCACGTTTTTGAAGATAGACATGAATGTGCATGATACAAACCTAAATTTTTATAATTCATGACTGAAAACATTTTGTAACATGATTTTGATGTACCATTTACATGGTAATGCAATGTCTGATTTTAAAATGGGTTTTGAAGGATGAATTTTGAGATTTTATGTTTTCAAGTGATATATAACTTCTGATGATTTCTAAAATGTGGTAGAGAAAAAGGCAACGAGGAAGTCTTTTTTTTAAACAAAGGTCAAAGCTCCTTTTGTAATGTAGATTTCTGAGGGTGCACTCTTGTCATAAATTCATCTATTACTTTTCCTACATAATGTTTAACAAAAAATATTGGTAAAATATATTTGGGAGTCTTAGACCTTTCCAACGATATATAGTTTGTCAAGATTAGATTAGATTGTAATATAGTATAGTCAACGTAGGCGTCCCGTATACGGGACGGGGTGACATTTAACAGGTTAGGAGAATGCACTGATACAGTGTTCGTATTAGTATTGAACAAGAGTGAATGATTTGTAGAGGTTTTTTTCCATCGCTGTTGTTGTAATGTCTGGGAATCCAGAATGCGGATGCATCAACCGAAACATATATTATCTGAACCCTGTTTGTTTTACGTGTTATTTATTTAAACCATATTACAGATGCTTTGTCAGATTTAAGTTGAACAGCGGTCCCAGCGCGTGTCGAACCGTGTGTGCTAAACTGAACAGTTTGGTTTTTTCAGTGAACCATAGTAAATATAAATGTAATTCTGACCGACTTACTGGCGAAAATGGCTGGGATTTTGCAGCAACTTGCCCTGTCTGTGGCCAGGGCTTTTCTCCTTTCCCTCTCTGCTCCTCCTTTGCACTCCATTTTTTGCGCGATTTTCTAAGATAAAGCCTGCCTCTGGATATAGCTAATTAGGCAGTGCTTCGCTGATGTTTGGTCATGTGGTGGGTTCATATCACTCTGCGATCGCCTGATTCGTAGATTCATAAGTATTATCACAATTAATTCGCAGTTGCATAACAGCCTATTGCACGTCAGCCTGATCGACTGCACAGCGGCAGCCGGCAGGCCAGAATGACCGTCAGGCCAACGGGAAATGTCCCGGTGCTCCCGACGTCCAGTCCGCCCCTGGTGGTCTCTGTTTTTGTGATAGAATGCAACTTTCTCCATTCCCAGTATGCCATTATGTGAGATGTAAACAAACAGTGTGACGCGTCGACGCATTCCACGTACGTTGACGTATTTTTGTAGTCGACGTAATCGATGACGTAGACGAGTCGTTGCAGCACTAGTAAATATGAGTTAACGATAGCGTTTATAATTAAACCACAGTAGCCACAAATTTACAGTTGTCTGAGATGTCATGAAATGTTCTTTAGCATCACAAACCATAAAATGTAGTCAGGGTTCTGCTATGGTTTATTTTCATAATGGGTAAACACAGGTCACAAGTTAACATGATCACATTTCCTTGATTCAGAGGCTGCATGATGTTCCACCGTAAGTCCTGTCTTGAATCCAGAGATCTGGAGCTGATTTGGTATAGATTGGTAGTTCGGTGGTTCGTGACTGTTGTCTCGCGGCGCGCTGTCTTTTAACGCTTGTTCGAAACCTGCGCCAACACAGACTTACTTTATTTTTTTATCTTACTTCAGCCGCTACGGGTGATCATACCAATAACTTGTAATCCTTACAAGAATATCAGAATCATACAATGAGCAAGTCTGCGTGCATTAGACACTTAATATCACATCAGTTTGTGCTTTTAGAATCGCTGAATCTGCTGCGGTCTTTCCATCACATCTGCAGCGGAGACCTGAACCAGGAAATTGGTCACTAGGGCCCTGTCCACACGGAGACGCGTTTCTGTGAATACGCACAAATTGTTTATCGGATAGGCGTTTCGTCCACACGGATCCGGCGTTTTCGCAAGGTGAAACCGCTATTTTTTGAAACCGGGTCCCAGAGTGGATAAATTTGAAAACGCCGTCTTTGCATTTTCGTCTGGACAGCTAATCCGTATATTTTCTGAAACAATGACGTCATCATCCCACGTCTCCCCCCTAGTCAGACACCTCTACGTCACGTAACAGCAACAAAAACATGAACAAACACTGAACGACTGTCTTATTAACTAACATTAACACTGATTAATAAATGTATTGTTCCATGTTCGTTTGTGTACCACGTGCATGGTTTATGAGCATAGTCCAAGTCTTCTCTGTTTTTAGTGTATTTCTGTGGAAGAATTACAGCGCCACATACTGGTCTGGCATGTATACTACATTTTGCGGTTTCGTGTGGACGTGGATATTTCTTGAGACGAGGAAAAAAAAGATCGGATTGGGGTAAGCTCCGTCTCCGTGTGGACGGGGCCTAGATAACACGGTAACCAGTTAAACTGTAACACCGGAGAGCGCCAGTATGTTTTCCTATTGTTTTTGTGAGATGTAAACAGTGTGATGTGTCGATGGCGTCATTGCAGCGATTCAACAACTAGTTGTTACCTTTTATAACTTTCACCTGAACTGGTAAGATTGGCATTAAACTCCTCTCATTACCGGCCCCTGTATGAACACAAGTTTTAGCAGACACTACCTTACACCTTTCCTCCAACTCATTCCCAATTACCTCCTTACGATATTTGTGCAGGATAGTTGGATGAACTTCTCCACAAACCTCACAAATCAAACGATTGTCACACTCCTTACTCATATGTCCTGTCTTTAGACAACCAAAACAAATTCCCTTGGATTTCAAGAATTCAATCTTGTCTCGTTGAGTCTTCCTATTCAAAGCAAAACATCTTTCCAATGGATGTTGATTTGCACAGAACAAACAGTTTCCATTAGACTTAGATACAGAGCAATGTCTTTGCTGTATTGACCCAATGTCAGTCTTAGTTGGAATTGAAACAGCAACATCAGTGGCAAAACTATTCCCTCTAAAAGTCTTGCGCACTTGGGATTTGAATATACCTGTGCCCTGTTTGTCTTGGATCTCTCCAAACACAGGATCAGATGCCAACTTGACTTGTTTTTCAATAAACTCAACAATGTGCCAGAATTTTGCTCTGTCTTGCCTGAACTCCATAATCTCACAAGCCTAAACCCTCCATTGCTCTCTCAGCTTGTAAGGCAACTTTGTTACAACAATCTTCATGTTGCTAGGCATGTTGAGTTCTTGTATGCATACAAGTTCATCAATAGTATTGCAACATGTTCGTAAAAACAAAGCATAAGCCTGTAATCCTTGCACATCCTCTGCCTTTACAGTGGGCCAGCCCAAGGCTTTCTCCAGATAGGCAGTAGATACCTTGAATTCATTACCAAAATGTTCTTTAAGTAATCTTTTGGCCAATGCATAGCCTCTGTCTGGGGCCATATGCTGGCAACTATGGACCAGATCTTTAGGCTCTCCCCTTGTGAACAGCTCAAGAAAATACAAACGATCCATTTCATTTTCAGTTTTCTCTTCAATGCCATGTTCAAATGCTCTCATAAATGCAATATACTGCAATGGGTCACCATCAAAAACTGGGATTTCTCTTTTTGGTAGAATACGAGAATTTCCTTGCTGTTGAATGAGATAAGAGGTTAATTCTTCTTGTCTTTTTAAGACTTCAAGCAGTGGATCACCATGAGGAGGAAGAACATGTTACATCTGATCGACTCCCATATTGCTTTGTTGCACTTGAGAAGAATATTGGAAATCAGACTGTTGAGCTGTGTGGAATATTTGTTGATTTCTCCATCCTTTCCTTTGATTCACTGTTATGACGCGAGATGCAGAGACATCAGCTGCTCCAGTTATATTTATTGGCATTGAATTCAATGGTATGTATTTATTTGCATTGGGATTAAGACCCTTTGGCCGAGAAGAACCAAACTTGAGTTTATCAGTTATATTAATACCACTTGATTTTGAACTTGAATTACGTGAACATTTGCTTTGATTATCAGACCTTTGCAACACAGCGATCTTTGCGGTTGAAGCTGCTATTTGAGCATCCAACTCCAATTGTTCCTTTTTCTGTCTCAAATCCTCCTCCTTAGATTCAATTGCATGCTTGGACTTCAATGCAGCAGCTTGTGCCATAAGTGCAGACTTTTCTGCCTCTGCTTGAATGCATGTAGATGATAGATGAACTGCGGTGTGAGCTGCCTTTACTACGTTTAGAGGTAGCATGAGACATGTTTGAGACACTGTCTCCAGGACCAGAGATGTATAGTAACGAAGTAGAACTACTTCACTACTGTACTTAAGTACTAAAAGGCGGTATCTGTACTTTACTAGAGTATTATTTTTTTCCCCTACTTCCACTTTTACTTCAGTACATATTTTCGATGAGTTTAATACTTTTACTCCGTTATTTTTGTTATGTGCTGCATCGTTACTCGTTACCCACATTACCACTGCCAGAACTGTAGATGGCAGGTTTGATGAAGCTGGCGCATCATTGAGCAAATCAAGCGATTAAGAAGACTGCGCGTGCTGACTGAACTGCTTTGAAGAGAGAGATGAACACCGAGCCGAGCCAGATAATGACTCGTTCACGAGTGAAGAACCGGTTGCATCAGTGTTCGGATCACCAGTAGTTCTTTCTGACAGTTCGATTCAATAAACCGGTTGAAGAAAACAGTTCACCGGTTCTTTTGCTTTCGACGTAATGACGTCATTGGCGATGATTGCAAGCCTTCAGTTTACCTGGGCTCATAACATTAGCACAGAATCAGTTCAGAATCAATCACCAAAAGAATCAGTTCGGTCCAGCGCTCTGTGTGTCGGTTTGCTTCACGCTGAATCACACATGCGCAGTATCATCAGCTCCTCGGTTCTCGAATCAGACACGAATTCGTAAACGGTTCTTGACTCGTGAACGAGTCAGTCTTTTGTTCATTATCTGGCTCGGCTCGGTGTTCATCTTCAGTTCTCTCTTCACATCAGTTCAGTACTGTTTTAGACTTTGAGTGCATGCATTACTCAGCGATATTGGCTTGTTTTAACTCAGAGGGAGTGTCAGCCACATTAAAAAAGTTAACAGCTTAAGTCATTTGTGGATTAATGCGTATTGGAGACGCGAACCGTTTAAAAAGATTCAGTTCGATTTGGTGAACTGTTTAAAAAAGATAAGGTTACATCTAATGATTCGTTCACGAACCGGATATCACAAACTGCTTTGTTTTAAACTGTCTAACAACAGACACTGAAGAGAAGACAATGCTGAATAAAGTCGTAGTTTTTGCTATTTTTTTATATTTAACTGACCCTCTGATGTCACATGGACTACTTTGATGATGTTTTTCTTACCTTTCTGGACATGGACAGTATACCATACACACAGCTTCAATGGAGGGACTGAGAGCTCTCCGACTAAATCTAAAATATCTTAACCTGTTAACTGTCACTCACGTTTTTGAAGATAGACATGAATGTGCATGATACAAACCTAAATTTTTATAATTCATGACTGAAAACATTTTGTAACATGATTTTGATGTACCATTTACATGGTCATGCAATGTTTGATTTTAAAATGGGTTTGAAGGATGAATTTTGAGATTTTATGTTTTCAAGTGATATATAACTTCTGATGATTTCTAAAAAGTGATAGGGAAAAAGGCACCCGACTTCAACTTCCGGTCGAGTTCCTTGCCCCTTGTTCAGACCGAACAATAGGGACTTAGCAACAGCCTCTAGAGGAACCAAGGGGCAAGGAACTCGACCGGAAGTTGAAGTCGGGTGGGGGCTGCCATCTTTTAGCAGAACTTCACTTGCGTTAGCATTCCCATTGACTCCCATTCATTTTGGCGTCACTTTGACAGCGAATAACTTTACATCTGAGGCGTTTAAAGACTCTGTTTGTCCATTATTTATTTCTAAAGATACACGACAATGTATAAAGGGCTCCATTACCTTCTATGTTACATTATGGCCCCGTATAAACCGTTTTTGTAAAAAATAGGCTAACGATTGCGTCATAACCACTCGGCGCTCTGTCGCATTACCGTACAGACAGGAGGAGAAGCTCGCAGGCAATTAACTTAATATGCCGTACTGGCGTTACATTTTAAAATACTATACAAAATAATTAATCAGAATACTTACTCCTGCTCACTCACGACAAAAAACTCCCCGCTCAAGCTTGCCATCTCTGCAAGATTAACGATGGCAGTTTGCACGCACAGCCACTTAGAAGATTTACATCTGTCAGACAGGTTGCTGACGTCGTCAAGCTTCGTTTGAGTCTGCGTGTCAGAAACGGAAGTGCTAAAAAACGCTAAAACTGGGCTTCATTTGTCTCAATTGAGTTCCAATGGGGTCGCTGTGTCTATTTCTTTTACTGTCTATGGGAGGAACGGCAACGCCATTCTGGCGTTATATTGCACATGCGCGAATTTAACTGCTACTTTGTGATGTTCTACTTTAACATCTACTATGGGAGAACAGATGATTTGCCGGAGTCGCTACAACGTGAGAGAATAGGTAAATAAATGTTATGTTTTATGGCATATGACACTGTAATTTGCATCAGTTTGATTGTCTGATCACAAACGATCTCATTGGGAATCCCGAGAACATCTATATAGGTAATAAAAAAATATTTTATTTTACCATGATAGGTAAAAAAAAACAAAAAAAAATGATAGCTTGAATGCACTGTAAGTCGCTTTGGATAAAAGCGTCTGCTTAGTGCATTAAAAATAAAAAATAAAAATAAAAAATCTCCCAAAATTGGTAAGTCACATTTTCTGACACGAAATTCATTGAAGCATTTTTCTTCCTCCATGTAATCAAGGTTAAAAGGCAAGTATTGCTTACATGGTAAATCTAGGTTTTTGGACTTATTTACATCATACAATATTAAAAACTCATCTTCTGACAAAAGATTGTCATTTAATGGCAAAAGCAATCCTTCTCTTGCTTTTTTAAATGACATTTTTTTGTATCTCAATAAGTGAATTAATGCCGCATTGCGCTGTCCTGTTTACCATTGCTTAGTGATTTTTACGTTCTTGGCTACAGCGGTGTGACAGCAAACTTCCGGTCAAGCGCGGCAGAACAGAAAAAGAAGCAGAAGGGGAAGAGGAAGAAAGAAGAGTCATGGCGAATAAAGAGAAAAAAATATGCCCGCAAATTCCTAACTAAATGGACTGGGTTGGGTTTGCATAAATGGGGTTGGGTTGTGTACATAATATGTATGTATAAATTCTGTACAGATAAATGAATTATATTCTTCTTTACGTTTGTTTGTGTGTGTGATTATATGTGACCGAAACATACAATTCAAACACACAAACAGTGTTCGTCGGTCTATGGCAACCAAAGCATTGCATTTATGCAAATGTGTTCACACAATGTCACATGGCCA
The DNA here is from genome assembly GCF_023724105.1 of Carassius gibelio. Lineage (NCBI taxonomy): Eukaryota > Metazoa > Chordata > Actinopteri > Cypriniformes > Cyprinidae > Carassius > Carassius gibelio. The sequence goes on along the minus strand of NC_068375.1, from coordinate 31,339,652 downwards.
TTAATGCTGAAACAACGTACCTATGATCCAGTCGATCAGCCCTTTAACAGCCAGATATGCGCGCAGCATTAATCCAACGATGAAACCAGCAAGGGGAGAATATAATCCATACGACGTGTTGACGAGACGATCCTCACGTGCAGAAACACAAACACTTTATCCAAACGGCCTCCCTCTGTCCCTCGAAACAAACGTGTTGACTTTTACTCCAGACGATCTCCTGTTTCCAATGAAGCAGAGTTTTTGACTTTATGTGGCTTTCCAATGCCGTTGCCGTTGATAATAGGAGAAAGCAAGTTTGGTACGCGTACAAACAGAGTCCATGCAGACGGATATAGATGCATAAAAAAAATCTAATTTATTCGTGAGCTCATTATACATGATCTCAAACTTCATGTGGCCTCTCCTTATTCCAATGTACACACAAAGTCATACCTTATGGACCGCATACAAATAACAATCTACTTTTCAAACTACTCTGTCGTAAGATCAAAAACTGTGTGCCTCTCAATTACCAAATGCACTTGTTACTCAGGTGCTCTAATTAAACCTAGCCACAGCACCACCCAGTGGACAAAAGCTTTACCATCCCCAAAATGGCTCCTACATAGTGTAAAACATGACATTTGCAAGCAGCCTAACAAAGATTTGGAGCCACCTTCGAAGTCGTGGCCTATTGGTTAGAGGGCTGGACTCCCAATCGAAGGGTTGTGGGTTCTAGTCTCGGGCCGGACGGAATTGTAGGTGGGGGGTGTGCATGTACAGTTCTCTCTCCACCTTCAATACCACGACTTAGGTGCCCTTGAGCAAGGCATCGAACCCCCAACTGCTCCCCGGGCGCCGCAGCATAAATGGCTGCCCACTGCTCCGGGTGTGTGCTCACAGTGTGTGTGTGTGTGTGTGTGTGTGTGTGTGTGTGTGTGTTCACTGCTCTGTGTGTGTGCATTTCGGATGGGTTAAATGCAGAGCACAAATTCTGAGTATGGGTCACCATACTTGGCTGAATGTCACTTCACTTTCTTCACTTTCACTTTCTTGTGATCACCAACCCATAATCTCAAAACAGTGAAATTGTAAACTCTTGTTTCTAAGAATTCTGGTGCAATTTACTCACCATCATGTGATTCCAAAATTGTGCGACTGTGTAATGTCAGTTTAATTAAAGTGAATGAGGACTGGTTACGGTCAAGCTTTAAAAAATCCCATAAATGTGTCATAAAAGTAATCAATGCAGCTTGCGTATTATAGTCCAAGTCTTCTGGTGTCACATGATAGTTTTATGTGTAAAACAGACTGCAATTATAGTTATTGTTACTTAGTTTGAACTAAGTTTGAACTGCACACCTTTTGCTGCTAAGGCAATAATCTTCAAGATCTTGCCAAGGGTTTCTGCACCAAGTACTAAGTCATGTTTTGCTACTACTTATTTAACTCACTAAAATGCAAATCAATTTCGAACCTTTATATTATTATCTAACCTTTAACCTTTTGTTTTTTTTCCTGGGTTTTATTTTGAGATATTCTGTCTCTATATGTGAAAAAAAATCTACCATAAAAATTACAGACCCTTAATTTTTTTGCAAGTGGGTAAATTTACAAAATCAGCAGGGGATCAAATAAATATTTTCCCCACTTTTATGTATGTATGCGTGTGTGTATGTGTGTGTGTGTGTGTATATATACCGGTATATTATTTTTTTGAGTTGGTAGAGTACCCTGACATGACATGTTGTGGCCTTTAGAGGACGCTATACAGCCATTTTTATGGACTGATAAACTGAATGGGTCAAATTAACGGTAACTAGATTAAGACACACGATGCTACTTAATGTCTAAACAGAAATAAAAACTTTTTTTATCTATAAAGATAAAAATCTCTGTATAAAGTCTGTTTAAAGATATAAAGATATACCTCACACTTTTCGTCAGACCACCTTTTAGTACATAAATAATGTTATAATGTATATGTTTTATATGTTTTTTTTTTAAAGGGAAGGTCTAAGGTTAGCCTATCTTATGCATTCTACGTTATGTAAACTGATAAAGAGTTGGATTCTCATGCTAAACATGTCAAAGTTTAAAAAAATGATTTCTGTGCCAAAGACACTCATTCAGGAAAGTTTTTTTCGAGTGTGGCCCTGTATGCCGTCATAAAGGGTGGGATTACTTGTATGGGCACTTCTCCCAGAATAGCGCTCACACATCAAAGAGAGCTAGAACAAGATCAGCCAATCAACTTGCTTCATTCAGGTTAAGTCGAAGGCAGCGCTGCACAGGACTTGCTTGAGAAGGATTTTATTTATTTTTTGACCACAACTGTTGTGTAATGTTATTTGCATTTATGATGTAATGCATATTGACTCCATTATTATATTGACCAGACTGTGGCATGCATGGAGACCTGTGCGGTATGGATTTTTCAGTCCTGCTCCCGCAAGATTCTGTCCTGGGCCTGTGGGTTTTCAAAAAGTGAAAAAGTAAAAATCACCATTCTCTTTCATGCTTTAGGAAAGGAGGCCTTAGAAGTTTACAATTCACTGTCTACTGAGCCAGATGGGGAGAATGAAACAATGAGCATGTTTACATGTGCATTCTTAAGCCAATTATGCTTAATAAGCTGAAAACACATGCACTTGGTCATGTAAACATGGTAACCCATTTTCTTTTACAGAAGTATGCTCATAAACAGCTTAAGCATGAACCATTAGCAACAGGTAGTTTTTTGCCTCTTACTCTGATTTCACATGGCATGTAAATACAATAACACGTTTTCTGTTGGCTTGAAGTGGCATGTGTGATACATGACAGGAACGCATCGTTAGTGCAGATTTAAGTGCATCTAGACAGAGCAAACTTCTTGAAGTAAAGAAAGAAGGAATCACAAAAGCAGACTTTTTCATGACTCAGAAAATTAGAAGTGGTTTAAACACAATGCTGCATTTATAACTGCATGAGAGGATAATACAAAACAATGCCTTAAGAGACGCTCTTAAGAGAAACAAACCGGACCCTTGATAAACCAGTAGACATTTGGAGAGAAGCAGAGGCAGCAAAAACACAGATTCAAGCAATGGAGAGCAGAGTAAAATAGTTCAAGCCAATAAAAAGACAAAAGATACAAAACAACGAGATAGGAAAGAACATCATCTCAACAGCACAAAGCAGATTCGTGTATCTGCAAAAAGTGTGGAAAATCTCATGCCTTGATGTGCATGTCTGAACAAAATAACACAAAAGCCTAAACATAACAGAAATGCTACTGTTGATTCATTATTCATTGGGTCAGTCAAACTAAAAGAGACCCTCAGCTCTGTACAGAAAGCATGGTACACTGGAAATGTGACAGTGAAGTTTAAATTGGACTCTGGAGCTGAAGCCAATATTATACCTCTCAACGTCATTTATCACTCTCTGCACAAAACAGTGTTGTTGCAACTGACTTCAACTATGCTGGTGGCATATGGTGGAACTAAATTAAAGCCAGAAGGTGTTGCCAACCTTCAGTGTGTCACAACCAAAGTGCAAGTTTGCTTTCCCTTTTACATCACCAGACACTCATCCATTTCAGTGTTTGGTAAGGAAGCATGTGAACGGATGCAGCTGCTAAAAAGAATTGAAACTGTTGTGATCAAGCATTCTTCCTCCAAATAGGAAAAAAATATCGTGTCATTATAAGTATGCATTGATTCCCATGACCTAAAAAATTTGTCTATGTCAACACTTCTCCATTCCGACAACTGAAGATTGTGCAATCTTACTAGAAAGAACATTTTCTCCATGTCATTGGTGCTAAAATTATGAAGAGAGCAAAAAAACACAATGTGAAATTCAACCACGACAAGATCCAGTTCAAGGTGAGCAATGTACATTTCATGGGCCATGTGATAATTCTTTAGGGTGTGAAAGCATATGACAGCTGTTGAGAAGGGACATTGCATTCCAGTGGCAACCAGAATATGACAAGGCCCTGTCTGAACTCAAAACAGTACTGACCAACACACCAGTTCTCAGGTACTACGACCACTCGCCATGCAAACAGATGCATCCAAAGATTGCTTAGGATCATGCCTGCTGCAGGAGGGGCATCCAATAGAATATATGTCCAGGATTTTTAATAGATACAATAAAGAAATACTCCCTAATTGTAAAGAAGCTACTGGCAATTGTCTTTTCGACCAAAACAAGTCAATAGAGCAAAATATTTTAAGCATAGATTACATGCATGTTCTGAATTATTTGTAAACTTCCCTAGTCTTATACAAAAAGCTGGGCACCAAATATTGTCTGAATAGTCAGTATTCATGTTAAAGTAAGCAAACAATACTCAAATGACAGACTGTTTCTCTCTCCTAAGATTTTAAATTGTTCAATCTATAGTGTAGATATAGGTTACAACAGCTAAAGAGCTGTCATCATGCCTAAATTCACCATATATCACTTCTGCTCATGTCCAGGTGCCCCACATCCAGGAGGACACCATGTTGGGCTGTACACCTGCATACCAAAATAATGTACTTTGTCAATGGTTATAAAGTAAGTTTTGAACAATATTCAGTTGAGTATTGTATTCTCTTAAGACACAGCTCATATCTAAAGTAAACATAAATAACACATAACACTGTTGTGTAACACTGTTTTGCCTTTTGGAAATACTTATTCATTTCCATAAATATGTTCACCCAGATATCACTATTGAGAGTGTTTTTGCAAACATTTTGATTGTGGGTTATCAAAAATAAAATGAAGTGTAAAAGCAAAAAACTTTATCTTGTGTATAATGTTGTGGAAATCTTTAGCTTTTTTTTTTTTTATCATGATCTCGTCATCTCATTTCCACATATGTAAGCACTTGAAAAACTTGTTTTGGCTTGAATAAAACTTGTTTGTTTTTTTCAGTGTAGTTAAGTCAGCAGTTTGTGTGGGACCGAAATCAGTTCTCTCTCACTGGATGTGTTTTGTTCCTGTTTTAGAAAAGAAGCATGGCAGCGAGAAGTAGCAGTAAGTTCTCTTCAATTAATTCTCATCTACTTTTCTCATTATTTTTAGTTGTTAATCAAAACGTAAGGTGGGGTGTGTTTGGGGTGCAGTGGGAGTTCTGTTTCAGCACAATTACAGATTGAGATTGGTAAAATGTCATTATTGTATTGCATAAATTTGGGTTGTATCTTTTGGTGTATGAATCTTCATATATTTCTGTATTTTATATTACTAGGCTTTTAGCCTTTAATCCCTTAACTGTCACTCACATTTTTGAACATAGACATGAAAGTGCACTATCCAAACAAACTTACATTTTTATAATTCATGAACGAAAAAATGTTGTGACATGTGACATGCAATATCTGGTGTCAAAGGATGAATTTTGACATTTTATGTTTTCAGGTGATATATAATTTCTTATGAATTCTAAAGCATGATAAATAACCTCCTTTTATGATGTAGAATTTTTTTAGGTGCACTCTTGTCGTATATTAATCTATTACTTTTCCTACAGACAGCAAAAAAGTGGTTAAAGGCGGGTGACAGTTAAGGTGTAATTGTGTAAGACTTCTTGTGTGACTTCCTAATGTGTTGTCTGACTACATCAATGTGACATTTTGAAATGTTTGGTACTGAAGCGGGGAAATTTTTATACTTTCGAGATAGCCACTGCCTTTATAGATGGAGGAACTAGAGGTCAATACAGAAATCTTGATCAGTGTTAATTTTGTCAGCTATTTTAGTCAATTTTTTTTTTTTTTTTTTTGTCAAATGTCCTTGTTAGTTTTTATCATATTTAGTCAACCTTATCTGGTTTTTGTCAAGTTTTAGTGTCAACATTTTTGTCTAGTTTTAGTCAAAGAAACTACGTACTTCAAAGACTGAATTGCAGGAATAAGCCTTTTAAACAAAATACAGCACAGGTGATATTTGAATCTTGCCCATGTGTCTTTTCTCTCACAGATGACTTTCAGCTTGTTATTCCTGAAAGAGGTGAAAGAGTTAAGATTAATGCGGGATCTACTCTCACTGTGTCATGCCACCTGTCTCCTGCACTCAGTGCCGTTGACATGGAGATTTCTTGGTTTGGCGAGATGTCTTGTATTTGTGCCTATAAGAACCGAGAGATGACACAGAGTGTTGGCTACGAGGGGAGAGCCAGTCTTTTCATTAATGACCTGCCGAGAGGGAATGTGTCTTTAAGAGTGGCAGACTTCAGAGAGTCAGATCTGGGAGTTTACATGTGCAGAGTCATCGGTAGAAATGAAACACAGCAGATAACAGTAAATGTAGCAGAAGAAGGTAAGCAGTGCATTATTCCACTAATGCTCTGGTTGCACCAGCTAGATGTACACTCGGTTGTGAGATTAAGTTGGGTGCAAATATGCCTTAATTCCTGCGTAGAGTTAATATAAGTAGTGGTATATGGTAGTCTGCAGTTCCAAACATACCTATAGTAATTAATCAATTAGACTTCAATAAATAGCTGTGTATGTCCAATTAACAATTTTCTTTTGTTGACATACTGTATGCAGTCTCTGCTATTTTGAAGGACCAGGACTTCTTTACAGTGGTAAGACAGTACCTATCATTATTTTTATGAACATATAGCACACTATAACACAATATACAAGAAAATATAGAGGTATTATGTACATTGCATTTTATACAAAATGCATTTATGAAACTGGAATACCACTGGTCTTGAAACAGGAAACAAGGCTCAAACTAATTATATCTATATATCTTGCCAAAATAGGCATACAGTACCTCTGTGTAGAAGTATGTTAACTGGTAACCAAGACAATACAGTACAGTATCCTCAACAGGATACTAACAATATTAATTCAAAATAAGAAAAATATGCAAAGATTAAACAAAGATTTTGGGGAACTGTGGTTATGAAAAGCTTACTGAGATGATGTGGCTGAATACAGGAACCAAGACTAAACTGGCAAAACCATTCTTGATAATCAAAAAGTACTGTTGGGTTGTTTTTCAGAAGTCAAGAATAAAAAATATCTACAAGCTTAATTATTTAATGTGACACTCATAAAAATAAGGCAAACATATAAAATAATATATACATTATTATTCTCAATAGCATTTTCTTTGCAATATAAGGCTAGCAATAGAAACATTTTCTGCTAAATACATAAATATCAATGTTGCAAGAAATTTAAGCTGTGTTGTGATTTTTCTTTCATTGTAAGGAATCATTGTAAATAAATCCTTGTGTTATATGTTCAGAGGAGCTGAAGTAAACTCTTTTTTCCCCCAATCAGAATAAAAAAATGGGAGAAACAAGCAACAGTAAGTTGTCTTAAACACTTTGTCATCCTTATTAAACATACACTATTGGGGGGTATCGTTATGCCCCTAGCAGGTTATGTGACATACCCGTGTATGTTTAAGGGTAAGTAAGCAGATATACTCCGCTTTCGGTTCCAAGAGCGGAGGTAACTCTCAGGGTATGTAAGTAGCCATAGCAAATGATTCCCTGAACATAACCTGTTCTGGAGTGGGTTATGTTTCATGGTTAGTTTACCTCAGCACTTGTGTGACCTTATAATATCATAAATGTCATCTCAAACATTGAGGATCTGCATTTTCATAAATGTGTTTTTTATAATAAAATACAGGTGATATTTCTTATTATATAATTACCATCAAACAAACAATATAATTCTTATTCTCAGTGATTAAAAGAGTAAAAAAAAAAAAAAAAAAGATTGCACAGCCATCAAATAGGTGGCAATATGCAATAATGACTTGTCGATTCCTCACTCTGTTGAGAAAGTCTTGTGTGTTAACTGTGATCATACTCTGGGTTGACTGAACTCATGTTTTCGGAACCATCATACCTCAAGCAAGGTCTGTGTTAATTAACAGAGAGTTCAGGGTATATGATATGGTAAGTTAACCGTGCTTTCTGGAATATAACCCTTTTCAGAAGTTTGATGTCAGTGAGATTTTTACTTTTATTCGTACGGTGGCCGAGAGGGATCAACATGCTGCAATTTAAGAAAACACATGCAAATTGAAAAAACACCAGCAAATGAAGAAAACATCTTCATCAGTTTGACAACACAAGTGTTGCAAATCATCACAACTCATGCATATAATGAAACATGCTGCAAATCCTTTACAACACATGCAAATTAAGAAACGTGCTGCAAATCCTCAGAAAAATAATAAATATAATTTCTTAATTTGCATGTGTTGTGAGTATTTGTAGCGCGTTTTGTTATACGCCTGTGTTGTGAGATTTTGCAGTGTGTTTCGTTATATGCATGTGCTGTGAGGATTTGCAACACTTGTGTTGTCAAACTGATGATGTTTTTTTGCTGGTGTTTTTTCAATTTGCATGTGTTTTCTTAAATTGCAGCTCGTTGAGCTCTCTCGTGATACATTAAATTGATCAAAAGTGACAGTAAAGATATTTATAATACTACAAAACATTTGTATTTCAAACAAATTGAACTTTCTATTCATAAAAAAGTACAAAAATAATGTACCACGATTCAGCAAATATATTATGTGTGTGTGTGTGTGTGTGTGTGTATATATATATATATATATATATATATATATATATATATATATATATATATATAAAAGAAGAAATGTTTCTTGAGCACCAAGTTAGTGTATAAGAATGATGTCTGAAGTGTCACGTGACTAGAGTAATGGCTGCTTAAAGCCATGCATCACAGGAAATAATTATATTTTAAAATAGAATACAAAAACAGATTAATTTAAAATACAAATTTAAAATGGATTAAAATATAAAATGTATTTCAAATAAATTTACATTATTACTGGATTTACTGTATTTTTGATCAAATAAGATTTCTTTCAAAACCATTATGTGAGTTCATAAGTGTGTGTGTGTGTGTGTGTGTGTGTGTGTGTGTGTGTGTGATTGTATGATAGTCTAAATCAGATCATATTTGAGAAGAGTATTTTTTTCTGTTTTGTAGAGTTGTCAGAGCATGAGGGTGATTCAGACAATCAGCTTCAGGTTTGTGTGCACATTAATATTATTAGCTAACACACACACACTGTTGTTTTAAATATCTCTGTTTTACTGTATAAATACAGTAAAGGTCATCATCTCTAGATTGACACTTGTAATGTCAATCACTTTGTATCAACTTGAGACATATCATTATTTTTTTCTTGAATTGTAGATTACATTGCCAAACAAATATGAAGAAACACAATTTTACAGTATTGCAAAACATTCCCAGCTTTTTTCCTTCAGATTGGTCTTTCACAACAATAACTCATAATTTAGTTGACCACTTTAGAATCACTATAAAATGAATCCCTCTTGTGTGACGATGTTATGTTAACAATGTTTTAAATGTTTTCCCTCATCTCAATTAGGATTACAAGACTGGAGAGCCAATATATCGTAAGTTGTTTTTGAAGTTACTACTGTACTATTGAGTATATTTCTTGGTTTATTCTTTCTTTGTTTCTTTCTTTCACCATTTCTTTCCTGGAGCCCATTGCCCTTGATGCAACTGTTATTTGACATTTTGATAAACATCTGTCATAATCTATGTAATGTGTGGATCTTGTTGGTAAATAATTTTTTTATTTTTTGCAATAAAGAGTTATCAATCCACTCTGTATATCACAGTGCTTCAGGGAAGGATCAGTGTAAGGTATGTGTGAATGTCAAGCCATATAGTGCTCAATACAACAGAGATCGTTTCAAAGCAGCCTCACAGTATGAATCAGAATCAAGGATGCCAACTTTGAGACAAATATGAAACAAATTTAAATTGTGCTGTAAAGCAGCTCTAACAAGACAATAGTGTCATTATTCAGCTCCTGTCAAACTCAACATATGATTAAAGTTAGATCAAGAACAGTGCAAAGTTCAATTATAAAAAAAAGTTCAATGAATGAAGATGTCATTATTCTTCTCAATTCAGTTCAATGTTGATTCAGTTCAGTCCAATAATTGCAAAATTTGACAATTATAAACATTTGATTCAGCTATAAAGCAGCTCACGTAAGTGTGTCAGTGTCATAGAAGGCAAATAACTTTAAATTATGGATATGTGCTGGTGTGTTATGCATATTTAATGTTAAAAGATTGGTCTTTAATCAAGTTTTAAACTGACTGCGCTAAAATAGAAAAATAATCTGTCTGCAGTTGATTCTGATATTCAAGGTATAATCAACCGGACACTTATATTTTCCTTTTTTGGCAATGGCTATTTTCAGATCATGTTTCACCTTTTGTACAAATAGAATATAACTTCTTTTATTTAATATAATATAATAATGTAATATAATGTAATGTTTAGCAAAAAAAAAAATATTTTTTCAACATGCTGCAATATCTTATATATATATACATATACTGTATATTAAAATTATTTGTTTTAATCTCATTTAGGATTACAAGGGAGAAACAGACAACAGTAAGTTCTGGAAATAATTGACTTTGTAAAAAGTAGTATTTGCATTGCATTGGCAAATAAAAAATTAAGATCTAAATTCATAATTTGTATTGATCGTAGAAGTTCTATGCAAAAAATCACTAATTTAACACACTGAAAGTATGAAAATATATTTTTTTGAATCTTGCCTTTAAAGTGGAATTTTTTTTTTTTTTCTCTTTGTTATAGAATTATCATCACAGTACAGCAAATTAGATCTAAGCCATAAAGATGAGCAGCCTGGGGTATATGTGCATTTTAAAAACATTATTCATACAGTTAATATACACACATACAATACATCATAAATCAAATGAAACTTTATTTGTTTTAATCCAAATTAGGATGACATAATGGGAACCAAAAGAAAAGGTAAACTGCTTTAAAGTTATTGTCTTCGTCATCAAATGAGTGTGCATTATTCATTAAAAATAATTTTGTGATATGATGTTTAAAGACTGCTTTATGATATAAAATAATTTCTTTATAGATTGAACATATGTGGGTAATGTTGTGTGTATTTGGTTAATAATGTGTCTATTTTAAAAGTACATTACTGTGTACCTCATTTGTCTTTAGGTTGGGGTTATTACATTGCTCTGTCTATATATGCATATGAACATGTGGAGTTTTACATTTATTTACACATTTTACACACATATCTCATAATCCATGTGATGTGTAAATCTTATTTGAGAAGAGTGCTTTTTCCTGCTTTATAGATTCTTTGCGCCAAGTTTCATATCACAGTGAAGAAAACAAGGGCCAGCATGGGGTAGGTGCACACATAAATACATAGTGCGAATCATTTATAAATTAAGCTTAAATAAAATGTATATCACTCAATAAAAACGTTTAATGTTACACTTACAAAATAACCAAAGTTTTGCATTTGTTTTCACCTCAATTGGAATGCCAAGATGGAAGACTTGAAAAGTAAGTAAAAAAAAAATTCAATTACAGAATGTTACATTTTGCGGATGTATGAGTGTGAGCCCATATTTTTTCTCTTTTCCTCACAGAGAACTTTCAGCTTGTTGTTCCCAGTACACCAGAAAAGCCAGAGGTTTCTTTGGGGGCTGATTTGATCATTCCATGTCACTTGTCTCCTGAAATCAGTGCTGTTGACATGGAGATCAGGTGGTCTAATGATACAGCCTGTGTTTGCCTGTATAAGGACAGGCAGGTGACAGAAGGGGTTTTGTTCAAGGACCGAGTGAGTCTATTCACTCACAAGCTTAGTGAAGGAAATGTTTCCTTACGACTGAAAAACTTCAGGCTGTCAGATATCGGAAATTACCATTGTCAGGTCATCAGTAAAGACAGAAGAGAGAATATAACAGTTAGAGGTGAGTAGTCCTCTACTTCAGATCAATGTCACATCAGAATGAATCTGAACTGAAACAGAAATCTAGAGATATGTTAGATCCTCATCAGTATGTGATCGGTAAACTGTTCTGAAACTAATACATATGGGCATATTTCAGCTTTATCCAATTTACTTATTATAATTTTCCCTGGAGCATTGAACCAGTTTTAATACTTGATTCAAAATGAATCATTCATCTCACAGGAACTATATAAAATAGTGAGTTTGAGTATTGTACATGAATAATAAGAGCTGTGCTGTACGCGCAGAAAAACAACCAATAATCATGTTTCAATTTAGCAAGGCAGACAATAACAAATGCTGTTTGAAGAATCATCAAAAGAAATTGGAATATTAGAAGATTAGAATATTAGAACAGAATTCTTGGATGCAAACATGTAGTGTTGGATTCATTCCACTTAGATGTCTATTAGTTTAAGTTATCTAAGAACATAATTTCCATACAAGCCTATTAACACATCAGTAATGTTTTTCTTAGTGAGGATAAATCCCGGCGTGCAGTCTACGAGTCAGTCTCCAATATTTCCAGAAGAAAATAAGGTAAGAACACAACTTTTACCTTACCATTATCCATTGTAAATTATCCTTCAAATTATATCAAGCTACTATTATAAATGTAATATTGTAAAACAGTTTAGAAAGTAAGACATTAAAAGATGAACTGTTTTTCAATAATCAGCACCCTTCCTGCAGATCTTCTTTATCGCTCATTAAAATACTAAATAGCTAAAGTGCAAATTTGCTTGATGTAATAGTAACCCTAACAAAAACAAAGAAACTTATTATAATATCAACTGTAAATATAATTGTAAATACATTGTAAAACCATTTAATCTCAATTAGGATAAAAGGACAAGAGCACCAACAAACAGTAAGTCGTCTTAAAATATCTGCTTTTTAAATTATATTATTTTGTAAACCGTTTAAATATATATATAATATATATATATATAAATATATATATATATATATATATATATATATATATGTATATTGTGTGTGTGTGTGTGTATAGTATTGTAACATGTGTAGAACATATTTGTGATGAGTGTTTGCATTTCATTGTGTTTTTATTATTCATTATAGAAGAATCAAGGCACACTTCACATCAAAGTGAATCAGATGAGAAACAACATGAGGTAGACTTTGTGTACACATTAATACTGTCCTTAAAATGACACCATTGTTTTATATTTTATAAATGAAGTATAGACAAATGTAATATTCATTCACCTAAAATGTTCTTATGCTGCATATTGTTACATTGCCAAAACTGGCTTTATGTTGTGACTCTTTCATAAAGAATCACTGTGAAATGAATTCTTGGATGTTATGTTAGAAGAAGTCTAAAATCTCTTCACTGTTTGTTTTCCTTAAATTAGAATTACAGCAAGAGCGTATCTGGTAAGTTGTCTTAAAACACTTCATTGGTTTTGCTCACTCGTTCTAATATTTTTGTTCTAACAATTGGTATGTAGTGTTTGTGTAAGTAAAAGTGAAAGTAGTGGTGTTTGAGTGCATCTTTCTCTCTTTTCCTCACAGGTGGTTTTCAGCTTGTTATTCCTCAAACAGAAGCACAGATTTCTATGGGGTCTGAAATCATTGTTCCTTGTCACTTGACTCCTGAAATCTGTGCCATTGGCATGCAGATCAAATGGTTTAAGGAGACAGACTGTGTTTGCATCTACAAGAACAGACATGTGATCGAGGGGAGGAGCTACAGAGACCGAGCGAGTCTGGACACTCACGTACTGGAGAGAGGAAATGTGTCTTTACATGTCAATAACTTCAGTGTCTCAGATGTTGGTGATTACTACTGTCAGGTCATCAGTGGAGACACAACACAACAGATTACAGTAGGAGGTGAGTATTCTGCAGGTCTATACTACTACATCCCAGAGTGCTGATTAACAATCTTTTGACAGGATGATGTCTGAAACTGTGTTTTTCAGCAAAAAGAAACTTTATTTATTTATTTTTTAAAGTGTGTTATAGTAGTGAGAGAAGCTCAATCCTAAGTTAATCAGTTTTCTAACAGGATAACTTGTGTGTCTAAGATTTCACACAAACCTATATTCACGCTTGAGTTATCATCTTCTTAGTGAGGATAAAACCTGAAGTCCAACCTGCATTTCAAGATCAGTCTATTCAGCTAATGCTGTATGAGGTAAGAAAGTTTACAGGTTGATCATGCATTTAGTGAGTTCAGTAAGACCAAAATAATTTGTGCAAAGTCAGTAAAAAAAATAACAAATAAAAATAATTCATACAATAGAATGAGATTTCTTTATTTATTAAATGAAGTGTATTTAATGTACAGTATAATGTTAATACACTAATATTTATTAAAGAAATTTAATAAATTACCATGTTTTCATATCTAGTTTGTATAACTTCAGTCAGACTATATTCTTCAATTTACAGATAGATAAAATATGGACTGAAGTGGAGACAGGCATAATGGATGAATCTGCTTTAATGTCAGGTGAGTGGAATTGAAGCATAATTTCACCACGTGTATAAACAATTTAGACCCAAGAAACAGACTCTGCTTTCTGAAACTGGAACAACAATTAAAACCTATTAATATATGACTATAAACATAACCGGGCATTATTTATTTTTTTCAGAAATGAAAGTGAACAATGTGCAGGAGCTTCATCAAGTGATGATCAGGGCTTACAGAGAAGGTTCTCTCAGATGGAGTTGAGAGAGACCAGAATGGACTCATCCCTCAATCTCAGTTGTGGGACAGAGACAAATAAAAATCCCTTTAGATACCTAGAACATACAGATGTCAGGTTGATGATTAATGCCTTATCTTAATTTGTTAAAATGTATTGCAATCAATATTTCAGATTTGTTTTTACATGTATTTACAAAATACATGTACATTAAGGCATGACATCATGAAGATAAGTGTAATTACAATGAATTGATACTGTACTTAATGTATATTTGTAACCTTCCAAATACTAAAATAAAGCAGCTTAATAAACGCTGATTTATTTAGGAATAATTGATAATGAACCATGCCCTTCTAAAAGTAGAATTTATTTATTCCACAAGTGATTTACAATGTACTTTTCTGTGTCTTCCTGTGTCACATAAATACTTAGGCTACGATTAAAATGCACAAAGAATCATGTAAAGCTACAAGAAATATATACATATATATTATCGAATTTTACTGAAGTTTTAATAAAAAGGAATCGAGACTGTGGACCTTGAAAATACAATACATTCAAAAGTAATTTTCTCATAATCATATTTAATAAAAAAAGAAAAATGGTCTAGCTTTTTTTTCAGGCAGAGAGAATTCTGTTATGATCACTTTGTGTCATCATCACTGTAACTTTTAAACACGCATATACACAAACGTGCACACACACAGCAGCTTCACTGTGTCGTCAAACAGGAAAATAGTTTTTCAATAATGCAAGAAGACAATAACAAAGAGTCAGCTAAAGTCAGTTCATTGATGATTCAGTGATGTCATCATCTAGTTCAGCTCTCTTCTAATAGTGTCTGTACCATCAGTCAAACGTCCGCAGCTAAGCAAGCCAAAGGAGACAGTAGCAAGGAACCATCGGTCACAGAAATCGAGAAAATTCCTTGGGATAAACCAGGCTCAGTCGGGGGACCGTTTCTCCTCTGGCCAGACGAAACCAGGACGGTGTGGTTTCATTCCAGGCTGCAACATAGGCCAGAAAACTGAGAACTGAGAGAACTCTCAGGAGACTTATTTAACTGCACAAAAGGGTACAGTGGTACAATTGGACAACCAAATCAATGTTTGAAAACACAACTAGTAATCATGTATGCATTATGCAAGGTAAACTATAGCAAAAGCAATTTGGAAATCATCATAGGTAAATAAGTTCAGGTATTAAAGAACAAAACTTCCACAAAAGGTAATGAGTAATGTTGTTCTTAGTAAGGACAAGTCGTGTCCAACATGTGAGTCAGTCACCCATTTACAAAGATCAAATTATTGCCAATTAATGCAACATGAGGTAAGAGAGCATAACCTCTTCCTTCACATTATCAATAGTAGTAAATTATCTTGCTTTCAAAAGTATTAAACTAGACGTTTGTATCCAATATTTGATTTTTTTTTTTTTAAATAAGACATCGAAAGACAATCATTTAACAATCAGCTTCCTGCTTGCACTTCTTCTAGATTTCTTTTTAAAATAATAAATTATTCATTTCTAATACTTTATTATTATTATTTAAGTATGATCTGATTTCATTTTGAAAGCTCTGACAATCTGTATTATGATGGAATATTCAGTTGTAAAAATACAGGCCAGACAGCGTGAAATAATAAAACTCTTTCATTGTATTATTTATATCTTAGGATAAACTCAGAAGAAAGGCAGTCAAGAGTAAGTAAAATCTCCACATTTTAAACGACCATCTTATCATAACTGCAATTTGCACCTCCATAAAATCTGATGGTAGTATAACTTGTATATTCTGTGTAGTTTGAGACTTGCGTCTTGAGTGTTCATGTGTTGTTGTCTGTATCATAGCCCTAAGCCAGACATCACATCATGATTCAGATAAGAAAGAACATGCACATTAATACAGTTCATACAATCATTCACACTATTGAATTAAAGTCTTCAGCACAGTAATAAATTAAGCATAAATTAATTGATTATTCATCAGTATTCATCCCACAACGTTGTCATTCTGTTACATTGTTAAAAACTAGCAATTTCTTACACTTTTGTTTTCATCTAAATTAGAATGACATGGGCAACCCATACTTTGGTAAGTTTCTTAAATCATGTACACTTCATCAGTTTTACTTGGGTTTTGTTTTTGTACAGTAAGTAAAAGTGAAAGTAGTGGTGTTTGAGTGCATCTTTCTCTCTTTTCCTCACAGGTGGTTTTCAGCTTGTTATTCCTCAAACAGAAGCACAGATTTCTATGGGGTCTGAAATCATTGTTCCTTGTCACTTGACTCCTGAAATCTGTGCCATTGGCATGCAGATCAAATGGTTTAAGGAGACAGACTGTGTTTGCATCTACAAGAACAGACATGTGATCGAGGGGAGGAGCTACAGAGACCGAGCGAGTCTGGACACTCACGTACTGGAGAGAGGAAATGTGTCTTTACATGTCAATAACTTCAGTGTCTCAGATGTTGGTGATTACTACTGTCAGGTCATCAGTGGAGACAAAACAGATTACAGTAGGAGGTGAGTATTCTGCAGGTCTATACTACTACATCCCAGAGTGCTGATTAACAATCTTTTGACAGGATGAAGTACAATGTACAAGTACAATGAAACCACTTTCTGGGACAGGATGCATTTTTAAGCTGTAGTGTTATATATGCCCAATCTTAATTCATTTAGTGTAGTTGGGTAGTTATTAGTTGGGTATCTAAGATAACAGTTTTATCAAAAACCCATTAACACATTGTCTTCTTAGTGAGCATAAAACCTGAATCCAACCTGTGAGTCAGTCACCAAGATTTCAAGGTCGAAGTATTCATCTAAAGCTGTTTGAGGTAAGAAATCAGCAGAATTAACAATAGGATAAATGAATTTATTTAAAAAATGTATTAAATTAGTTTATATGACCCCAGTCTGTTTTTCTTTACCTTACAGATAGACAAAGTATGGACTAAACGGGAGACAGACATAATGAATAAATCTGCTCTAATGGCTGGTGAGACTGTTGTTTTAGCAAGTTCACAAAAGGTTATATCCAAGAAACAGATTATCTCTTATTAATACAGCAACAAATTAATATTAATAGATGATTCTAAACTAAATTTGCCTTTTTTTTCAGAGGAGCTTCAGTATATGTTAATTAAGGCATGCAAAGAAAAAGACAGACAGCTGAAAAGAGCTGAACAGGAGTTGAGAGAGACCAGAAAGATGCAGGACAGACTCTTAAGACTCAACCCTCATGCTCAGTTTCTGGACAGAGACAAATCAAATCCCATTTAATAGCTCAGTTGACATTGAAATTTCAGGTTGATCCTTTTCTTAAATTTCGTGAGAGCTATAACAATCAATATTACAGATGATTTTTTTCTCAAATTAAGTATAGGCTACATTAATCAAGGCATGTTATTCTGAAGAAAATTACAATTTCAATGAAATTACAAAGAATTTACCTTATTTAAGACTTTACCCAATGTTTAATAAAGCAGTTTAATAATTCCCAAATTATAAATAAGGCTCCAACACTAACACACACACACACACACACACACACACACACACACACACACACACACACACACACACACAGACAAATAAATAAACTAGAAAATGTTAAATCTGCATGTAAATAATTAAAGTAGTTTAATATTTTTTTTTGTAAAATTAAATGAAAATGAATCACAATTTTGGGGACCTGAAAATCACTAGACGACTATTTTCTTGGTTCTAGGTCACTACAACATAACTGCAGCGCCCCCGCGTGGACACAGTGGTCTAGTGCAGCATCTCACTTGTGAAGGTGGGACGTGCACGGATAACTCTTAAAAGCTCAAATTTTCAAATGTTAAACTTCATCTTTTGACAACATTATGTAATTATCATTGCCCATTTAAAGAGTTGGAATGAACGTGTGTTATATCAGGTACTTTGTTAAAAGAGTTTAAAAATGTGAAAATAAAACAGGTTGCCTATTAAAGTTGCTGGGAGTAGGAGTGCTTTCTTGCATCAGTAATATATAAATATAATGTGGCTATAAATGTCTTAATGCAGGTAAACTGATTCTTATACATGCAGATAAATCTGTATAAAGTAGCAGGAGTTATTTTTAAGAAAATCTCTCTCAAACTGGTAACTGTCTAATATGTAATATTGTTGATATTTAAAGTATTGTTTATATAAGTATATTAACGTACCAATAGCAGAAATTGTAAATTGTATAAAAATTCACACTATATTTCTTAGAAACTCTAACACTGTGCAAACATTAATGTATCAAAAAGATATCTGCAGCTGATCCTAGATCAGATACATTCACTCTTCTCTTCTCCTGACTTCCTTTACAGCTAGGTCATCTCTTGTGGTGTCAGTGTATTTGTTTGTGTGTAACTGCGAGAGACAGTGAAACAGAATGGAGGATCTGGCAGAGTATCATGGGTCCATCAGCAAGAGGCAAGCAGAAGAGATCCTGAATCGTGCGGGCAGAGATGGCAGCTATCTGATCAGAGACAGCATGAGCTCCGCAGGATCTTACTGCGTGTGTGTGCTGTGAGTAACATTACTCTATCACAGTCTTCTGGCTTCATTCCGTGCAGTAATCTGTAACAAGGCTGTGGTTCTCATCTGGTAGTTGTGACCAAAAATGTGTTACTAATCTGGTCTGATTTTAGATTTGGGACAGCGGGGGGAAAACAATTCCAAGTACAAATAATTAAATGCAGTTAACTGTATAAATGCTCATATTAAGACAACAGAAAATAACAGAAAAAGGATAAAATGATTTCCAGATCTTTGTTGATGCCAAAATCTGTGTCCAGTCGAATTCTGGTGTATTTGGGTCCCAACTGGATGGACAGTATTCCGAATTTAGTCCATATATGCACAACTAAATTATAGACTCATTTGCAACAAGGATAAATATAGCTTGTGCCATTCACAGTGTTGGGTAAGTTACTCAGAAAAGTTGATTACAAATTTCTACAACTTGAAAATTGTAATTTGATTACATTACTGATTACTGCATGCAAAAAGTAATAAGATTACTCATTACTTTACTTTGAAAACATATTAAACCTAAAAAAAAAAAAAAAAAAAACAGCAACCTGACTTCAAGATTTAACCCAACTTCTAAAATTTTACATTCTTAGTTTAAACTTGCCTAATAATGACAATGTATCTTTAAATGTGCCTATACAGTGTTTTACATACAACATTGCTTGCTGAGTGTAGGGTATATGTTTATGCTGGTTTAACTGTGAGCATGAAATACTTTACAAATTGAAAATGGTTCTGATAACATTTGAAAACAGTATTAATGAACATACAGTGCATATTTGAAAGCTACAAATGTATCTTGCCTCTTTGTTTACGGTATGTGGGCGTTTACAGATTCACGCATCTCATGTGGATGATTACTGTATGAATAGCGCATGCTGTATATGAAATATGATGAATTACACTTATATGTGCGATCAAAGTCACACTTTTTTTCATAGTTTGGCTGGTCCTGCGATTTATAGTCAGGTGCGACTTATTTATCAAAATTAATTTGACATGAACCGAGAGCGCCCTCTAGACGGTAATGTTTTCTCTTGGTTCTAAATAAATGCGACGTATAGTCCAGTGCGACTTATATATGGTTTTTTTCCTCATCATGACGTATTTTTGGACTGACGCGACTTATACTCAGGTGAGACTTATAGTCCGAAAAATAAGGTAATGTGTCACATTACTGCGTTACTAGAAAGTGTAATTAGATTATAGTGTGTGTAACACGTTATAGTTTACCCAACTCTGACCATTCAGTACGTAAGCCTATATATGTGAGTAACTTTACTGAATGAATGAGTTAAACTTTTTTATGTAGTCCACATGCTGTTATTAACATTACCGATAATGTTAATGTAATTGAGACTGTACAGTCAGTTGGTCATTATTTCAAGAATGTAGGCTACCCCTTCAGGGTGAATATATATATCTCTTTAGATCAAAATCAAAATGAAAACTTTGAAAAATCATTTTTATGATCTGCACAAATACAAAATGACACTTAAAATAATTAAGTGTAACAGAACAACATATAAAATCTAATTTCAGTCAAATGAAATCATTCAAATGAATCTCAAATTAATTAGATTAATTAATTGGCACATCACTTGCTGATTAATGATCATTTCAAGTCACGATTAAAGATAATTTCAAGTCATTATTGGGTTAAAATAGAAAAAAAAAACTATAGACATTACAAAAAAAGTAGCTTTAGAAAGACATTTCTTGATTCAACATAAAACAAATACTGATATATGAAATGATTAACAAAATATATAAAGAATTGATACTCTAAATATGAAACAAAAAAATGAAACTGTCTAGAGTGAGTCATTCGGTCATTCATTCAACCGATTCATTCAAAAGACTGATTCATTCAGAAATGAATCAAATGACTGAAACAAGTGAATGGCTTCTGTCAGCAACCCGGGTTGTTGAAATCCAGTACTATCGGGCAAACTGGCAATGGGCAGAATCACAGACTAAACAAAAACAGACATTCTGACACGGAATGCACATTTTAAAGTAGAATAACCAGCTTTTTCTGAGAAAAAAGTATATGAACTTAGAATATGTTTCCTAAATATCTGCAAAAATATGGTATTTTTATGCTTTAGCAGCCTACAGTCAAAAAAAATTACATAAAGCACCTTTAAACAGGCTGGGGCACATATTCAACTGCAAAATGGGGTAACTGCAATTTTAAATACTGTGCTGCAAATATATAATGATTGTGTATAAATCTTCAGGTGTGCTGGATGGGTTTACACCTACAGAGTTTTCAAAAAAAAGGATGGTCTCTGGACAATAGAGGTATGGATGGATTTTTGGACCTAGTAGCTTTGTACTTTTCCTCAAGTAAAACCTGAAATTACATGTCTTTTGATAAAAAACATACTTCTGCTTTAAGGCATAGTTCCCCCAAAATGGAATTACCCCATGATTTACTCATCTTCCAGCCATAGGTGTATATTACTTTATTCTTTCAGAAGAAATACAGTCAGAGTTATACAGAAAAAAACACAAATAAATCTGCATTCCTCACCTCTCACCGGACATTACGCCATGCCATAGTCTTTGGCTGCGCATACGTCATCTGCTGGAACGCCACTCTCTCATCAACGCCTGTATGACAGCTAGATATAACGGCAAAATTTTAAAAAATAATATTTTTCTTACACATACGCGTTGGTTCAGGAGGCCTTTATTAACCCCCGGAGCCATGTGGAGGACGTTTTTTTTAATTATGGATGGATACCCTTTATTTTGATTTAAAATCTTGACCACCATTCACTGCCATAATAAAGCTTAGAAGAGCCAAGACATTTTTTTTATATAACTCAGATTGTGTTCTTCTGAAAAAAGAAAGTCATATACACCTAAAATGGCTTGAGGGTGAGTAAATCATGGGGTAATTAAAATTTTTTGGGGGGTAAACTATACATTTAACGTGTTTTGTGTGATGCCATTTGTAATATAGTACAATGTGTTTCATGTGACTACTTCTGGTAGCAGTTTAAGGCCAGTGTTATTTTTCAAAAAAACAAGTGCAGAGCTACGCTATATACAGAAACATACAGTAGATTTTTTTTCTCTTTGTGGCCAGTGTGTTGCATGTACAGTATTTGTAGCCTCAACCAGCACATAAATTAACAGCCAGAGAATCGCCATGCACATTTGTTATGTTTCAGTATCACCCACACATAGGAAACGGCAAGATGTGCAACTTGTAAACACACCCGAGATGCTGTGAAACATTTGCATTTTGGTTCAAAACCTAGAACAGTTTTAATTGAAATCATCTAAATGGGAAAACAATGATCTACAGTATTGACTAATTAATGACCAAGCTCCTTGTAACATTAGACAGGCCTCTTTAAATCCTGTTTTAAACAGGTATTTTTTTACTGATCATATCAGTGTAGATAAGCTTAAATGTTTCTTCATTTTATCTGACTTCATTTAGCTTCCTGTATCTGATCAGCATCAACCAACAGCCACACGAGCAAAATACCACACAACTTCTTTGATCATACATATTAAAAAAAATAAAAGTTACAGTGACTCAACGGAAACATTTAAAAGTTAAGGCATATCTTTGTGCTTTTGAAGTTCTTTTTAATAGTTCATCAAGTTTTTAAGAAAACCTTTTTTTTTCTCTCATCAGGTGGCTCCTGGAATAAAGGAAAGACTCTTTAGGAAAGTCAGTAATCTCATTGCTGCCTTCAAGATCCCAGACCAAGGCATCTTTGTTCCTCTTTTGTATCCTGTAAACAAACCTAAATAATAACACACAAGTCAAAGCAGACACCTTAGAACAGTTGTGACATGCTTTAAATGTGAACAAGAGTATTTTCTCAGGGGTCTCTTAATGTAAATTGTAGAATTGTTGTAAAAGTCCTGTAAATTGTAAAAATGTTGAAAAGTTGAAAAGTGTATTTAAGTGTATTAGAGTCTTATGCTGAAGAAATATACCTTTATAATCAAATGAATTTCAAATACAGAAGTAGCTGGAAATAATTCACAAGGTAAAGAAACAATAAATGCTTTGCTAGAATAGATTAAATAATTGGCCAGCATATTAACTTATTATACATCCCCTCTACTGTACCGTCTGTCTGTCAACAAAAACTGAATGTTTTCTTCTGTTTAAACCCCCTCCAACTCATGTTAGCTATACAGTCCATTCAGTAATCCTCACCTCAGATTTGATCAGCAATACAGATCACTACAGATTCACTCTGTATTCAGTATATTCAGTATTTTAGGCCTTGAATAAAATGTCAGATCCTTCATGAGCTTGAATGCTATCTTGTTTTAATGAAGGTTTGATAATAGCCAAGTGTTTCTGTGTAAAAACTTGTTTTAGACGATCTTCTGGAAATTTTGTGTACACATTTTCTAATATATTTCATTTAGTGCTGCAATTTCTGCAATAATATCATCACATGAATGTAAAAAAAAAGGATTGTGTTTAAAGGAATTCAGAGCATTTCCGATGTTAAAAATAAAATCAACAAAAAAACAAAAACATAATTGACTTCTTTTCAAAGTTACAAAAATATTTGCAGAAGAATGTTCTATTTGAATCTTTATGATTCTTTAAACTGATATAAAACAATGCATTCCATTGTGTTTGAATGCTCCACTGTTTAAAAAAAAAAAAAAAAACGAGAGGGAAAAAAGGTGCAAATGATACAAATGAAAGATGTCAATCTGGAGTTAGCAAGTGCTTCAGCTGTTCTGTGCAAATACTCACACACAGAAGAAAGGGTTACATTTCTTTTTTTTTATTTATAAAAAGGCCACTGCCCAAAGTACTTTGTTTTTAAATAGGCATGTTTAACGAACTGCATTAATCTGTGTACATAAAGCCTATGCGCCAAATATACACCACAGGAACTTGTTTGGCCAAGGAGAGGACACTGAAGTTTTTTTTAGTACTTGACTTTTGAGAAAGGAATATGATTTGATCATGAAAAAAAGTTACATATTCCCTTTTCACTTCAGCAATGATGGTGATTATGGCAAAGATGCAAACTGAGACCGAAAGAAAAATATTTCTGCCACAATTTTTTTTCTTCTTCGTGCAACATAATCATACTTCGATTGAAATGAACATCTGCAAAATGTTGGAAACATAACGTGCTTTCAGAGCACCTCTTACACGAATCTGTTAATATTTGCACGCTCTAAAAATTCAGTCTAATGCATTTGTCTCTTCACCTTATATTCAGTGCAAATATATATCTCAGATTAAGATTACAAAGCTTGATGGTACAGCATATCCACAGAATTCACAAGAAAATACATTTACTCCTAATTCTCTTGAGTGTGATGTATAAATAGTCCAGTATCTATCAACAGTCTACAATTGTCCATTAATGATATACAAGCTCATATCAAGAGTCCTACACACAGAACGTCTACCCACAGTGCTGCAGACTTTAATAGTTTGGAAAAGACAAAAATACCACTCTTCAGCAGGTGATTCTTTCATTTCCCTACATATCTTCCTCCTCAGGTCTCCTACTAGTTTCGAGAGGGATCAGAAAAAAGGAAAAGGACCTGTCAAAGCACTGGAAATATTCAACACGTTTGGATCTTTGACACTCATGAAGAAACTGAAATGACAAACACGTGATGTGAGTTTCACAATTAAGGGTACAGCAAAAGCAAAAGCAACAGAAAACGAGTGAAATCACATGATAACAAATAAATATGAGCAGATATGTTTATGCCAATGTGTTTATATCCTGGGGTCTGTTTACAAGAATTCACCTCGCAGGCATATTAGCATTCATGTTTTTGGCTCCCGCTAGCCAAACCCCTCCCCATTAAAAATAAATAAATAAATAAAAACTAAAATAAATAATCCAAAATAAATAACTGCATATAACTAAGGCATGTGATGAATACTGAAGTTGAGTATGTACGATATGTCTAAGCCTGTTTCATGTGATCGTTTCTAGCAGACCAGGAAGGCACAATTTCCACACATAATATTTTTTAGATTTCTACATTTGGAAAAAATGAGTTTAACTGTACAGTTTTAACCCAAAAAAAAAAAACAACAACAAAAAAATGAACAATTTTGTGTTCCACAGCAGCGGCGTAATTCTCTCAGCTTTGTCAACTGATTAAGCAGAAACAACACAAGGTGGTGTAAAACTCCAAACACTGCGAATCCCTTGCAGCCCAGGGGTTAGGTTTTGTGGCAGTTTTGATTCAGACACTTCTCAAGGACTCCAGAAAGCTGTTGTGATATGACAGTTCTTAGAGCTCCGTTGAAACGTTGGGTTTCTGGAAGGTCATTCGAACTGCGAGGGCTCTGAAAGCTGTCTACATAAATCCTGGAATCCTGGATCGACTGAGAAATGTTTAACACAGAACTCAATCACAAGGAAACCCCTCAGGTTCGCAAGATTTAATGCCATAGTCAGTTTGATTCCAGATTCCCATAAAGTCGAATGATTCCTGTACATGCTCAAGTGAGAGAATCAGCATGTGTGGAGAAGAAGACTCCTTAATGTATGCCAAGAATAGTCACAGGTGAATCGTTCTCTGCGCCCTCAGATTGGCAAGCAAGGCTTGTTCTTTTGTAAGAACGGTTAAGCCACTGTAAAACAAGAACGGCTTTCAACAAACTCTACCTAACGAAACCAAAAACAGGAATCCAAACTTGCAAAGAGTGCATAAACAAATGCTAAATCAAAAGCAATACCATCATCTGTCACATTTTAAAGGCAATAGAGTCTTTCTCGCTTCGTTTGGTTGGGGTTCTAGAAAAAGCTGAAGAGATATGTGGTAGCTTGGGGTGTATAAAGGGGTGTGTAGGCATGTAGAGGTGTGCTGAGGTGCCGCTGTTACCTGCGACCAGTTTCCACATGTCTGATCAGGTGAATGTTGAAGGGGCTGTCTGCTAGCTCAGGGTGTTGTTCAACAGGTAGAGCGTAGAATCCATCATACCCTGAGACACGGCCCTCTGCAACCAGCTCATCCTTTTCTTTTTCAGTCCATGGCAAACTTCCACCTTCCCCTTCCAGGACCCTCTTCTGCTCCCATAGCCACGCCCCCTGCACAGCTCGCATTTGTGCTGCCTCTAGCACACGTGTGCGTTCTTCCTCCGGTGTTGCTCCATAACGAATGTTAAAGCTAAGCGCCCCCTGCTGGAGCACAATGTCAGCAAATCGCCGCATTTCCCCTCCAACCATAGCACTTATTTGGGACACTGAGACGTTTACGCCGTTCTCTAACACTCGGACTCCACCTCCGGCACCGCCCCCAGCCACTCCCAGATCTGCCTCCAGTGGGCCGGCCTTGGTGAAATAGTGTGTGTCACGTCCCTCCACGGTGAAATGGAGGCCGCGCAGGTATATAGCACCATTCAGTACGGCAGCCACACGCCGGCTATCCTCGCTGGCCACGCCGATTATCTCAGTCGCCACTACTCCTTCACGGATTGCAAATTTTACACCTTTGCCAAAAATTGAAGAAAGGGCAGAAAAAATGGGTCTGCGGCCCTGATGACCTCCGATTTTCCCATTGGCTGGCGTCATGGGAAGGCGATCCAATGAAATTAAGTTTTTCAAGTGCTTCTGAAGGTCACACTGGATGCCGAGTACAATCTGAGGTGAGGGGAGATGTTATGAAATAGTTACCACGAGTGTTGTTTGATGCACAAAATTAACTCCTAAAGGAAGTTTGTCAACAAATGTACCAATACAACTGAATTGAATTCGAGATTTAAACGGGAGAAATGGATGATTTGTGCACATTCCATTTAGGTTTTGTCAACTGGATCATTAATTTGATTAAAAAAGATTTGATTTATGAAGTGTGATTCGTTTACGAATCTGACATTGCTAACACTTTCATGAATGCGTCAAGAAGATGTCTATCACATGGTTTCAGAAGAGTTGGAACATGACGCATAGGCATAATAAAGAATATAATACTTTGTAGACACTTTTAGGGTGCTTTTTGGTCAAATTGGAACCTTAACAGGCCCAACTGTTTGACAAATGATGAAAAATATATATTTTTAAGAAAATTATTTCTATAAGACTAAAATAAAGAGGTATTCAAAAAAATTGTGTTGCCAATAAATACCATGCTGTGGGATACCTCAACTCACCTTGCTGGTATCCCATGTTTGTGTGCGGATCTGTGTGGCCATCATCTCATATGTTTGCTCTGTGTTCTCCACCTTTGGTTTGGGGAACCCTGGAACCACATTATGAAGCTGGAACCCAAAAAGCTGCAGCCAGCTACTGATATCTGCACAGAAACAGATTCAAAAAACACTGTTATCATGAAAGCCGGGCCGGATAATGGTTTAAAGTTAATTCATAGAACTTGCTGGTCATAGTAAAAGACTAAATAAGGAACTATTCTGCTCATATGAGTGTAATTTCAGAAAATAGTGAGCTACATAAAAGAACAGAACAAACTAAAAGGTTTGAGAGCAACAAGTGCATTTAATGTAGTGCGACTGTGACCAAAAATATTTATCATGATTCCCCTGTATTCATTGAGACTTTGTGTTATATATGGAACACATTTACATATAAAAAAATATTTTTGTTTTGTTTTGCATTCAACAGGAGTTTAACAGTTAAAAAGAGCAGGACTATTCTAAAATGGAGTTGATCCTGAGGTTATGAAGATCTTGGTGTAATGCCAATGTAGCCTCGAGCAAAACACTTGACCCTTGTTAGCTTGAGGGAGACTGTCCTAGTAATTAAACTACAGCAAGTTGCTTCGGCTCTAACTAATGAATCTCAGATCTGCCAAGTGCTATTTCTCTGCTGTTCATTTCGCCTTAGGGAAATGTCATTGAAATAAGAGCACAATCACAGCTCACAAAGCCAGACCAAAAGCATGATATTAGCATGATGACTTGCCATCGCCCCCCTAATTCTAATTTCAACCCAAAGCAGAAGTGAATCTGAAGATTTTAATTCTGTTTTTATGATAAAGATACAGTAACTTAGCTTATACACTTTCAAAGTGGATCCTTTAATAGTCAAAAAAAACAAAACAAACAACAACAACTTGTCTCTTACCAGTTGTGAACTTGGTTACATCCTGTAGGTTTCCCAGAGGATAGTTATTCCTAAATGCATACAAATTAAATGGCTTGGGATTCACACTTAGCTCCGCCCATAATTCATGATTTGGCATCGTCCATCTTCCAGCAACCACGTCATAGTCACGTCGACCGAGATGCACCAACCGTGTGAAAGAGTCATAGAGGCCCCCCTGAAATCCGAAGGCGAGAGGAAAGGTGGGATTGGAATCTCTGTAAACGTCTCCGTAAGGTGTGTACCGGATTTCCTTCACCACGTGGCCGCGGCTACTGAAAACCGCAAGAGGAGTTCCGGCATTGTCACATGCAATGTAGAATTCCTCGCCGCTGCTTATCTCCATGGCAATGAGGTGTCCCTGAAGGTCATAATAGAGGGAGGTGATCTCTGAACTACTATGGTTGTATAGGTGCGTCACCCGCGTCGGTTCCATCAGATCAGCATAGAAGAACTGCAGCTGTGCTCCGTCACTATTATGGCTGGCCACTCTCCTCCCGAGCCCATCATAACGGTACCAAACCCTCTGTCCGCTGTCCCGGTCATAGGCGCCCAAAAGAAGTCCATTCGAACCGTAATCAAAGAGTAGGTTGCCTCGGAGACGCAAGAACCCATCCTCATCCGTGCGGTATTGGATCTCACCAAGGCGTGTGATCCGGTCGCGGAGATCGTAGCGTAGTGGTGTCAAACGGGCACTGTTACCATGACTCAGTAAGTTGATGTTTCCGTTTAGGTCATAGCTGTAACGCCACTGTGGCCGGTCATTTATGGCAACCGATTGCAACTGCCCATCTGCGTCATACTCGTACGCATACCGCGTGATGTTGTTGTCCACGCCAATGCGAATATCACAATTTGTGACACGTCCCATGCTGTCGTACTGCAGTGTCATCCAGTAGGCTATGGATTTCAGAATCTCATACTGAACCTCGATCACTTGCCCTTCAGGGTTGAAGATTTTAGTGTGCTTCATTGCATGCGTGGTGATGACCTGGTTTAGGTCGTAGTTAATGACACTGAACTTCCCGAACTGCTCGATTCGTCCCGACACGTCCACGTAGCGGTAGAGGTCAATCGGAAGTGGCGTTTCATTGATCATAGCTTGCATGCTGGTGACCCTGAAGTTGTTGTAGCTGTAGTCGAAGCGAGCGTTTACCAATCCTTCTTCACTGAAACGATATATTTGTCTACTCACCAGAGGACCTGAATCCGAGAAATAATGAGAAGTTAGCAGAGGGCCACACAGAGGTGAGGTAAAGCATGAGTCAGCTATGCCACAGTGTGAGATAGGCCGAACTCCCCCACTGTCAGACGGCTGATTGTGATTCAAAGCACTTTCAGATCAGCCAAGCAGGAGGCGAGTGCAAGTGAAGTGACAAAAGGAAGATTAAACGTCAGCTTATGTTTACTGGTGCAATACCTGTCCAACTGCTCACTCCTCTTACTTGTCTCTCCGTCTCATGGGACTATCACCTAACCTGTTTATTTGTGCAAATATGCCATGGTGCTACCTGTCTCTTTTCTAATCGATCTAAACATTTCACCTAGTTACTGGCTACAGCATAACTTTATAATATGTGAAAAAAAGGTCAAATTACCTGGATTTCTGTCAATTAGGGCTGATTACTATGACAGTATATATATAATGTGATGACAAAATGTGCCAACCGGTAGGGATTTTGTTTTAATTCACTAGATCAGGGATAGGCAACGTTGGTCCAGGAGTGCTGCTGTCCCGCAGAGTTTAGCTCTAACCCTAATCAAACACTCCTGAACAAGCTAATCAAGGTCTTCTGGATTACTAAGGCTGCAGACAAGTGAGTTTTTTTTTTTAGGGTTGGAGCTAAACTCTGCAGGACATCGGCACTCCAGGATCGACGTTGCCTTCCCCTGCACTAGATTAACCAAAACTGGCACCACATTGTTATTTCATTTATTTATTTTTCTTTCTGTTTTTTTTTTCTAAAAGAGCAAAAATAATTACAGATTGGAATTATAAATAATTAAATTATTACAGTTATAACAATTCTCTTAAGAAATAAATATTTTGAGGAAAATTTAATTCCAATAACTATCTAATAATAGAATTTTAATTAAAACTACTTAGCCAGTTTGATTCACCAGAAAAGAATCAACACATTAAAGTCATTGTTCTGCATGTTATTAATTAACTAAAATTGTCCACTCAAAGGAGTCATTTGTTTGGTAACAAAAGAGACACTGACATTGATTGACATTGGTTAAAAATAATTTGTCAGAAAATCAGAATAAAAAGCAGTTCTCGGTTTCCAATTCTGACATATACCATAATATTACATTTCTCACACTGTGATACAAGATTCTGTTCACACCGCCCACCCTGCTGTCAAAATGATTGTCAGATGACATTGTCAAAGTGTTGTACCTGTCTGTCTGTAGCGGATGGTGCAAACGAAACCGTCATGCATCAGGTGGATGGTTTTCACAGCACCTGTTGCCTCGTCGTAGGTGAAGGTAACAAGTGTTGAGTCATAGAGGATCTCAGCCAGCCGGGCCACTCGGCTGTATTTGTAGATCACATGCCTGCCTGTGCCCAGGTACAGGCTCTGGAGTAGGCGCCCATCGTGGGCGTAGTCCTGCGTGAAGCTGGAAGTGGGGGAGTCGGGTGGGGTGTAGGTGTTCCTGTAGTAGCCCACAGATAGAAAGGTCTGCAGGCTGTGTCTCACCATGCTGGGGAGGGTGACCGACAGCAGACAGTCCGTCTGATCGTACTCAAACGTATAGCGGCGCTGACTGTGTAACAACAGCTGCACAGACTACGAGAAGAACAAGAACCGTGAACTCATGAAAACATGTCACATTAAACCCCCAAATCAAAATAGCACAAACAAGAATTTAACAAGGAAATTAATTACATATAAATACATTTTTATAAATAAAATGTAAATGGTTAAATTTAATACTGATATAATTTGCCATTATAGTAAAGAGAATGAGATTTTTTCCACTATGGTAATGATAACACACCTCAAGACTGTACATCTGTAATAACTCATCAAAACTTTCATCTGTAAAGAGCACATATGCATATTCACAATTCTGTCTCTTGACATTTTCTTTTTCTATATATCGTATTACTATATTGTTGTTATTTACAATTTATCGTCTATTCTCTTTATTATTAGTGTTTTATTACCTTAAATGATATGTTTGTCTGCAGTATGTTTGTACTTTCTGTACTGGAAGCTCCTGACACAAAGTGTAAACACACTTGGCAATAAAGCTCTTTCTGATTCTGATCATTAGGGCACTTGTCATAAAAAAACATATTAGAATAAAAAAGAAAAAGAAAAAAGAAAAAAAAGAAAAAAAAAAAAGAAAAGAAAAAAGGCTTTATTTTCAAACGTAAAATATTAATGTTGAAACAATAACATAAATAAAACAAAAAGAAAATCTCACAACTATAGGGCATCTGCAATATGTTAATTTCTTTTAATAAAAAAATCCTGAAATAAAACAAGTTATGATTTCTTTCATCCCGTTTTTGGTGTCAAATACGACTTGGACATGTTCTTGACCGTTTTTATTTTAGATTTACACAGACGTAGTTGCACCTCTCACACATACAGTACACACCTTCTCCAGAAAAGTGTAGCTCCAGATCTTCCCGTTGGCCCAGGTCCGTGTGATGATGCGTCCGTTATCGTAGTCTCTGCGCTCTGTCCAGTTGCCTCTCTGTATGCTGGTGACCAGACCTTCACTTGAGTATGTTACTCGCACTTGACTGTATTTACTGGGAGTCCAGAGCACAGGCCTTCCCTTCTCATCGTACTGAACCCGCAGGGTAAACTTGCGATGGTCATCATATATCTTCCCGACCCGACTCTCCTGACTATAATCTATAGACAACACGTTCCTGTTGTGAGCCTAAGCGAGAGAAGGGGATGAGAAAGAAGGAAAAACTTATGATCTTATTATATCAGAGTACACAGAAACATATGGGCAATAAAATTGGCAGTAAAAGAAGAAAATTTCTTTCTCAGGGGCACAGAGGGAGCAATGCTGTTATGGCCAACTTTATTCAGCAGATACATCAATGAATTGACAACGATTGTGGAACAGTTTGAAGCTCCTGATTTCACAGATGAAGCAGTTTGGCCGTCTCCCACTGAAAGGGGAGACAGCAGAGTCTGGACCTTCAAGAAGATTTTGCTCCCATAAAAAGATAATGTCCTGTAGAGATACCTGTTAGAATTTGGCTGAATTTATAAGAATCAGTAATTGAGTCGGCTGCCCTTTACGGCAGCGAGGTGTGGTGTCCACTAACAAATTAGAAATTAGGCAAATGGGAAAAACATCCAACTGAGACGTTGCATGCAATATTCAGTAAAAAAAAAATCTTACAAGCAAATGGGAACACCGCAAATAACACATGCAGGGTGGAATTAGGCCAATAACATTAATTCAGTGATCCCCATATCATTATAACACCCTGCAATGAGAAGAGTTGAGTAAAGAAAACTGACCCCTTGCTGGGCCGGTCCTGAGCCCTACAATTAATTGTACTAACACACACATGCCCCCTACAACCAGAGTCATTTTCTGAGCCTAATTAAAATAAACCTTTTTACAAACACAATCAAAACATGGTTATATCACGTTTGGAAACCCAAATAAAGGTTGTAAAATACAATGCTGTCTAGCTCTAATAATACTGCACTGTGGCAGACTTTTTTGTACTGGCAGCACACTGTGTCTTTGCCTTTCACCATATGAGGGACAGTGAGAAACTGCTATTGTTTCCTTGTGTCTTACTCTCAGATGAACCTACCTTTAGATTGTTTTTCTAATTTGTTATTTTTAATGCTAGCAGCCTCCATAACTGCTTCAGCCAATGTAACTGTTTCACTCTAATTTAAAAAAAAAAAAATATATACCATCTTAGGAAATTAAGAATTATATATAAAGATTGTATTTGAAATTAATTAATTAATTATTTTCTATTTTTGATGCAGCCTTGGTGAAGAAAAAGATAAGTAAGTGTTATTGTACTTCCTATAAAGCACAGCAATACTGAATCTGCAACCAAGAAGTGAAACTGAACAGAAAAAGAGTAAAGATTGGGAAGAATGAAATCGAGAAGAGAAAGATTTTTGGAGTTTATTTGAAAGGGAAGTTGGAACAGTGTCTGAAACGCAGGGTATAAGGCTCTGCGGCCATCTTGGTAACATCCTGGGCAGCTATTAGTAGTCATGAAAGTACAGTAGATAACTCTTATGAATACCTGAATGGGGAAAGACCAAAAGACAAAACTGTTTTTCAAGCTTAAGTTTCAATAACACATCAAATCACCAACAAAATAAATATCCAATATTTGAATTCTGTCAGAACGTTCCCCCTCCTTTTTAGAAAGAAAATGTGCATATAAAATCAAATAAATAAAGTTTACTTTAATGTAGGGTATCAAAAAAAATAATGCAATTAAAGCTTAAAGCACAATGGTGCTAATGTAGCACCACTATTAGAAATATGCAGTGTCAGAGGTAAGATTAGTACTCTTCATTTAGAACGACCTGGGTTCAATTCCAAAAAATGATTTATCTTTTTTTTTTTCACTAAATAATGAAAGAAATGCAATTATGTGGCGGTGGATGAATAAGAGGAGTTGGGATCTAATTTGTTTCCATTTTAGTTAGCGATTTCACTGACTTGACCTCAGTGATGAACGACGCATTTGCTGTGACAGCTTCACTTGAATCTAATCATGCGCTAATGTTAACTTAGCCTAAAAAACTCGGCTGTTCAAGCACAAAGGGGAACACAAAATAATTACAGCATTTGAAGTCTAAGAGCCATCCTAAATTAACAAAGATTTCTAATTTTACAATCTCATTCTGTAAACACCTCACAAAACAATGTGTGACACACATTGGAAGTTTCGGATGGAAAATGATATTGTATTACATGCTATACCCTGGTCACCCCATCCAGAAAACACATTATTGTTCTCAGTCTGCATTCATATGCTGCGTGTGTGTCTGTGTATTACCCTAAGTCTCCGTTCATATGCTGTGTAATTCCCTTTGGCCTGTTCGCGTCTCTGTCTCCACTCTATCAGGCTGTGAGCTGGTTCCCCCGGCAAAGTGATGTTGCACCTTCCAACTGTGGGATGGACGAGGCCTGCCGATGCCCCCGCCAACAGCCCGGATGACACTGTTGGTTCAGTGCTGAGAGTAAGGTCCATCCCGCTGGCATATGTCACCCACAGAGAGCCGTCATCTCTTACGCCGTACACACTAACAGAGTGAGCTGGACAGAGAGAATCAGATTGAAGAGGACCACATTTATTACATCAAATAATGACAGAATTTCCATTTTTGTGTGAGCTGTCCCTTTAAATGTGGCTGATGTGTTCAAGTACTTTTGGTGGCCTCTGTTTTTGACACTATCATAAAACTAATCAGGAGATTCACACACATACACTCTCTCACCTTGTCGAAGTGTGTAGATCGTGTTATCCGCAGAGTGGTTTGTAATTATAATAAAGTTTTCTCTGTTCGAGGCAGTGGCTTCCACTCTGACAGCTTTATCCATGTTTCCATGGAAACTGCTGACCTCTCCAGTCGGCAAGGTCATGTTGATGAGGTGTCCATCAGAGTTATATCTGCTCATAAACACACTTTCTGTTAGTTTGTGTGTGAGAGAGAGAGAGATTGAAAGATGTATGAAAGTTTAAATGAGTGTAATGTGCATGTAAGGGAGTTTAAAGGGTTCATATCATGCATTTTCTATATTCTTTTATTCCTCCCAGACGACATCTGAAACACCAGTCAAGGTTTCGTGTGTCATAATTTAGTTTTTCATGACAATTTTCTATTCTCTTCCTGACCCTTACGACAGCAGTAAACAGGCTGTTTTTTTGCTGCCCTGCCTTTGAGACCTCTGTGTAAACGCCCTCTTCACATGTGAAATGAGCAACAACGCTTTGCTTCACTTACTTGCTGTCGGGTTTCCTTTTGCTTTTGGGTCCAATATAATTAATGCTGCTGAATTCATCAATAATGGAAATTTTTGCAAAGACTGAATTACGTTTTGACAGGATCATAAAACTATCTTCTGAAAAGTGCTGAACTGTGAAGGTGGAACTGAAATGATCAGGGACCTTGTTAAAAATAAATTGTAATCACACTTTCCTGAAGTTATAATGTAAAAGATGTTTTTATTGTTAGTTATACACAAATTGGAACATCAGTATGTCTATTCTGATTCGTCCTTGTTATGTTATGGTGTGCAGGTCAAAAAAATAAAAATAAAAATTAATCAATGTTTTATTGTTCTGATACATGTACTGTATGTTTTTATTTTTTAGTTACATTTTCTTTGTTTTCTTTACTGTTAATGTTTATAAAAAATAATATTTACAAAGTCACAAGTCACTTATTTCAATTAATCGAAGAAATGTAAAACTTTCATGATATGATCACCTCAAATGCAGATCTAACTAAAGTTTTGAGATGTGCTTCGTCTGATCGTGTCAGTCATAATGCAAAAGTACATAAACAGTTGATTATCTCACTGCTGTGATAGTTCTCCAGCATCCCACCAACCCTGAACTCCACCTCTTCCTCTACTCATTCATTACTAACTTCATTATTAAGTAGTCCAGGGGTTCTTAAGAGCTTTATTCGGGTCTCAAGCTACAGTCCCGTCTTTGACAGCAAGCCAAATCTGTTTACTTTCATTATAAGCAGGGATTAGTGAACTCATGAACGCTGTGTTAAGCACACAGGACACAGTTTTATACAGCATTGGTTTCCTTTGATGGACTTTGGACTGTGTCTGCATTTTAAAAGAAAGTAAAGACTGAACCTACAAACACAGCAGCTTAAACAGCTTATTAACTGCACTAAATGTCTTAATGACAATTACAAAAAGGTTATAGGATAGAAAATATCATTAGCTCAGTATGAAAGTCCTCAAAATGACAGAAAGACAAATGTGTGGGTGTGAGCCACATTTTAAAGGTGAATGTTAAAATCTGCTGCTGCACCACAGAGGAACAGACGACTTGACATTTGAATCTTTGTGGACAAGTCATGTGATCTAATGAGTGGGTGAAATACTTCTGACACGTTTCATTTCTCTTTCTCTATTTCTAGAGTAGTTTTTAGAAGAAAACGGCTCAAGCCTCTTCATCGTCTCTGCCCCTGATTTATTCATGTCTGATCAATGTCAGTGCCAATTTACTTCATACACTTGTGTCTGGCCAAACGCAATAATGTAAAAGAGCAAAAGCGTTTCATTTGATGAAACTCTTGAGCTTTCAAAGGCCTGCGGTTTAGATCAAGAGACATCAGCCGCCGTGTTCTTCTCTACTCTAAATGTTGAGCCTGCTTGAAATGCTGGCTTCTTCTTCATCTATTTAAACATCTTCGGGACTTCTTCCTTCCTTTCCTTGTTCACTGGGGGGTTGTAAGCCACTATTTTCTTTTATCTTCTTTATTTTTCCACCTCCTGTAAAGCTGCTTTGGAACAATGTGTATTGCAAAAGGCGCTGAACAAATAAACCTGAATTCAAAAGGGACTAAATGGATTGAATGTGCAGGCACAAGCATCTAATCCACGTGGGTTATCTCATTAAAACTCTACTGTATTCTTGTTCTAAAACTATATCTGAAGAAAATATGAGGGGAGTAGTTGCTATGCGGTTGCTAGGTTTCTCTTAGTAGGAGAAACAGTGATAGTGATGCTTACCTTAGCGAGCACAACTAATATGGCTATGTGTCAAAAGTTAATGAGCTGCCTACCTAGACACATTTTTGGGCATCATAGGTGCTTTTGAATGTTTGAATCGATCATTCTAATGCCTTCGTCTCACCTCACTGGTTGCCAGAAAACTTGCACCAAGACATTAATGCGTGCATATTGAGCAGCCTCTCACTTTTGCAAATCAAATCAACAGACACAAAAATCACTTTGCTGAAATGTCACTATTCCTCAATGGTGGAATGATCTTTTCAGCTCCCTCCAATTCCTCGACAACTTTCAAAGTCTAAATTAGGGGTCTCAAATTAAAAAAAGACTTGGGGAACACCAGCCATGCAGAGGGCCAGTTGAAAGTGTTTTTAAAACCATATGTTTTCAGTTAAGAGATTCTTCTTTCCCCTCATATTAAGCATAGCTCTGCATGGTTCGCTGACTAATGTCGACTGAGATTGTATTCTTGCATTTTGCTGTTTATAGATCTGTCAGATACAATAGGTCGTCCATTAAAAGACCAAAAACATCACAAGCTGGCTTTGAAAAACATAAACAATAATCATAATAATAATAATAATAATAAAAAAACAAGTATTCTCACAGTGCCTCTCCCTTTTATCTCAATTGTAGCTTGGACTTTTCGAAGCAATTCTGAAAAGGGCAGTACTTCTCATGGCACCATTACTGCTGAATCATTTGTGCTGTCTTCCTCATTTCGGATAGTGGCTAAATGAACAACTGCAAGAAATAAAATGCCTTTAAAAATGAAAATTCCCCAAAACAAAGTTTAGATAAGCTGCCAGGTTTTGAGACAGCCTATCTGATCTGAATAATAATAATAATAATAATAAAAAACACTTTTTATCTCAAGTCATTACTGCATTCATAGCAGATCTAAGAATTTTCCCTGTACCAGAGGCGCTTGTTGACGTGTTTACAACACCTACGTTGGCGCATATTCTGCTTTGAGGTTTGTTTCTGAAATATTCAGTACTTATTTCTTCTGGATGGAGGGAACTGATCAAAGTCAACACACCATTTCCTCTAATTCCTTCAGTGTTGTGTGCAGAACAGATTGTTGCAACATAATTTAAAGAAGCTTCCTCACTGTTGCTGAATAAGCTACAGGCTTACAGAGCTGCAAATAACAAACAAACAGATTAATACAAATTCTAACACTCTACAGTAAAATTCAATTCATCAACATTAGTTAATACATTTTGTTAGCAGTATCACGAACTATGAAAATTATATTTTTACTCCTTTTATTAATTTAGGATTATATTAATTTCAATGTATACTACTAGGCCACATTTTAACATTTCAGTAATATTATGTACTATTCTTTATTGTATTTGTTTAAATTTTATGCTTCGTTTCATTCTGCTGTTTTGTCTTTGTTGTAAAGTGCTTTGAAAAAGCAAATTTTAAAAAGACTGTACAAAATAAAATAATAACACATATTTACTATATTTAAATAAATAAAAAACAACATACTGTAAATTAATAAATGCTGTTCAAATTAGTTTATTTTTAGTTCATTCATTAAAGGTGCTGTAGGGAACTTTTGTAAAAAAATATTTTTTACATATTTGTTAAACCTGTCATTATGTCCTGACAGTAGAATATGAGACAGATAATCTGTGAAAAAATCAAGCTCCTCTGGCTCCTCCCAGTGGTCCTATTGCCATTTGCAGAAAGTCATGCGCTCCCGGTAAAAAACAACCAATCAGAGCTGCGGTCCGTAACTTTGTTTGTGTTCAAAATGTAGAAAAATGAACATAATAAGCGAGTACACCATGAATCCATTTTCCAAACCGTGTTTTTAGCTTGTCCTGAATCACTAGGGTGCACCTATAATAAGTGTTTATATTCAGACTATTTTAGATTGCTTCGGGTGTACCGCGGCGGAGTAACCCAGTACCGTTGTGATTCTTCATAGACATAAACAGAGAGAAGTAGCTCCGGCTACAATGTTCTTCCGCAAGACGCAAGCAGTTCTTTTTAGTAACCGCTAGAGCATCAAAAGTTCCCTACTGCAGCTTTAACTAATGTTAATGAATACCAATTGTAAATTGTTTCCGACCCCAAAATACAGCCCCAAAATTATATTCTTCATCATTAGTTTATGCGATTTAATTATTATTAACATAAATAAACAACATTTTTACTGCATTTATTCTTCTAGTTTAATGTTATTTTTTACATACATCATACCAACACATTATAACACAATATAACATAATACACTTAAATAAATTAGTAATAACCTGGATTAATAAATGCTGTTAAAATTAACACTTAATTTTAGCTCTAGATATCTAACGGACGGAATTGTGGGTGGGGGGAGTGCATGAACAGCTCTCTCTCCACCTTCAATACCATTACTTTGGTGCCCTTGAGCAAGGCATCGAACCCCCAACTGCTCCCCGGGCGCCGCAGCATAAATGGCTGCCCACTGCTCCGGGTGTGTGCTCACAGTGTGTGTGTGTGTGTGTTCACTGCTCTGTGTGTGTGCATTTCGGATGGGTTAAATGCAGAGCACAAATTCTGAGTATGGGTCACCATACTTGGCTGAATGTCACTTCACTTAATGAATTAACTACCGTAATGTTAATGTTTAAAGTGTTACCAGCCCTAAAAATGATGCTTTCTGCTACAGCTGTTTAGAGTTGTGCTTTTGGCTATTATTAGGCTTTACAGGACATTAATTAAACAAAACTATGATTTTCCCGCGAACCACAAGACATCAGTGTAATAACAGAGTATGCACTAGCATGCACCAGCAGGGGGCAGTGTCTCACAGCAGACCAAACACAGGGAGCCAGCATGTGATCTGCCTCAACACTACACCACGAGCTGCATGAGAACGTGTATATGTGTGTGTAAACACAGTGTGTGAAAGGTCACAGAGTTGATCAAACAAAAAGGAGAGAAAGAGCGAGAGGAAAAGAAGCTCCTGACATTTTCACACTAAATTAGAACTTGCAGCTCAGTCTCACAAATCCCATACAAACAGTTTACACACACACACACACTCACAGGTACCCGGGCTCATAGTGAAATCAGAAGATACAGAGTTCTTTTCTTTATTGGATAGATTAAGGCTAAGCGATTTTCATTGCAGCAGAAAAACATGCAGCTTGAGAAATCGAACTACTGCACTCTTTGCCTGTATTAGATTGTTTTCCTTTTGATAAATTCAGATTAAGTGTGATTAGATTAGACGCAGGTAAAGTTTAATCTATGCTGGGTGGGAATATTGTTTTATATACAGTAGAGACTTGCTAGTATTCCTGCTAATAAAATAGCTTTAGAACACCAAAGCGTGCAAGTGAGGCTGTGTGGCAGTCGAAATACAGGTCCTTCTCAAAAAATTAGCATATTGTGATAAAAGTTCATTATTTTCCATAATGTAATGATCAAAATTAAACTTTCATATACCTTAGATTGATTGCACAACAACTGAAATATTTCAGGTCTTTTATTGTTTCAATACTGATGATTTTGGCATACAGCTCATGAAAACCCAAAATTCCTATCTCAAAAAATTAGCATATCATGAAAAAGTTCTCTAAACGAGCTATTAACCTAATCATCTGAATCAACTAATTAACTCTAAACACCTGCAAAAGATTCCTGAGGCTTTTAAAAATTCCCAGCCTGTTTCATTACTCAAAACCGCAATCATGGGTAAGACTGCCAACCTGACTGCTGTCCAGAAGGCCTTCATTGACACACTCAAGCGAGAGGGTAAGACACAGAAAGAAATTTCTGAACCAATAGGCTGTTCCCAGAGTGCTGTATCAAGGCACCTCAGTGGGAAGTCTGTGGGAAGGAAAAAGTGTGGCAAAAAACGCTGCACAACGAGAAGAAGTGACCGGACCCTGAGGAAGATTGTGGAGAAGGCCCGAATCCAGGCCTTGGGGGATCTGCAGAAGGAGTGGACTGAGTCTGGAGTAGAAACATCCAGAGCCACCGTGCACAGGCGTGTGCAGGAAATGTGCTACAGAAAAGCAGCACTGGACTGTTGCTCAGTGATTTTGCATGTCATTCGGAAATCAAGGTGCCAGAGTCTGGAGGAAGACTGGGGAGAAGGAAATGCCAAAATGCCTGAAGTCCAGTGTCAAGTACCCACAGTCAGTGATGGTCTGGGGTGCCATGTCAGCTGCTGGTGTTGGTCCACTGTGTTTTATCAAGGGCAGGGTCAATGCAGCTAGCTATCAGGAGATTTTGTAGCACTTCATGCTTCCATCTGCTGAAAAGCTTTATGGAGATGATTTCGTTTTTCAGCATGACCTGGCATCTGCTCACAGTGCCAAAACCACTGGTAAATGGTTTACTGACCATGGTATTACTGTGCTCAATTGGCCTGCCAACTTTCCTGACCTGAACCCCATAGAGAATCTGTGGGATATTGTGAAGAGAAAGTTGAGAGACGCAAGACCCAACCCTCTGGATGAGCTTAAGGCCGCTATCGAAGCATCCTGGGCCTCCATAACACCTCAGCAGTGCCACAGGCTGATTGCCTCCATTCCACGCCGCATTGAAGCAGTCATTTCTGCAAAAGGATTCCCGACCAAGTAGTGAGTGCATAACTGAACATAATTATGTGAAGGTTGACTTTTTTGTATTAAAAACACTTTTCTTTTATTGGTCGGATGAAATATGCTAATTTTTTATATATAGGAATTTTGGGTTTTCATGAGCTGTATGCCAAAATCATCAGTATTAAAACAATAAAAGACCCGAAATATTTCAGTTGGTGTGCAATGAATCTAAAATATATGAAAGTTTAATTTTTATCATTACATTATGGAAAATAATGAACTTTTATCACAATATTCTAATTTTTTGAGAAGGACCTGTATACTCTAAAGGAAGCAACAACAGGATATATGACATACAAAACTGAAGACAGATCACGCTATTATGCACACCTAAAAATCAAGCAATGCGTTGAACGCCCTGATGAGCAAGAAATAGACAAAGGGAGAGTAAAAGAAGGGCATCACTTACTCGTAGACAGTAGTCCAGCCGTTCTCATTGCTGATGGTGGCGAGCAGGCCCGTGTTGCCGTAGTAACTGAGCTGCGCGAGGTCGTGTGCGAGAGCCGAGATGCGCTTCAGCATTCCAGCGTTGCTGATGGTCAGCCAGTAAACCTGGCCGCCTGGGGCTACGAGCCACAGGGGCACGCCATTAGCATCCCGCCGCAACTGCGCTATCGTGCCCTCCCTGTTTGCTATGCTGCTCAGGTGGCCCTCGGGGGTGTATGTGAAGTTAAGCAGGTAGTCCCCCGTCACCAGGCTGCGGGTGAACAGATGAGTACCGTTTGGACTGAACAGATAAAGCTCTTGGTCTGCAACCGAGGTGAGCTCGTACAGTCCCTCGGGAGTGAGCTGAGGATGGTTAGCCGTGAGCCGGCGTATCCGCACGTTCCCGAGGTCAGCGATGTAGAGGGAGCCATTAGGAGAAACTGCCAGAGAAGAGGGAGACTTCAGCTTGGCATCACGAGCATAACCTCCATCACCTAGGGATGAATTCATGGAGAGAATGAGAAAGAGATGTGGAGTCTAGTTCATTAGGCATTCAGTGTTAGGTTTAACGATTAACCCTCACAGACCCACTGCAGTAAAATCGCAACACTGATCTACAGTAGTTAAATAATAAAGATTTTTCAGTAATTAAACCAGTCTATAACAGCAGCTCAGACTCTTAAATGTGTTATAGCAACC
This sequence comes from Carassius gibelio, assembly GCF_023724105.1. Lineage (NCBI taxonomy): Eukaryota > Metazoa > Chordata > Actinopteri > Cypriniformes > Cyprinidae > Carassius > Carassius gibelio. The sequence continues at coordinate 31,297,025 of NC_068375.1, read as the reverse complement.
CGTTTGGCAGGAAGATATTTACAAATTGAATCTCTCAGCATGCTAAAGCCACACAACATAGCTGCCCACTGACACACTGCTAACTGGTCTGGATCGGATGCAGCAAAAAAGTTATTTGCACAAAATTGCAGTAGACCTGTAATATGCTGTAGTATCTAGTCAATAGTATATATATATATATAAACAGACAGAAGTCTGTTATGCTCTTCCATTTAATTGATTAAAAAAAAACTGTATGTGAAATATTATGACAATTAAACAGGACAGCCATTTATCCAGTTTTCACTGTCATATGATCCCTCAGAAATTATTCAAATTCAAACTGAGTGTGATACACTGCTCAAAGAATCATGAAATTCTAATGTTTACTTGACAAATAAAAATAACCCTTTCCATCAAAAAAAAAGAAAAAATCACAATTATGAACAGTAGTGTATATTGTCTCAAAAGGGAAATATGTCTTGGACACACGGTGCAGTACACATATACTAAACATTTTGTCATTCCTCTTTATATCCGTCAAGTAAACATGTTGAACACACACATGAAGACAAAGACTAAGATTACGAAGACGATAAGCAGTCCACATACAGTAAATCCAAGCAGGAGAAGGCTAGAGACACACATAATATTACCAATACCCGGCAAACAGGAACTGAACAGACAGGAACTGAAATACACAGACCAAACTAATATAATTAACAAGACACACCTGAACATAATGAAGAACTCACATCAGAAACCATGACAACTAACTAGAGAAAATGGTGCAAACAAAGTCCAAACAATATGATGTTGTAACAATATCATTACGGTATATAAGTAGTATACTAAATAATATACAGAGGGAGAGACAATTGAGTAAATCATGGATAAACTATTCCTAATTATTTTCAACATAGGCAAATAAAACATTAGCGAGTGTAAGATGATGCTCTCAGATGAACACACTCAAGTTTCAGCTATCTAGCTTACTGGAAAGGCTTTTACAGAAGTCAATGCAACTGCACTGTAGGCTTGTATGCTTTTGGAGGTAATTCTTCCGGGATTATGAAATTTTAGAGTCCGTCAGAAGATTGCTCCTAAATTAACATTTCTGAATTTCAGCCTCCTAGCTTGCCACACCAATCTACTTTTATTACTCGATTCGGAAACAACAGACAAAACTACTTTCAAATATTCAAATAAGCCAATTTGTATACTTTATTATAACAGTCGAGAAATTTTGCAACCTTTAAGCACTTTTTCAAAACTCATCCAATACAAAAAAAAAAAAAAAAAAAAAAAAAAAAAAAAAAATTCCTAATTTTTATAACCTGTGGCTTATCAAAGTATTTTTAACATGGAAAAATAACACATTATAAACATGAATAACTCTCTCTGAGGACCAAAGGAAAATCACGGCATTTAGCACTTTGGTGTATGTTTATCTCACCTGAGAAACACTCGCAGTTGGGGTCAATCTTACAATCACATTCACTGGTTGCCCCCGCGATTATGACCATTTCTCCATTTGTGGACACCTCTTGGACTCGGCTGTGCTTCCGGTCATCAGTTTCTGCAATGTATAGAGCCCCCTGGTGGCTGACAGCGATAGCTTTCGCTCCCTCCAGCACAGAACGCACCGCTGTTTTCCCCAGAAGGACCGGTTCAATACTGGCCATCGGGCAATGGATGGGTCGTCCAGCAACCACACGCACCTGCTGGGACTCGCTCACCTGGAGCACAAGGTTATTATCGAGAACGTAGAGAGAATTATCCAGTGGACTCACTGCCAGGTCTGTGGGCCACTCTAAACGCACCTGTGGACACACAAATGTATATTATTAACTGCTATGAATGTGAAAAGTGTGATTTTCTTCATGACCGATTTCACAGCCGCTCTCATCTGCTCAGTCATGGACTATTCAGATGTACTCTCTACATCTGACATGAAGTACAGAGACTTATTTTGTCATCCTTTTGACTAATATTATACCAATTTACATGTAACATCAGTGAGTGGGACTGTTTTACATTATAACTACAGAGGAGAGATGAAACGGAGAGGAATGTGAAAGTACCAAGCAAGTGAAGAAGAGGAATAACTCGATATCATACTGTGACTTGTATTGTGTAGACATGGTTGGGGTTTACAAAGTCTGAGAGTGAGCAGAAAAATATTCTCTGCAAACTGTTTCTCACACCGGTCATCTGGAGGTGGAAATGCCAAAACTACTTTTCACCCTTGGAGGTAGAAAAACCTCTTTTACCAACAAAACAATAACTATTCTACACTATGAGAGCCAAAAGATGCACTCTGCATGCAATGATCCATTTAAAAACATTAGTTTGCTGCTTTGAGTCTTTTGTTTTGAACTCTAGTGATACATAATGTGAAGCTGCTTTTGCACTGATGCCAGACATATTTGTTATGAATATACACCAATATATATATAAAAATTCTATATATTACACAATACAAATATTATATATGTACACATATATTATTATAGATTATATTATACATAATAAAAACATTATATATAATAATTACATATATAGTACACAGGGTATATTCGGTGATGTGCTGCCACCAAAATGAAAATACAATGTTCAAATGATCCAATGAGATGCAGTACCTTTCATTTGTAATTTAAGATTTAAGATTATTTAAAAAAGTATTAACACATGGTTAGTTAACATAAACCAGCGTAACTCGAATTTGAGGACACTGGGGACTTAATTAAGATAAAGCTAAAGCAAAGATCTTCTACTGAAAGAAAAATTATATATATATATATATATATATATATATATATATATATATATATATATATATTATTTACTTCATATATATATATATATATATATATATATATATATGTATGAAGTATGAAGTCACATGAATGACTATGAATAAATTTATTTTTGCTTAAAACAAAAATTAGAATAAAAAATGTAGTCACTCTCAGTAAGTCTATGGTCTACTGTCATTAAAATAACCATGTAGAATGCAGGCTAATCAAATGACACAGACGCAGGGAGCAGCACTGTTTGATTCTGGAGAAAAAATACCCCCTTGGCTTTCTACACCCATCATATAAACCATTTCCAGTTAAATTTCCTGCAAAAATAACTACACTGTGATATATAACATTACCAAGATAATATTTTAGTCATACCACCCAGCCCTAATGCGCAGCCAGGTAAAAAAAAAAAAAAAAAAAACCCATCTTGGTTCTGTGTGTGTGTGTCTGCAGCTGCCCGACAGCCGGACAGTATTGAGTGTGAAGTGTGTCATATCCCAGACATACTGGGAATTATGCAGATTTCAGTGCTTCTTTTACCCAGTGGCCTCCGGCACCTCATTTCCCCTTCTCTCTCTCTCCATCTCTCCTCACTGTCTGATTCTTATTCACACACAACACACCCCACCGAATGAACTGTGAAGAAGTGGAGCGCGCGAGTGTGTGTGTGTGTGTAGATGGGAGTGAGAGAGAGCGAGAACGAGAGTGAGAGAGAATGAAAGGGAAATCAAGGGACAGTCTGCCAAAAATTGATGCAATTCAGAAGCGGGAAGAATTGTGTCTGACTTTGAAGGGAGAGCGGTCCTGCAGATTTAATGAGGACACACGGAGTTAAACTGCAGGGGGAGAACGAGACAGAATAAGAAAGTAAAATAGATTTTTAAGAGCACTTTATGAGAAAGACGTGAAATTGCCTTATGTTTGAGAAAAGCTTTACGATTTTAGTGTTCGAAATGGATAGAACAGAAAAGGCAGAAACCTCAAAGGAGGGAAAGGCAAAGAGAGAGGGAGAGAGATAAAAGAAAAGTGAGGATGTTGCTGCAAGCTGTATAATGTACAGTAACTCTGTAGCACCAGAGAAACCTTCGGTATCAGCACTTTCTCACTCTTGAGGTGAACAGTGAAAACTGTGTGTGTGTGTGCGCGTGTGAATCGTGTGGAGCTGAAGGAAAAGGTTGAAAGAAAGAGCGAAAGGGTTAGTCAAGACTCTCGCAGAGTGGGGTGTGTATGTAGGGTTTCCTTCATCTTTCAGCTCTTCGGCTTCTGTGTGCTGTTATTCATTTCATTTATGTGAGCATTTCAGAATACAAACTGAGCATGCTGATCATTTTTCTGATGTCTGCATGCAAACAAAAAGTTAAAAGAGTGTGTGACTGCCTTTAAGAAATTACCGTATTTTCTGGACTATAAGTCACACTTTTTTTCATAGTTTGGCTGGTCCTGCGACTTATAGTCAGGTGCAACTTATTTATCAAAATTAATTTGACATGAACAAAGAGAAAACATTACCATCTACAGCGCGCTCTATGCTGCTCAGTGCTCCTGTAGCCTTCACTGAGCAGCATATAGCGCCCTCTCGTGGCTGTAGACAGTAATGTTTTCTCTTGGTTCTTGGTTCTAAATAAATGTGACTTATAGTCCAGTGCGACTTATATATGTTTTTTTCCTCATAATGACGTATTTTTGGACTGATGCGACTTATAGTCTGAAAAATACAGAAAATGGTACAGTAGGCCATATCAAAGAAATATCTTATGCGCACACAAATTATGTGTAAATTTGAGTGTTTAAATGTACAGGGCTGGGTAAAAATATCTATTTTCCAATGAATCTCAAACTTAATTTGGACAGTCATGATACTGATTCTTCAAAGCAACAATATCTACCTCTTTTTTTTTCAAAAAAAAATCTGTATTGCATTCTGTTCAACTAACTCCCAAGAATGCATTGTTTGCAGTGTCAAATCTTCAATGTCATGGCAAGAGAAATCATGTCTTACTTGACTTGTGAACATGAATATATAAACACTATCTAAATAACTGCAAGAAAGTGTTTTTCTAATGAGTTGTCCTTGTGGCACAACGACAGACATCCAAAATGAACAGTGTAGCTGGTTCACAAACAATCAACAAAATATAGTGTGATCAGTATTAATCTGATAAAGAAATAAATCTTACTAACAGTTTTTTTTTGTTCAGTCAAAAATGTAAAGTGTAGCCCTAATCATACACACACAAAAATTATCCTTATGGCAAAATATACCCAAATGTATTTAAATCTAGTCGACAGCTTGAAAATCAAAAGTAAATCGGGAAATCTGCATTGATGCCCATTTTTAGAAATCTATGGTGAACATGAAAAATTGGCCCTATTTATTTTTCTCCCTGGAGAAGTACAGTATATATTTGAAATCTGCTATTCTGCTTCATACATCTACTACAAAATCATCTTGAGACCAGCAGATTAAAAGTAATTGCACAAATATCTAAGTAAAATGAAGTTAGTTCTGAGAAAAGGTCAAGTATTACTTGTTTGCGGACATTCATACGTTTTATTTGGTTTATTCTAAGTTCTTTTAGGAGCCTCCATATGTAAATGTGTGTGTGTGTGTGTGTTTTGTTCACCTGGCTGATGTCCATTCGAGAGTCGCAGCTGATTGGCTGGGAGGACGTGAGTCCGTTTGACCCAATGATGGTTGTTATCACTCCTTTGTCATCAATCTTACGGATCATTGATCCATCAACAAAGTAAATTAACCCATGCTTGTCCACTGCGATACCTGCAGGACAACAGGATACACACACAGTCATTTCATCTCTTTCAGTTTAAATGTGCTTTATTGGTGGAACAAATAACTTTACATTTGTATTGCCAATGCAATCGCAGCTTAACCAAAGATGATGAGGAACGGTGCAATGAAGAAAGATGCATTTCACTGAATCAGGCAGTATATTCCTCTGTGTGATCATTCTGTTCACGGCATCTTAAATATATGCAAATTAACTTATATATGCAGATTTATGCGAAATGACATCAGATATGCAAAAAATCTGGGATTTCTTTTCATTGTTCATCCAATTTCTCTCTTTCATTTGTCTTGTTCTATTCAAATGCTTGCAAATCACCTTGAGCGGTGCAAGGCAACTAAGTTTTACATTTAAATTGAGCAGTGCACAAACATACATTGTTACAGTATTTAACAATTAAAACTGATCTTTAGCACAAAAACACCTCCAGACCACTAACATCAGGAAATAAATCGCCACTCTCATTGCTGTCAAAGACTTTATTGTTTTTTTATTGTTATTGTTTCTTTAAAGACGTCTGTCTTTCAAAGCATACGGTTTGTAAGGAGCAAACTCCGCTCTGAATGGAACAGTAACTCCATCTAATTTTATTTAGAATAAGTTCGACAGTATTTCACAGTAAACTGTTTGGCATGTTAAAACTCAGGCATTTAAAATAATAATAAAAAAAAAATTATTTATCAATTATTATCCAGTTTTGAGTCTTAAAATTTGGCAGTCGGATCAAATAATGAGTCAAGAAACAAGCTAATATTAATTCTGGCTAATCTGTCACACTGGAAACTGAAGATCAAATTGAGTGTATTGCATTGTGGGAAACAGTATTCTGTACAGTGTCCTCAGGTTGTATACTGCAAATTTTGGCAAATCCAGGTATTTTATGCATACAACAAATGTGCACAGTATACAGTACATATTGCCCAAAATATAAGAGTAGTAAAGTAGTAGTGTATACTATTTTGAACACCTCCACACAAATAAGCACGGAGGTGCCTTTTTTTTTTTTTTGTATGTATGTCGCTTACTGATATTTTTGTCCCCCAGAGGGATTTCACTCTGAAGTGGGAACAGGCTTATGTAACCAGCTTACTCTCTCACACACACACACACACATCAGAGTTTGTAATGGCAAATAGCACTGTGTGTGAATGTGTGTGTTTGCGGCTTTCCTTTCCCTTCTCTAGTTTGCTCTCTTTATTCTTGCTCTCTCCCTCTAATGAGAATCACAGAGATAAGCAGACATATTGGTCTGTTCTCACCATTCTGATTTACTCTGGGAGAGATTGAGTCACACACATACACATATACACATACACATACACATATGCATGCAGTCACAGAAGATTTCAATGGCTCTTTGGATTCACAATTTATATAATACTAACAGGAACCACATATTTTTGGAGACAGTATATGGCAAGAAAATCTGCACGCAGAGTGCATCTCAACACAGCACCAGTAAATGACAGCTCACACATGTCAGTATGGATAGTGGTAAGAGCACCTTCTCCATATGGATAAACTGCCTATAATAGCTGACACAGAGTAGTACTTCACTAGTTGCATCGGCTGTTTCTTTCCCAACCCACTGTAAAAACTGATGAATATATGCAGTTGCTCCCTTGAGGAGCTTATTTCTACCTGTCATGACCCTTAAAATGACTTAAACTAATGTAGTCGGGCTGACACAATCATATTTAAACAATATTTTGACTCATATGTTGGAGCAAGCACATTAATCATTTATGTTCACCTCAAAAACTACCAAAAATCAGTGCACTAATTTTACATTGTTTTACTAATTTGGTCAAATCCAAATGAATCATGAATCATTTCCATATACATCTGGCAAGCTTTCAAAAGAGATTGATTAAGTGATATAAACCAGTTTCATTGCTACATAAGGGAGTTCCTGGCCAGTTGTCACAAGTGCTATCATATACTGTAAAAATCAAAACAGAGGGAAGGTTTGGAACACACATAACATCGACGAGACCCGAAAAAAACAATTAACAGAAAGAGAGCCACTTAATTACACAAGCAGACTAGACTAATCAATGACAATGACACACACCTTATGTAATGGAATAACAATTAATGGAAATGGTGTAAAAGGAAAACAAAGTCAAAATTGAATGATATGGTGACAGATCACCGCCCTCCCGGAAGGCGTGACCTCGCACCATAGAGAGAAAGATGAGATGGCAAGGAGGATGAGGAGATGGGGAAGGGATGGCAAAAGGTAGGCACACCGGCAGAAAGATGCAGGAAGAGGTTCAGTAGGAGGACGGACAACAGGGAGGAGCAGGTGACGGAGATGACCAGGGAAGAGCCTTGAGCAAGAGAGGGTAGGTGGAGACCCAGGTCACAGCCAGGACTGCACTCCATGACGGCGTCACTGAAGGGAAGAGCCAAGGTATGATGGGAACACAAACCACCATGGGATCGACAGGAGTGACAATGGCAATGGAGGTGAAAACAGATAAGCCCATTTCACACTGCACGTTTGACCCGGCAAATTGCCAAAACATTGCCAGGTCGCCTTCTGTGTGAAAGCAAACACCTCCCGGGATTGATTCTGGCATTGAACTCGGGTTCAGGACCTAGTAACATTGCTGGGTTCAATCCCAGGATGAGCGCTGTGTGAACAAAAGCCAGATCCAATGGCGTGTCGTAGTGATGACGCGCGTTATCCCGCCACTCTTTTACCGGTTGTTTTGAAGGAAGATCAACGTTCCCGACAAAAAAATATGTGCAAACTGTAATGAAGCAGAGATCAGTTAGTGCCTAACGTTTTCGACTCGTACATCACACGTCACGCCCTGATGTCACGTGTCGTTACGGGATCTTTATGGGTTGTGTGTGAAAGCACGCACATATGCCGGGTAATCACTGGAAGTGTGAAAGTGCAAAATCTAGCGACCCAGGAACAACTGATGGAACACTTTACTTGTGTATTTGCCGGAATCGCAGTGTGAAAGGGGCTATGGACAGACAGAGAGTGGAGGAGGTGGAGCGATGCCGAGGATCCAGGGGGGCACGATGGAGCTGTAGCAATGATTGCTCGAGATGTAGGTGGGGATCTAGAGGTCAGAGGGTGAGCTGGAGCTGGAGAATCAGAGGAAGGAGGTGGAGCTTGAGGGACGGCAGAGCAAGCCGTAGCCATAGGGATGGAAGGCTGGAGAGCAGCGGACGACCCGCAAGTCTGCAGAGGAGGCATGGTGAAGTCCGACCCAGGTGGAGGCGACTGACTGAGGGAGCCCGGCAAGGCTGAATGGCCAATGGTTCACTCCGGAATAGATGGTTGGATGCTGGCTGGGCACTGGGCTAGAAGTGAGGTTCTGTCATCATCAGATGGTCCGACGATCAGAGATGATCCACAGGATACCAGCACCCACTTCAAGTAGTCAGTGAAGCTCCCTTGAGGTCCCTCCTCGGACAACTGCTCCTTGGTGGCGGTTTTCAAGCCAGGGTGTAGAAATGAGCATAAGCAGTTGTCCAGGTAGTGGGATGCGCTAGAAACAGGAAATCCTCCACATGTTACTCAAGGGAGCGAGTTCCCTGGCATAAAGGCATAATAGTAAAACAGACAGATTGTCCGTGGTGGGGAAAAAGTGAATCCAAAAAAGGGAAGGCTTGCAAGACACGTAACATTGCCAGGACAAGACAACATTTAACAGAAAGAGAGCAACTTACTGTAAATACTCAAGCATATATTAGACTCACTGATGACACATACCTGAACGGTATAACACAATTAACTCAAAGAACAGAAATGGCGCAAAAGGGAAACAAAGTTCAAACTGAATGATACTATGACAGGCATACAGCCCTTTAAATGCTGAACATCCATTCAGACCTGTGTGCAGCAAACAATACAGATCATGTTGTGCTGTAAACCAGACACAAATACATGTGAAGACAAACACTCATACACACTACCATTGTTTCTGAAATTCTATCTGCCTCAATAAGCCTGTTTACAAATGCATCTTGTTATGGGTGCTAATTACAAGGGAAATTACCCACTTAACGAGCATAACAAGCTTAATTATTTATTCTGCCTTCGGAGGGGGGATACCTCCCTCTGCCCTTCGGGGTCCTGAAGGCACAAAGAGTCCTCCAGGTCCAGAAGCCCCTTTTCTTATCTTCTAAAATGGAAAATGCTGGTTAGATTGAAAATGGTCAGAGGAGAAGCTAATCTTCACACAAATATAAAACTCAAAAGCAAACCACATTAATTTAGACTGCAGGAGATCTTCTTTTCTCTGAACCTACTGGACTCAGACTAAATGGAGCATGTCTGTCTGTTTGCTCCTTGCCTCCCTCTATTTCTCTTAAACTCTCGGCTGAAATCAGACCAGACAGTGAGCACCCTATCCTAGAGGGACTTGTCAGTTAATATGCCCTTTTCTCTTCCTATCTCTCTCCGCCGTGAATCCAAGATTTCAGTGAATCACAGAGTGATGCATCTGTACCACAAACTCACCCACATTCTGAGCTTGTACAGCACATATACACAGTACATATTACTCCCGGAAGCGCGTGCCCGTGCAAACATCAACCAGAGCGAGGGCGAGAGCGAGAGCGGCTTCATCTGGTGGCAGCGCTGCATGGAACTTGCTCAGTAAGAATGTCTCCAATACAAAGGAGTGTGTTTTTGCTTGTCAGGGATGATAACTTTGCTCAGGCCCAGTCCGACGCTGGATTTGCACATAGTTTGATACTGAAAGACAGAGCAGTTGCAGCTATAAAAGATCCCGGTCATGATTCAGAACTGCCGGCAGTAAGTGAAATCGCATCAAATGTCTGTTTTGTAGGCATTCGGTGCTTAAGTGCTTGTCACTCTTTAGCTCCACCCTCGACGCGCCTCCAGGAGCTCTGCTTTTTTTCTGGACAGTATGTATATTTCTATTATAAATATGATAAAACTAAAGACTTTTTGGAGACATGAAGGATGCACTACTCAAGATGTCTTAAAACTACTTAAAATTGGACAAAACAAACATACAAATAAGCCAAATTTATTCAATGAAAATATTACTGATTTTAATTAACAAATGAAACATCTGTTCTTGTCTCTCTTTGAAAACAGGATTCCCACAGTCAAACCTGGGTATGTGAGGTAGCCTAATTTTAGAATATTGATTTTTAAACCTGAAAATTAATGTAAAATATTAAAATTGTATAACTTTATATAAACGTATGGGCATGAATTTATGTTTTTCTAATGTCATCAAACTTTTAAATGTTTTATTTATATGTTTTAGCTTGAAATTGAGTAAAAATATATATATAAATAAATACAAATCTTATCCTTAATTCTTTATCCAATAAATCACGAAATACTGGAAAAGGCTTGAGGCCTTAAGAGTGAGCCAAGATCTCAACTTGATCTTTGAGCAACAAATACAGCAGGTGGTAAAATATGTATTTTACCATCCAAAAATGCTAAAATAAAATCATAATTTACAGATGCTGAAAGTGTCAATCCTACCAGTATACTGTATCTTCCTGTAATGTTCCATCAAATCTCTTGAAAATAAAAACTCCTTTTCAAAACAAACAGGGCATTTTAAAAGATCTCAATTTTGATTTTATTTTGGCTCTCAGCATGAAGCCCTGAGCCTTTGCTTGTTGAAGCTTGTGAGGACTATCTGTTTTTACTGCACTAAAAAGATCATAGTCATGGAAGATGCTGCCGTGGTGCAGAGATCAATACTGCATCACTCTGAGTTTCTATGTGTATAAAGAGATATTGATTATAAAAACATTCTGTATATTGAGATTAATTGAATCAACAGCGAGCCAAAGTCAAGCCACACATCAACATACAGAACTGTCAAAGCTCATATGTAAGTGACATATAGTATCAGCATTATGGATCAGTTCAGCAGAATTTATCCAAATCATCATGCAGAGATGTTAATACTTTGGTTGCAGTCTATTTGTGTGGACCCCTTCATGGCCTGAGAACATAGAAGGTTGGATTGCAGTTACTGAAGCTCTCAGCGTTTCGGTCAAAGCCAGTTAAAGATAATAGACTTCAGTAAAAACACTTTAACAAAGGGAGATTACAGGCATTCCACCCAACACGCACAACGGAAGGCTTTTATCCATCAGTTTGCCAAAAAAAATGCATATGAATCATTGAAGTGAGTTTAAAAGTCTTAAATCCGTTTTAAATGTGATTTACAGTTTGATCTGAAACACAGTCCGAAATCAAAGAGCTTGCGGGCACACACACACACACATAACATTCCTGCTCTGGGATTCTTTATGAATTCTATCCTCAGGGGTTTACAAGTAAGTGGAGGCTTTTAACTGCGACAGTTGAGTGAGTGAGTTCCTGTGTGAGAGAGAGAGAGAGTGCACAATGAAGCTTGAAGGATAAGAGAACATATGTGCCCGTAAGCCACGCCCCCGTCTGTCCATCAGCCTAACTGACAGGTTTAAACAGACAGTGGCAGTGATGGATAGGCGGGACTAATAGCCGCTCCACCTGATTTAGCAAAGAGGGAAGGCATCTTTGATTTATCTTTATTCTTCTAGTTTTCCCATTTCTCTCGACTGAAACTTGCCACTATTTTTCTCTTCCCACCTTCAATAACTACACCACCTCACTCCCTCGCTCTTTCTCTTTGACTTGGGAAAAGCAGCATGTGTGTGCACTGAATTCTCACCCCTGGGGTTACTGAGTGCCGCTTCAGTGGCCTTGCCTCCATCGCCGCACTGGTTCGGGTGGAAGGGTGTGCACAGCTCCCCGCTGCCAGCCACCACCTCCATGTTCCTGCTGAGATCTATTGGTTCAGTCAAAGTCTTCAGGCGGTACAGCTTCCCGCCGCTGGTATCTGACAGATAGAGCGACTCACGCATAGGATCCATAGACAAGTAGTACTTATGAGCCGGACTAGAGCTGGAGAAAGAGAATTTTAAAAAGGCTTTATGATGAAGCAGGGCTACACACACATATTGGCAACATACTTATGCTTAAACTATTTCATAAAGTCTGAATCTATACTAAAAAACAACCACACAAAGACTTGTGGACACACAAGGTTAGAGTAAAAAAAAACCTCCAGGTCTCAGTGCCATGCAGAAATTTCAATTATTCTGAACTCGTGCCCCAATCAAAACTCGGAGCCCCACCAGTGTGTCGGACCCCTGCCGGTCTATAATCTTCTTTTCCTTTCCTTCCATCCATTTCTGCCCTAAGAGAAAATCTACCTGCTGCCTCTTTCTCAATTGTTCCTTAGGCAGAAAAAAACAAAACAAAACAAGACAAAAAACCTTTTCTAAAAGAGCGAAACACTTTTCCCAAAAATTTTGATGAGGCCTTTTTTGTCTTTTTGTCAGAACGTTCTTCAGGTTGTGTCTCTGTCAAAGCAAACACATCCTCTGACACATCACCTGTGGCGTCTGAGTTGTGTTAAGTTTTGTGCTTGAAGATTTTGAGGAATTCTGTTGCTCTGACATTGAAGGGAAGTTGATTCACTCTTTTGTGTTTAAGGACAGCAGAGTGCTCAGAATTGTGTAGGGACTGTGAGGTCAGGCTAAAGGGGAGTAGTTCATGTTGCTCAACCACTAACAACATCAGAAAAAGTGTACTCTTACAGTGCTCTAACATAAGTTGCTTTCAATTAAAATAGACTCACAAATTGCATTAATAGCTCACAAAGCCATTAACCAAATTTAAATCAATACTGAAATGGTAAATTCATTATCATTTCTCTAAAAGCTGTTTTTGTAATAATAAAAAGGAACCGTTTCTGTAGCTCAACTGCTAACAACACCAAGGTCATGGGTTCAGCTCCTAAAATGTGACTGACAAAATGTACAAAATGTACAATTGGAATTGAAATGTTAATACTATAAGGTTCTTTTGAGTCTTTGCGATGTTGAATCAGACACTGGTTTGATCAGAAGCGTTATCTCCAAAAGAAGGCTGAAGGTAGGATTTCCCCCTTGCTGTGGGATGTAATGCTGTGTGCAAACACACACATAAAAACGCAAAGATAAAGGATTACAGTGCGCTTGTCAGTGTTAGTCTGTGGAGCAGAGGTCTATCCCACACTCTAACTTCCTCTCTGTGGGGGGCACCGTTTCTAAATTCACATGAAACGAGGAAGATCTAGAGACGATAAATGGGAGACTGCGCTGTGACGCTGCCAGCGGATTGCTGAGAAAAGCTGTTAGTGTTCAAAACCATTGACCAGAACAACGCCTGAGTTGGATTCCTGACCACACACTGAAGATTACAAGCAACATTAACCACTGTGTGGCTTCAAAAACATATCCACAGATACACAAATACACACATATGTGGGTGCACACATAAACATAGAATAATATACACAGATGGATACATAATTACAGACATATACACATTGAAATACCATGCACTGAAATGAAATGATAAAAGATGGTCTCTATTAGAAGTTAATTAAAGGCGATGTGCTCAGTAGTAATTAAAAGTAAACAATAAATAAATCAAATGGATAAAAAAAAGAGGGGACAAATGAGGTCAACAAAGGAATACAATCACAGCTTTATTTGTAGGTTTGAAGGAAAAGGCTTTAGTCATTAAAGCTAAGGATTGTATTTATTGACTGAAGTTTTGAGGTTACTAGTATTTTTTAGCATTAATATTATAATAAATAGGAATATTTATGTATTTTTGAGCAGTACTGTATTGTGAGTTTAATGAGAGAGAAAAAAAGACAAAATATGTTAACTTTATTTTAAAGCTTCTTTAAGAGAAAAGATCCAGTTTTTAGAATTTGATCTTGCTGACTTACTATAGGGGCTGTTGCCTCTAAATTTGTTGTTTTGCATTTGAGACTCGAGTCACTCCAAGGTTGATGCATGAATGAATGGAGATTCAAAATAAAAATAATGAATTCAAGCTCAGGTGCAGTGTATGAATGACTGAAAGACTACATGGTGATATCGGTTCACAAAAGAAACATACCTGTGTCTAATATCACGATTTCTGGAAGCATAACATGGAGAAAATTTAAGTCAACAATTAAAAACATATTCCTCAGAAGATGATTTCATCATTTCACTATGATGAAAAGGTTTATAACCTATGAACAGTGGATATGATTTTTTAAATATATTTTTTTACCTCAAGTAATTTTTACAAAATCTTATAATTAAATATTCTATACATATATTATATTTTATATTTTATATAATATTTTAACAAAACAGTATAATTTTAAATGTCACTATGTGACCATTTGATTTGATTTATTTAAATGGGTATATATAAATATATATAAATAAATAAAAAACGTTTGATCTTTTTATTAATAAACAAAAAAAGAAATGAAATACGACAGTTACCTATTAAAAATATATATAATAATAAAAAATCAACGGGGTTCAGAAATGACTGATCATTTGCTGATGGAAGATGGCAGAGACCTGAGCTCCAAGATGCTAATGACGAATCCGTTGGGCAGAATCCTGCGGATGTAGTTAAAATCCCCTACATACACACTTCCATCCGAACCGCAGGCCAGAGCGATGGGGGCAAACAGCTTCTGCTCCACGGCCGGCCCGTTGCAGTTTGGACAGGGGATTGTACGAACCACCCCTGTCCCCATCACTGTGGAGATGACAACAGGCTGCTGGGAAATAAAGACATTCTCTCCGTTACCTTTATGAAGGATACCTGCAGAAGAGAAAATAAACAGAATATTAGATTGAAGCCTTTATATATCAATGATGAAATGTGATGTTGCTAGAAGACCCCGCAGAAACAAACTGAAGAAAAGAATGATACAAACGGCCATCTAGGGAGCTCTCAGGAGCCAAAGGTTTTATTGACCAGGAGGATGTTAGATTTAAATGCGCTCTATGTTGGGCTTTTTTGGTAAACATGTTGCTATCTCAAGGTCATGGGTTAAGCTCATTTTTTCCACGAGCACAAGAAGGTCAAGGGATCAACATTTCATTTTAAAACAGTGTTGGAAACATTTATGATTTTGGTATTATGAATAGATTCTTTTAGCTCTCAATCTTAGAGTAGAAGAGTAGTTCACTTCCAGAATGAAAATTCTGCCATCATTTACTTAAGCTCCACTTGTTCCAAACCTGTTTGAGTTTCCTTCTTCTGCTGAACACAAAAGAAGATATTTTGAAAAATGTTGGAATCCAAACAGTTGATGGGCATCATTCATTTCTATAGTATTTATTTTCCTACTGTGAAAGCCAATGGCACCCATCAGCTGTTCGGATACGGAACATTTTTCAAAATATCTTCTTTTTTGTTCAACAGAAAAAATAAACACACAAGTTTGGAACAAGTGGAGGGTGAGTAAATGATTGCAGAATTTTCATTCTGGAAGTAAACTCCTTTAAAACATGAAAATTCATCATAAAACAATTCTTCAAAGATTATATGAAATTATCATCATGTGAAAATAAAGTTAATTAAAAATTAACTCTGTGAAAATGACTTTTTTTTACACAAATTATTATTATCCAACAGTAAGGACAATGGCCAACAATCTTGCACTAATGCCATTTTATCGAATGTTAGTGTATTTAGTTACAAACTGCGTTGGTGAAGAGCATGCTTGAGATGAAATATAAGATGTGAAAAATCAATGTAAATATTTTATGCATCATCTCTAACTAAGCTGTGATTTTGTTATGCTAAAACTGTGAAAACATTAACTAATTGTGTGTTTTCAGGGCACAAGGAAACATAGCCTGTCAGTTTATTCCAAAAATGCTTAAAATTTTATTTTCTTAATTCCCACCACAAAATGAATGTTGATTTGAGACATGGATGAAATTAATTTATGACAGTTTTAGGGACAAAAAAAATAATATATGACAGGATTTTCCAGAAATGCAGTTTATTTGTTGGACATTTCAGAAGGGAAATAAATAAACAAATCATCTAAATGTGTTTTAATATAATTGAAGAAAACACCTATGTGCATGAGTGTGAGAGTGTGTGTATGTATGTATGTGTGTGTGTGTGTGTGATAATCCCTCACCACTCTCCATGTTGAGGACGTGGTGTTGGTTCAGTGTCCATCCGCCCAGGTTTGAGGGCATCAGCTCAAAGCCCTGCAGCTGAGCGACTCTCTTCTCCCAGAGCACAACGTCCAGACAGGATTCATACTCATATCCAACAGAGACTGTCATTAATTCACACACATACACACACACATGTAAATGCCAGACTTAGTCCATTAAATAACATCATGATCATCATCATCAAGACCCAAAAGAGACAAACCATCACCATCATCAGAATAAACAAAGTTACCAACTCATACACAGTTTCATTGGTAATTTTTCTTTTTTAAGTGAAACTGCATAATTTGAATGCATAAACTACCAAGTATATTCAATAATTACAGTCATTTTACTAGATTAATTATACTTATATGAGCTAATATATAAAATCTTGATGCTATTTATCATTTAAAAATGTATCTAACTGAACAACATCTATAAATATCTCACTCTATAAATGTGTCACGTCATAGGAAAATGTTTAAAGAGCTGAATCCATCCTCGGAGTTAAGAGAGCAGCAGTTTGCCACAGTATATGTGGATGAATTATATTTGCTTCAGTTACAGTTGTGTTGCCATGGTGTTACTGTGAACTTAATTAGTCAGGTGCTTCACAATAGCAATGCCTGAACTGTAGTCAACATAAACAGAGATAACAATTATTATTAAACAATAATTATAGTTGCCTATTTGCAAGGCAGAGATCCTGAGTCATGAGGATGTTTATTTATCGTCTTTCTACCTTTTAATAATATGTTACTGTCAAACCGTTATAAGCAGTACATTAGCATCCTGTAATTTGAGGATAAATAATTTCTATTTGTGAAAACAAATAATCAGCTGTTCACACATATTTCACACATTTGTTTATTAGAACCGTGAAATGTTTGCGTTTAATTCTGTTTGATTATTACTTTAAAACAGGAGTTAATTTCCTCCATAATAGCCAGTAATTACTCATTTTTAGGCATTATTCAGTAAGTACGTAAGTGTAAGTGTCTTTTCAATGAGCAAAAGATGACGGAATCAGACTCTCAGCAGTGTCTGATTGCTGTCATTGTGATGGATCTTGAAATAACGGAAAGGGATACAGTGAGAAAGTGGGGCTGCGATCGTACAACAGAAGGATAAAGTTGTGAGTCCTGTTTGGAGCACTAAATGGTTGCTCATACAAAATGAAGTTACAAAAGACAATGACAACCACATTCAAGTTAGCTCCTTATATTTTCCAGGGGTCACACATTCCAAGTTCGAATGATTTGTGCCGTTTGAATGGAAGCACACTTGACAAACAGTTGTCAGTTACATCATTGATATATCCAGGACATAAGTGTGAGCTTTGTAGGTTTAATCATTTAACTAAATTTAAAAATAACTGTTTTCTATTTCAATATATTTTAAAATGTAATTTATTCTTGTGATGATTTGTCAGCAGCATTTACTCTGGTCTTCAGTTTCACATGATCCTTCAGAAATCATTCTGATTACACCGATTAGGTGTTTAAGAAATATTTGTTATTATTATCAACTTTGAAAAGTTGTTCTGCTCAGTATTTTTATGTGAAATGTGATACTTTTGTCAGGATTCTTTGATGAACAGAAAGTTCATGCATTCAAAAGAACAGCATTTATTTAAAATAGAGATCTTAGATGTCTTTTACTGTCAATTTTGATCGTGTTTGAAAGCTTATCTTCAAAATAAAAAAAACTTAGCTTTGACTCACACATGCACAGAGACCCTCACCGTGTGCCTGCACTAGCCCCGTGACCTGCTGTCCATAGATGTCGGTTTTATTCCAAGAGAAAACATAAATGAGGTTTGGAGCTGCAGGAAAGGATTTCAGAAGCTGCCGACCCTGGACGGCCACAGACAGATGGACTTTGGCCAAGCCCAACGGGAGGGTGGAATGGGTCAGAACCACCCTCAGGAGAGACCGATAGCCTGGAGCTCTGGAAGAGAGGTAGCTTAACTTCAGAATAGTAGCAGGGATAACCACCTCCTCTTGGACCGCCTTCAGAGAGAGAGAGAGACAGAAGCAGACATGCAGGCGCAAAGAACAAAGATGAATTAGGCAGGGGCACGGTCAGAGTGAGAGAAATTAATTGTGTTTCTATTTACTGCATGCACTTTCTATACAGAACAAAACCCAAGCCAATGATCATAATGCTGCCAAATAAATGTCCCATAAACACAGGCTGTAGTTCTATAAGCCTACAGACACACAAAAGCTTTGTTCCAAAACTGAGTAAGCTGTCTCGCTGTCTACTGCCTACATAGGCTACTGCCCTCCAGCCCAGACAGCATCTTAACTCAAATGAATTCTCATTAGGGACTGTTTTGAAACGCTCTACATAAGCAGTAGGACTGTGTGAAAAAAAAAAAAAAAAAAACTTGATTTCCCTTGATATTGCAATCAATTTATTAATACTACAAATAAGAACACTTGATTTTGTGTGGGCGACTGAAAGTTATATTGTTTCTGTGGGCTACACATCTAAATTTAGCTGAGAACTGTGTTCCTGAATTATTTGGCGTTTCTTTAATCAGTCAACTTCAGAGAGTCTGTTTTCTTCAGCCGTTCAGTAAATTATACACTCGAAGTGAGCAACGCATCAATATTAGAACGTTCTCATATTATAATCAACAAAGGTGTCAAGTTTACACCGTTTCACGAAACTGAGATTTGGACTCTTGCGAATGCTCACTTCATCATTTAAAAAAAATGTCTACAGTGCAGAAATCTTATTTTTACACCGTGTTTATGCCTTGTTGATTATAATAGGAACATTCTTCTTTTTCTAGCACCAGCTCGCAGTGTATAACAGCTATTACAGGTCTAACACTGCAAGCAAACAGTTTCATGTGTCACATAAATGGAGTTGAAGTATACAAGTGGTACGGTTTCACAGTATGTGGCTAAGATATTGCATCCAGTGTTTTCTCAGAGTGAGTGTGTCTTGCACCTGTAGTTCGGGTAGGACAGTTCCTCTGTCCTCACAGTCAGCGGCGAATCGCGGGAGGGGGGCGGAGAGAACAATGGCGTGTGGACTGATCAGGTTTTTCAAGTCGCAGACAGGTGATTTGGACTCGGCTCTTTCCATAAAAACACGGTCCAGGACAATGAATTGGTTCCAGGGAAGCCAGACAGACCGAATCTGGGACAAAAACGGGGCTCGCTGGAACAATAGAGTCACAGAGATTCCGCCCACTGCCAGAAGATCAAAGCTAGCAGGAAAAACCAAAATACAAACACACTTAGAAACAAAGGTTTACAGTTTTTCCATCCAGTAGATATACATAAGACAGGACATAATGTATGCTATGATGTATATATAATAAGTTTGGGGTTGGTAAAATTGGTTAATGACATGAAAAGAAGTCTCCTATGCTCATTAATGCTGCATTTATGTGATAAAAAATACAGTAAAGATTTTAATATTGTAAAATATAATTAAAATTTGATATAGCTCGTTTCCATTTCAATGCTTTTTCAAGCTGAATTTTCAGCAGCCATTACTCCACTCTTATGTGTCACAATCCTTCAAAACTCTTTCCAATATGCTGATTTGGTACTCAGGTAACATTTATTTTTATTTTCTGTTGAAAACTGTTGCACTGTTGAATATTTGTGTGGAAACCATAATTTGTTTTTTTCAGGAGTCTTAAAGGTCCTATGACATGAAAATTTCACTTTCTGAGGTTTTTTAAGTTTAATACAAGATCCCCAAGCCTGTATATGGTCCCCAAGTTTCTAGAAATTTGAATCGGTGTAAATCGAGATTTTTCTATCTTTCTCTGCCTTTGAGAAAATGGAAACTCAAACGGGCTGATCTTGAATCTCCTCGTTGTGACGTTGCAACGAGAATTGTTACCTCCCCTTTCTCTGCTTTGCCTGCCCAAATATTTACATATAATTCAGTTGCAATGTCAGCACAGGCGACAGGCGTTACAAACAGACTTTTATGATATGGATTCGACAGCACCGCCACAAACAGTGAGTAACAGTGTTCCTTAATGCCTGATCTGTGATCAGTGATTTCTGATGGGTAGCTAATCATTCAAGTTCACACACTTTCTTTCTAAATCATTTAATACTGTTTATGCATCAGTGAATCAAGCCAGTGACTAAACGATCAACTTCACGTTGTTTCTCTTAGTAGCATGAAACAAATCTGTTATTTAAATTGTGATTTAACTACAGAGAGCGATCAAAGAACGCTCGCTTTTTTTCCGGAGCTGTTACACATCGCGAGTTTATCTGCACACTTGCCCAAACTGCCGTTACAATGAATGACGCTGTTACTCACAGCAGACACTTTTTAACATATATTTGTGTGTGTGTGTGCATGTGTCTGTCTACTTTTTAAAATATCAGTCAATATAAATATGAAAATAAACTTTTTATAGTAAATTATTTAAAAACAAGCAAATATTAATACTAAGAAGTCCATGTCAAATAATTCTTCTATTCAACTAGCACTGTGAGACTTTTGCCTCCTTCTGAATGGACAGAAAGAACAGAGTATAAAGTATATATGGGCCCTATACAACAAGCAGAACATATACAGTACACTTCATAAATAGGAAATATACAGGTGAGGTTAATACAGTGTCTTCAGTGCATTTTAGTGCATGTTCTATTACATGACCTTCTTTACACAGTCTATAAGAGTGTGTGTTACCTGCCATCCTGTCGGCTGAGTGTGTATCCATATTCAGGGTTATGCTGAAATGTGACGTTCACACCAACGAGAGGAGTTCCATCAGAGGCCAGAACCTGACCTCGAATAACACACACTCGACTGCACAGAGAGAGAGAGAGCGAGAGAGAGAGAGAGAGAGAGAGAGAGAGAGAGAGAGAGAGAGAGAGAGACATTGCAAGAGAAACCAAAGGATCCATAAGGAGAGATCGAAACTGAGAGAGGAGCACTCTCTTTTCAGTAATCAGAGAAAAATACAATACATGCTTCAATCGATTCTAAACTTCCTCAAACTAGACGATGACGGCAAAAATCCTTCTGGAAGATTATTTTGGGGGTGAGTCAAACTGCTCAGAGCAGCTAGCTGTTACTGTATCGGCATATGAGAGCCTGAGGAAAACTTCACACACATTAATGAAACACTTGAATGCATTCATCTGTGTACGGACATATTTATGGACCAAAAAACACCATATCATAACACTTACTTTTTGGATAATTGAAGGTTCATTATTGCATTTCACGTAGCTTCAGACTGTTTGGTTGTTTTAAACACATGTACACATCTAATTAATTACTGTGCCCCCAACCGCCATAAGTCACACTTTTTATTTTGTGGACCAATGCTCACTATTAACTATGACTTTTGCCTCAACAAACTCATAATTTGCTGCTTATTGGTGGTTAGTAAGATATTTGTTAAAAGGGATAGTTTTATATATATATTTAAATATATATACAAATTTGATAAGCAGAAATTAGAATTACCTAGATAATTTTATGATTGTTTATCAAAATTACTTTGAAAAAGGAGCAGTCCATGATCTATTTCTCCCAAATAATTCAAGACACTCTGACCTTGTTTTTTCCCCTTTTCCAGCCAAAACATTGGCAACGTTAGCACACAAGGGCATGCTTGGGTTTGTGCAATATCATTTCGATTTCGCATGTGAATGAGGATGTCAGAACAGATGCGGGCTGGTGCCTTAAATGGCCCGTCAATGCTGTCAATCGTGACCAAAGTCTGAACTAAAAAAAGGTAGTTGGTTTTGCACAGTCTGCCTTTACTTCTACCAAAATTTCAGTGCGATCACACAACAATTATAAAATAATAATAATATATTAACTTTCACGGTTTTAACAGGAAATTATGTGCATGTAAATATGGTCACAATCATGCTAACAAATCTTTGAGTATCTGGGAGAGATCATAATCAAGTGCTGATTTAAGATTATGAGTGCATGTGAGTTGTCTGAGTATGCGCTAATATTTGCATGTGTCTGTTTATCACCTGCTGTCAAATGGCAGGTCTCCTGGAAGTATGTGTGTTGTGTCCCGACCAATGAGGAATCGCACACGGTCGAAGAACTGACGTGAAGGCAGTGTCTCGAAAGGGGCGTGGCTCTGCTGGATGATGTCACGTGGGTCAGGCGAGCCTTGGCACAGCGGGGCGCTCACACACACCTGCTGACTACAACAGTCTGGGTCGACACAGTCCATGAGACCATCTGAAACACACACACACATACACACTTTACATGCAGAGGCATGTAGCCTTGATGCAGCTTGCCCTTGCCCTGCATGTGTCTGTGTGCGCATGATCTCATTTGTCAGCTCCATTAAAGGGGATCTGTGTTTTTAACCTCCCACAGGAGAAAGTCTCAGAGAGAATAACCCAGAAACCTCTCTCTCACTCACATGTTTACTTACACACTTTAAAGAGGACATGGGTATTTTAGACATATTGTTTATATATATATATATATATACACTTATCTACCTTTTTTCCATTTTTACAATTCTTCTTAGCAGTTAATTTTGAATATACTGTTTATTTTTTTATTTAATTTGTCACCATTGGGAGTTTTTGTAAGATTTAGCCAACTTTTGTGGACAATTTTGCACCAAAAATATAGCTAACTGAACTCAGTATAAAAAATAGTAAAAGTACCAATTCAAACTATCCATTTGCTATTTTTATTTATTTAAAATTTTATTTTATTCCTGTGATGGCAACTTGTGTAACATGATCCTTCAGAAATGATTCTGATTGGCTGATTTGATGCTCAAGAAACATTTCTCATTATCAATGTTGAACAATACAGATATCTTCAATGACACTTTTGATCAATTTAAATGCATCACTGCTGAATAAAATACATTTCTTAAAAAAACCCTGATCTTACTGACCTTAAACTTTTGAACGGTAGTGAAGCTAGTCATCCTTAGTTAAAACAACACCTTTGTGAGTATGTGTCTGTTAACCTTAAGCTAAATTCATCCCTGCTATATCTGTCATCCACACAGATCCTCTTCTATAGGGTTCTTTACCGTTGTCATTATCTTTACTGTCATTGCACTCAGTTTCCATGACAATATTACAGCCTGGCCCGCTCCATCCTGACTGGCACACACAATGCCAACCGCTCTGCTCCAGCGTACAGCGTCCATTACCGTTACACAACCCTGGACATGCATCTAAGGGAGAGAGAGAGAGAGAGCACATTAATAATCACAGTGTCCTTTCTTCAGGCCTTGAGTAAAATTGTTCAGATAAAAGACATCACAAAGTCATCTATTCCTTCCTCTATTCACTCTATCACACATACACTTACCTTTATCAAACAGATCCAGGTAATGTGCTGCTAAAAGAGTTACAAAATGAAAGACAGAGAGAACAAAGAGGAGACATTACATTGGAGACTTACTTCAGAGAAGCTCTTTGCAAGTGTGTATGTGCATTGGTGTTTTTTTTTTAAGTGTCCCTGTCGTTTGCAGCCTTAAGCGTATATTTGTCCCCCGAGTTTCACAGACTGTTTTCATCATGAGCGCCACAATTAAAGGAACACTCTTTGGCTCGGAGGAGGAAAACAGAAGTAAAAAGAGGAAGAGATAGACACGGGCAGAAAGAGAGAGACTGTTTAGTTTATCATCATCTAACAGTCAAGAGAGAGAAAAAAAAACACAGCTCCACCTTAGTTGATAAATGCACAATGCTTGTCAAATGACTGCTAAAAATGGTTGAAAAGGAAAAATATCATCAAGATCAGATATTTACAAAGTGTCTACAGCATGATTTCAAAAGATTGTCAGTGAGAATTTAGATTTTTCTTTTTTTATGCTAATGTGTTAATCAAAAATGACACACCCCTGTCAAAGGGTTGGCAAAATGTCGGGTAAATTTCAAGACTAAAATGAGATGTTACTTAAAAAACATCAGTGTTAAGGTCTATTCACATGAAGAACAAAACTAAAAAGTATTGTGAGAAACAAACAATTTTACACATTAAAACTACTGCCAACGATTCCACTTACATCTCTCTCATCTTATCTCTCGATCTATCTCTCGATCTATCTCTCGATGTATCTCTCGATGTATCTCTCTATCTATCTATCTCTCGATGGATCTATCTATCTATCTATCTATCTATCTATCTATCTATCTATCTATCTATCTATCTATCTATCTATCTATCTATCTAGAAAATCCCTCTTAATTTAATAATCTTTTAGATATTTTGGTGGGAAACAAGACAAAAAATCTAAGATAGAAAATATTTTATATATATATATATATATATATATATATATATATATATATATATATATATATATATATATATATATATATATATATATATATATATATATATATATATATATAAAAATAAATCTTACTAACTCCAAACTTTTGAAATGTATAATAGTATATCTAATGTTGTCCAATATTGTCATATAATAGCATAATATTGCTAGTGTCACTCTAACATACCAATAGTGCAGTGCTCTCCCTCCCAACCAGGCTGGCAGACACACTGTCCATCCCTGCACTCTCCATGTTCTTCACAGATTGGATGGCATGCCTGTTTGTCACAAGTGGTCCCCTCCCACCCCTCCTCACATTGGCAACGCCCAGCAACACACACACTATGGGTGCTGCAGGGAACGGGACAAAGCTCTGAAATAAAAGAATTCAACAGAGAGAAAAAAAACATTTGCTATCATTACTATTCATTACAATCTAAACTTGGTCAATTTTTGTTTATGTTTCTGCTGCTTCATCACAGTGGTCTTTGGATTCTATACTGACACCTATTGCATGCACAAAGTACTGCATTTTTATTAAATCTTGCCACTTCACATGAAAGCTGTCGAACTTTTGTTGTCATTCTTTTAGTCTGTTTTCCTCCATTTTTTCCTAAATAAACAGTTTATGGACATTCTTGAAATCAATCCAGTGATTTTCTGTGTGTTGTTGGTGGATCATGCTGGTTCACAGCTGGCTTCTGCACTGCTCCATGACCGCTGAGAGCTCACTTCCTGCAGTGGTTATATCTTGAACGGAGGAATTTAGTGGTGTGGTCATGCTCTGCACTTGACGTCCCAGCGTTTTTTCCTCAATCTGTGGCATGGCTGCTGCCAGTCGTCACGGATTGTTTCATTGCTCCAGTAGGGACTGCTTATTTGGACTTTTTCACTCATTCTGTTTGGACTGTCTGGCGCATTGCACACAATCTGAGCACACTGGCTTAAAGTACTATATATACAGTAATCAATATTCTTTGCTGTATATAAGAGCTCATAAATAGGTGACCCCTGATTTCATCAGATTTTTCCTAGATGACTTATTTTGTTCAACATTTTTTTTTCTTGAGTACAATGTGGAAAATTGTAAAAAGAAGAGAAATTCACACACATTCTCTCCTCTCCATCTACAGCCTGCTTTATCACACCAGCCTAAACTGTCCAATTGTTACTGTGGTTTTGCATTCAAGACAGTTTAGCATGGTTTCATGACAAAAACAATTTCCCTGAACGAGTAAGATATCTCTGCTCTCTGGCCCTCAGACAGAATGGCTCTGTCTTCACGCGTACTTACAGGACTGGTGACAGGTCAAACTGAGATGACAGATTTTCATATCTTAAAAGTCACGTAAAATCAGCTGCCACTTTTCTCCTCTGGAACTGCAGCACTGAGCATTGAGCTTCGACAGCCTCTCCTCTGTCTTTCTCACTCCTATCGCCCTCTACGTCTC
This sequence comes from Carassius gibelio, assembly GCF_023724105.1. Taxonomy (NCBI): domain Eukaryota; kingdom Metazoa; phylum Chordata; class Actinopteri; order Cypriniformes; family Cyprinidae; genus Carassius; species Carassius gibelio. The sequence goes on along the minus strand of NC_068375.1, from coordinate 31,270,648 downwards.
GTACCGTTCAAAACAAATTATCCTTGCAGTTCCATAAAGCACATCGGACTAGAGTTCTTCCGCTCAATCACACGTGAGATATAAATGTCTTGAAATGACAGGAAGGGCATTAGACCAGAATGTTTATTAATATACACATTATCAATTTAACTGCTCGGTCATGGAAACAGCCAGTTTCATGCTGTAATATTCATGCATTTTGATAAATATTGCAGTTTGATAATCTAATATTTAATAAATGCTTTCATATTCTAGCTAGTGGGCAAAAGGCAATGAGTTACAAAATCCTGTCGATCTTCCAGATGAGCAATCTCTTTGCAATAAAAAAAGTGTTCTTATTTAAGTATCATCATTGTTAACCAGGAAATGACGAAACTGGTGGCACATTCCATGAACAGGGTAAAAAATAGGCCCTAAAATGCTCACACAATAAGAAGTTCCATTTGCAATAAATTGTTCAGTGAAAGGAACGGTTTAACCTTCAGAACATATCGATTGTCAATCTCAGGAGTGGTCAGACTAAATATCCCAAAAGTTGTTTTTTTCTTATTCATTTTAAATGAGGTCTACAATTTTTGCAGCCTTGTAACCTTGTCAAATCTGGGACATGTTTACTACAGTTTGTTCAGTTTTATAGCAATAAAAATTAAATAAACATACAACTTTAAATAAAAACAAGTTTTATTGCAAATTATGTTATCCCTCAGTTGGTGCAAGTTATTTCAGGACCAAATGGTAGCTTGTGGTTATTATTAAACGTTTAGGTCCCATAAATTAACTAAAAATACTTATGTAACTTACAGTAACAGGGATAAATGGTTGAGTTTGATGAATGCAGTCAGCAGGGCATTACTGAAAAAATCAAGTGAGATTATTTAGTTGTTCTCCTATCCCGCTGTAGAAAGAGATGGGAAATTCTACAACTAGCTAAACACAATGTAAGTTCTTGCATGAAAAAAAATTGATATTTAGGCCTCTAAAGCTTTTAAAATAGTAATTGGATACCAAAGTGTACCATACTCATGGAAAGTGCCCAGTATATATCATGCATTTAACTGCAATTCTCTCCCTCCATCTGTAAAACACAAGGAAATGCTACAGTCTAGCAGGTTTCATTTAGAAGATGCACAATCAATCAGACAATAAGAACGAATCCGTTTTCTCTCTATTAAAGAAAGTACATTCCCCTTTTGCAATATATATCACATTACAATTAAAAGCCGATCCATACTACTGCACATAGGCCCCTGCTTTACTCTGTCAGACAGGAGCAAAACTGGATTTGGAGTTTTGAAGTCAATAGTAACTGAATCAAGCTCAAATCAGAGACTTCTGAGAGAGAGAAAAGCATGAGCAGAGGATGAAAAAGCACTTTCAAGACTAGACTTAAAAATGATATGAAGAAAGCAAAAAGCCTGCACATGTCTGTGTGTTTTGACTGTTACTCACCCACAGAACAGTCTTCACCACTCCATCCCTGTTCACACACACACACCCCAGTCTGGGCTTGGTACGTTCCATGACCTGAACAATGTTCTTTACAGGCAGGAAGTGCAGTCTCACAGCTCTCACCTCCCCAGCCTGCGGAACACACACACTCACCGCGCACACACACACCACGACCTGAGCACAACGGGTCCACGCAGTCCACTGCAATCACATACACGCACACACAATCAAACACACACAGAAATAACAGATTTGTCCATGAACAATTAATTATAGGTGCATTTAGGATGTATGTGCATATAAAGCCACATGCAAACAGAACTAGTGGTAACACTTTAGAATAAGGTTCCATTAGTTAATGTTAGTTAACTACTTTCGTTAACATGAACTAAGCAAGAACTATCCTTCTACAGCATTTATAAGTCTTAGTTCATGTTAATTTCAACATTTACTAATGCATTATTTAAATCAAAAGTTGTGCTTGTTAACATTAGTTAATGCACTGTGAATTACCATGAACTAACAATGAATAACTGCATTTTCATTAACTAACATTAACGAAGATGAATAAATACAGTAATAAATGTATTATTCATTGTTTGTTCATGTTAATTAATACATTAACTAACATTAACTAATGGAACCTTATTCTAAAGTGTTACAGAACTAGTTTTCCCAGAGGAAGTTTGGAAAATTGGGGCTTCACTGTTGTACTTCATGATTTTAATCCGGTTCGAATATAACTGTTCTTCACACAACTCAGTGCAAATTACCTCTGAGACATCTAATCCCATCCGGTTCGGAAAGCGTGTGATTGCAGTATATTATTATTTTCACAACGCTACTTCTCATATATTTTGACCTACGTCAAACACCATAATTACAGCTGAATTTCTTGTGCTGCCTAGTGCATCTTCATTATGGATTTGGACCATTTTGTATTCGATCTGGGTGGAATTACACTTGAGTGTTGTTCTGGTAAGCTGATGATTACTGAATAAAACAAATCATTAATTTAAACACTACGGTGTGTGTGCAAAAATGTATTTTTATTTTAGATTTCATGAAGGTTGAATTGAACACTTGATAAATTATTATTGTTTTTAAACTGAGCACAAGATGACAACCAAGATACACAGAAAATGTACAATTAAATATCAAAAATCAGTTGGCATATACCCAACATCGAATGATAAATTACATATACATTTTACATATATATAAAATATATGCAATTTATTCCTATTATCATTATTATTGGTGCTCAGTTATAAATAATTGTTCTTATTGCTATCAATGTTTAAACTGTTTTTGGTGCTCAATATATATTTGTTGAAGCAGTAATACAATTGCTAAATGAATAAATGTAAATGTAGTAAAAGAATCAGATGTGTATTTAAATGTTTTCCTTAACAATGTATATTGTAATTAGATTAAATCATCTCTATTCGGTCCGTCAGTAAATGAAATGGGCATCTTCTGTTAATAATCCTAACTGAAACGTCATTTAGAAAATGAATTCTGTCTGAATTGTGCTTAAGACAGAGGCAGAGGAGGTGAAACATGAAAACAGCACAGTCAGAGAGAGTGCATAGCAAAAAAGAACAAGATACAAACACATGTAAATTCCAATTACAGCAGCAACAATATGTTCACTTCAGTGTGTGTGTGTGTGTGTGTGTGTGTATGTGTGTGTGTGTAGATGGGGAAGGTGTCTGATGGAAAAGCTAATTTGGTGGATGGATCTACATGGGTTTAAATTGAGTCTCTCTCTCTGTAACTCTCTCTGTAACTCTCTCTATCACTGAAATGGGGGCAATGAATTTTCAGCTTAATGGTTAAGGGAGAAAGTGTGTTTAAAATCCAATTACAGGACATTCATCATAAACAAGCCGTGGAGATAGACTAGTAGCTCTTTACGTAGACCCAGACACACTCGTACTCAGCATGATGGTCATGTTGCAGATGAGGGTTATTTGTGCTTCAAACTCAGTCTTTCTATCTAAAAATGAATCTAGTCCTTCAAAAGCTGAAAATGAATTAATGAAAGTGTGTGTGTGGGGGGGGGGGGTTACCTTGCTCACAGTTGTCGCCCTTGAAAGCTGGAGCACACACACAGATTCCGTTGAGACATTCTCCATTGTTTGAACAGGTGGGATCGATACACTGGCCTTCCTCCACCTCACACTCCGCCCCCTTCCATCCAGTGTGACACACACACACACCTTTCTCGTAATCGCCATTACCACTACACAGCACTGGGCAAGAATCTGAAATATACAAACAAAATAAGAAATAATCTGATCTTTGTAACACTGTGTAACTGTAAGATTGTAATACTGTGTGAAAATAATGACCTGTTCACACTAAGAATGAAAACGATAAAGACGACTGTATCGATAACTATATTAGTGTCCACACCAATGCACAATAATGTTCTGTTTATTCAAAGAGCCTGCTGAAGTTACGTCGTCTGCCTCTTTAAATGCTTGAGCTCTATAAAGCAGGATGGATTCTGATTGGCTTCATATCGCTCTGCAAGTGATTCCAATCATATCATTCCTCTGTGCTGTTATCATTATAGTTGTGAGGTGGATTTTTGCTATTTTTTAAAAACATATGTAGTGTTATAATTATAGTTCTTTGTGTGAACATGCCTCTAGGCTTGGTTCGACAGCAATGTTGTTAAATGATGTTTAATGTTTAATGTACAGATAAAATGTTGAGTAATAATAACATATATTGTGATTATATTGTGTATTTGTGCATACAGTAACTGTGATCATGTTGTGTATAGAGCCTGTCCTCCAACAAAAAACGACCATATAGGTCGTTTGTGCAAGCATTTATTACGACCTATATTTACGTTTTAAAGTGAAATTTTAAAATAATGACAGTATCGTGTTGCGTCTTTCGTCATGAATTGAAGTATAACGTCATTACCAATCAAAACGCACGTTTATTTAAATGCGATGTGTGGGCGTTTTACACCGATCTCACAGTATTTCCTACATATTTTACTACTGTAGGTGGCTTATTCGTTCGAAATGACCACACCTAACCCCACCCCTAAACCTAACCCTCAAAGAAATCATGCTAAATTATGATTTATTAAGCATATACATTTTCGCGCACATCTGTTCCCTTGGATCGAACCCATGATAGCATGATTACATATCAAGATATAACGCAATAATCTACCAACTGAGCTACACTAACGCAAACCAGAGGGCAAATAAAAGAGTACAAAACATTAATATGAAAAAAACCTTTTGCCGATAGGGTCACAATTGTAGTATATGCTCTGATGGGTCGTATTTCAGGGATTTGGACAAACGACCTATACAAGCGTATTGGTTGGAGGACAGGTTGTGTGTATATTATGTGTTATTATGTGATTATGTATCTTATTTTGATAATACAGTCTTTCATTGTGTGATTATGATGATGTGTTTCATTGTGCTCAGTTGTACCTTTTAAACAATCTGGCCCCAGGAAGCCAGTAAAACAGTGACAGTGTCCAGCGACACACTCTCCGTTACCGTTACAGTTAGTGAAGCAACCATCTATTGTTTCTGAACACACAAACACAACACAATTCACTGCATAGTTAAATAATTCTGAAGGCATGAACCAATTTATTTTATGTACTGATTTCAACAAAAACAGAGAAAATAATTGAAATGAGAGGGAAAAAAAATAAAACGATCAATGTTGTGTTCTCACCTATGGGTGTGCTGTACACCACAACCTGTTCCATCTTGCGACCATCATTATAGAAGGCCAGGTACCAGGTGCCTACGTCAAGGTATTCCACAAAGCCTGTCTCCTGCAGAGGAGACACCAGCAGATTTCGCGGAGGAGGGTTCGGAATTTTGACTTTCCTCGAATCCTGCTTAATCAGCTGTTTCCCATCCAGCAACTTCACAAAGTCAAACTGGAGAAAAAGGACATGCACACAGTAAAGTTACTTGTGTGTCTAATCTTAATTGTGTTAAAAAGAACATAGCACAGATCGACAGCTGAATTCATGCCCTTGGCACTGACCGTCCATAACTTGGTGCTCTGTGTCTCAGTATCACTCTGTACTTTATGTCTCTGATGTTGCCAACCTTGGCATAGTCCACAAAGAAAACCAGCTCCTATTTATATGTCCAATACTTACTTGCCAAAACATGCATCCTACAGAACTGGAAAAAGAAAAGCAAATATATCCACCCAACAGTGGAAACAACCACGCTGCATTACATTCATCTAGGCAGTGTGTCTGGAAAACCCTCTGAATGCCTCGATGACCGGCAATCTATTTCAAGATACATTAATTTTAAAGCATGATACCAAACATACTCATTGTCTGCACCTGTGGGAAGTTTCCACAGGGTTAATCCATGGCTTCCCACTTATCTTCTTGTAGTTATAGACTAATAGATTTAACAACTTCAAATGAGGTATAACTACAGTGTGAAAAAGTTATGTAAACAAATCAAATCAAATATCTATAGTGCAACATGAACATTTAATTAAATTCAGCAACATTGCAGAGTAAACTAAGAAAGTAGCAATGAACCTAATCAAATTTAAACAAAGGAATAAATCATACAATGTAAATTCAAACTAGTACTGCTAAGAAATAAAATAAAACATCTGTAGCACTGAAAATGAAAAAAATGACACGATCAGCTGAAGGGTTCTGAGCACGACAAGTACCAGTAGCGTTTCCTTTCACTAACAGTGGAAAGGCTCTGTAAATGTTTCACTGTTAATGGTATTAAGCATGTGTATGTGTATTTGCTCCCTACCATGACTAATGTGTTAACGGCGGGCATAAACTAAGACTGATCCCCTTCCCATGCCTCAACATCCACACACATCACAGAAACATGCCTGTAGTTTGAGCAAACACAGCCAGACACGCTCACAGTAACACAAACAGAGTCCAGATCAAGTCAGGAATCACTACAAATACGAGACGTTTACATCCAGGCATTTACAGCTCACCATCTGTGCTCATTTGACTCAGCCTGCGATCAGTATATCTGTGTTCAGCGTCTGTCTCATCACCTCGCACCACTGTGTCACTTCCATCCTGTAAGTGGGATGTATCTATCTCCAAGGAAACTGGAAAAGATATGTGGCGCGTGTGTCTTTCTGTCTGTATTTGGGGGGGGGGGGGGGACTGGCAGTGTTTAGACAGAGCTGTTACAAACATCAGAAACATCAATGAGCGGCGTTCTCTGAGGCTCCACAGAACCCTCTGGCTATAATGAGTCCCTCTCCTCCTCCGGAGTCACTCTGGAAGCAGTGGAGGCACTGAAACCCTATCGACTGTAATGACTCTCACACTGACAGGCAGGAGCCAGCAGGGCAGCAGTTGCACCGGAGCCCCACTGCTTTTAATGACAGCCAGAGAAACTGAGGAACGATCGTGGGAGCCACAATGGAGTTGACAGTCTCAGTGCAGTAGCGATCTGTCAGGCCTCGGTGAACACACACACACACACACACACGCACGCAAACTCTCACTCACGTACACTGAAGTAGAACCGCGGAAGCTGTGGCAGCGTAAACATCTCTATTCTGACACGCACACACAAAAGAAGGCTTTTCATTAAGCAGGAACAATTAACCAGTCTTCTTGGTATGCCTCCGCCTACACATGAAAGCGCGTATGCAAATGAGGTGAAAATGAGAAGCCTTAAATTGAATTACACCGGGCTCTAATTTCTTGAGCAAAGTGAACAGTTAATCTCGGATGATATCCTGAATAATGAGATGTAATTAGTATGTTGGGGTCATCCGAAGCACCTCGTTAGATACGCTCCTGATCCTTCTTGTTATCCGCCACTCATAACAATATGTACTTCGAAAACATTTACCAACAAGAGCAATCATGACAAAACCTGGGAATGGATGCAGAAGTCTGACACACCAATACAAACATGCAGAATCACAATCTCTCTGTCTCACATGCCATCGTACAACAACACAATTATTGATCAATTAATTTCAGTAGCACTTTATTTTACAGTCCTGTTCCTCATGTACATACTATGTACTTAATATAGTAATTACAATAACTGTGTTATAACTGTGTACTAACCCTAAACCAGTTACCTTGTATTACCAGAACTTTTTAGATTAATACACTGCAAGTACACTGTAAGTGCACGTACTGTAAAATGTATGTATTTGTGCACATTTTTTACATTGCAGCACAAAGGAATCATAACACAGGGGTCTCAAGATTCTTCACACAGATGCAGGGGATTAATGTTTAATAATCTGTAAATAAAATAGGGAATATATTTTAAAAGCCACTTTCATCATTTCTACTCAGTGGTTTACTGTTTCAAAGCAGCTTCACATTTATTTAGTAAATCTCACCAATTATGAAATAAATTCAGTTTCAGCTGTAAAACAGCTGTACAGAAGACAACAGTGTCATAATTCAGCTCAGTTTAGTCCAATTTTATTTCACTAAAGTTCAGTAACTGTCAATGTGCAAAGTCCATCCATTAAGAAATGTTCAGTTCAGCTAGAAGCAGCTTTACAGTGTCCTTATTCACCTCAAATTAGTTCAATAACAGCGTCGATTTTTGCAAAGTTAGTGTCATTATCCAGCTCAGCTCAAGTTTTATTTTTATTCTCGAGTGTGACAGTCAATCGATAATATTACTTAATATTAATTGTCTTTTAAAACCCAACTGAGTAAGCCAAAGGCAAACATGGCAAAGGAACTCTTTAAATTATCTCCATTTAGGCGCTCTTCTTTGCAATTAAATTTTTTTTTACATAATTGTTTTAATAGATTGACAGTCATATTATAAATACAGTAAATACACAATAACATATGAAAAATTGTGCAGCTCTCTTAAAGAAAGAACTTGTTTTATATTTTTTCTATTTGTGTTTGCATGTGATTACCTGCGTGTGAGTAGGTGGTATATTCCTCCTGCCGTAGATGCCAAGCAGAGCATCCCGCGTGAGTGAGATGTTGAACTTCACATACTCGGGGTGGTGAACCGTAATGTGAAATCTCCAGAAGAGTCCAGGAGGAATGGCCTGGACCAGCTGTGTCCCGACAGCCACCTCTCCCCTCTCGATCACCCTGCCTCGCTGAATCACCTCTTTATCTGTCAATAAAAAATAAAAAATAAAAAAATAACATAAGCATCCAATTACCTTGATTTATAGAGAGAAAAAAATAAAATAAAATATAAAGATTGAACCAAGTGTTTGGCATGTGGATCTGTAACATAAGCTTTAAAGTATTAGTTTATGCCATGTATTCAAGTCGTTCCAAACCTGACTTTCTTTCTTCCATGGAATACAAAATCAGACATATTCAAAGATATTCTGGTTGCTCTTTTGTATGCATTTACAATGAACAGGCTTTCAGGCTTCAAAAAGAACACAAAAGCACCATTAAAGTCTCATCAGAGTGGTCCATATGACTCATTCATAATATTCCTAGTCTTACATTCCATATGATAGCTTTGAGTGAGAAATAGACTGAAATAGTGTACACGTGACTCTACAGTGTTTTTTTTTGTCAAATTGAAGCTTGACTGGCCGAGTCCTCATTCATTTTTAGTATGTAAAACACTGTGGTCAGGATATTCTTTAAAAATGTACCTTTTGCACTACACAGAAGACAGAAAGTCATACAGGTTTGGAACAACTTAAGGCAGAATAAATAATACCAGATTTTTTTTTTTTTAAATGAAAAATAATCCCCTTAAATCAAGTAGACGACAAAAGCTTACACTTAAATTTAGCTTTAGGATGATAGTTGTTAAAGACAACCGAGCTCAGGTTCTTTGATGGACAGTCACAGAAAGTTTGTAGATGTGAAAAGTACAAAAAACAGTGCCTGAGGGCTTTTGAATGAATCCTGCCTCTGATGCTATCAACACAGATGTCTCCATATCTTCTTTAGTGTCAAAAAGAATGATATATTTTTCAGAGGCTCAGTTGATGTGAATCAAAAGTGATGATCTGCAGGACTCTTTTAAAAGCTCTGCTGTCTAGAGTCAAATTCAGGTGAAACGGCACCTGCCGCATCGAGTAGCGGGACTCTCAGGTGTGAGGTTATTTACATTAGTTTTGACAGAACAAACACAGCTGTGCATTAATACATAAACGCACAAAAAAACTGGGGTAGTGCAGCCTAGTGGTCAAAGATCTGTGCTAGAAAACCACAGAAATTGTAGGTCTGAGCCCTGCAAGGGCAATCCATGAACTATTACCACTGTGCCCTTGAGCAAGACGCTTAACACCTGAGGTACGTTGCTCCAAGGGGAACATCATTGCATCATAACATGAAGACATTGGCTAGAAGTCACTGAAACAAAGGGGACTAAAGGCTATGGTCTTATCTTTTTACCTAAGATACGACTACCAGAAAAATATGACTATATTTTATTTAAATAACAATGTGTAAGAACTAAGAGTAAAAAATGGTATATTGATAGAGCAAATATTTAGAGGAAATACAATAGCGAATGAAGACAAGGAAGTAGTTTTTTTTATTTGTCATCATTTACAAATACATCTTAATATAGCAATAAATAAATAAATGCGTTTTTTGAACGTTCTATGTATTAAAGAATTCACAAAAATATTAAGAAACACAAATGTCTTCATCTTTGTTGCATAGTGTTTCTGTGGCTCAGTGGTAGAGCATTGCGTTTGCTTGAGATGGATTTTGAGTTGCGCGAAAAAGGGTTGAAAAAGGGCGAATAATGGGAGATGGAAATGCATTTTGCAAATAAATTCCTCCAAGCTCATCAACAAAGTCATGTGACTTTGTGGGATGGGAAGGCAAAACCTGACTAACCAGCAGACCAATCTCATTCCACAGCATCTGAAATATTGTTATGGTCATTCGGAAATGCACAAGTGAAGTCTGTCATCAAAGTATTTCTGTATAACTGCCTCCCAGAAATGTCTTACACGACTGCGTTCCTAAACATCCACCATCCAACATCCAAAGCATCCACCTCCGAAAGCAATGACCACGTTTATTGTGTTTCCTCTGCTCGCTCTGAGGCGCGAGTAATTTATTATATATGAAAATTATTATATTCTCCTACTTTTGTTAGTGAATTATAGTGCCAGTTAACCAGGAAGTGACGATTTTGTTCTCTTTGACTTGTTGGATGGAAACGATGCTTGTTCGCAAATGTTTTATGCTACATTCCAGTTTTGCACGTAAGTTAAATTAGCAATTTCGGATGGAAACCCAGCTATTAATTAAATAGCAAATAAACTCTGATTGAATACACATACACACACACACACATCCTTTCTTGGCTCCTGCTTTAGGAAAAGACTTGACATTTAGGCAGACTGTGTGAAACACTGAATTGATATCACACTGTATAGAAATCTTATGTTAGATGACTTAAGAAGCACACACACACACACACACACCTGGCTGTGTGATGTTGAGTCCTGGCAGGTGGATGGGAGTGAAGGTGAAATCGGCTCCCGGTAGAGGCTGATCATCTTTACTCATACCATTCTCATAGAGCTCTCCTTCCACTCGCTTCAGATGCCACGGCAACCCCAGCAGATGAACGACTGCAGAATGATAGAATGACAGATAAATTGAATAATAGATAATAATAATAATAATAATAGATACAACAGAATAGATAGATAGACAGACAGAACGATCATCAGAATGATAAAAAGAACAATAGAATGATATATAGAATGATAGATAGATTAATGATACCTGACACAGATAAAATTGCATGTTACGGTGTAACGAAAATGATTTTAGAATATTGTGTCACACATTATTCAGTATATTACGTGTTACATACAATACTGTTTTTTCTTCATTTATGTGAACAAGTATATGCACACACATACATTTAAGGTCTTCTCTTATCCCCTCATCTCTTGAATGTGTGTGGAACGCTGCAGAGGATTCTGGGAGTGGAATATAAATCGCTCAGGTGGCATTTTATGATCTCCCAGCAGTGAAAGGCCTTTGGCACATGGTAATGACCTCATCCTAATTACAGCCAATAAAAAGGACAAACTCTCATTCCGCTCACCTCAGGGCCCCCGATACCAGCTCTCTCATCATGCAGTTTCCCTCTCTCTCTTCCTCTCGTGTGCATGTGTGTGTGTGTGGGGGCTTTCAGTCGATCAGGGAAATGAGGTGAGAAGATATACTGAAGACAAGTTCTGGAACGGCGAGTGAAAATCAGGTTATTCTCCCAGCTAGCTTCTCCCTCTCATTCCCTCCCGTTCCTCAGGCGTATAGGAAGCGCGTGTGTGCACGTCGGGCTCAGCCGTGAGGAGGCGTCTTTACGAGCCATAAAGAGGGATTGGTGTCTCAGCGGGGAGCTGGATCTACATGATCCTCTCCTTTATCTCCCCCTATTCGCCCTCATCTCTCTCTCTCTCTCTCTCTCTCTCACACACACACACACACAGAGTAGCTGCCATTGGCTAAATGACTGATCACCCCAAGCACTGCAGATCAGCTTTAACACAAAAACGAACAAGGTCCAGAGTTCAGTACAAGAATGGACATAAGTTGTTACTCGATGGTCCCATTCACGTCTGAAATTAACATGTTTTGGAGCTGTCAGAGCTGACAGATTCTGGCACGGCTAAACTAATACAGATGTTGCATAACAAATAATCACTTTGATGGTCTGGGATATACATTTTCTGTGTAGTTCTTTTCCATCCATACAATATTTTAACACTTTGTAACTTTAATGTGACACTGATATCACAACTTGTTCTTTTTATTCTGCTCTCAAAATGTGAAAAAGACAACAGATATTGCACTCTTGCGATCTGCTCAGCCAATTTAATGAACAATATTCCATGAATTATTTCTCTGAACTACACTCAGAATCACTTGTTTCTCTCTTCAGATCCTCACTCATGCATCTCTCCTGGTTGCAGGGGTGCTTAAAAACTTTGTTTCTTTCCTTTTCTTTACTTGGGATCTCTGTCTAACATCCTTTACTGTGGACATGTTTCTGAAGTATAACAGTGCATATACATACATCACCAGTGAATTCTGTCATCTTTTCATTTCCACCACTCAAATTATGTTCTGGGACTGATAGCAGTCAATGTGTTGTAACTGACACAAAATAAAAGTAAGAAGAAGAAGAAAAAAAAACAAATACAATAATAATAATAATAATAATAATAATAATAATAATAATAATAGTTTAAATGTTAAAAAGGATGCAAAATATAAAAATCATCAAATGCTTTACAATTATTTCAGTATGTTTAGATAATCATTTTATAAGGGATTTTCATATTTTAGGAGTAAAAGTCTGGGTATTTGACAAGTGTAAAACAATAAAATGTGGTAACAATAAAAAGTTTTTAAGTATAGTTTTTTAAATTGTATAAAGTTCAAGAACAATATGTACAGTATGTGTTTGAGGGATTTTCATATTTTAAGAATTAAGTTCTTAACTAAGGGTAAACCAATTAAACATGGTAAAAGTTAAAGACAATTTTATGTGACAAAAAAACAAAACAAAGAAAAATGTGTTACAGGGGAATAAAAAAAATACAATAATAAGTGGCCAAACATCCCCTGTTAAAAAGTTCATAAAAATGTATTATTTATCCAGTTCATTATAGTTTACTTGTCAGTTTGGAAAAAAAAAGAGAGATATATATACATACACACACACACACACTGTATATGGACAGACCAGAGCTTCACACAGGACAAAAAAAGGAGGTGGGTGAGACTGATTGAAAAGACGGATCGATGACATCACAAAGCTTTCTATAGGTGTGTGCGCATTAGCGAGAGCTGTCCTGTGTGCATGTGTGTGCACGGGATCACAAAGCTCTTTAAAGGTGCACGTCTGGAAGGTCTCATAAATTCCACGGAGGCCACATTTCTTTCCCCTACAGGACTCAGAGCCTTGGACAGCAAACATTGATCCCTTAAAACCTCTAACCTCTCTGCTAGTTCTCTCTTTACAACCACTAATGAAGAGAAAAATCTCTCTCTCCCTTTCTCTCTCTGCCATTTTTCTCTCTGACCCTTCTCCCCCACTTTTCGCATTCTCTCTTTTGACAAGATGGACTACTGGAAATAGAAAGCAAGAAGGAGGACATTCATCAAACCTTTGTTAAATCAACAGATTTTAACATGATTTGTTGAGCGTCGGACAGGAAACATACAACATTGACTACAGCATCTGTTGCTCACGTGTGCGTGTGCATGAGAAAAAGAGAAAGAGAGATATATAAAGAGAAAGACAAAGAGACATATTTCACAGGGAAGGACTGAGAGCTGTTCACTGGACAAAAGTCCCACATACATCAAAGCTGGCTTTAACCTTGATGCTGAATAGCAGATTGCCCTGAGAATGAGAAATAGTTAAGCTCTGAGTTTACTGTCACTCCACAGCTTGTTAATATCCTCGGCTAGGAAGCTGGGCTAAAAGAAATGGATTCGTTAATTGTGTGCCCTGGCTATCGGTCAATGAGAACAATGAGCTTTTGTGAGCTGGCCACTGTGGCGGTGAGTCAATGTTGAAAAAAGTCAAAAGCTACACATCCGGGCAAAAACCCGATCGCCCTCAGGACATCTACAGAGAATGGTCTGGAAGATATTGAATTAGGGGATGTAACGGGCAGGAGGTGGACGTTTTCACATCCGGCTGCTGTTCTGAGATGATGGAAATGTTATTTAGATGAGTAATGCTGTAGACGGGCAGTTTAGGTTAAATTAATAGAGCAGTTATGAGGCTGGGCGGACAGCCTCTGAGGGAGGGGCTTACAGCCAATGACAGGTGGGGAGAGTTTGTGTGAATTGATCGTCGCTTGTTGAGAAGATGTAAAAATGCTTTGCATGAACAGTCTGCGGGGTCGTATTTCCAGAGGACGCCACCATAGCCTGACCTCGACAATTTGCCCAACTAAGATAACTCATTGACTTTAAAATGAAGAGGCAAGACAAATGTTTTAAGAATATGATAAGGCCTTTCTCCTCCAGACAGGAAGATAAACACTCCCTTTTACTAAGGAGAGAACATAGCCGGGTGTGTGTTCACGGTGTGTGTGTGTGTGTGTTCACTGCTGTGTGTGTGTGTACTTTGGATGGGTTAAATGCAGAGCATGAATTCTGAGTATGGGTCACCGTACTTGGCTGTATGTCACATCACTTACACTTTCACTTTCCTTAAAGAAAAGAAAAAAAAAACCTTCCTATCTTTAAGGACTGAGATGATTGCCAGTATAAATCTATAATTTTCAACATATTTAGGGAAAACTTGGAGGTGACAATGCAAAAAAAGAATGAATTTGATGACACAGAATACTGTTAGTCAAATTTTCCCTGCTGTCAGACAATCAGATTTTCACCCTCTTCCTTTTCCCATGTAAGACAGTTTCACTAAATCACTGAAACGTTTAACATAATAAAATAAAAATAAAATGTAAAATGGCTAAATAAATATTTTTAAATGAATCATAATTCATCAAAACTTTAAATATCATGTTGGCATGATTTAACATCTGCTGTCATTGTATTCTGGCTTAAAATTGTTCAAAATATGTAAATATTACAAGAAATATGCATTGGGGGAGAAAAGTACTTCTTATCTTAAACAACTGACTCATCTCTTTTGAAACTACTTGGCTTCATCATTTATTTATTCCTTCTCTTTCTTGCTTGTACTTATTTGAACAATGTCTAAAACTTGAAATTACAAGCACTTCCTGTGTCTGTTTGGCTCTTTAAGAAGAATTGCTTTATGTATTCCCCAATTGTAAATTGCTGTGGATAAAAGAGTCTGCAAAATGACAATGTACAGTAAATTTAAACCTAACAAGATATTCTTTATAAAAGTTAAGAATCATCCACGCCCATTTTACGGAGGACAAAAACTGTTTCCTGGGAAAGTAGCCTATAATGCCAGCTATTCTGACAAATAACGCAGCCTGTAAGTACGTTTTCAAAGTTAAATAATTTGCCACTGATGATTCAAACATGAGTTTTGAGCAGCGTAGAGTAGTACTTGTTTCTCCAATCACAAATAAAAGCATGGTTTTATGGTTACACAGCATGATATGCAATGCGTAAAAAAACAGCATGAGTCATTATAATCAGTAGTTATGTCCCCACTGGATAAAACAAATGCCTCATTTATGGGTTTCATTGTTTTTGTCTCAAAATTAACTAAAACTATAATTTATGTCACAATATATTTCTTAATTTCAATCGATACAATATAAATCCGATATCGATATGAACACTAAAATATGAAAAAGTCTTGTAAAAACTGCCAAGAACGCCCACAACAGATGTCTGTGCATACAAACTCGTCCTTCGGATGAGACGTTAAACTGAGGTCCTGACTCTCTGTGGTCATTAAAAATCCCAGGATGTCTTTTGAAAAGAATAGAGGTGTGACCTCTGCATCCTGGCTCAATTCGCCCTTTGGCCTCTGACCATCATGGCCTCCTAACAGTCCCCATATCTGCTGATTGGCTTCATCACTCTGTCTCCTCTCCACCAGTAAGCTGGTGTGTGGTGGGCGTTCTGGCGCAATATGGCTGCCGTCGCATCATCCAGGTGGATGCTGCACACTGGTGGTGGATGAGGAGGTACCCCCTGACTATGTAAGCGCTTTGAGTGCCTAGAAAAGCGCTATATACATGTAATGAATTATTATTATTATTATTATTATTATTAGCTGAAACTCAAAGCCTGAATTCACAAAACATCTACATACCAAACATGTCCCCAACACAATCAATAATACAAATTTAAATAAAACTGGCAAGCAAATGCAATTTTATTTATTATTTATGCAGTGCATGGTGGGAACCTTGCACCTTCTCCATTGTAGAGCTATTCTAGAGTTTCAGTTCTAGGAGGGGCTCAGACCCCAACCTGATAATGAGCTGATCTGGCTCAGAGGAAAACACCTGGTTTAAGTGTGAGAAGTCACAAGTTAGAATCTTTTTTGACTGACAACTGATGAAAAAAAAAGAAAGAAAAGAAAACTACATCTGTGAGTCAATTTATAGTATGAATATCAATAACTGTGGAGCATGTTATTTTGTGATTTCAATGGAACGGAGAGCATTTAGTAATTAAATATGTTTTGTGAGGACTACTTGTGGCCCAACATCACCCTATGTCTCTTAGGATAGACAAAACAACACTTCGGTTTAACACTTCAAATATAACTTCAACTTTAGCTTTTTTTTTAACAACTGATAAAAGGGGATGACTGAGACTGAAATAACCTCAGAAGTCTATTTCTGTTTTCAGTAAATGTGGAAAGCATTCACGTCTGATTTACAAAGGTGTTGACAGATAATATAAAGTCACTGTTGATTTGAAGATGCTGAGATAAATACACACACTTAATTTATATATACTTCATTTCTCCATTCAAATGCTCTCCGTTTCAGTGAAATCACAAAATAGAATACACTACATTTAGATACAATGGTAAAAAAAAAAAAAAAAGGTTAATTATTACAAACAAACCAAAAAAAGTTAATTATTGGTCTTTTTTTTCAACACTACTTGTCAATGCCTGTCACATCAACATTGATGTCTTTGCACAGCCCCAGATGATATTCTCCAAATTACAATAGCATCAATACATTGTTGATGATTTTAGGCCTGTGAAAGCTTTGTATTGAATTATCTGAGCCAGAAACACGAACATATACAGACCTAGGGTGAGAAGCAAAGCAGGAGGGATCCTAAACTAATGGTTTCTTCAGCAGGACTGTTTGTGCACCCAGAGCACTGTACATCACCCTGGTTCAAAGGAGCCTAAATGACAAGTGACTGCTGCTGATAAAAGCTGACTACGAACTGACGAATGCAAATGAAGTGGAATTAATCTGCGAATGCATACACCCATTCGTTTTCACATGCAACGTGCAGAAACTGGCAGATAAAAGGAAAAAATATGCGAAATGGTGATGAAATGCTTGTCAAAAGGTGCATCAAAAGATGATGTGTGATTATTTTGATAATAAAACACCTTCTATTCCAGCTTGATGTACAGATTCCATACATTTTTTCATTTAGTTATGCAGACTCTACACTCTCAAGTAAAACTTACACTTCTAATTAAAAATTGCAACTGAAATCTCTTGCCAAATCCTTGCCAAAGCTCACTCAACTGGACTACTCTAATGCTCTTTCAGCCACAGTCAAACCTCTGCTAATGATTCAGAATGTGGCAGAGCATCTGGTTTTCAATGAACCCCAGAGATAACATGTTATGTCTCTCTTTGTCTCACTCCACTAGCTGTCAGTTACTGCCTGCATCAAGTGCAAGGCACTCACCGAATCTGCACCCTCCTACCTCCACTCACTTCTGTAAATCAATGTTCCCTCCAGAAATCTGAGGTCGATGAGAGAGAGTCATACCACTACCAGTATAGAGAGGTGCAGAATGACTCTCTCGTACCATCACATTCAATGTACTTTGATGGTGGAATAATCTTTTTCATCTGACTCCATCAGAAGAGCTGAATCCCTCTCTACCTTAAAACAACAACAACAACAACAAATAGACAACTCACAACTGTTAATGAAAAGCCTTCTCCATTCTCTACCCTCTCACTTACCCTCTCACTTGTTCTTTTCTGAGCAATTTTCAAATCTCAACTCTCAACTGTTTCTCCTAGACAGCTATTAGATAGAATGGAAAGCAAAAGGACAGAGATTTTTCTTCGGAGAGAAAGTAAAAAGTACCCTAGTAATCTCATATGTCTCTTCTCTAGAGATCTCAAACAACATCTCACTTGGCCTCCAGACTCACCAAGTTCCCAAAGTCTGCAATGGAAAGTTAGAGATTTCAATATGAAATCAAACATTTTCATCTACAGTCATTTTTCCAGATTAAATGTTCTAAGCTATGCAATTCAATAATCTTTATTTTTATTCATTATTTTGTTATAGCTGTACACCCTTCAGGTATATAAACAATTGTCTCATTTCAGACAGGAACCACTTTGGCAAGTTTACTTGAGTTTATTGAACACAATTTATCTTTGGCGGTATGGTTCCTTATGGGGGTTCTTGCTCCAAGAATAATTGAACATACAAAAGCTTTAACATTAACCCCCTGGAACCATGAGTTTAGAAATACATAACAATTAAGACTTTTAATAAAGTCTTTAAAGCAAACAGTGATAATCATGTAGATGTGGCAGTGGTATGTCTATCCTGTAGCCTGGTTATGAAGATGGGTGTCTCTCCGCAGTGAGGTTTAAACAGCTAAGATTTTGGAAGCCTTAGTGATCTGACACAAAGAAGACGACAGCCAGAAGGTGCGCAGTAATGTGCTCATGCTTATAATGGGGAGGGAGGGAGGGTTGCGAGCCGTTGAGCATACTTACCTAGCAGTAGTGCCATGTATATATATGTCCAGTGTCTAATAGGAGAATGGTAGTGATTGGAGAAATTTGACAGCTGACCGCATCAGCTGTTCACAGCCTTGCCTCCGTGGCCTGACTGAACTAACACTGTGCTCGATTTGTGTCTGTTTTTATTGTCTCCCAAGGAAAAATTGGAGAAGCTTCAACAAAACAAATTGTATTCTTAAAAGCAGAGTAAAATTTGCAGTTTCATGCAAACATCTACATGATAGATGAAAAGCATAAAAAGGGGTAAAGTAAAAAGATGGCATACATCTATATTACAACTCACTGATGATGTTAGTAGGATGATAATTATTTTCAGGTTATGGCTGATAAACAGTGAATGACTGACAGTTAAATTCTACAGTCATTTGTTTAAATATATTTATAAAATAATAAAATTAAGATACTACCATCAATCACGCTCCAAGTAAATATTGAGATCACAGTACTATAACACACTGTGTGAAAAAGGATTTTCTTTTTGAGATTCCCTAAAGATTAAATTTAACAATGATATTACAGTATTAGTGTTTTTTAAAGGTGAACTTTAGATGACTTAGATTGCTTATCTAAATGTAAAAAAAAACAAAAACAATATACAATATACAATATAGTATTGCAATATTGTGCATCCTTATTAAGTACCCAATGCAGGGGAAAAATACTGCATATGAAGCAGGGATAAAGCTTTGTTCTCATGCAGACTAACAAATTAATAAATTCATCCAATCACTCTAAATGAGCTTCAACCAAAGGACCTTAAAACAGCTTCACCTCTCAACCTGTTTAATTGTCTTAAGTACAGACTTCAGAAGCTGCAGTTTATCTGGATAGCTCTCTGCGAGCACTGGCTTTTTCACTCACAAAGACAATCACATATACAAATGCAAGGGTATATGGGTTCTCTAAACAAGTTACAAAACCCCTACTGCTTAGCCTAAGGGTGTGTCTTCGTCTTCTGGAAACAAACATGCAAACACACACACAGATTCACAAAAAGCAACCTTTTGATTTATTTTCAGTTATAATGGAATGGAAGAAAGCCACTGCTGAGTGGGGGGTTGTGGGTTCTAGAGAGTTTTTTTTCATTGATCTAGTGTTTTGATCATAAAAGACACATTATGATCTATAAACATGCATTTCAACTGCTTTTGAAGCTATGAAGCCCTTTTCACAAATTCAAATTAGTAAAATTGCAAAAGTCTATGCATGTGCGTGCGTGAAAACTACAGTAGGAATGTTACTAATTAATAAAATTACTTGTATATATCTATATTTGCTGTGAAAATTCCACAGAGGATGATTAAATTATATTACATTATTATGAAAGATGAAAGACATTGAAAATGAACTGAATAATTCAATTGAGACTGACGGCTCTAGTAAAAACGTGTATATGTATATGCATATGTGTGCACAAATAGATCACATAATGTGGTTGCTGTACTAAACATGTCAGGTATAAGGAAATATTAGGAACAGGATGCGTGTATAAAGTGAAAATGAATAATATAGCAGATGCTGCTAGATTCAGCAGAGAGAAAATTACTCCCACACTCAAACTCATATGTCAACTGCTTCCTGCTGCATGGCCTTTTTATGCTTTTAATGTTGTGCGTGTCCTGCCCCGCCTTCTCCTATAATGCCACGCAAATTATCTTTTATATTTTGAAATAAAATATCAATGTACTAAGATCAAAAAATAAAGAAACTTCTAGAGCTCAAAACTTCCTCAAAAACCTCCTTCAAAAATACCAGATATTGAAATTCAGTGGTAAAAGTGGCTCATCCTGAAATCCTTAAATGTGATAGCAGAAACATTAACATATAACCACCCACCTTTATTCAGCAATACCTATTAGTGCATATATAATATGACAAACGAAAAACATTTCATTTTGTCATGTCACAGTGTAATGTAGGCTTTGCTAAAAGGCTGCTTAAAATGGTTCCTTATAAGTAAAACTAAATTATGACACACACACACAAAAAAAAAATCACTAATATTGTCAATTTCAATATTAACTTTAATTTCGGACTGATTTTGAAGCCCCTTTACCACAATACATCAGGATAATTAAAACTCGGGTGATGTGGCAGTACATTTTACCTTCTCTGTTGACATTCTTAGTTTGGATAGATGAAGGTTCTTCTGGCTGAAACCATCTTACTGAGTTCCCTGGATACTATTAGCTATCTGGGTCATTGCACTCATACAAAAACACCTCCCATTTATCCCTCCAAAGTGAGTAATGCACACCCACAGACAGCTACCTTTGACACACACCAAAAAACTCACACATAATAAAATGTTTTGTGCACCACACTGTTATTATGGGGCAATGCATCATGATGTTCGGAAAATAAGTATAATGTCTAAAAGTCTAAAAGCCTCACACACTGATTCACTCAATGCCTTTGATACATTTTCATCAACAATTATTGATTGCCTCTCTCTCTCTGTCCCTGCAGGGTCCTTGACTCAATTAGTGCATAACAAAAACACACACACACACACATTCACACCCTACTTAATGTCTTCATAGTGTGGTGCAAGTCTAGAAGCTTATGTGTGCTTGTTAAAGTAAAGATTGTGGTGAGGCCAGACGATACAGCCTCATTAAACTCATTCAATTAAACATACACACAGACAAATTAAAAGCCTTCTCTTAGGATAAACACTCTATTAAAACATCGTACCTTAATCTAAACAGTGAACTTGATACTGTCCCTCATTCTTTCTCTAATGATAATTATTTAATCATACCTTACAAGAATTCACACCAACAGAATACAGCTGAAAGTTTGCATGGTTTGACTCCATTAAACTTCCTTTAAAGTCCATCATCCATAAAATAACACATATCTCACTTCCCATTTAATTTTTTAAATATATATTTTCTAATGCTTTTAGTTATACAACAAAGTGTATTAGTCTCCGCTCCAACATTTTTACAATTTATAACATGTTTAAAGGAGTATTCCAGAAGATTTAGTGGAGAATTACACTGCCCTGATGCTAACCTTAACCCAACCCTAGCATTAACCTAAAAGACAATGGGACACTTCAGACAGGTTTATTTATGATACGCCTACTGACCAATTAAATTAGACTTCAGCATGGGCACATCACGTTTTCAGTTACCATGTTTTATGGATCTTTTTCTTCTCATCAGTGATGCTTTCACTCGACAGGACAAAAGTTTTTGTTCAGCATGTGAAGATAATGCAGATTCATTCGTTCTTTATGTTCCTCTTTATCTTTAATCCCTTTATCCCTTAGCTTCCCTTCATTTACCCAGAAAATGAACTGAGAACACATTTAGATTGTTAGATAAGAATGAAAGTCAAGAGACAAAGCAGACGAATCGCATCTGTTTAGACAGAGTGCCACTAACGATGGGGTGAAAGATGACCATACGATCATTAACGGCACATCTCCAGAGCACAAGTGTGCACACACTCACACACATCCAGCAAACGGGTTCTCTGGCATAATTAATGAAATAGTTCACCCAAATATTAAAAATGTGTTATCATGAAGGTAAAGTTGTCATGACAGAAAAATAAATAATAATTTAAAGCTGTGAATAACATATGACTCATTTACTATTATAATAATAATAAGAAAAATATTTATGATAAAATTAAATAAATTAACATCATTTGCAGAATGTAGGCAAACCAACATTTACTTGTATGTTCAATATTCAACTGTTAATAATAATAATAATAATAATATACTATTTAAATTTTGTTTTTAAGAAATTGATACTTTTTTCAACAAGAATGCATTAAACTAATAAGAAGGCACAGTAAAGCAGTTATAATGCAACAAAATATTTCTAAATTCAAATAAATGTTTTGTCTAATTTATCAAGAAATCCTAAAAAGAAATATCATGGTTTTCACAAAAAACATTAGACAGTACAACTGTTTTCATCATTGATGATAATAATAATAATTCCATTTGTGCTTTGTTATTGTATATTAAAAAACAAAGAAACAAAAAATATGAGTTGTTCTGTTGAAAGCTATAATTCCAAATGGAACAGATATACACAATGCACGACAGAAGTTAACATCACAAATGTCAGATTCACAAGAAATCATTATAAAGTGTTTGGGAATCGCAGATGTCCTCGTTTCATTAGCGAGAAACACACTCCCAGACACGATCACTGTTTAAGAGGCTTCCGTGTGAACTTCTGACCAGAGACTTTATTAACTGCAGCCTTTCAAGCGTTAATGGATGAAACCTTTTACCCTAATGTTTTTCTGTAAAACACACATCATGTTTTACTGAGATTTTCAAGAGAAATGCCTGTGAGCGGGTGAAAGCCAGACAAAATGAAGTCAGTACACTAAAGGTGCAAAAGCACCTCTCTCTCTTTCACACACGCATACGGTGACTTGGCTAAACAAAACTTTAACACCATTAACCTCTGAATGGCCTTGTGGGATATTTACTCTTTCATTTCTCATTCTCCCTAATCCCTCGTTCATAAATATTCATCTCTCTAATAGAGTTTTTCACAGTGTGAGTTCTGCTAATTCTATATGACCCCGACCAGCATGACAGCAGCCATGGACAGAGAGAGGGAGAGAAAGAGAGAGAGACACTGAGGCGGAGAGATATGACACTCACCGATGATGTACGTCAGCAGAAGAGCGAGAGTCAGCGTAATTGCGCTGGCGCTCAAAGCCGTACATTTCCAGTTACAGCAGCGGTAGGGTTTGCTGAATGAGAAGAGCGGTCTGGAGAGGGTGGTTCTGGGTAGAGGCCTTGGAGGCGGCGAATACACCGTGCTGGACGTCAGAGGGTAATTCTGATTGGCCGCATTGAAGATGGCAGATGAACCTGAACTATGCTTGAACAAGAAGTGCCTGTAAAGAAAAGAAATCAATGTGTTATGTGCTATTTGATCCGTCAATCAATTTCTTTATGAATATCTAAAATTACACCTGGAAGACGGAGTCAAAGAGAGATAGAGAGAGCAAGATGGTGAGAAAAGAAGAGAGAGGTGCAATCGGAGTGTCTGATCACTCTGACTTGCTTCGTTTACTAATTGGAGTCATTTGCACTCACGTGCATTTAATTACAGATATTTAGCACAAGAGATTAATGAGCCATTATTAGATAACATCCTTTAGATTAATTATGATATTAATTACACAGAGGAGTCCATTCTTAGAGTAATTAAAGGGTGCCTGCTTAAAAACAATTTACTCAGAGGTGTTGTCATGCACTAAGTAATTTTACAATGGAAGGGCAGTTACTAAATAAAAACAGAATTAATAATAATAGTAAAAAAACAACAACTTTTTAATGTTAAGATTTAAGATTGAAATATACCTAAATGCATATGGGCAATATTTTAGGTGTACTTCTTAGTCTCTTAAATAATATGTGATCATAAAAACTGCACACATAAGAATTTCATAAGAATTATACAAAAAAGTAGCTTGAAGAAGTTTTAGATGCAGGACTGCTGCCACTGCTTCATGTCATGTTAGTTCCCCGAGTTCTTAAAGCCCTTGTAGTTATTTTTTCATTTTAAGATCAAAAGTTCTCTTTTTTATTCCGACATGCAGCTAGACCGGTTCGTCTGTGAGGCACACGGGCGCAGAAACATGGCCGTTTAGTCGTGTCATCACGATGACAGACAGATTGACAGATAGCCATGGGGAAATTGGTTACAGCTTTTAGGTTAAAAGCCCAAAGGCAACAGAAGACATCTTCAAATTCCCAAGATACACATGATTGTCAACTGATTCAAATTGATCTCTTTGCAACATCAGCTAAAGCTGGACCAGGGTAAATGTGTGCAACTCTTCTAAACACACAAAGGGTCAATCAATAAAAAGGAACAAAATCATTGAAAAACAGATCAGTCTAAACACATTTAACAAGTTCATATGCTGATGAGACTAAAAAAAAAGGCATGATGACATCGATATGGATTGAAGATTACGGTGAAAGACTGAACACACACACACAGACACGCAGACACACACACACACACACACACACACACACACACACACACAAGTCTGTTGTTCTTTAAATTAAACTAATTAGTACACCCAAAACAAAACCGTACCCCCAACACACAGCTTCTGGCATTTTTCTATTTTTACAGAAACATTGTTTAGCCCATTTATGGGGTTGTTTTCCCTGTTGTGTGTTCCCAAAGGTCCCCACAAAATAGGTCGTTTCAGGTTTTACTATATTTCCGGGTACATTTGGGCCCTACAAAGTTAGCAAAACCCTGCTCGCAAACGGAGACTCACAAAAGCACTTTATATAAAAGTACAATTATGGCTGATAGCAGATGAACAGTTTTAATCAAACTGAATACATTATGTGCAGATTGGATAATTAATTAGATCTATTACAATTTATTAGATATATCCTAATGAAAAATATTGTTGTGGCATTGCAAGAAGTGCCATTATATGTCAATATATTGTCTGTATGTTCCCCATATCTATTTGTTTAGCAAAATCCAACCTGTCAGTGCCCAGTCTGTAAAAAAAAGTAAACATTATTTTTATCTAATTAATTTCATGAAATGAATACATTAAATTTACAGTGATAAAATATATTTTCAGCCAAAGCGACTAAATAACCAAAGCAGTCAGCTACAGAATACAAATGTCGAAATGTAAAGAAAAAAACGCAAAGTGCAGATACTGTTTCAGGGTTAAATACATGTCAAGTACTAAAGACGAGTCGATTCCATACACAATACACCCAGAACCACACAAGCAAGTTCTGGTTATTTGTTTATATTGTCTTACAGGGATGCCGTACAAAACCCTGAAAGGAGCGTTTAAATGAGCATGCAATGGTAAAATGAGGCTTGAGACTGAGAGAAAAATTACAGTTTACCTCAGCCATTAAAAAGAGAAAGTTAATTTCACACTTAGACATGCAGAACTAATCCTGTCTTTATTTACTGTAGAATAAATAAGTAACAATTAACACTCAGAAAACAAAGAG
Source organism: Carassius gibelio (assembly GCF_023724105.1). Taxonomy (NCBI): domain Eukaryota; kingdom Metazoa; phylum Chordata; class Actinopteri; order Cypriniformes; family Cyprinidae; genus Carassius; species Carassius gibelio. Next base: position 31,244,775 of record NC_068375.1, on the reverse strand, counting down.
AAGAGAGTGAAAGAAAAGAGCAGGTGTGAACGCGGAGGATCACAGTTATAGAGATCAGATTTGCACTGGCTGCTTTTCTCACTGAAACCTCAGAGCCTTGAATTTACATGGCCAGCGTGGGGCTTGTTTTTAAAGCACTTTTAAAAAACTATGAAACATGACATATGCACAGAAAACTGTAAGACTGACAAAAAATCTCAGACTGAAATAACATGGTAGTCTCTCGGTGGCTTATGCACGAAAAGACAAAAAAAATGTTTTACGCCAGCCAGTGATCACCACACATTTCCACTGTCTGCAAGCCTCAACTTGACTTGATAAACATAAATATTTGAATATAAATTTTTTTATATTATATTTGAAAACATTTAATTATTTAATATTTTAATATACTGTATATTATATATTATTAAATATATTTATACAAACATCATCAATATATATGTTTATGTGAAAAATATCAAAGGTCATGCACATCAAAAACAAATTTGAGTACAGTAGTAGGTGTAAGTCATACACAACAATAATTTTTTTCTACATTAGAAATTTAGGTACAATAATTGGACAACTTTTTGGGATGTTTCATTTAAAAATCAACTGGGCACATTTGCATGGGAATGATGCTAAATAATTTGATATCATTCACTATATAGTGTACCGTAATGTATACTATATACAGTACACAGTACATATAGAGTGTGTGGTGACTGAATCAGCCAGTGGTTGGAATAATAATTTGCTGATGGGAGTGATTTATCTCTGTGTGTTAATGTTGGTCTATTGATCCAGATTTACCTGAGAATGTTCATTTGGGAGAGAGCAACATGTCGGCAGGTATAGACATCACCATGACGATGACACGTTCTCGATTCACCGCCAATGTCATCCAGCGCTCGCCAAGAGCCGGATCTCTCAGAAAACCCTTTAACCTGAGGACTTTCCATTCAGTTGGCAGGATTTTTCGAGCCACTCTACAAAATTGGTAAATCTGCTTTTCCTTAACCCCCAAAATCTCAAAGGAAACATCTGAATGGGTGACATCCACTCCGTGCCCCGCTTCAATCCAAAGTGTGTGGCCATGTCAACTCAAAGTGTAAGGTTACATTTCTACACTCCTACTGCTGGCTTCATTCAGACGCTTCATTCTCCTTTCAACAGCATTAAGTGATGTTTGAAAAACAGGACTGGAGCTGCTGGAAAAATACATAAGGGTTAAGTTACCCAGCATTCCTCTAATAGCTGCAAGCATAAACATGTCATTGCTGCCTGCTGCTTGCGGTGAGTTTTGAAAAGGTGCTGCAGTGCTTAGTGTAGTTCAGAGCACTTGAAATCTGTTAATAGTTGTTGTTAGGAGGCAGCTGGATTTGGATAATGGTGGCTTTATTAAATCACAATATGACAAAGAAAACTACATGCTTGACCAACACGGCAAATCTTCATAAAACAATAAACATCTCTCCAGGTACATAACAGCTGTCAGCATCAGAGCGGATATGTGACACAGCTACGCTTGTTTGCTCAACTTCTCAATCAAAATAAGTTTGACCGCTACTGCCAAATTCACCTTGCTGGAAATCTAGAAAAGCCGACATTCACACGCTCATATGTATGCACGCGCACACAGCTTTCATTTTCATCAATATCTTTGGGGTTTGTGTGCATGTAAGACAATCAACCCAGCAAGACAGCTTCATTTCCTCCCTCAAAGCAGACACGTCTATCCTTCATCATTTATTTACTCTCCCATTTCTCTCTTTCAGAAGAGTAGATCAACCCTCAATCTTCATCTTCATCATCATCATCACCATCATCATCATAATATCTCTCCATCTGTCGTTCACAGACAAACACATACTCAACTCATGCACGTTCTCTTTGTCTTGAAGAATTAGTCATTCCTGTGTATATTTTATCATCACGCTTAACTTTAAAAATCAGTTGGGGGTTTCTTTGGAAACTTTCCTAACTTAAGTCTGTTAAGGGCCAAATTTAGATTTCAATGAAGAACTGAGGATAATGGCCTCAAAAAACACTAAATGTAAATTTAGGAAGGTTATGTAGTTTTAAGGGACTTACACGTAAAAAAAAGAAAAAATCATTACCTCAATCGAATCGACCCCACTTCTATAGAAAAACAAATGTACGCGTTTATATTTTCACCTTGTCTCTAGTGGTATGTTGCTGTTCAGTGCCCAGGTATTGTGCGTCTGCCCGTTGTCATCCTGTCCAGCTTTGTTCCCGGAGTCCAGTGGCTGGCATCGAGCGGGAAGCGTGCTCCTCTGCACCAGCTCTGGAAGGGGGGCCGGTGCTGGACGGGCGCAGGTGCAAGCGTGGGGTGGGGGAGGCGGAGGGGGCAGTGGTCGAAAGGTGAACTGAGCCACAGGGCTGGAAGGTAGATCTTGATAGGAAAAGAAATGAAAAAGAGATTTAATTATAATATTTAATGATAGTCTTCGAAGTGTCCATTTCCTGAGAGAGAAATGGATCCTTTTAAAAATCCTTCTCCCGTTTCTTGTACAGACTCTATTTTCTTGTCAAACTCAAAAAACCTTTAGTAACACTTCACTTTGCAGCTATTCTTTATGCATTTTAATGCCCTACAGCTTGTAATCATTTGTATGGCCTCATTTATAATGTATATAAAAGTATAATGCATTATAACACATAATCAGCATCCAATTTGCTGAGTTATTGAATGTGTTATCATGTGCATTGTACTGCATTAAACTCTTTAAATATGAATCCACAAATAGGTACTGAAAATGGCTACGAACAGGGTACAAATTGGCATCTTTTTCCTTTACTTTTTCTTAAATATGCTATATAAACTATTATCTAACAAAAAGACTGACTAAAGATTATCAAAGCTTGAAATGAAATTAGTTTTGTGATTGTGAAACCTGTGATTTTGGCCTGTCCCACCACTCGTCTATCCAACAATAAAAATCATACAATATCAAAGTTTTACCTAATGTGTTAAATTGATAATCAATTAATTGTTTGATCATTCCATAAAATTGTCATACTAAGGAAGTTTTATCATCCTTTCTAAAACACATAAAGACTCAAGTTTGTAAACAAACATTAGCCCACTGGGCACATTTGTTGAGCTCAACAATTGAAGCCTACAACTAAATATGATTAAAATTACTAAAGCAAATACTTTTCTTTTATTCATGGGAAACATAACCTGAGAAATGCGTTATCGAAAGTAGAATTTATTACTAATATTTGCTGAAAGATGCAAGTACTACATTATACACAGTATATACCCCAAGAACTACATTACAACATTATAAGCATATTAAGACAAATATATTACTATATATAAAGAATTCAGACATTAAATATGTAATTATTTATATAGCTTATCTTTATAACAATTATCTTGAAACCGCATAATTCGCATAGGCTTCAAGTGTTGTTACTTAAACTTTTTTCTTTCAGTGGTCTTATTATCTTTGCAAAACAACACATTCTACTTAGATACTTAAGCTTAAAGCTTGAATTACAACAAGCTGAATGGTCCATAAAAGCATCAGAACAAGCGTCCACAAGTGTCTGCATCTGACACCACAGAGAAACTCCATCTGATGTTGCATCACCTGGACACATGCTGCGTTTTCCCATCATTTTATCTTCCCTTTCATTTAAAATGAAGCTTAGGGTCTTATACCTTCTGCTGAACTAACCCTGCTGAAAAAAAAGGATATACTCACACACACACACACGTACAAAAGCGTCTGTTCCTTCCCTTCTAATTCCATTTTGCTCTCAGTGGGTTTATTAACTGTCATTTTGCATTATTGACACACTGTTTGACACACTGTTTTCCTAATGAATGTTGTTCAGGTGATTTGACGCAATGTATTTTGTTTAAAGCGCTATATAAATAAAGGTGACTTGACTTAACTTGACTTTATCTATCTGTTTTAGTGAGCTAGAGATTCTCTCTTTGTTATTTTTTTCCCTTCCCTTTTTGTCCCTTCATTTCATGCCTTTCACCCAATCTCTTCTGAGAACCAAAATTACTTCCTAATCTGAGAAGAACACTTTCTATTTGGAGATTTGGCAAAGATGCACATAAAACACACACATATGTCCACACAAAGCTCTAAATTTCAATCTGAATGAATGGACCCAGACACAAAGAGAGCAGCCAAAATAAATTCAATTAGGAAACTTCACTCTTAAAGCTCAAGGATTACATTACATAAGAGGTCTTTTACTCCCTCCATCACCTCAGAAACTAGATAAAATCCACTCAAATTAACACTCTTTATAAACTATTTTGCACTTTCTAATGCAAAGCCACAGAGCTGATGTGATTGTGGGCAAAAGCCGCAAGAAGCATGGTGGTAGAACTTTGGGAATCCACACACACACACACACACACACACGCACGCACGCACACACACACACAAACCTCCCAAAACTGTGCACTTGATTTAAGATCACCCAGCAAACACCTCTCTCTTCCTGAAATCACTTCTCCATTATCTAATGCACTTAGAACTGTGCACTGTATTTCACTTGGCTGTGGAGTTGAGAGCGAACAGCATTGATTTAGATTGGATTTGTTGATTAAATTAAGTCTCTGATCTATGAGAATGTATGATGTTATAGACAGTGTAAATGCACATTGGTTTGAATGGGAATAGACCTCTGAAGATAATGTAATCAAAGCACCATCCTTCATCGATCCAGCGGCGAATAAAACACAGAGACATTTCCTTCTTATACACCAGCACGCACAAATACACACATCTATCTATGTTCTGTCTACCCATCTGTCTATCTCTGGACATTCTAGACATATAGACATTATTTTTATTACACAAAAGGTTATTTCAATAATTTTATATGCGACAAGAGAATGTAGAAATCATAACAGAGTATGGAAGTTGTGTGGCTATTAATTTAGAAAAAAAATATACAGTTTAAATGAAAATAAGACAAACTTCATAATAAAAAAGAATGCTGGTTAGATATTCCATGGAACAACAACAATGCAGCTTCAGTTATAACCAGTTTATCATCCCATTGGCTATTAAACAAGAAAAATCAAAGGGTTTGTGCACATAGTCTGAAACAGCTTTTGAAAAGGCCTACAGCATTTTTGTATGAATAATAATACACATACTGTGATCATCTGTAGTCCTGAGATTAAAAAAGGAGTAATACTTTAAAAGTAGATCAGAACCAAATGGAATTAAGACAGAATATGAAAATTAACCCCTATGGCTGATTATTTATCCATTATGCATTTCAGACTATCGTTAGTCAAGATTAAGTAAACCCATACCCCCTCCAAAATAATTCACTTAAACTGCTCACTTTTATGCATGAAAGCATACAGCTGGCACAGCTATCATTACATCCACACAGAGCTAGCGTATGATAGTCCATCCGACACATACTACTGAAAGAAACACATCCGATTTCTATGAAAAGAGCTTTTAACATCAACTACAGATCTTTTTTTTAATGCATAAAAAAAAAAATATATATATATATATATATTTTGTCATTAGGAATGCTGTATATATATATATATATATATATATATATATATATATATATATATATATATATATATATATATATATATATATATATATATATATACAGCATTCCTAATGACAAAATAAAAGACTGCCCAATCATACACACATACATAATGAACGTCACAATAATGAGACAACACTATGATCAGTCTTGCCGAGGTGCAGAGCTAATGTGAAGTTTTGTGTGTTGTGTGTGTGTGTGTGTGTCGCTAGGTTGGTGTCAGTGTCACAATTGTTTCTTCAACCCTGTCTTTTTGAGATGCAGTGTCACGAACAGAGCAACGGTAAAACTGCTGCTAACATAAAAACAGACATAAACAGAGAAAACCCAGCGTTCACGTTGGACTAACACACATAAGCACTAATACATAAAATCAAACAGACACGCACTCATGAACGCACACAGCAAAGGACCATTAACCTGGCTGTCTCCATGGCAACAGAGCTTGGCCCTCATAATCCAGTGCAGAAACCTTTGACTGAAAGTGGCAAACATACACACACTTATTTAAACGTGTGTATGACACTGATTGCACTGAAGACACCTGAATACAGAGCTATATAATTCATCCTCGCCCTATAAGCGCTCTGCACCTTTCTCTAGAACTATCTAATCCTTCCTCTCTAGCTCTTATTATGCAATGCTCTCTCCGAACCGATACAAAAACCAAGAGAGGATCAAGTTATCAAAAAATAATGCGAGGTAATGTGTGTGTGCATGAGAGAGACGGTGGAAACCTTATAGCCATAAAACTGTTATTAAATATCCCTCTTACTACAAAATGACTTTAAGAAAATCAATCTGTTTCACTTATGGAAATTCACAGTTCCATCTCGACCCCACAGCCGTCTCCTCAGATACATGACACCCTCCACCACCCTCACATCCTCAAATCTTCATCTGTCAGAGAGGACACCTTATTATGACACATGTTCGATAGATCCGAGGCAAATTCTGACAAACATCCCTCGTTTCACTTTACACGCCACAAGACGGATTGTGTGCTTGAAATTATACCCCCATTTAAAACTTGAATCGATGGCTTAATCCCAAGACTCTGCCATATATTTTTTAATAATCTGTTACTAGACTTTCAACATATAAATTCTGCATTTTTTTTCATCATAACTTATCATAACAACAGGCTTCTAAAATCAGAGTTTCAAATAAATAAATATATATATATATTTGTAAACTATAAAACTACAATGCAAAAATCTCGCAGATAGCATACAATAACTATTCGTGGGGTCAAGATTTTGACATTCAATTCAAATTTGTATACCGCTTTTCACAATGTTTATGTTTCTACATTATATTTAGCAATAGCTTATCACTAGTGATTATCTCAAGTTGATGTACATATGGCAGAAATGTATGGTAAAAATCAAGCAGTAACTTAATGAAGTGAAAGTCGTATAGTAGCCCATACTCAGAATTGGTGCTCTGCATTTAACCCATCCAAGTGCACACACACAGCAGTGAGAAGTGAACACACACCACTGCTACAGTGTACGATAAATAAAGTTATTGTCAAAAAAAGTGGCGGCTAGTGATCGCATAAACAAGTCGTCAGGAATTTGAATCTTATTCTGTTATGGCTCTACGTCACAAAGTAACACGTTTGCATAATGTCTGCCTGCATTCTACTGCATTGTGTGACTAACAGAAAATTTTGTAAGTGACTGAATAGAGAAATGCAACCAGCCCTGCTGTTTATTTAAGAGTTTATTTAAAATTTTAATGACACTGAAGTAAATTAACAGATTTTTATCATTAGTTACTAGTATTTCAAAAGTCAAAAAACAGAATTGTAAAAAAAAAAAAAAAACAAGTAGATGATTTATTTTCTTTATTACTTTATTTCATGAAGTGTAACATTCAATTCTCTCTCTCTTCCTCTCAGTCAGGCTCAACAGGGACACATTTCAAGGGCGCACCGCTGGCTTTAACTGAGCTTTTATCTTTGTTTACCCTTACCAGCTGGTCTTGTTCACACATCATAAAACACACACATACAAACACATACCACACCCTGCAAATATAGCACCTTGTGGGGAAATTTTTGTAATTAAATGTAAACGTACTTGCAATGATTGTTTTCTATTTAATTATTTTCGGATTGATTGACACCACTGATCTGCGCACACCACAAAAAAATCTAAATTTCACACTTGAGGCTCTGGCATATTAACAACTCGTGGAAAACTGCTAAACAAAGAAACATCTGCTGTGAATCCCAGTGCAGGGTGTCTGCGATGGGTTTCGGCACCACATCTGCTGCTGCTGTGAATCATTCTCTGATCCCTCTGTGATAGTCTTTGACTCTACCTTTACCGCCGTGACTTCTGCCGTGAAACCTTATAGATGCTCTCCCACTGCCACCATGGTACCTCGGAGATAAGGTCTACCTTGGTTTTATACGTGCTGATATATCAACTACCCACATGCCTGCTGGATCATTCTCACTCAGCTGCTCTTCTTTTATGCTTAAGTCACATCTGTTTTTATGCAGTCTAACAACCGGCCGCTGGAGCAGGAGGCCCCTGGAGGGACCTTTGCCGTCCAAACTCTCCCACAATAAAACTTTACAACTGGACATCCCTCCTATTTTATCTACATCAGCCCTGTGCTTTATTTTCACACCTTGTATCTGTCTATCCATCCATTTTTTCCTTCCCTTACTGTTGCAGTTGTTTGTCCTTGTTTGTCCAAAAAACATTTCTGCTCCAATTATAGGCAGATCCCTCACTGAAAAACGATCCTGAGCTCAAGAGAGTAAATGAACTAAAAAAAAAAGAATGAAAGAGGGAAAATATGTATGTGTGTGTTTGTGTGTGCACGCATGTCTATAAATTTCTGGATAGATTCATTGCTCTGTTTTATAGTGCTCTATTCATTGAGCTTATCAGATACGACACAGTCTATTTACAACAGACTTTATCACACGCGCGCACACACATGCGCACACACAGCACATACAGTAAATCTTCTGCCAGTTATTCGCTTCCCTGCCATATGTAGAACTCTAAATGTCTCTGGAAAAGAAATCTTGATGGTCCAAGAGCTTGTTATACCCGCCACCCTATGTCTTCCTTCTCCAACCCTTCCTCTATCATTAAATTCAGCATTCTTTAACGCCATTTCTCTCATCTATGTATATGTGCACGTGTGTGGTATACACCAGTCCAGCCTTCAATTCACAAGCTAATCCATTAATTAGTTGCATGACTAACTCACCCACCTCGGGAGGCATCAATCAAACACAAACACACATGCACATGTGGACAGACACAAACACCCACAGGGATGAAAAATGAGAGATGAAAAATGTATGTGGGAACACACAGATCAATTCGCAAGCTATTTACAAATCTGCTTGAAAGAAAGTGTGTGTTTGTGTGTGTGTGTGTGTGTGTGTGTGTGTGTGTGTGTTTCAGTCATATTAAGTATTCCAAACAAACCATTTCAACCTCCTCCACACACCCCAACCCCAAGAGTCTCCCATAATGCTTCAGGGCAGGTGACGCCCCCCCAATCTGAAGGACAGAATGTTGAGTATGTGTGTGTGTGTGTGTGTGTGTGTGTGTGTGAGAGAGAGAGAGTGAGAGAGGATGGACAAAGGGGAATAATGGATGGGGTGATTAATTCCTCTCTCTCTCTTGTGACATCTTTTGAGAAAGCCTAACAGATGTGAACATAGATAGCAAAGATGCCCTCACTTGTTGCGCATGGTAGCCCGATTCATAACATATGCACAGTTACCCCGCTGACCTACATCTTGTTACTGAGGTAACATATTTTTCTGGGTTACCTTAGCTCATCCCAGACATTGTTTATTTCATGGTGCTTATAAAACAGCTCCTTGTTGGCGACTCGCAAACGTGACCTCAAAAAAATCTCAGTGTGAGTGATTAAGTTGCAAGTGTATTCACTAGGAAACAAAGCCAACGGTGGTTACCGACTCTGAGCTGTCAGTTGTGCGACATACATATGCATCAGGTGCAGTGTCAAAACACCTTATCACAATGACATCCTACAGCAGGGTGACCTGGAGGAGTTCTGGGAGAAATCTGTGCTTGTGTGTGTGTGGCGTAATGGCAGATAAAGTGACACACTTTAATGACAGGACATTTAATGAGGTGACAGGAAAATGACATGCATTATAAAGACCCCGCTCTAATAGAGATGGGACGGGCGCTGACATACACTCACCCACGCTTGCATGCGAATGTGCATGGAGGAGTTTTTCTGAACCTCGGGAGAGAATTACACAATCATGGTTTGTCAAATAACCTTTGTACTCACTTTTTTTTTTTACTAAAATTGACAGATGATATAGTTTGAGTGAAAGCGCTGGTCTGGTTATTTTGTGTGATTTCCCCTTTGACAATAATGACCTTTAATGGTTTAAAAGGAACACATCAAGTAAAGTGGCAAAAAATGTACTTTTAAAGAAAAAGGAAATAACAGGAAATCGCTTTGTAATTACTCTGGAAAGCACATCTGCATCTTCGGTGACTGACTAAAATGATTTTGATGGAAACCAGTGTGTGTAAAGATTTCTTTCTTTTGGGTGAGTTACTGTATAAAAGCAAGAAGTGAATAATTTGTGTGTTTATGTCTTAGTCTGTCTGGCATATTTAAAACATTACGATGCAAATAAGTTCATAAGCTATGAGGATGAGTCACTTGAGCTTGTTGAACGCCGGCAAAGATTCTAAGCTCATGTTGTTGAAAAAATAAAAATAAAAAAAGGAATATTTTTAGTAAATCCAACCACCATCCTTCAAATCAGCTCTTTAAAACCCAAGCTACACCGTTCCCTTTCACATTACCTTCAAAGCACCTCTCCGACAACACTGCCAAAACACACACACACACACAGTGAAATTATGACAGTCCTTAATGATTAACCAACAGGAGAGAGAGAGTGGCAAAGGTAAAGAAGTCATGTCAGAGAGCGTTAAAACTTATTAATTGCTGTGGAGTTTGAGCTAAATAATGCACTTGGCCTTTCACAGTCACTTAATTTATGATGTGAAGTGCAACCCCCTTCCTGCCATATTTCAGTCTTTACACACACACACACAGACACACACACACACACACCAATGTACATTTAAAAAGAACCCTAAATAATGGATAATAAATTATGATTTATTATTGCACACACTCATAATCTACACAAATAAACTCGCTCGGTGTAATGCAGTTTTATTTACTAATTAAATTGTGATCTTGTTAATATTATTACAACAATAAATGTAATAAGTTAATAAAAATGTATGATGTGAAGTGCAACTGTCAGAAAAAAACAATTAAGGAATAAAATATGAAAACTGTCTCACTAACATGTCCATTATCAATGAAAAAACATAGATAGATAGATAGATAGATAATGTATGAAAATATGATGTGTGTGTATATAAACAGAAACATACACATGTATGAATACTATAAACATTCATCTAAACACTGCTGACATAAAAAAACTAAAAAACTAAATAAACAACCAAATTACACACATACATACAATAAATACCTGACACACTGTGTGAGGTCTTTTCTTTTCTCTCTCTAACATAACACATCGGCCAAATACTTACCCCTGACATTAATTAATCAAACCATCAATCAATTAACACAATAGGATTAACAAGCCTCAGGAAAGGATTTACACATGAATATATAATGACTCTCTCTCTTGTGCTGTCTTTCTGTTGCATGCTGGGAGTGGTTGTGTTCAAGTCTGGCATGTGTGGGAGAGCGGTATACTGGGCTTTCTGAGTCTCCTTTCCTATTTCTTCTTCCTTCTACTCATCGGTTGCTAAATATTCATATACTTCGTTTTTTCAGTTGAGTAGCACATAGAGCCCTGCCAAGTGCCTGAGAGGTTTTATGCGTGGCATCTGTCCCCATGGGGCGGGGGGATGCCACCTCTCTCCCCTAGTAACAGTTCACGTTTGTGCTGCAGGCAAGTTCCACAGGAGGACGTGCCCTCAGCTGTCTGTTATCAGAACATGCATTTGGCATCAATTATGAAAAAATAAAATAAAATCTATTTTCGAAAAATGATTCGCTGGATAGCCCACACAATGTGCCCATCACAATATCCAACAAAGCAGCTTCTCATTGGCAACCAAGCTGTAGTGAGAGTAATATGATTAGGAAAAAAAAAAGCAGTCAAAATAATTGTAGGAGACTGTAAGAATGGAGCACTGTTGGCGGTTTCTTTTTGGAGAAAGATTCTATATTTATTAGGACTGTCAATGTTAACGTGTTAATGCATGTGATTCGTTAAATATATTTAAAACTATTCTTAATACCATTAACATCTATTCAATTTGACGTTATAGCTGTTTCATTCAGTTCTGTGTGATTTCTAAAGACTGATCAGGACCTGCAGGGCTGATTGGAGCTGATAGGAGAGCGCAAACAGACAAAGGTCCCCAGTGGAGCACCCGTAAATCTGGAAATGATGGAGAACCATTTTATGGGTAATTAATTTATAAATGAAACCCAGACAGGACATTGAACAAAAGTAAAGTAATTGTCCTTCTTTGTATGGTGGAATTTATACATCATCAAAGCTCAACATGTGAAATATGAATCCATCAGTGAACCACTGCCTTTTGTAGTACAGGCTTAATTAAACTGTGTTCTTGGAACTGAAAATGAAATCAATTAAACACTGTAATTGATTGACAGCCCCAGTATTTATGTTTTGGACTAACGAGGGATAGATAAAACATCATTTTTGAAAGGAATTAGAAATGTTTCCTTCAAACTTCAATAGCTTTTAATAAATAAACTTTATTAGTTTGAAAAAAGCATAGACGGGCAGACAAACAGTTACTGTTGTGCATGGGTTACATGGAAATCCAATTTAAAAAAGATATTTATTTATTTATTTTAATAACAGTAATAAGTTTACTCTTGATGAGCCAGTTGTGTGCGTGTTAGAATTGTCTACCACACTGACAGCATAAACATGAATCTTCTAGCATGAATCTTGGCAGCATGTTACACACTTAACATGTCACATCCTGGAAGTATCGGCACATCCCTACTATGGAAATGTGCGACGTAACTAACAGCCTCCTCATGCGTGTGCACACACTCACTGCCAATAATGACCTGAAGTCATGTCGAGTCATGTTTATTTATAAGGCACTTTGGGTCAGAAGTTGAACTCTCACAAAGCCCAGCAGCAAATTTAAATCAAGTGTGATTTAAAACCAAGGAAGTGTGATCATGCTCACTGGTTCTTTTTCCAGTGCTGTGGACAGTTTAATGCATCTTTGATATCTCCTGTTGCATCATTAAAAATGGTGAGAAAAGGAAAAATAGGGAAGAAGCAGCAGTGATGATGCTGATATTTAGAATAATAGCTCCATTAGGAGATGCTCGGTCACATGCCTCACAACACCCGCTGGCCACATGTGCTAATGTTTCGTGCTGAATATCCTCCAGACCACAGTGTGATGATATTAATGCACAAGATGAAAAAGCCTTTAGGAAAGTGTTGTTGGTAGAGCTGTAATCTGGCCATAAAAGTTAGGCCCGACAGGACCCGAGCAAGCCGGAGCGCAAGCCTGAGCCCGGCCCGAGCCCGCGTAAAATGATAGAAATTAAGCCCGAACCCGACCGAACCTGTCGGGTCCCGACAGGTCCCATCGGGTTCGGGCAAAGATCTTCAGCTCTAGTTGCTGGAGTTGGACTGACATAACACACACACGTGTGGGTATGCCTGTGTGTGTGTTCAAGAATGGACCGCCTTGCCAAGTATCTGCTATGGAAGGAAGCCAGAGTTAAATCTGGGCCATGGTGCCTCTCCCTCTCTCTCCCTCCTTTAAGTGTCAGCTGTACGGAGTAGACACTGCGCGTGTTTTCTGTGATCAAAACAATGGGAACACGTGTTCTGTCTCTCTCTCTGTGAAAGGGAAGATTTTCTCCATCAAATGTCCTTCCAAGTACAGTGACAGACGGAGCAAAAAGTGAAGGCTAAAGGAAGAAGGGATAATGTTCCGATAAGGAAGAAGAAAATGAGAAAAGATGGACAGAATAGGTAAAGTGACAACTTTAGAATGTTAAAACAATGACTCACCAGTGATGTGTCTTTAAAGGGATAGTGCACCCAAAAATGAAGTGCACTATGGCCATTTATTCACTCTCATGTCTTCTTGAACCTGTATGACTTTCACTCATCTCTATAACGCAAAATTAAAATGTAATCAAAATTAAATCTGAATTATTGGGCATTTTCAAACTGGGATAGGTGGTTTTTTTGTGTCTGTGTTTTTTTTTTTAGAGCAAACTGCTATTTTCCTTACAATGAAAGGGAATGATGACCATGTGTGTCGAACAAGTGAATAAAATCTTAACATTAAATTTCAGTCTGTACATCCCACAAAGCTCTCATACAGCTTCATAAAACTTGAAATATAGTGCAAATATAATAAACTGTAGTATAGAATACTTTTATGGTGCTTTTGTTGTGCTTTTTGTCCTTGGTGGCAGGCTCTAGTCCCCATCCACTTTCATCGGATATTCTCACTGGTTAGAGCTTCTCAAACAGGGAGCATGATTACTTTATTTATTTGCTATATTTACTAAAATAGAGCTCTAAAATACTGTGTAGAACTGAGTTTTGTTTTATGGAATACTGAAATGTATTAATTGTATAAATTACAGAAAATAGAAGTACACACAGGTTAAAATAAGATTTGAAAACAAAACTAGTGGCATTCTGTGGCATAGAACAAGGGGACTTTGAGTTAAAATGGTTGAGAACCACTGCCCTTCTTCAAGGAGACAACATGAGGGTAAGTAAATTATGACAGAGTCTTTATTTTTGTGTGAAAAATCATTTTAAGAGTGAAAAGCAATAGGTTTACAAAATAGAAAAAAGAAAAAGATGCTGTGAAGTCCTTAAGGGAAACCAGTGAAAATAAAAGGAATGAAAGTGCGTTTGAAAAGGGATGAAGAGAGAGAATCAAAGATGATGAACTTCTGTCTTTCAAGAGTTTTGTGAAGGGAAATTTGACACAGCCCATTACACAGGAGAGCTGCATTACGCTGTGGAAAACAAATATTCACAAATGTAGAGATGAACTGGGCTCTCATGCTAGCCTTTCCCAAATCTGAGTGTATAATTCCCCAAAAATGATTTTCACCGCACTTTGTATTTATGTGTCTTAAATAGTTGAAACTTATCAGTATGAAATGTTTAGGTTGTCTAAAGGTAAGATTCTTTCAATGACAATAAATATCTTAAATCCCAGATTATAACACAATTATACTTTCCAATACACTAAGCAGCAGGGTGCATTTGATTGGATTTATTTTTACTATTGGAAGGACTTGATTAACTAGACCTATACTGTATGGTGCTATACTGTATATAACATCCAACTCCCACATGTTTGATTTAGCAAGTGAGGACACTCACAAGCAGCAGAAGCGAAATGGCACAACCAGCAATAGGGAGGTAAGTATATAACATAGCTGCTCATTGAAATGCATTGAAATCACAGGATTTGAAGCTTTAATGATGGCAAAACTTTTCTTTCATTAAATCAAAGAACTGGATAATTAATCCAAAAAAAGAATGCAATTTAGGCTGTCATACTTAAGACTTTCATGAAAATGTCAAGTGCACTATTCCATTTGAGTCTACTCTTGATATTTTAAAATGTTTCATTTAAGTGATTTTTTGCAGTTAAACACTGTAACCAATTATAGTCATGCCTTATGCTCTTGAATGCAGTGGTGAATCAGAGGGGTTTAAATTACGCTAAAGCACCATGACACACCAAAATGACATCAAAGACAACTGTGTTGTTGCCTCGTGTCGCCTACATCAGGGCCAAAAACCTGTGCTTGAACACACTGCAGACTATAGAGCATCACAGTCCCGCCCACAGTCCGAGAGAGCTCTGGTGCCGGAAGTAAATTTCCCATTCATTTCTCCCATTGACTTTTGGAGAAATCCGTATCTAAAGAGTTTTAGAGCATGTGTGAGGATAACCAGCTACGGCTGAACTCATAAGCATATAACATATAATTTCGAGTGAAAAAATTATGAGAAAATCCAAAAAAAGTCAAAGGTACAAGACTGTGTACATATTTTCATTTCGAGCGCAGGAACTACTCATCCCATAAACAGTGAATTTTATTTTATATAGTGAATGTGCAGTTATAGCAGTTCTTTCAGTATTAATCGTGTAAATAAATAGTGTTTTATATAGGTATTGTGTATTGATTTGTATATTTATCATCGTGTACTTTATATTGTGTGCGTCTGTGAAAGTGGTTAATGATAACGTCAGCAACATGGTGCAGTGCTTTGTACCTGACTGCAATCACCGCTCAGTCGTCACCACATGTCGTTGCCATTACACAAATGTTCAGTAAATGCACAAAAAGGTATGCCTAGGCTAAATATTGTTTTGACAGTGGCAAATGCTTGATATGACTCATACCATATGAAGGCTACAGTAGCCTAGCTAAAGTGGATGATAATGCTAACTAAAGTTACCAACCTCCCTGCAAAACTCTTATGGCAGCCAAGGAGATCATGGTTGCACTGATAATCTACCGTGCAAAAACGCAACACAGGTTTTTACTTTATTTTATTTTTTTATTAATGATCTTCAGTCTTCACGGACCTTCACGGGGTTTAACCAGACGGTTACACACGAGCTCCACCAATCAGATGCATCACTGTGGGATTGTGGGATTGTTCAGGATTGTGGGTAATGAAGTACTTAGCCAAGACATCGTGAATAAAAGGCATTTATATCAAAACAAGGTTAGTGCCCCATGAACCTTTGGCGTTTATATGAGCATATACTATCGCTTAGTACAGCCGTAGCTGGTTTTAAGTCTACCATGTATGGTTACGTTTTTATGGCTTATACCCCAAATGTCAATGCAGAAATTGCATTTTATTTTTACTTCCGGCACCAGCTGTGGGCAGGACTGTGATGCTCTATAGCCAACGGCCAAATATCACAAGTTCTGCGTTTTATAAAGGAGGAACTGTCTATACCAATACCACGAGGTAACAGTAGCCTACATTCATATTCCAAGAAGTGAAACCAAAACTAGGACTGTGATATAACAAACAAAGCAGCACTTCTTACAATTTTTAATTTTATCAATGTTCATCAGTTGGTCTTCACTTTCTTTGTTCCAGCTGGCTATGTTGTACTGAAAATATTTGCATTTTAGAATGTTCAGGCAAGTTGTAAAATTAGAAGAGCCATCGTTGTTTGATTTTGTCACTTCCGCTTTTCTTGTGGTACACTGCTTCACTAAGATGAACAGCGCATCAAAAACAGTGATCTCTACTACAGACTTCCCTACACCCATTTAAAATGCTCAAAAAGCTGCCAACAGCATCTTAAATTAGTCAAGTGTCTAAAATGACTCCCTTTTGTGATCAGATTCTTACACAGATGAATGAGGCAAAAAATATATGCTATGCTGTAAAAAAGCCTATGTCAATTAGAAATGAATTACAAATATACTTTGTAATACCAGAGATGGCTTGAAGAACACACATAAACTATATATGGTTGCATTTGAGTGTTTATTGTCTTCATGTTTCATCATTCAGAACTTTTCTATCTTTTTCTTTTAATTATTGTTCAGCTGCAGCAATAGCTGGATGCCTGTCCATATTTGGGATTTCCTGGAATGTCAGTTCTATTACTCCTGTAATGCATACAGGTATCTGGATTTTCTGCTATAGGTCACCCTCCAGCTTCCAGTATGAATGAAACAGACTATTTGCCATCCTAATTAATTGCCATCCATCCTATTTTAGGTAAAAATAAGAAACATATAAATTCTCTCAAAAGAAATTTGAAATAGAAATATGATAATCGTTGCTTTTCTCCAGTATACAAAATTGACCATCAGAACCATACCTGAAAATTGTGGTTAAAACAAATTAAGTATACATTGAACCATGGGCTAACTGTTCTTCTGCATCCCAACTAGGCAAATATACGTACACAGCACACTGCCAGCCAGAAACATGTCAAAATGCTTCCAGTATAATCAGCAAGTACAAACAGAGTAAATTAGAGGTTTAATGTGGAGCACATAGCTTAGGTTATAATAATAGGAACATTAGCAGGAGTCCCAAACTCAAGGCATGGATGGTCAGTGAGCTCAAACTGACCAGCAAAACTCAAACAGCATGTGTAATGTTGATCTGTGTAAAGACAAATGAATGACAGCTTCAGTGATTAGTGGAAGAGTGGAAGAGCACTAGCATTTTAATTACTAATGTATGTAAAAAAAATAATTATATAACAGAGTTCTTATCTGGTTTTGTTAATGTTGCCTTTAAAAATAATATAGCATATATAGAATGTAGTCACCCAACAAAATACATTTATTTTAAGGTAAATTGTATAAATTGAAAAAGACAATTGTAATATCAAGGGAAATAACACCAATTCCTTAACTAATGTCATGAAGCCATATGGAAACAGTATAATATTACACACACATCCCTGTACAAATGGACAAAGTCATGCATATAGAGCAGACATGTAGTGTATGCATCACACGCGTTAAAAGAAAAAGAGGCAGAAATAGAGAAGAGGGGTCTCAAGAGCTGACAACCTGCCTAACAATGAAAGACTCCCACCTACCAGTGCTCTGTCTTCTGCCTGCCATGGGTCTAGAGTGAATAATCTGCCTCTTACTTTATCTTGATTCATATTCACTCATATGTATAAGTCTCATTTACTAATGTTATGTTTGTTTTTTTCATATTATTATGTATATTTATTCATATCCACACATATACATCTCACTTATTTATTACCGTTATCATTCCCCCTAATATTGCCTTTTGCATTGTTCTTTATACTAACGAGTGCTTTGGCAAAACAAACATGCCATGATTTGTCATGCCAGTAAAACACATCGTAACACTGAAAGGAACGCAGAGAGTGAGAGAAAAGCAGAAAGACACAAAAAAAAGGTGCCTCGGGGAGAGTAAAAAATGATAATGTAAAAAGTACAAACTGTACCAGTGGCAGATGCTAAGAGGGAAAGGATAGAATAAGAGGAAGAGGATGAGAGATAACTAAGCGGTGTCTGAATGGAAATGGACAGAATGCAGAGCAGAGGGACGATGCGGAGAGAAACACAGATAAACAGATTGTGTGAGGGAATAAAGAGAGCATTTTTAAAAATGGTGTCTTAAAACATACAGACACACACATATGTGTGACAGAGGGAGAGAGAGAAAAAGAGAGAGAAAATCTTATCCATTTTCTCCTCACGATTTATTACATTTCCTGCTTCTGAAATGACAGGAGTAATTTTAAAATGTCTCATCGCACCGCTCTTCAGCACACCTACACGCATGTGGAAGAGAACAGTTCAAAAGGGATTGTTTCAGAGACTGTACTCGAGATTAAATCTGCAAAAACCTCATTAAAACTGACACTAAATGAGACTTCAAGAAGACGGGTCGGCCGTGTAAACATCATCCAAATTACACAGGTACTGAAACACGGTTTCTAAAATAGTTCACAGCTGCATATCTCCACTATAATAATAACGCTCTTTTGCTCAGCAAATACTCTCAGCATAAAAGTTTGAGCGGCGAACGTGTTCTAAAAGATAATTACGGGTGCCGGATGATTAAAGGCAGTGTCATTAGGAAAGATATCATTAAAACAGAGAGGAAGGACTGCTAGAAACCACATGTGTTCAATTAATAGGTTGAAGAGGTGCAGTGCTACAAACACACACACTGAAAGTTCAACTCATTCTTCTGTTTTTAATCATTAAAGATTCGGTTGAGCTCAGACAGGCCTCCAGGCTAGAAAAACACCTATCAAACTTTCACAATTCCACTGTTTTTCTGAACAAGGTAATAGTCTTGATGTATATGTGTGAGGGGAAACTGCATTAACTGTGGCCCGGCACACCAGAGCAAATAAATGCATGAGTACATGTTTGGACAGCTTGAACGGCATCCGATTAGGCACATTTGGTGTTGCGACTAAGAGTAGTGGTTTTGTCATCCTCCTTCTTCATGTATATAAATAAGCTTACCTAAAGTGCTAGTTTCTGTACAAGAAAACTACTTAGTGCCTTCATTATTGTACACTAACCCACCTATTCTGTGTTTTTGCTATATTAAATTCAGAGTAGTCTATAATACTAAGGGATGAAAAACAGAAATCTCCTTAATGTCAAAATCGGAAAGAGCCAGGTAATCTGCCCTTATGCGGTTAGTCTTATGTAAGAAACACGGATTGTTCTTTGAAAATTTGATTTTAAACAATTTTCATTTTTAAATCATTCTGTTCTCTCGCTCTCTTTTTTCCTCTTTTTTTTAACTCACTGGTAATTGTGTTACAAGCCCAGATGATTAACTGTACGTATGCCACCATCCATTCTATTCAAAAATCCTTTTAATGGTTCTCAGAATTTAGCCCTCTCATAAATCTCTGCATGTCCAAGAGATTATTCTCCAGACTGGAATGTTAGATTGTCTGCTGCAGGCCTCATCATTGCTTGGAGCTAAAAAAAAAAAGAAAGAAAGAAAGAAACACTAAGGAAGAGTTCAATCCATCATTAATAATAAGCACCTACACGACTTAACTATGAGCAATACAGCTGTTTATTAGTATTTTATTAATGGGCCTTTGACTTTAGCAGTTATAGATTTCTTACCATCGTGGTCACCTTGTAACCC
This sequence comes from Carassius gibelio, assembly GCF_023724105.1. Taxonomy (NCBI): domain Eukaryota; kingdom Metazoa; phylum Chordata; class Actinopteri; order Cypriniformes; family Cyprinidae; genus Carassius; species Carassius gibelio. The sequence goes on along the minus strand of NC_068375.1, from coordinate 31,224,467 downwards.
ACATATTCTCATCTGTTGCTTTTATGAGTGCTTCTGGGGCAAGTGACCCAGAATGTTCAGAAAGAGAGAGAGAGAAAAAAAGATCCATTTCCTGCTCCTCTGAAGGGCATATAGATTAATAATGTCAGCCGCGTCAGATGGTGCCACTTAGACTATCTTTCCAGTTATAGAAAATATATTTTCTAAATTTTCTAGTTTGACACACATTTCTGCTGCTACTGTACATAAAGAGCTATAGACATTTTAAAAGCATCTAATAAATGCATTCATAATAAGACAGCAACTCTTACCTCTTAAATATATGCATGTAGCGCAAATCAAAAGAATTTTATCATCCATCTCTCTGAGGAACAGGAAAACGTACATCATCTTTGCAACCGTAAACTCTTGCCCCACCCATCTATCTATCTATCCATCCATCCATCCATCTATCTATCTATCTATCTATCTATCTATCTATCTATCTAGCTATCTAGCTATCTAGCTATCCGATGGTTCGACAGCTCTGATGGCTGAACTTTAAATGACAGATGAAATTAATTCATAGGTGAAAATCCATCATTTCAGATCCGGAATCTATGCCACCTACAAGCATAAAGAATTAATGGCGTAATCTTACTGCAAGGCAGAGAGTGTGAGGGAGCAAGGATGAGAGAGAGGGAGGAAGGGAGAGATTTAATTTTATTCAAATTTGTACCTCGGACACTTTCTTCTCAGAGGATAAAGCAAAATAAATAAATAATTGAATATAAAAAATTAATTAATTAAAGAACTGAACAAATAAAAGCATATTTCTATCTGAATATGAAATAAAGGCATGCTATCAAATGAGAAGATGGAAAGAGAGAAAGAGAAAGGAAATATATCCGTGTTTTCTGTATTCATATGCATTAGTGGGAGTCATAATTCAATACAGAGGGGAGGTGTGACTGTGGTGTGGGGGGTATAGTTACGTGGACGGCGTATAGATATACATTCACTTTGCTGAGATGTGTGTGTTTGTGTGTGTTGCTGTGAGTAAACACTATGGCAGAACAACTGTTCTGTTAGTATAGTATAGTGAAAAATAATTACAGTTAAAGTTGCACACAACAACACACACACAGGCTATCAGAGGCAGACACACACACAAATGTTGTGGAATGACAGTGTTGGTAAGACACAAGAGTGCCTGCTTTGAGACTTGAAAGCCCAATGCATTTACACACTGCCGTCTTGAGGATTGACTGTTACATGAGCTAATCTATCTCTCACAAGAAACACATACCATCTTAAAAGAAAGTGTGGTGAACGGCTGTTCCCTCTTGCTCAATTTGTACTGCAGATGTATAGTTTTTCAATTCCTCCAGACAGTCATTGAATTAATTGTATTATTGTCTGATAATCACAGACCCTGCTTTCACCGCCGCACGTCTGTCTCAATTCAGTCACCTTTGACTTTCATTATAATCTCATTTTACCATTTCAAGACTCTGTAAATTAAAAACCTTTAGCATGATAATGAATTTACTGCGGGTGTGTAATCGGCAGTCTGCCGTCATCTGAAGATGAACTGCGGCATTTATCGGCTCTGGAGCCATGACACTGGCTGAACTGTGAAGGCGGGAGTCTGTGCTGAGACGAGGGACCTCGTGGCACCCGACAGGAAAAGACTCTTTTAGCACCTGCGACGGTTGGCGATCTCAAGAGACCCAGGATCACAGGTGCTGGGAGCTCTTATAAAGGCTATCTCAAATCTACAGTATACAGCAAGCAAACATTCGAGAATTTCTGAATATATGCATACGTGCTTTCCTGGTTTATTATTTTTTTAGAGAAGAGGAACCATTTTTACTCTGCTTCCCCTTGCTTATCTACACCTCATGATAAACTGTGTAATTGGCTTCACAGCGCATTTAATGACATCATCGATGGAGAAGCTTGATATTAAAAACCATATGAACTGATCCCGGATTTTAAGATATTTAAATGAAGAAAGCTCACTTCTCCTACCTGTTACACACACACAAAGATGTGCACACAATGCAGATTGGCCTTAATACGCTTGTCCAGCCTTTGTAATTAATTTTCATTTGCATCTATTGGATCAGGAGAAATTAATTAGATCTCTCTGGACACAAAGATGATATCCATACCACATCCATCTTTCTGTGCGAGAGCGAGAGAGCATGGTCGCTGCCCACTCAGAAGGAAGCCAAACATGATTCACTGAAAAGATTCTCTGAGGCCAATGTAAGTCTAGATGAAAAAAAAAAAAGGAATTCAATATGCCAATGCTTTCTTAAGGGGCAATATCATGTAACTTTTTTGTGCTTTTATAGCATTAGTCAAGGTTCCCTTTTTCAATGCATTTTGTTTAGCATTTGCAAATCAGTTATAATTGGTTAACCTCTGGTCTAAAATAGTGGGCACTGCCCTATTATAGGTGTTTGTTTGGGTTTTTTTTTGCTTTTTTGTAAAGCCTGTATTGTGACACATTCAGGAACAAATCCATGCAGACAAGGGTGGGCAAAATACTGTAAAAATTTGACTCTGTTATACATTTTGAATTGTCTCTATTGAAGTTTTGCTCATGTGATGCTGCAGTGCTGCACAGTTATGAAAATGTATCATTTTGATGTATTTTTAAGCCCAACCAGTTTAAACTTTCATGTGATTTTTATCCATGCAAGTCTAAGAAGACACAAATAAGAAAACTCAATTTGGAGGTGCATGATTTCTGTGCACACGCATCGATCTGTATCTGTTTTCTATTGTGTTTATTTGTACTATCGTTTGTTACTAGATTATTTGTTCATTCTTATTTTAATACTGTTTACTTGTTTTCAATAAGCTTGATATTCTTTTTTTTTTCTCTGTTCATATATAGTGTTTTTTTTAAAACAACCTTATTTCCAGCTAAAATAACTATATGTGACCTGTGCTGGCAAAAGGAGTAACAATGAGCAAATTTTCATAAATTAGTTAATTTTGTTCTATAAGTATAAATTCTCCATTAAAAGACTTTCAGAATGATGTATGATTTGTTGTAATTGGACGAAAAATGAATCGGCAAAGTCAATTCTGAGAATTCACCCTAATATGAAAGTTCTGTTATTCACTTAATGTCATTCTAAACCTGTGTGACTCTTCTTTTTTTATGAGAAACGCAGTAAAAGATATTTTGAAAAAACATTGATATGACAAGTATTTAGCACTTAACTTTTTTTTCTTTTTTTTTAGTGCTTAACTAATTGATATAACACTGTTTGAGCATTATCATACTGTCGGCGATCACATTTGAATTTATATTCTCGGCAGGCGCTTTCTTATCAAAGCGACTTTGATAAGACAGTGCATACATTACGTGCGTGGAAGAGAGATGTAGAGCAAAAAAGTAGATAGTGGATCCGAGTCAAGTACTACAGTTAAGACTAAAAAACACTACAAGCACCAACCTTGAGGTGTGAGGAAGGATTGTGGAGGAAACTCTAGATCTAGAGAAGTAAGAACCTTTTGTGTTGAGAGATGAAAGTGCTACATGACCAGATGTACCAAATCATCACCAAGACAATGGTCTGCTCCCGCAGAAGTCAAACAAATACAACCTTATGCAAAGTGTGTTTAACAATAACATAACCTTAATATGTGTGTGTGAATATGAGTGCGAGATAATGGAGTGTAGTTTACAGACCGAAGTAGTTATTAGTGCGCCGCATAAATATTGCATCACTGAGTAGCATAGAGAAAATGGTGTGTGTGTGTGTGTGTGTGTGTGTGCAGCAATACTAGGAAGTCTGTTTAACTGCGTGTGTATCTCCCTCTGCGGCAACTCTCATTAAAATTGTAAAGTCATACACTGATGAGAGCACTCTATAGAGTAACCCGCACACATGCATGCACAAAGAATTAAATATTTTTGAACATCATCATCATCATCACCACCACCATAATCTGGCTGACCTACAAAAAAAAACTGTGTTAAAATATAATATGTAATAATATAAAATAATCTTGTACCGTTCTCTGGCTCAGACTTGCGCTCTTGTTCCGTATCGGTGAGGGACAGGACAGAGTTCGCTCGGCTCGACAGGCAGGAACTGTGCTCTGACTTTACTTCCTGCATCCACAAACGCAGGGCGTGGTCAGGGGAGGCTCCGCCCTCAGATTCGGGATCGGAAGGGACACCAGCAGACACGCCTCTAGGGTAAGCAAGGTCCTGATTGGCCGCATGAAGCTCTGTCTGGAAATCAGGGAACCCGGTCTTGGAGAGGTCAGAGAAATCTGTGAAAATCAGAAAAGAGAAAGGAATGAATTAATGAAATGTAAAAGTTTTAATACACACACACACACACAGGCTAGTGGATTAAAGTTCAGAGCTGGAGTTGTGTACCGACTGCTGTGATTTCTCTCGGCTGGCTGAGAAACAATTTAGTTCTCTCTTCAGAGATGGAGAATGGCTTATAAAACCTCAAATAAATATTTAACAACAAAGAGCTCTGCTTTTAACCGCAAAAAATGTGAAAACCATTTAAATTCCCACATGAATCTCAGAGAGTGTAGGAGACATATGGGTTTACACACACATGCACACACATACACAGAACCTCAATGTGTGTGTGAACTAGCACTATTTTTCGCTCTCATTTTTACACTTACAGTACATTATTCTAGCATACACACTCTAACTACATTCTCTGAAGATTCTCCGTAGTAGCTTTACTGGCATTAGAAAAATATGTTTTAGATTGCCATAGCATTGATAACATTCAATGACAGTCATACAATACAGTTTAAAGGTTTGGGGTCAGTGAGATATTTCTTTAATTTACAGTTTATATATATTTTGATTAATGCATTCTTTCTGAAAAAAAAGTGTGAATTTATTTATAATAATAATAATAATTCTAGCATACATAATTTTTTAAACAGAAACAAAACAAAAAACCTTGTTGTCATTCATTCTTTTTTTCATCCTGTCTCTTCCTCTTTACTTCTCTTCTCATCTTATCATATCCTGACTTGTCTTTTTGGACTACTTAGGGAACTTTGCATTTTGAGCAAGTGTATACACATAGCACACTAAAATCTCTTTCTCTCTTTTCTCTCAATCCATCTTTTCATTCTTAATTTTGTCCCTTCATTTAATCTCTTCTCTTCCCCTCATATATTCTTTTTTCTCATCTCTTCTCTTCATTTGTTCAGGTAAAGGTTATGGGCTCTTGATATTTTTTTTTGGAAGTGTGCAGCTGTTAGTGTGTGTACAAGAAGTGTGATTTTTCAGACCTGTGTGTGTGTGTGTGAGAAGCGAGCTCTTTACTCAAGTGTCCTTAAGAATCCTCTCCTCTACCTCTCTGACTCCTGTCTCCGTGGCGACCCCACTCACTGCTCTCCCTGCTCTAATCATCTCAGTACTAATTGCCCACGATGCACTTCTCCGTCCTTCAATGAGAACATGACCCCCTGCTTCTCGGCCTGACCCACACACACATACACACTCGTCCACGAGCAGACATGGATGAAAAAGCCCAGGAAAGAGGAATTGGTGAAAGACCTTTCTTTAAATCTGTCTTTATTTCTCCTCCTTTCTCTCGCTCTGTCTCCAGTTCCATCTCTCTCTCTCTCTCTATCCATCGCTCTCTTTGTAAAGCTGTTTCCGTGGTAACTGGAACGGAATGTTTTGTTCTGCATGTACCATTTGAATAATTCCATTGAGGAAACAAAGAGCCTCACTGTAACCTGCTCAACCACCGCCCTTTGTATAATATATGCATATATGTGTATATATTGTACGTATGTATGTACATATCTATCTATCCTGATGTTGGACCCATACAGCTGAGAAGCTCTAAAAGTATTTTAAAGCAACTTGACAATTTTTTTGAATCACTGCTAAATGAATGGGCAGCATTTCAACAGATGGGGAGATGGGCAGATCCATATATATATATATATATATATATATATATATATATATATATATATATATATATATATATATATATATATATATATATATATATATATATATATATATATAATTTTTTACTTATTTAAAAAAAAAAAAATTCTCCAGTATGAGCATGAAGCTTCGAGAAATGCTGTGTGTGGAGTTGATAATTTGCAAAAGGAAACACACAGAGGCCATGCATTATTTTTCTGTCTTTTATTTTATTTATCTATTTATTTTATTTTGAGAAAACATGCCAACAAAAATATGTATGCCATCTGAATAACATCATTTATTATTAAGTATATATTTTTATTAATTATATATAATTTAATCATACATATTTAATAATGTACATAATACATATTAATGTAATAGATAATAATTATGAGTTTTAAAAAATATTATTAGTGTAATTTAGATGTTTTTTTTTTATAAATATATACAATAAATATATACCCTTAATGTATATTTTCAGGTGGCCAGAGGGTCCTGCAGAAGTAAGTTCTATTCAGCAAGAATACAAATGAAAGGGAACATTGCTTGTGTATGTTCTTTGGTTGCGGGGAATCCTTTAATTAGTAGAAAAATAGTTCACCCTTGGGACTCAGACCAGCAAAATTGCCTCCATGAATGTAGAAAATCAAAGACAGAAAAATAAAGGGTGAAATAAATTATATTATTACAATTCCTTTAAAATTTAAATTGTTAATCATTATTCAAAAGTAAAACATGCATCCCATTATTATTTAATGACAACAGTGTTTGATGTTTGGTGTGTGTGTGTGTGTGTGTGTCTGTTGATGGCTCATTTCAATTACCAGTGAGTGTTTTCAAAGAATCCTGTTCCTCACTAAGGAATCACACCATATAATCACTTTCATTAAAGAAAATATCAACAACATCAAACAAAACAACTCTGGAAATTATAATCTCCTTTAGATAATGCATCTTTTTATGCAATGTCGGATGCTCATGATAACAGCTCCAGTGCCCGTCTACTAACTGTAGAGGAACATTAATTATGTGTCTCTCGCACAGACACAAGGAAGCACGCACACATATCCTTGTTGAAATTTAGTTTGACATCCATTAAACGCTATTTGAGTATATTACAATATATTAATTAAGCTACTGTAAATATAAAATTCAACTATATACTGCAACAATTCTATTCCTAATCTTGTTTTTAAAATTCAAAATAAGACATTACTAGTCTTTTTTATTTACATTTTTTTTTGTTATTGCCATAATCTCTTTACAAACTACGGTTTTCTAGTTAACAGAAAGATTATTTGAAAAAAAAAAGTTTATTCGGAATGTATACAGTGAATTGATCAAAAGTAATTTAGAATCACTAAATATTTCTATTTCATCTAAATGCCGTACTTTTACAATTTCTCTTCATCAAAAAATTCAGAAAAAAAAATGTATCCTGGTTTCCCCAAAATTATTACGTTTTTAAAATTCATTCATAACAATAAGAAATGTTTCTTGAACACCAAATGAGCATATTAGAATGATTTCTGAAGGATCATGTGATACCGAATACTATACAGTTATTAATTGAAATAATTAAAAACACTTTTTACATTCTTTTCCTACTATAGTACACTCATATTTTGATTGCGAAAGAGTTTTAATCGCAAAAGAGTTTAAAAAAAGATTTATTTATTTCATTTCATTCATCATTCTATTATGAATGGCCTACAATCCTGACACACACACACACACAGACACAAACAGAAGTTCTTACCTTTCTGGGGCTGCTCCAAGGGTTTCCTGCGGACTTTGTGGCTGTTGTAGGTGAATCTGCGGTCAGGCTCATAATCGGTGTGGGTGTGCGCCTCTCTGTAGTGTTTGTGATGAAGGTCAGTGCCGTCCTCTTCCTCAGATGAGCTGGAGTAACTGAGCTCCAGGCCGGGGTGGGGCCGTGCCAGAGATTGGTACAGCTTCTCTTCCATCTCTCCTTACTTTCACAATATCACACACTCGGTAATCTCAAAAACTCACTCAAAGCACACTGCACACACACACACACACACACACACAAAGAACAAAAAAAAACAGAATAGAGGTGATGAAACAGAAAACAACTAGCAGTTCAAATGTACTATAATTTTCATTTCACTAGTGCAAATTTTGTAACACGATACAAGAAAACAGCTTGAAAAAAAAACGGCTGCTCAGTAGACATTTAAAGAGGCATGAAGGACAAAACAAAACAGAAACACTTTCCAAAACCGCCCCCATGTTTTAGCCAAACATTCATCGACCACCAAGAAAAAGAGAGAAGGTCTCAGAGGACAAATGAAAGAGAAGAGGGAGAGATTGAGAGAATGATAGATGTAGGGTGAGATGAAGAGATAAAGAGATGCTTAGATAGAGGAAAAGAGAGAAGATAAAAGGGTGAAAGGATAGGGGAAAAAAAAGAGTTATACAACTGTCTGGTAATAAAGCCAATTAAATCATGAAATTAACTTGTCTCACTATACAGTACACCAGTCAATAATAGATTCATTTTTTGTTGATGTGGTTAACCCAATCAATCTTACATTCTGAATTAGCTGAAACTTCACTCTAAATAAATCTATATTGATTCCTATGACATTGTAGTACTGTACATCCAATTTTAATGCATTCAGTTCTTCAAAAGAAGGAAAACAAAATGATAACTAACAAATTGGCTTTAATGATGTTGTAACCATCATATGGAGCTCCTTTAATTAGAAATTAACCATTATTGGTTTTTCATGACCAATCTAGATTATTAGGAATGCAAAAAAAAAAAAAATGGATACTGAAAACAATATTCAATAATAACCATAATGTAAATGATCATCAATGATGAAAATATCAAAGGACTTCCATGATCAATTAGTGAGTTTTGTAGGCCTAGACCAGTAACATCACTCCAGCATAAAACAAAAACAAACCAAAAAAAAAAACCTTTCTGTGGGGGAAAAAAAACACTCAAAATACACCGGCAACATATTGCACCTATGTGTTATTCTTTTATTTTTTATTATTATTATTATTGTAATTTCATTGTTGTTGTTCTTGATGGTTCTATTTCATTTTATAATATTTGTGTATAAAGGAAACTAATATTGGAGTCAGACATGATCATGCTTGAATTGCCCTGCATTCATCTTATTCAGTGCTCTAGCACTGACACAATCTCTCTCTCTTTCTCTCTCTCTCTATTTCTCTCGCTCTTTCTTTCTCTCCAGAGAGCACAGCTCCCTTTCAGCTTTTACTTCCCAGAATCTAAACGCTGACCACGACCTTTCAATGACCTTTGAGCCTGAAAGGGACATTTGGCATTCAACAGAGAAGTGCACAGGTAGGGGAGGGCCACTGGAAAACAAGATGCGGTTAGACAGAGCGAAAGAGAAAGGAGACAGATGAAAAAGAGAGGTGGAACGGGATGAAAGAGAACTGATAGAACGTACAGGGAGAAACATGGCTGAAAAATGAAAGAGGGAAGGATGAGAGTAGACAGATGAAGAAACGAAGAAGGATAGTAGGCGCTCATGAAATGGCCAGACAGGTTAAAGACTTTGTGAGAAGCAGACAGGAGGGAAACAGACAAAGAAAGTCGCTCACAAGCTGACGCTGATGTAATAGAAGTTAAATATTACCATCAAATTCTCGTTAGTGTGTATACTCTGTATTGCTTTGGTAATGGGTTACTAATTAGCTGATGTGGAAATGCACGACATGACTAAGTGATGTGGGAGGGGTATGCGAGTTAAATCCCTGTCAGTCTCTGGCAGGCTGCCTGCTGATTGGATGTCATGCCAGAGCAACTGCCAATTGGAGTCGGTGGTGACTTTCAGACTCGAGGCAATGTCTTCACATGCAAACACAATTAATAATCTGTTAGTTAATAGCAGTGGTGATGAACACTCCTTTTATCTGTCTCTCTCGCTCTGCTGTCATGAGACTCATGTGAAGTCTAGCAGAGGAAGCAGATCGAACAATATTACTACCGTTTTTGATCAAAACAGATCTTACTGTAACATGTAAAGAGGGTATAAGGCCACTGTTAAATCTGTGCAGGAATAAACAAAAGTAAACACACATGTACACTTGAAGTAGACAGATGGGGATGGTTCTTATGGGAGTGCTGAATAAGTATTTGTAATCAGATGATTATAATGATTACAGTGTAGGAGAACAAACCACCGAGAGGGGACACAAACATTGGTCACGTGCAGTATGCACAACTGTGTGCCTCATTGGGTTTGTGCTCCAGTCTACACAGTTTATGTTTGGAGCAATCTTCCTTTATCATTGAGCAACAAGTAAGAATAAAAGATCTCAAGTGGTTCTCTGCAACACCATACTGGGTCAGAAACAAAATGCTCCTCCTTATTAGGAACCATATTTCCATACATAGTTCTTGAGTTGGAAATATTATATAAAACATTGATGTTTCATCATAGGTGCTTCAGGTGAGTGTGTTGGTTCTATGTATAATCCATTAACAGAGGAAAAGTAAAGCCCTCCCAAGCCTTTAAAAAGAAGTGCAATGTTTTACTTATTTTCAAAGAAAATGAATGAATAAATAAATAAAACAGATGATGAATGGAACATATAACAATATGTATTTTTCCTGGAATTGGCCAGTATTGGATATGATTGCCTATTCTGTCTGCTTACTCTTCCATAACAGCAAAATAAAAATAAAAATTTCAGGCACCATCTAACCAGTGTTTATTTTTATTATTATTTGTAATTCAAAGGTTATTGTTTTCTCTAAAGCAGATTTAAAAAATAAAAGGTATCAATTTCATTCTGCACCCATCAGATACTGAAAAATAAGGAATAACAATATAAATAATAGAAATACATACTATAATTCTGCAACGATGCATGACAATAAGGACATTTAAATTTTTACAAAAGATTTCCATTTCAGATATAAATGCTGCTCTTTTGAACCTTCTATTAATCAAAGCATCCTGAAAAATAAAATCAGCATAACAGAATGATTTCATGTGACACTGAAGACTGGAGTAATGGCTGCCAACTGTAAAGAACTTTTCCTCTCCTGAAACACTGTTTACACTCACTTGGACAGTGGAGGTTAAAGTCACATTTACCATTGAGAGCATATATCTAATGGTATCACTATATTTTCTTATGGGATCAGGTTTTAGAGATTTTTTAGCTTGTGGTTTAAATGATTATATTTGTCTCTCAGGGTGTTGAAACTAGCTTAAACTTTTAAACTTATGCATTTGGCAGACGCTTTTATCCAAAGGGACTTACAGTACATTCAGGCTACACGTTTTTTACCTAACGTGTTCCCTGGGAATTGAACCCACAACCTTTTGCACTGCTAACACAATGCTCTTCCACTGAGCCACAGGAACACTCAACCACAGGAACACAAATCTATCCAGAGTTTTATAACTCTGGATAGATTTTCATACTCCTGCTGCTGATAAACAACTGTGCATCTTTGTATCACCCAATCACTTTATCCATATAATCAGATTGGTTTATGTGTTAATGTTTGGACAGCTCAATGTGGAGATGGATCAATGTATGGACAGTATAAACACTCTGTGCCACTGAACTTTCCCCAGCTAAACAAAGAGAAAATCGAAGGACTCTTCGCAAAGCAAGGGATAAAGGGGGGGAGGGGGGGGGGATTAAACTGTCTACAATGCAAAAATCCTCTCTTGAATACGAAGTCTCATGTTTAAATACTATGCGTATCATTGTGCACAAATGTGAATTTTGAGGTCTACATCCGACAGGCAACTTAAACTGCTTTTTATCAGCTAAGAAACAGTCCAAGCGCTTGTCTCTCCAGCAGATGCTGAGAGATTGATGCATGCCTGGACTGCTGCAATGCTCTCTTGTCTGCTCTTCCCCAGAACGCCCGGCTAGACTACAAATTAATGCTGCAGCACGAACACTGACAGAGACCAGAATGAAAGCACACATTACAAATGTCTTATTCAAGTCCCTTCACTGGCCACTCGTAAATTTTAGGATTGATTTCAAATTTCTGTTACCGGTGTACAGATCCCTTAATGGGCTTGCACCTAAATCCATATCTAATAAGCTTGCGAGGATCGTTTCAAACGGATCTCTCTGGTCCAGACTCAGACTGGCCCAGTGGCCTGAATTCCCAGTGGCCTGGCGTCTGATTTGGCCCACTGCCCAGTTTTTATTTATTTATATTATTATTACTTTATATCATTGCCTGCCACATACCAGAGTGGTCTTTACTGAGTTTGATGTTCGATAATAAATCATGTATCGGTTAGTCTTGACGGCAGTGCTACGATTCTACTCACGTTTGTTCCATGCTTCCGCCAAAAGGTTTAGATACGAACAGAGGAATCAATATTGCGCTGGACTCGAGAAAGGAGAGAAAGCAGCCAGAAGCAGCAGCGAAATGTAGCAAAATAATGATATGTTCAGGGCTTCAAGTGCAGGTCAGTTTCATCTGTAAATACGCTACTGTATTTTTGTCTTTGTTCATTTAGTTATTTATATAAGTATTAGTTATTTATATATATTAGTTATTTATATAAGTATTAAATATAGTTGGAGGGAGCTAGAGCAGGCAATACCAGAAAATATATAACATAATAATGCAATAATGTGTTCAGTATTTTAGAGTAAATACTCTGAACTTTACTAAAATAATTTAGTTTCTGTGCAAACAAATTACAATGAGGTTGCTGTTTTGCAACAAGGTGGAGACAGTTCTCGTCATAAGAGTAGACCTGCTTGTAAAGAAATGACAGGTACAAGATAAATAGCCAAAATAATAATAATTATAATAAAATAAAATCACACACACAAATAAACAGAAGTGAGAAAATTAGACATCAAGGAAAATAAAGAAACGGAAAAGGGAAGTGAACAGCTTAAGCTTAAACGGTAAGTTTACCCAAAAATTTTAATTAGGCCATAAATTACTCACCCTGAATCAACCTAGCTGTAAATGACTTTCTTCTTTCAGACGAATCCAGTCAGAATTATTAAAAAGATTGGCGGATGACGTATGGGGTCAACACTGCGCATACCGGTGAGTCTCGTGTAAAGCAAGGTTTGTTAACAGGAGCAAAGGAAGCAAAGTTGCCTTACTTTAGCAAAGGAAACCCAGTCTCCTCTTGGCTTCTATCGAAATCCTCCAACATTCTTTACACATCCTCGTTTTGTACTTGTATTGTACTTGTATTTTGTATTGTTTTGTTTTGATCTCTCCCCTGCATTACATGTGCGTCACTTCTGAGCGGTGCATGCATAAAGCTGACCTCATACGTCATTCCCCCGGAACTGCTTCGTTTACAACAGGGGGCGCAAGCTAGATTCAAGTGATAATTACATTTTGAATATGGATATTGTTCTTACAAAAACACATTGACTCGCTACAGAAGGCCTTCATTCATCCCCCGGAGCCGTGTGAGACACTTTTTTTATGGATTGGTGTTGGCAATCAGTCCCTAGTAAAACAAAGGCACAACATACTCACCCCATAGAGGACAAACAGATCATAACATAGAACAAACAAATCACAAATACATGAATATGTAACATGGATGCACTTTTTATTAAACTTCTCTTGGACTGATGCAGTGCAACACCCGCTGAGTGGCATCAAACAGCTTGAAAGATCAAAGACAATTTTTTAAATAACTCTCACTGGATTCGTCTGAAAGAAGAAAATCATATACCCCCTAGGATGACTTCAGGGTGAGTAATTTATGGATCTTATTTTAATTTTTGAGTGAAATAACCCTTCAAGACATTTTTTGCATGTGATGGTCATACAAATAAAAGGGTTGCCTGGTGTCCTTTTTTAGAGAGTTTAGCCCCAATCCCAATTAAACACATCTGAAACAGCTAATTAAGATCTTACTAGGCATACTAGAAACTTCCAGGCAGATGTGTTGAGGCAAGTTGGAGCTAAACTCTGATTTTGTTTTCTTTAAAAACAAAATGGTTTTCTTTATTCCTTTGGCTTATTTTTTTATTTATAAACTTTATTTTATGCATTTATTACATATGGGTTAACTGCTGCATTATTTATATTTTTGATGTACAGTACAGACCAAAATTTGGACACACCTTCTCATTCAAAGAGTTTTCTTTATTTTCATGATGATTCACACTGAAGGCATCAAAACTATGAATTAACACGTGTGGAATTAGATACGGCATTATATACATAACAAAAAAGTGTGAAACAACTGAAAATATGTCATATTGTAGGTTCTTCAAAGTAGCCACCTTTTGCTTTGATTACTGCTTTGCACACTCTTGGCATTCTCTTGATGAGCTTCAAGAGGTAGTCACCTGAAATGATCTTCAAACAGTCTTGAAGGAAGAGATTCTTAGCACTTGTTGGCCCTTTTGCCTTCTGTCTGTGGTCCAGCTAACCCCTAAACCATCTGGATTGGGTTCAGGTCCGGTGACTGTGGAGGCCAGGTCATCTGACGCAGCACCCCATCACTCTTCTTCTTGGTCAAATAGCCCTTGATGCCTTCAGTGTGACTCTACAATTTTCATAGTCATGAAAATAAAGAAAACTCTTTGAATGAGAAGGTGTGTCCAAACTTTTGGTCTGGCTGTATGTGCATGTCTTCTTGATTGGCAAAATACAAAATTAATGTAAGTAATGTAAGGTAATGTAAAGTAATGTATGTATTGTATTCTTTAACTGTTCTATAGTTACAGTACATCCTGATTAATTATGCACCAACCTTACTTTGAATCTCTTATGTTTGCTAACTGGCACATTAATGTTTTTGTATTGCATCATTTGTGCAAAATATGGTTTACAAATAAATCTGAACAGAATTAGGTTTCATTTAATTAAAGATAATAATCTAGAGTGGGGCAGTAGCAATCAAGTGGCATGTGAATATCACAAAGACACACTAATACACATGTTTGAAAATGTAAAAATAATTGCTTCTAAATATTTTTAACAATAACATTAGCATGATTTGACTGCTGGGAATCTTACAATATCACAAGCAGCCCGTAGAGACATATATTTTCTTTCACACACACACAGTGGATAATATTCATTCATCCATCTTCAGATTATCAGTGCAGACTTCCTGCGCTGATTCTCTCTAAAACAGTCTCACTCACACACACACACACACACACACACACAGCAAGAGCTGACATTCCCTCATCCATCTCTCTCTATTGCCAGAGTCACTTTCTGCACTGAACGATTCTCTCCCACACACACACACACCCAATTTCTTGAGAGGAGAATCAGATCTGCAGCAAGAGAAAGCTCTTGACCTGAGCAACTGCACAAACGTGTCAAAGCCCTGATACTGCCTAAAATAAAAGCTGACAGCGCATGCACACACACACACAAACAGAGTCCATAAACATGAAAGTCAAGCGCAGGTCAGCTAAGAATATTTCTTGCTAGTGGCATTTCTCAGTGCTCCCAAAATGTTAAACACACACATTCTACTTAAACCTGATGCTAGTCAGACATCTTTGGGGTCATATATGACAATGATCATCACCATGGATACCAATACTGGAGGAGGGGCTAAGGAAATGGATGGCCATTCCCTCTACTTACGAAACATACATTCACATCTATTTCCTTTACTGTTTTCATACAAATCACTGTTCCTCTCACTATAGTCTCCAATTTCATTGTATTTGTATTGTGCACAGTTAAACTTTTTACCCAGTCATCTGGAAAGATTTGTTTGCAAACAAAAAAATCTGATTTTGCAGCAAGTACAGAAACTGATTACAGTCAGAAAGCATTTAAAACATAAAAATTCCACCTCTTTAGGCCAATAAACATCCATGATATCCATGTGACTATTACATATAGAGCACAAATTTGAACATAACCAGAAACATTCACACAGAGTACATTTCCATGCAAAATTGACCACCCTTGAAAGGCAAAATATTCAAATTTACTGATATTTCTAAGATTTTCAAGATCATGAGAATCATGCCTACATTAAATAGCCAAAGAGTATGGCTACTTAAAAATGCAAAGAGGAAAAAAAAAAGAAAACCATCTCACATTGTTGACAATGACAAATCTATGCATTTACTTTAGCTAAAGATTTTTCAAAAACCTAGTCTGCTAAGTTGGCAGTGGGTGCCGTTACCTACAGCAGCTGTTGAAGCTCTGTTATAGCTTGTTCACAAAGGTATTAAATAGTTTGAGAATGTGATAAGATTTGATTTGATTTGATTTAAATTTCCCTAAAATATTAAATACTCTGTCTAAAACCTTTAGTTGTCTACTGTCAAAAGATGAGCTTCTAACCAGCTCTATTGACTCCACTATGTGCTTACTTTCTCACAGTTATGTGATTAACACATGACCTGGTTATGTGCACTGAACAACACAGCAGAGTAAAGAGGATGTGGGGTGAGGATACTCTCTAGTGGATTGTTCACAGACCAATCACTGGGCATCTGATGAACACTGGTTTTCTCAAGTTCCAAGCCTCTGGCTGGTGATCTGTTGGCTGCAATATAGCTGGTGTCCTGGCAGCCAAACCAACAAGGAAACATGGACATGAAATAGGTGGCTGAGACATTCAACACTGACACCAATGATCAATCATGAATACAATGAAGAGACAAGGATAAACAGAGTGTCAAAAAGAGCCTTTTCTGATTGGCAACAAAGTGATTTATCGCAGTATCTTGAAGTCAGATTCATCAGACAGCAATTTACTCCAACACTGCACACGGTGAATTTCAGTCCAGGGCAGTAACAGCTGTCAAGCATGCAAACACACACACGTGCAGGACGCATTCTGCCTTTCTGTCATCTAGATGGCTTTGAGAAAACTTGATATTAACTTGATAAGCCATATTAAACATGCAATACTACACAGTTTTTCTTTCATCAATTTGGTCAGCAAGAGTAAAATAATATTGCTGTTTGTGTGTTTTATATTCAGCATGATGTGATGCAACAGCCAAAGTCTGACACATACGCACATAGATTTCAAATGAAAACACAGAGCATGGATATTTTTGTTAAATATTTAATACTTAATTTAATATTTAATACTTCAAATATTTAATGTGTCAGACATACAGCAAGATTTGAAATTTCAAAAGGCATCCAATGCTGAAGTGGCATTTTGAATGTACACTGAGGTACTTTTAATGAATCACTCAAAAAGTCTGAACCAGTCTGACCAAAATATGTCTCTCTCAAAATAAAGCAAATGTTATGTAACTTAGGTTTGTGAAAGCCACATCAATACACAGTACACACATTAATAGTTTTATTTTTATTTTTATTTAAGACATAAAATAAAAATAAATAATGGATGTACTAAAAAAGTTTAAATATATAGCGCATTTTATGCATAAACAGCATAAATACAAGTATATATATATATATATATATATATATATATATATATATATATATATATATACACACACACACATACACATATATATATATATATATATCTGGCTGGAATGGGCTCGTGAAGGAATATTGTAACAGGGCTCAATTACATTAAGCATGTTCTTAAAACCTGCGTTTTCCACTATAGGCGCTCGCTCACTCAGTACGCGCTGAAGGCTCGTTGCAAAATGTCTAATACGTTTAACAGACCAGAAAAAGAAGATCCTCCAATAACCAAAAGGTCTGGTTTTTGGGTGCACTTTGGATTCCCTGTAAGCTATAATGGTTGATGATAGAATGAATGGTAAATAGTAAGGTCTCATATCCGCGGCTATAACGTAAATGAAGCCTACCAATCGCCGTGGTGATGTATTTTGCCCTGTTTAAATCCGTTGGAAATGTCTGCCTAAATGCTGCGGGGATAGTTTGTTGCGTGTATGTTTCTCCTTTTTTTCGTCTTTTCCCAGATACTGACACACTAAGGTGATGTCGGCGTAAATGAGTTGACATGTTTCAAGTATTCCCGCTGGTGTTTTTTTGTTTGTTTGTTTTTCGCTGGTGTACCCTATGTAGATGCGACATACCGTTGTTTTTTTATCCAGCACTCTCTTACCATCACCATGGCTTACAGGGAATCCAAAGTGCACCCAAACACCAGACCTGTTGGTTATTGGAGGATCATCTATTTCTGGTCTGTTAAACGCATTGGCCACCGCGTACCGTGCATGAACTGCTCCTGACTGAGTAGCCTAACATAAACATATAAGTTGGTGTTTTTTTTCTTCTTCGGGGGTGTCAGGGGCGTTGCCTGTTACGTCGTTTGGGTTATTGGGCTACCTTGTTGAACGCATATCATTATATTTCCCTTTTTTCTTTCCCCCAAATATAATTAATTAGTCCAACGAACCGTTCGGTACATAATGCGTACCGCGTACCGAACCGAAAGCCTCGTACCGAACTGTTCAATACGAATAAGCGTATCGTTACACCCCTAATATATATGCATATGCATACATATATACTTTTATTTATGCTGTTTATGCATAAAATGCGCTATATATTTAAACATTTTTAGTACATATATATGCATATATATAAATACTTTAAAATTTCAGTCATACTGCCGTGTGTTTATTATTAGCATTTTAATCCATCTTGTAAATGTCCTGGCAACTAAGGTTCACTTAAAGTGGGAACTAAACTTCAATTTATTTTTTTTATTTTTTTACTTGAGAACTATATGTAGTCAAAAAAAAAAAAGTTTATTACACACAGAATCTGTGCCAATATCACAAACCATAACTATGTCAGCATCACTTGGCCCTTGAGTGTAGTTTGGGCTCCACTTCAATGCATCCTATAAATGTTGTCATATGTCTTGCACACATCCAGTCTGTTTTTCTTCATGAGTAACATGCAATTATATAGGAGGTGTTGAATTTTATCTTTAGCTCCTTGCATTATTTGTTATCATGTAGACAACATGTTAAAGGAACACAAATTTTTAAACTCCCCTAGAATTAAACATTCGATCTCCAGGTCTGGTAGTAGGAATTTTAGCATAGATCATTGAATCTGATTAGAACGTAAGCATCTCGCTCAAAAATGACCAAAGAGTTTCAATATTTTGTCTCTTCTGTAGTTGCATCATGTACTAAGACCTACAGAAAATTAAAAATTAGGGAAGTTAGGAACGATACTTTCATTCCACTGTAATAATCAAGGAGCTATGCTGCCATACCATGGGTGCAGCAGCCGCAGTGATATTACGCAGCGTAAAGGTATCCTGTATTCATATGTTCACATTCATTACCTCTCCAACCATACTTACCCATCTCTCTCTCTCTCTTTCTCTCTCTCTCTCACACACAAACACACACACACACACTAATGGTATTCAATACTCTTGTGTATCTAAATGCTTTTTGTCACCTCACCACCCCATCTCTCTCTCTCTCTCTCTCTCTCTCTCTCTCTATCCTGTTAGGCTAAAGTATCTGGGTGTGCTCATTCTTGAGGGCTTTTCTGAAGTGTTTCTAATTTTGGCCTGCGAATCAAGTGAAAACACTCCGCCACACACACACACACACACACACACACACACACACACACACACACACACGCACACACACACACTGCAGTGGCTCACAGTCCCATTTAGCTGATGTCCGTGTGTGAGTGAGTGATATGAGAGCTAAAAGCTTGTCCTTCAAAAACTGTCAGGTCTGCTCAGGCTCAAAACAAATGTTTCTCTTTTTAAGTGTGTGTGTGTGTGTGTATGTGTGTAAGAGAAAGAGTTTATCATTCAGTTTATCAGAAAATATTTTATTATTCCTTTTTATACGCAATAAATTGTTTATGCAACATTATTTTTGGGTAAAAACTACTCCAGTGTTCAAAAGACATTACACCAGTATTCAATAAAGCCTGAACTAAAATAAATTGATATCCAGTGGAGAGTGAGCTGAACACATATGGAGAGTGTAGGTGTTTGAGTTTGCTGAGCATAAGGGTTAATCACGAATGTAGGGAGAGAAGAAGAGAGTGAGACAGAAAGAGAGGGACAGAAGGCAGTAAGACAGGTTTTTAAATACAAAAGAAAGATCCCTTCACAGGAATTGATGCTGCAAACCGAGATTATGAACTATGAATCCTATAATCTGACAAAAAGAATCAAGTGAAAGTAAGACTAATTAATCTAAATCGTCATAAAATTTGCATAAAAGCACGATTTCTAAATAGCTATAAGATACAAGCATGATTTTCCGTGGCCCAGTCTTTCCGCAGTATAGCTTCTATCCGAAGCAATCAGAATGCACACTCGGGCTAAGAAAAAATATACACCATAGACAATGTTAACAGATCACTGCACGTGGTAAAAGATGCAAAAAGGTTAAAATAGAAAGGTGCAAAAATAATTAATATCTAGTGCATGAGCATAGAGAGAATTGTGAGTGCACAGGACACAGTTTTAGCAAGAGGAGAGACACGTTTTAAGTCTGGTTTTATGGGGAGCAAAGGAAATCCGTGTACAAGCAGAGAAATTCCGCTTGTACATGGATTTCCTTTGCTCTCACTGCTGCTTCTGCTCCACATACACATACTTTATACGCACTGCAGATGGAGTACGTGTGAACCTGGTGCAACAAACACCTGAAGCACAGCTACAATATGCTCTATGACCAATGCATGGCAAAAACAGGACACAGGATTTTTTTTTTTTTTTTTTGCCAGATGTCTATACATTTTGTCACACCATTACTTGGTGATTATTTTGACTTATGTCTGTTCTAGAGACATGTTACAACTTTTTGATAAAGCTCTTACTGATTTTCTTTCGTAAATATGTTTCAAATTCATACTGAATGCATTTATGACTCTAAAGCATGTCTGTGAGTGTCAAAATTGTGATTAAAACCGATATCGCAAAATTGATCAAAGAAATCACGATAGGTTTTTTTTTTGTCCATATCACACAGCACTAAGTGAAAGCACAAACAAACACATAGACACTAGGGGTGCTCCGATCACGATCGGCCGATCGTTAATGCGCATCTCATCAGTAAAGCCGGTTTTCTAATCAGCGGTTAATTCCATCAGGTGCGTGATTTCACATAGAGCAGCTGTTACTATACAGAGCCGTTGTTAATAGAGAATATGCGCAAATCCACTTCATTTTCAGCGTTTTTTGGTTCATCTTCTCAGTTA
This sequence comes from Carassius gibelio, assembly GCF_023724105.1. NCBI lineage: Eukaryota > Metazoa > Chordata > Actinopteri > Cypriniformes > Cyprinidae > Carassius > Carassius gibelio. Next base: position 31,203,414 of record NC_068375.1, on the reverse strand, counting down.
ACAACGGCTCTGTGTAGTAACAGCTGCTCTATGTGAAATCACGCACCTGATGGAATTAACTGCTGATTAGAAAACCGGCTTTACTGATGAGATGCGCATTAACGATCAGCCGATCGTGATCGGAGCACCCCTAATAGAAACATAATGAGAGATGGAAAAGGACATAAATATAAAAAAGAAAATAATACAGATTGTTGTATCCTATAATTTTGTCCAGTTTTGTTCCAACTATGCTGTCAAGTTAGCCATGCTGGAGCTGATGTGTTGTGTGTGTGGACGTGTGTGTGTGTGCCGGCGCGATCACTTCAACTGCTTCCTTATACCAACAGAATCAACTTTAAACACGTATTGTCTTATTAATAATGCATTACTGTATAAAGGTCTGCTTTTATTTGTAAACACTCACAATGAAAACAAAACACTGTGCTTTTGTAAAATAAAGAAAACAAATAGGATGTTGCTTTCTGCCATTTGAGTTTCCTTTCTCTGAACAAATTAAGCCTGTCACAAAAAATTTACTTAAACTCAGTGTATATAGGCTACGTTGCATTCAGTTTTTTCCCTAGTCTTTATTTCAAGAATGTATTCCTTGTATGTAAATATGTACTACAGAATATATGTATGCGCGCATTACATATACATTTAACATAATCTAATAATATTTAGTATTTTCACATCTAGGTGTAAAAACTGTAATTTGTACTACTGTCTAGGGGTGGCATGGTTCGCTGAAAAAAAAGCCAAACCGTTCGGTTCACCACACACCCAAAGTGTGCAAACCCGCACCTCAGAACGTGCGCAAATATTAAGCTCTCTCTGAAGTATTGTGTTTAAATGGACAAATTCACACAAGAACTATGTCAAAATGCCTGTCTTGGTAAGTATAGTACAGCAGACATAGCTGGCTGAACACAGGCTTACTGCATTCTCTTAAAGTGACTGTCTTTATCTTAATCGAAAAGCAACAACAAAGAAATCACTCACTGCTCTTAATTACCGTATTTTCCGGACTATAAGTTGCACTTTTTTTCATAGTTTGGCTTGTCCTGTGACTTATAGTCAGTTGCGACTTATTTATCAAAATTAATTGACATGCACCGAGAGAAATGAACCAAGAGAAAACATTAACGTCTACAGCCACGAGAGGGCGCTCTATGCTGCTCAGTGCTTCTGTAGTCTACACTTGATATCATAGATCGCTCTCGCGACTGTAGATGGTAATGTTTTCTCTTGGTTCTTGGTTCTAAATAAATGCGACTTATAGTCCGGTGCGACTTATATACGTTTTTTTTTCCTCATCATGATGTATTTTTGGACTGATGCGACTTATACTCAAAAAAAATATGGTAAAAGGCTTATAATAAAGTAAATAAAGAATAAAAAATAAACTTTAATAAAGAATAATCTAATTTTTACAGTCCAATATGCAATGATGTTTTACATTTGATTACTTTATTCAATTTCTGTACCTAAAAACTTATGCTAGACCTGCCTAAAAAAAAACGAGAATCACTGTTTATTGTTTGTAACTTTACTCTGATGTATTTATTTGTGCTGTTTCTTGTAGTTGGATAGAATATTCTTTTTTTTATATATTAGAAAGTATAGTTTTTCCATAAGCATAGCACATACTGAACTGTACCGAAAACTGTGACTCTAAAACTGTGAAACAAACCAAACCGTGAAAAAATAAATAAAAAGAAACCGAGCATATATATATATATATATATATATATATATATATATATATATATATATATGTATATATATATTAAGTTATAGGCATGCTGTAAAAATACACAGGCACACACACACTCTTGCCAGATGAGGCACATCTATTTGTTTGGCTATTTTGTTTAATCACTTATCATTTAAGTGGCACACACTTTCACACATTCATACCCACAAGGACAGTCAGTCATGTATCTACATAACCCCCCTACAGGACTAATCCTGTAAACAGAGAATTCAGCATTCATCACCAGCCAAACATTATGATCAGAACTAGGCCAACGCATAATGATATGTATGTGTGTTTGTGCCTAGTACCCAATGATATATGCTGGCATCATTATTTTTGAATTAGAATAAATACAGAGTGGGGAACACATTTTATACTGTCTTTTGAGTATGTGTGCTAGTTTGTAGTAGCAGCGGGGGAGAGCACAGAAAGAAAAAATATGTCTGAAAGGTATGTAAATGTGTATACTTGTATGTTTGGAGGGCAAGCTTCAATGGTGTTGTGTGGCTTTCTTTTATTTCTGGTCAGAGGGACATGCGGCTCCATTTGTGCCACATTCCTCTTCAATCACCGGATGTCGGCCTCTTATCATTCGGAAGGCATTCACGCTGATTCTCACATGAAAGGGATGTAATGTGTGTCATGCACATACACATACAGAGTTCCCTGATGAGCAACAGACAAATAGGATTTTTTGCTTCCAATTGAGGAACTGCTGACAAGGTAAAAACGTAGGAGTCTATGCTCACACACACAAACACACAGACACACCCACACTGTGCTCATATTAGGCAGCTTTAAAAGGCAATATCTAGACAATGCAAATTTGTTAGGGCTAACTAACGAAAGCCACAGATGAAGTGACAAGAGAGAGTGTGTGTTGATGTGCGTGAGTCATTCACACTCGAGACAGTCGCACACTTTTTGATCACTAAGAGACTTAATTAGACTATTCTTGCTGTCTGTCTCTCGGTGGGCTGAACGTAACGCTTCAGTGCTGATAAGGAGCATGAGGAGAAAATCATTCTCTCCCCCTTCTCCTTTTTTTCCCCCTCTCTCTTCTTCTTCACTGCGACTGCGAACAGAAGAGTTTGCAGGTGTTTTGCTTCTAATGACATAAATACGTAAATCTTTGCAATAATAAAAAGCCAATTTCCTTCATTGGCCCGCTGATAATGTTCAAGAGTAAATAAGTGCAAAACATGCAAATCTCATTTCTGCCAGAGAACCGATCGCATCACTTGTGCCAATTTGATTCCAAGCGGTATGCAAATAGCCGTCGCAACCCAGACCTAAAATTATGTGGCCACTTCAGACAGAGACAATGCTTTTTCTGCCCCGTTTGCATTGGAGTGGCCTCATTTTTAAAAGGCAGGTGGGGACATACACCTGTAGTCAGAGAATGCTGGGAGGAAACTCTCATGCTCCCTGGGGCTGACTTTTGCACATTTTTTATTAGCTGTTGCTGCGGAGTGATCTCCATCTTTACACTCTCATTCAGCAGGTGATGTCAACAGAGTGATTTGCTAAATGACAAAGCTCCCAGAAAACAGAGCCTGCTGTGCTGATTGGGTTGAAACATTAATAATTACACAGAAAACTTGAAAAAGTATAAAGTGCATGATAAGATTATATAACAAATGAAACTGGAAGTTGATAGTTTGTATTTGTACTGCACTATGCTAATTAAAAAGCATTATAAATGCAGTCTATTTACAGTTCAATTATTCATTCATATTACAGTACAATTATTCATAATAAAATTATACACTGATTATTAAGTCATAACACTAACTGATTTTTAAGTCATAACACTAATGCTATGACAGATCTGCTATATTTACTATGAAACAGTTATGTTCAATAATCATTTCAGAAATATGAAGGTAGTCTAAACAGCTTAACACAAGAACTAAAATAGTAAAAGAATGAATTACAGTGATAAAAAGTTCTGTGCTGTTGTCAAACGCACAATATAATTTATTCTTAATGAATGGCATGACATGCACATACTGTACATTGTACTAAACCACATATACATTTTAAGGTGCGTAAAATGTTACACGTCACCTCTTAGTGATGATGCAAATTAATTTTTGAATCATTTTTGAAAAGAATCATTTAAACAGTTCAAAAGCACTGATTCACATAAAAGACAAGTTTAAATTAACAATATTATTAAAATATATCTTCATACTCTTATACTCATGAGTCATAAAAATAGGAATGGATCTGAAACAAACCCATTGGCATTGAATGGTCATTAATTTAAACAAGAAACACACTAAAAACGATAGCAAAATTTTATGATACTAGTAAATGTTATATTGCCAACAAAATAATATTCAATATAAATAATACAATCCAGGCCTTATTAAAATGCATGCGTAGTTTAAAGTACAATTGTTATTAAAAGGTTTCCAAAGAGATCAGACTAAATACATTTTAAACAGACATGCTTGTCTAAGTGAGTTAAAAAACAGTTAAGAGTTTTGACTCAGAGCCAAATCCATCTCTTCCTCTGTATTCAGTGTCTCTATGCTCTAAGTTCCACTCCCTCGCTTGAGCGAGCACAAAACACAACATAATCGACAACCATAACAAGCCACAAACACTGGAAAACGGTCAGAATCTGTACGCGTGGTGAGAGAGATTGACCTGTTGGCTGTGTGCTTTGCCCTTAACTTTCCTCAATCCCTGTTTTCAATGGGAGCCTTCAAGACAAAAGAACGACTAGGTCATACACACCTGACCCATGATGATGAATTTCAGCCCCGACACCACATACACACACACACACCCTTCTCTCTAGGGTTTGGATTCTATCATTATCTCTCACCTTGTCACGGTCAACCTGAAAAGCTTTTTCTCTCTCACACATTCTCTCTCCCTATGACACTCTCTCTTTCTCTCTGATCGTCGGTTCTCGCCATTTCTGTGTCAATGCCTTTTCATTTCTTTCTCAATTGTTCTTTCATTACTTGTTTTGAATTGACTCTCACCAAGACTAGAGAGAATGGAGGAGTGCAGCAGTAATGTCTTTGTCTTTGCTGACTAATTAAAGGACGGGGTGACATATACATCACATCTGCCTTCTCTAGAAAACCATCCTTCAAACTCAATTCTCCTTCATCAGATGAGGAATCTGAGGTGACCGTTATGCTTGAGGACAGACTGGGACAGCCTCTTTCAGCCTGGCATTTATTCAGCTATGAACTCCTGCTCTGTTGCTCAGAAATAATCAATCGCCCTAATGAAACTCCGCCCCAAAACTGCTGCCGTCCTGGCACAGTAGTGAATTTTTGAAACCAGGCTAAACAAATCACAAAACACTATTGTGGAGTGAATTTCCGTGTTGGAAGAAAAGCTTATCTGCGGCACCGGTGAAGTCTGCTTTTGTAAAACTTTCAATGTGTCAATAAAAGAAACAAAAAACAAGCTACACACAGCAGGTCTCGGCAGCATATGAAAGTCGCTCTCATTACCAGCTCCCTCCATTTTACTGATCTCAGACCAGCGTTTATCCCCTCTCCCCGAGAAGCCATTTCTCCTACCTACGCACCCACTCTGACAGAATGAAAGATCGAGTGAGAGAATAAATTAGCATTTCAGAAAGACACAGAGAGAGAGAAACGGCAAAAGAAGGGAGAGACAAGTGATCAAGTTATTCCCAGGAGACTGGTTAAGATGAGCAAAAAACAGTAGGAGGTTGCATACATACCTACACAAACAATCCCAACCACCAAACGTACAAATGACATCAACATGAGAATACAAACATACAAAATTATGAGTCTTTAGAGAAGAACAAAAAACACAGCAACTGCATATGCCTACAGGCAAAAAAAAAAATTCAATACAACACGCACCACCCCAATGCATCTCGCACGCTTTTAACAGTGAAAACAACAAACTTGCACCACTGTGTTGTTTAATCATTCATCTAAAATATTCTCCCGCTCCTTTTACCCAGAGTGGGAATCTCAGTTACAAGTCAGTTGCGTTGCTCATGTCGGACCATCTACCTGGACCATTAACTCAAGGTTTTTATCCGAAGTGACAGTACACTAATTGCAGGGACAGTGCCTCTGGAGTATCCCGGGGTTCAGTGTCCTGCTCAAGGGCTCGATGGTAATAGGGCAGCACTGTGATCTCAGTAACTCTCCAGTTCATGAATCACACTCACCTGGGACTGAACCTCCATTCGCCACATTACCGGTGTGGATCGGTAACTACTAAGCTAATCGCCAGCCCAATCGTGCTGGACCTGCATACTAATGTTGCAACCAGAGCACCTCCTCTGAGCAGCGTATCTCTACAGGCTGGTGGACAAGAATAAATAAACTCGGCTGCAGCTGAGTCCGTTTATCTGAGAGCAACAGCATTCCGGCGAACTAATGGAATGTTTAGAATCCAGAGCCCGTGGGGACGTTCCGATTCAAATTCCAAATGCGTTTATTAATTCTGCTCATAAATGAAGTTCCCCTCCTCGCGGCGTATCGCAAATGAGATCCCTTTCCATAATTTGTCTTTGTTGAGTTTCACAGTTCTGCATTGATCTAAAAGACCCTGCGACAAAAGTCACTGACAGAGGCAGGAAGACGAGGGACCTCATATTTCTAATGCGTAAATCACCTTTAGAAACGCTCCTGTTTGACACCTTGGATGTTTTCAAATGTTTAAATATAAGCTATATTTACCACCACCTGCAGCAAATGGCACATTTTTCCTCCCTTTTCACATGTAATGTGCTTCTGCTTATATGATGGACTGGTAACCATGTACAACCTCTACAAATCACAGGCTTAGACATTTCGCTTTTATAAATTCAGCCGTTCATGTGTTACTGAGAAGCCAGAGAGTGGTTCAAATTTAAGAGTTTTTAACCTTCTAAACATGTGTAAGCCACATTTCACATTTGTGAATAACTTCTCTGTGCATGTAGCATAATGTTGCTGAATTTCTCATAATGAGCCAATTCAATTAAGATTGAATTTCAGATCTAACTTACAGTATTGTCCGCTCAGCCTTGATCTCATGAGGTTCGGAATAAATATGTCGATAATTTCATAAGCTGGAGTGATTTTATGATGCAAGTGTGGAAACCAAATTGAGCTTAGAGTCATTTTGGAGAAACATAATTTTCATCCTTTTTATCCCAGTGGACACTCTGAGAAAAAAAAAAAAAAAACTCAATTTAAAGTAATATAATGAAACGCATTTAAAACTAAATGCTGTAGACAGTTTCATTTGTATAAAAAGCTCGTGTCAGCCTAAAAAGGTCTCTCTTTATGAGACTGAATTTGCTTTTCTCTCTCTGTTTCTCCCTTTAGCGTTCTCTAGTATTAAAGAAGATGAACATTTTCATTCTTGAACTCGTTATTTCTAGAGATGCACCAATATTAATTGAATTCTGGCTGATAAGCTACTACTTTTTTCACGTTATGGTTAATAAATGGTTGATATTAAAATGATATACCATTTGGACTGAAATTAAAACGAAAACCAATTATTTTAAATGCTACTAATAAAGTCAGGCATCACTATGTTATCTTGTACAGTAGAGTTGGGGTACTTGGACGCAGACTGCAATTATAAATTAATTCTGAATCAGATGCACTCAGGAGGACTTGTGCTTAAACTTGACATAGTCTCTGAAATGTTTCTGAGTACAGTCAAATCCATATGAAAGATAAATAAGTAACTATGACTTTAATAAACGTCTCCCATTCAAACTTAAGGACTTGAACTCAACAAAGTGGACTCAGACTTAACATGAAATATGGTTATTCATTTTGGGATTTGCTAAAGATTACATTTAACAGTTTTGTCAAATTATTAGCATGTCTTAGATGGAGCCAAAGTACCTTAAATGTCAAAATATGGTAAATAGTCACATACAATTAAATATTAATACAAGCCAATATATAATCAGTATCAAACAGTACTTATATACTACAGTTAAAAATATATATATATTTTGAAAGAAGTCTTATGCTAACCAAGGCTGCGTTTATTTGATCAAAACTACAGTAAAACAGTAATATTGTGAAGTATTATTGCAATTTAAAATAACTTAAAATATTATTAGCTACAATTTGAAAATGATATGATAGGGTACATCCCTAGTTGTTTCATCAGTTATGCAGAGCTACTGGCAGTTAGGTCTAATGAACTATTATAATGTATCATCATTTTTTTAATGATTATGATGATTATGATGGCAAAGCTGAATTTTCAACAGACATTACTCCTTTCTTCTGTGTCACATGATCCTTCAGAAATAATGTTATTTATGTATTTATCATTAATAATAAAAATGCTTCTACAACTGTTCTTCAAAAGTACATTAGATCGACATTTAGTTGATTTTTTTAAGTAATGCGAAAGTCTTTACTCTTTACTTTCATGTTTACAGTTTAGTTCATCCTTGCTGAACAGAAGTATTTTTAAAAACTCTAAAACCAGCCAATAACTAATATGGTGCATCCCTAACTGTTTTACGCAGAGCTACTTACACTGACTGTAGTCAGAAGAAAGTTGTGTTAAAGCAAGCCCTCTGTGCACCAATCAGGGAGCTCTTAGGACACACACTCAATTAGCACCTTGGACAGCACCTCAACACACAGCTGAAGACTGGACATGCGGCACAGCTGGAGTCGATTCATGCCAGGCTAAGGCTACACAGGAAGACAAGTAATGCTTCTCTCTTCCCTATCCTCCAAACCAACAGAAACAGATGAGGTTTAAGCTGAAGCATCCAAATAAAAGGTCTCTCTGAGACACTCCAAATTCATGTTCCGCCTCCTCAGCCCCCATCTCCTAGAGAACTCCAGATGAGTGTACAGACACACAAGGAGCTCCCGTAGAGCACTATCAGTGCACTCTAGCACGATAGATACTGACCCATCGGCTACTCCAAAACCTCTTCAGTCTGATCGGTCTCTTAATACTAAATAAACACCTCTCCGCAGCGTTTCCACCATGACCCCAATGTGCTTCTCATCCTTCCCAGCACACATCCATAATGATTTCTACAACAACAAAAACACTTACTGTCAAGCATGCAAATAGTGGCTCTGACAAAAATTCATAGGCTAATAGAATTTCACAACGTGATATTTCAAAGCAACCACACTCCTCCAAAATACTCATGCTGGATGAAGACAAAAAGAGTACTTCTTCATTAATTATGCAGCAGAATGTGAAAATATATATCTATTAAATAATATGAAATATTTAATTTAAATGAGCAGCTTTATGAGGTCAGCGACGAAATGAAGTGAACAATGTTTCAGTGAGATGGTTTTATATTTTCTCTTTCAAGAACCCTCATTTTTCATGTGTTTTTCCCCCTGATGAAAAACACTTTTCATTGGAGACCCCTCTGATTCAGTGCGGTGAGATGACTTGTTGAATTATTCAGATGTTTGCATTTTCTCAGCTTGATTCCTGTGACATCGCTACTGATGTCATTGTCATAGAAACTAAGGGTGTCATTTTTGTTGGGTCACATTAATTCAATGGGACCCAGTACAGAAGTGTCTTTAAAACACAGGGTTTGCATTAAGCATGCAGTAGCAATGCAAATTTATGAGATGGAATCAAACAGATATTTGTAAGTGCATTGGGAAAACTACGTTTAGCTTGAGGAAATGAACCAAATTAAATGAGAGGAACTGTAATAAAATATTTCTTATGGTCCAGACGGCTTTATTTCCGGCGTAGGGCTATGCTTCTTAACAGAACCCATGTCAGAAGCATTGAAGGGAAACAGAATGGCAGTGGAATCAGATCAGGTCTACGGGGCTTTGGATCTCACACACAAATCAGTCATAGATCTTTTGCTAAGCAGTTACAGGTGATTAGGTGAGGGCTTTACAGGCTTAACACTTCTTTAAACACACACTCACACTTGCAATTACCCCTAATCATTCCACAACAGGTGGCCGGTTGGAGTCTGGCCTTGAGGTGAACCACTCAAGTGCCCTTATTATAGGTTAACATGGGACCTGCAGTGGCACAGCTGACAGCCTGGCAGGGCCCCTTTTAAAAGCTGTCTCACTGATAGCAAACTCTTTCCCAAACGCCTAATCATCTTACCACACTAAAACCCATAAAATACTTAAATTATAGTTTGTCTCAAGAACTTCAGATTAGATGACTGTGTTGTGACAAAACACTGCCCATGTGCTTGATTAATCACTCCATGGGCTTCATCAATGTAGCCAGAGAGCTTTCTTTAAGAGATGGTTGTTACAGCAAATGCTCTGCATTAGAGAATAACAAGTGTGAGCATCAGCTAAGAAAATCATCAAGGATTTTAATATTAATAATCACAGTGAAAAATTACTGAAATATCAGTTTAGTTATGCACACTAAACTAGATTTCAAAAGAATATATAGTACTATATTAATGCATTTACATACTTTATAATGACACGTACATTGGGAGGCCAATAATAATTATGATGAGTCATATACTTGTACATTTTAAGTACACTTTTTATTGCGGGAGGAACAGAGAAGCTTCTTAAAATTAGCTTTGTTTATCTTGTCATTAGGGATGTAACGATGCACCGCGGGCCATACAAATAGCCTATGTGAAGATTCAAACCATTTAAGATGTTTAAACAAATCGTGATACATTTGGGTGTAGGATTTTATATGAATGTATAGGGAAAAAGACTGTCTTTAGAAAAGTTTCAATCTGGTCTCCAAGGAAATGCTGTATTGCTGGTGTTCCATAAGCGCCACCTGCTGTCAGAGAGTGAATTAGTATTTTTATTCAGTCCCTCTTTTTGACTGAATCACTGTTTTTGTTTCGTGCAGATGTTTTTTGTTGCATAATTTCACAAAATTTAAGTCAGACCATTCTGTTTTTTTATTTTCATTTCAAATGATACAATTTATTTTAGAATAAAAACTGCTCATGCTGCATGTATTCAGCATCTTTGTTTGGAACTTGATGAAATTTATAATTTAATAATAAAACTAAATAAAACTTTATAATTTTATATATACTGTATTTTCCGGACTATAAGTCGCACTTGCGCTGCTGTAGACGGTAATGTTTTCTCTTGGTTCTTGGTTCTAAATAAATGCGACTTATAGTCCAGTAAGACTTACATATGTTTTTTTCCTCGTCATGACGTATTTTTGGACTGATGCGACTTATATTCAGGTGTGACTTATAGTCCGAAAAATACGGTAAAGAGCACAGTTAAAGCCTTAGTTTGTTTACATTTTATTTGTATTATTTATTTATTTTATTTGGGATATGTTTCAAAATTTCTATTTATTTTTGTTATTTTTCATATTTCAATTTCAAAAAGACATTTGCAGAATTTTGTCCAAGCAGAAATAAAATTACAACCTTTAATTTAATCTTCAATCTAATTTTGTTGAAAATAATCAAATATATATATAATCATATATATATATATAATCATACAATCATTACTGTGAATAGCATCACATTGTGAGCTGAGTGAATTTAAGTATTATATATTCACCCTACATTTTGTTCGAAATCTGCAGGCGTTAATTTTTTTTTTAACACACACATACTGATTTCATGTTTTTTGTGCATACAATGAAAGGGTCCAAAACAACACTGGACCTCAGTGAATTATAGAAGAATAAGTAGAAGAACATTTTTAATACTGGTTTTGGAACAAAATGAGGTTTAATTAAAGCTGAACAACTTCTTAATCTGTCAAGGACCCCCTGAAGACTCCTGGTGTGTCATTAACAATCTGAAATGATTGTCAAATAGACTACCTGAAGGGTTCAATTCAGCTTTTGTCACTTCCAGATAAAATCCTCTCACAACTTCCTATGATTTCCTGTCACCTCTCCACTGTGCTGGACAACCTGCTTACTGTAGATGGGTTACAGGTTCACACCGCAGGGGACAGCTTCACTCCGGAAAGTTACTGTGCCCATCATCAATGTGGTGCCCTTGAGCGAGACACCTGACCCCAGGACACCCCTAAAATTAGCATGTTTTATGCTGCTTTGGATAAAAGCGTCTGCTAAATGACAAGTAACCAACCCCGGTACCCTGCTGTATGATGTTTCTTCCTTTGCAAATGAGTCAGCTGATTAGAATAAGAATATATTCCAAAATGTCTCATCAGTATGTTAATAACTCTAAACCTAAAATGTAAGATGTGTCATTAAATCAAGCTGTACGGCCATGTCTGCTAGGTGCTGTTATGGGTACTCGAGCTGGACAATGCCTCTTTTTTACCCATTGTGCTGAAAGGCAGCATAACCTTTTTAAAATAGATGGAAAAGTGTGGCTTGACCTATAGAGTGAGACGACGCTTTTTTACCAACATATTATGCCTTTTCAGTCCTATTGAAATGTGTAATTTTACAGACGTAGATAGAGGGATACATTACTGTTTCCAATTTGCCAACTATCAAAAACAGAGTGCACAATACGAAATACATTAACATGCTAAGGTTAAAACGCACAGAAGGTTAAACCAATAGAAAAAGCATTTTTACCATCTCCAGTGACATACGATAAATATTATTCACATTTCACACATAATGTTTGTGCTGGAGGATAAAGCAGCGTAGACAGAGAATATTTGCTTTCAATCACGTAAAATATAATGTGTTTTGGTTTTTCATGCATATCAAATATCTAGGAGTGAAAAATCTAAAAACATGAATATAATCATTCAACGGAGTGCGGCCGCTCAGTCAATCTGGTCATTGCTGAGACATGTTCTACATGCTCAATCTTATCCACATTATTCACATATTGGTGGAAGACATTGAGAATGATGAGGGTCCATGCTTCTCAAACCCACTTATCGGAGACTTCATGAGTGTGCCTCAGAAACCTCATTTATAACACACTTCTAGAGCTTATTTTCAGAGGAAGACAGTTCCTATTATTCATTAGTTTAATTGAACAAGATAAGTAATTCAGCCTACTCTTAAAAAAAATCAACAAATCAAAATCAACAAAAAAAAGAAAAAAGAAACTATATAGAGACTGTGCATTCTGGAGTTCTGAGAATTCTGCATGCAGTATGACATCAGTCTCCTCTAAAGTCTTCAGAACTATACAATGCTTCATTTAGAAAGCCCTCAGTATCAAACAAATAAATAAGTTATGTAGATTAGGGTTTTTATAATGTATAGTAGGGTTTTGCATATTTTAAATAATGTATAATGTTATCATATACAAAAAATAAATATGATATAAAACAAAAAAATTCAAATATATAATAATAAATGAATGTGTTATATATTTAAATTAGTTTAAAATGTCACACCATATATAATGTAAGCTATACGTAATATAATTAATTAATTTATAATTTCAGGTTATGGCTAGAGACCAATAAATGGCTACTATAATAATAATAACAACAAAAAACTGAAACTGAGAAAAAAATTCTACAGGTGAATTTAGGAATCACAAGAATTTACTAAAGACTATATATAACAATTTTATTAAATTGCAAGTGCTTTCAAAGATTAATCTAAAGGGTAAAATTATTCAGTATCAACCTATGCCGACAAATAAATAAACATCTTTAATTTTGGCTGAATCCAATATGTTACTCATATTTCATGCATCCCTACTTTAGACAGTGATATGAAAACAGATGGTAATAGTTAGAGTGCACTGTGTTTTCTTAATGCTTATGTGTATAAACATTATCATAATGTTATCATAATGGCACAGACGCAGTCACACACTGTATCTTGTGTGCTTTATACACATGCATAACTGCCTATAAAACCACTCAAGGTCAATTAAGCTGAATAAAACATTGTGTGGAACAAATGTGATGCATCGAAACTAATGTCATTTATTGAAGTACACATCTTATGCTGTTAGTAGTGTCTTTGGACTTAACATATACTCCAGCTAAAATGTCAGGTGATATCCCACTTAAGATGTCAAGATTAACAGCCTGTGTAGTCCAGTTCATAGGGCACTACCGAGCAACTGGAACGTATCGTGTGATTAACAGTCACCACCAAAGCCAAGCTACAATGCTGTATGATAAAACACTTCACCTATTCCGACATCGCAGTGTTCTATAGAATCTCAGGGATAATATGTGACTATCAGTTCCAAGCTTTAATGCTGGCAACTAAAAGGAAGTACAGAGAGAAAGGAGTGAGAAAAAAAAAACAGAGGGGCAGAAGAGGCATATGAAGAAACAGAAAGAATAAGATTGGGGATGAGAAGGAGGTGGTCAAGACTGTGAAAATTACCACCCTCCTAAGAAAGAAAGACTACAATCTATCTGAATGGCATAAAAGCCGGAGGGGCTTACAAAGGAAAGAGAGTATAAGCAGTGGCGTGCATTGGGATGAGCCCTTGTTCGAGTGCCCTCATAACACCACTACTCCCCTGCCCCTCTGGAGTTAATGCCTTGCATTAACTCCAACTACTTTATTATAAGCGTTTTCAAAAATAAACACAGAACAGACAAACAACACTGTCCCAGACTACACAAGCGGAAATAAAAAAATGTAAATATATACTAATAAAGTAACAAAAAAATTATAATGATAATGACAATAAATATTTAGTTTAGTAGCCAGAAGTACCATAGTAAAAACCTGCAAAACAGTCAGTCAATGTGCCCAGAAAGATGTACAGCTTTAATCTGAGGAGCCACTAGGGGCTGGTTGAATGATTGGCTTGTCCAAATGGCCCAGAAATGAACCCCCAACAACAGAAATTTTTTCAATGTACCAGGCAAATATGCTTGACCAAAGCCCAGACAATAAAGGGCAAAACCAGAAAGCATGAGAGGATGTATCTGACACCTTGCACCGGTCACACATTGGTGAAACAGAGGGGAACATTTTATGCAGCATGGTTTTAGTGTAATGCAAACGACAAACAACCGTGAACTGGATCAGTAGGTGTTTGCTGTTAACTGAGCAGACCTGTATTGTAGCCAGTCACTTATCCCAAATATCGTCAGAGAACTCAACTCCCAGATCTTCCTCCCAAACCATATTATTTTTAAAATATCATTTGAAAATGAAAAAAATACTTAAGCTCTAAACAAAAAAATATTGCCATTGCTGAGTTTTTTTTAATCCATATAAAATACTAATTTATCCTTTCAACCTACTACTACAAGCAAATAAACATCCTGCCGAAGAGAATTACTCTTAAAAAGAGCTATTAGTGTAATAATAGGTTTGAACCTATTTTTAAAACCAAAATTTGTACTCCACCATGCTGAATACACTGCCTTTTCTAACCTTAATAAAGCCCAAATAACCTTGAAGTATTTAGATATATGCAGCAAAACACACGGGCGGTTGGTCCCCTGGTTATTGCTCATCTGCGCTTTAAACTGCACTGAAGTATTATGCAAAAGACACTCTGCTGGTATAATTACCGGCTGTGTGACTGGCAGATCTAGGCTGGGTAAATGCTGCTTAATCCCCTGTTTCCAGTACAGTATTAATCCAGACATGAGGGAGTAGTGCTAACATGCTAATGTCAAAGCTGAGGCCAGTTGACGATGGTGGCTAATCTGTAATGAGGTCCAGTATATTTCCCCTTGTGACACTACATGACTTAACAAAACCAGCAGTTTCTGACGGTCAGAGGGCAGTAGTATGGTATTCACTGCCATACTTACATAGTTGCAGCTATGCAAATAAAACAATAACTAAAAGCTAAATGAGCACATCTTACTCAAAGAACATAGCTTATGAAGAACAGAGAGATTAAATGCTAAATGAACATATCTTATCTATCCTCTAGTGAAAATATTTTAGATATACAGTAGAAAAGGTCATTTGCAAGTAGAACACCACAACACATCAAATCAGGGAAATTCTAAAATGTTTAACGTGAAGAACGGTTAACTTGGATTAATGCCCTAACACAACAAACAGGGATTTTCTCACATATTTCTCTTAGATAAATGTAATTAGGGGTGCTCCGATTGATCGGCTACTGACTGCTATACACCGATAATCACTTTGGGATGATTGATCGGCAGTCTCTAAAAATCCAGATCTCAAAAAAATTCTGTGAGAGGTTTGGCATGACATGCTGCGGCGCCATCTCAGTCTCTGTCCGGCGCAGCTGAAATAATTATAATAATGTGATATTTCTTCATTACATAACTTAACATAACATAAGTCATTTGAAAACCTTGTGTGAGATGTAACTTAACAAACAGCGTGACTGAATCATGCACACAGGTTCAACATTACTCCATTTGCGGTGCGTTTTATTTTTTTTTTGCACCCATGTTAACAGGTTAAAGCATTCTCTGCACACGGTTGTGGTCCAGCAGTGCGTTCCATGACTGGTGCGTCTGCAACAGTGCAGAGATAATTTCTGGACCGAGTATATAGCTGCACTGCAAGCACTGAATAAAGTAACAGCACATTGTTTTCAGTAAACATCTAGTAATTACATAATAATTGTGTTTAAACATCTGTTAAAGATTGTATTACTGTACTGTGTAAAAAAAAAATTGCATGGCTGAAAAATCATTTTCAGTGGCAATGTTTGGATTTGAATTCATAATAATGGATAAATGTTGTGTTTGTGCTAAACAGCCACGGATCAGTTGTGGACTCTTCTGTGAAACTACAGTCCGTGCTGCTTCCCATCTCACAAGAGTCATTTAAGAGGGGAATTCCCCCCATTTTCAAAAATAAAATTCAGGCCCTGAATAAATGTCTAAAAATCCTGATTTGAGTATCAGTATATATAGTTAAATGATAAAAAGAAGGCTTTAAAAAGATTGGTATCAGTGATCATATCGGCAAATACTGCTTTCTGTGATTGGCGATCAGTGATCGGCCTCAAAAATCCTGATCGGAGCACCCTTATTCATAATCCAAATGGAAAGACAATATTTTTAACATTAAGCATTTTTTTCAACCATAGAAATCCATTATAAAGAAAACGCTAACATGAAACTTTAAAGTTTATGTTCTTCTTCTGGGTTTATCTTCTTTCCTGTAGATAGTATGTTTTATTAATAAAGTTTGCATTTAATTTGGTCTTTTAATATAATTCTCTTAATGAATTAAGAACATCTTCATAATGATTTTCTATGGGGGAGAAAACGTACCATTATCATTTATGCAAGAATATAGTGCCCCCAACTACTTCAACTGTTAACCAACAGCTTTTTCATATAGCTCTAATTGGTTTTCCTTTGATAAAGGTTCAAATTCATAAACACCAAAGTGAATATTGTCAAAATTGTGATTAAAATTGAAATCAAAATAATGATAAAAAATTGTGACCGTATTTTTTTGTCCAAACTGCACAGCCCTAGTTTGAAGTTGCTCAGTCATGTGTGTCAACTGTCTAAGTGACAGCTGAACTCTTCAGTCCACATCCAATTAACACAGCTTGGACCTTTCACATGCACAGGCCACACTCTCATGCACTCTTCAGATGAATTCACCAAACTCTACATGAATTACAATTTTTCAGAAGGGCTGGATGATAAAGATTGCCCGATGGCCTTGGGGCAACATGAAAGATGCTTGAGACAGTTGACAAGTTTGTCACTGGCCCATTGAGCCACTGCTGCGTTGTCACAAAGGTTTATCATTTGCACGTTTCTAAGACTAATTAAAAAATTAATGTGATTTTAAATCATTTAAGCAAGACACGAAAGACAATTCAGTATGCATGCTGTGTTCTGTGTTTATGTGGTTTAAGGTTAAAAAAAACATAATTTTTTACCAGATAATGTACATTATTGTTTCTACTATTTGGCTCTCTGAAATGCGTCAATTTTTACAAAGCTAATTTTTTCAGAAAAGTGATGTCTATGCTGATTGGCCAGCAATCCAGTGAGTTGTGATTGGCTGAATACCTCATGTGATGGAAATATTACACCCTTAACATATTTTGATGCTGTGATTATAGGCTACTCTTCGGCTTCAGGAAACAGTCCTCCATAAAATGCGCTGCACACATCTGACTATTTGGCTCTGGAACATTGTTGTAAAAACAACTTAACCACTGATTGCTAGTTGTGTCCTCTTTTGAAAGACCAAACAAAGTAGTTTTGCTTTCACAACGAAACACGCAGCATCACACACGGTGGGGTTTAGTGAATGGCAGGCCGGCAAGCTAGATTGAGGAACAGCTGGTGCCCTTGAGAACGGTGCGGCTGCGAATTCGACGATGGAGTGGCCAATGGGCTTGCGGCAACCACATGTGACAGGCTGGACTCCACTTCATCTATGGTGAAAGCCGATCTGGCGATCCACAAGGCAAAGTTGATGTATTTCCTCAGTGACCAGCACAGATCAGCTCTAGGCATGACAAAAGGGATATCATCCTCTTTTGGGAGGCCAAACAAAGTAGTTTCGCTTTCACAACAAAACACACAGCGTCTCTACGACATGGCGATGGCAACAACAATACTACAGCGAGAATTAAAGTTAGGCCTTCTTTCTTTGCATGAAAATTTGGCTGGTGTAATGCAAATCTTCCCACACAGTGATGTAGACAGGCGGGGGCCTGTTTAAACGAAGTATTTTTGAAGGGCGTGGACGAGTCCTAACTTAACTTTTTAAAGAATATCTCTTTGGTTGAGACTTTAGTTTTTGCATTTTTAGGTATGCACAAATAGCTTGTAACACTCCAAAGAGAAAGGAAAATTTGAAATTGCAAAAAAGTACACAGCTTTTTTACAGCGTTTACCTTTCTATTATTAGACAGAACTTTTGGGCAAGACAGTAAATTAATGAAGACAAAGAATGGGTGCTCTTGCGTTTCTGCACATTGGCTGATAAATCGAAAGATATATTGGCCATTACGATATAGACCTATTGGCCAACCATTGTTAAAATATGTATTCAGCATTGTTTAGATAACAGTTATTTTCAACTGAAAATCAATTGATTACTATTGCAACAAGTAATTTTTTTCTAAAAATGTCGGTTAATAAATGTTAAACGTCGAACAATAGTACCCCTGGGCTGCAGTAGCTGCAAGCCTATGATGTATTAGCCTCCCAAGCCGGTGGAGCCTGTCAGAAAGCTAAGAACTCTCAGTATTCACTCTCTCCCAGTGAGTATGGCGTTAATGAAAGCAGAACACAGTACTGTAGCATTTGCTGAGAGTGGGAGAGCAGGCAGGAACCCCTCCGGGTCTTTACCTCTATTGTTAGAAGAGGGTGAGGGATAGCAGGGGGTTAATGCCAGCGTGGGTAGCTACCGTCACTGTTAAACTTCGACATCATAAGGAGAGAGAGACATAGACAGGGACAGAGGGAAGGGGAAAAGAAAGGTGTACTGTAGCATATATTTTTAGACATACTTTAGATGAGAATATGAGTAACGCAAACATCTGATGCCAAATATACCATAGCATTAAGGTCTAAATTAGTCATCAAGAAATATGTCAATAAATCTAAAACCTTCTGGATTAATGATCCCGATCCCAACGATCCACACAAAATAAAGAAATTAGATCCTAGTACAGAATGCAAGGCCTTCGAGTCAGAGTCAAACTCACAACTCTTAATATCCGTTATCGTTGGTAATGGAAATTCCTAAAATATGGGCAGCCATATACATTAATTAAAAGGTCATGAGAGAAAAGGTGGCTAAATAATAAGGCATTTTACATTCAATTCAGTGGCATTTGCTGATAAAGTAGGTGGTGTCAGGTTTTGCATTTCTAAGATATTTTTTGCATAACAACGAGATTCTAGAAGAGGTCTTTAGGCTAATTCACCTACAGCAGACTGACATATCAACCCCGAATAAATTCAACACAAATACTGCATGTTCATAGCTGCAATTTAGCACTTGCTTTTCACAACTTACTCTTAACCACTTGCTGAGATAATGTGCCTGAAGCAACCTGGGGTGTCTTACTTGACGGCACATTAGTGATAGAGCAGGACTGCGATATCTGTAACCCAGCTTGGATTTGTGTTAAATAAATAAATCTTATTCACTAATGCACAGGCACCAAGCCAAACATTACATATTATACCTCCATAACTCACACGCTGTTTTTAAATATATACACACAATCACACACTTAGCCTAATTGTATGTGATGTTCAGTGATGGGCAATAGTAGCAAACATATCTTGTTTACTTCCAACTATTTGCAGCTAACAAACTGTCTAAAATATAAAAAAAATATTAACTGTCGTGAGTATACATCAGTTTACCTCAGCAAGTAAATAGAGAGCAATATACATTAATTAGACAAATTGTAGCACTTAATGATGTTCTTTTGAAGATAACTTGTATAATGTGCTGAAAGCTGCCTCTAAATATGCATTAAAATATTTCCCCCTAGTGTTGTGAGTTTTAATGCATAGGCTACAATTCCTCTTTAAGGAAAGACATAATAACATTAAATTGACTACTACATTATTTACATATGCAAATAAATGTATAATTTGTGTGTGTGGTTTCTGTATCCCAAACTGAGAGTATAGGCAAAATTTCAAAGAAAAAAAAATATTTAAATTTGTAAAGGGATACAAACTAAAATTAAAAGCATGAAGCAATACAAACAAATAACCTTATAAATTGAATTAATCTTATTTCATTAAAATTAAAACATTTGTTAATGTGTGTGTGTGTGTGTGTAAATTTGGGGAGCGCCCTCTCATTTTCACCTATAATATCTAGAACACTAAATGAGCATTTATTATAATTACTACAGTATGAAACAGATCGTCTTTTGTCCCTCGTTGTTCTCTGGTATAATAATAAAAAATGAATCAAAAGCATGGCACTTAAACTCCCTACCAACTCTCTTCATGTTACCGGAGGAGTGAATAATGCACAGATGTGCATTATTCACTCACAGACACTAACAGGGAAGCGGAGAACAACACATGAAGAACACTGTATTCGAACAGCTGGTGAAGTGGACTGTGATTGAGAAAATCCCGTGAAATTTAAATATTTACCAGTACAATATTGCCCAGAAGTGCAGGTGACCCGGACCGTATGCATATTTCTCGGTGAAATCCCTCACACTCGTTCAGATCCGTCTGCTATTTTCTCGAACATAACACGTAGAAATATATATCACAATTAAAGAGTAAAAGACCGTAAAGGTCGCATTCAGTCAGTCAAGTTCACAAGCAGCGGGTAATTGGTGTCTCGCGCCGAGTCGATACTGTCAAGAATGATCTGCTCGCGGTGACGGTGACGGCGGGAAAGCTCGCCTGTAAAGACGAGAAAGTCTCACTGCGGGAACCTTTTAACGACTGCCTTTTTGTGGATGTCTGGGCTGGGAGAGCCTCGGATCAGTTACACAGATGTGCTGCGCAGGGGGGAAAAATGACCGAGCTTTTTCTCAGCCGCCTACTAACGGGAGCTCTGTTTGTTAACGGTTTCCTTAAAGAAAAGGGAAGCATTTATTACACAACGGACCGCGGTCATTCCTTTGAGAAACTGAATTCACGTCTGTATTCAGCGTATACGTTACGAGAAAACACCCACAAACACACGCAGTTATGGAGAACCGGTCATGTTTACCGGGCTTCTGCTGCTTACCTTCGTCACTGTTGAGCATGATTCAGTGTAAAATCCCCGGATAGATAATTGAATCTCTGGTAGATATGTGGGAAAAGACTCCGACACCGAATTCTGGCGTTTATCCTTCAGAAAGCAGAGCGCCTCGGTCAGAGACACGGTGGCTCCGGTAAGGCTGCGGGAGCGCGGTGCTCAGTTACCGGGAAACGCTCGAGAGCGGATGCTGAGTGAAACGGGATGCGGCAGCTCATACACACAAGCACACTCGCATGCGGAGGGAGCGTCGCATTCTGAACGATTAGGATTCAAATTCAAGTCTTCGCAAATTTTTCACTGTCTGACACATTCGGCATCACCGGGACGTACCATTTTTTCGATCGTGAGAAAGGGGGTGTGGCGGCAGGAATTGGGAACGGGTGGCGCGTGTCTACCGACGGGAGCGGCCGACGCTGCGAGCACAATCTCAGTACAACCAGAGCGCGCTCCGAGGAAACATCCACAGAGTGTGACTGATTTCCTAATAACACCACCGCTGCCCTGGATGAACACTGCCAATAATCGTTTAGGAATATGTTTTGCGGCCTAGTTAGATAAATATCTACAATAACACATGTTATTGGAAAAGTACCTCAAGCTATTTCAAAATAATATTGCAGTTATTGAGAGAGAGAGATTTCCTTCATGCGTTTCGGTGTGCTTGAGCGGTTATTATAAGGGCTCTTGCTTTTCTCACAGTTCGGGCCAAGTCAGGGACCAAATATCTCCACAAGCTTAGTAAAACCCAAAATCCAATGTGGGTACCAGCCAATGCAAAACAAGATGATTACTAAACCTGTAATGATTTTAATAAAAATGCAAAACGGGGCAAGTCAGGGTCAAGTCAGGGGACAAAAAATAGCTATAATTAGCTTTGTAAGAACAATGTCAATATAAGGTCTCCATCATAAAACAAACAAGTGTGCATGTGTGTGTATTAAATTTCATACAGTAGCCGACCTAAACATGAATAATTGGAATTTGGTGGTATTAGTGTGTGTGTGTGTGTGTGTGTGTGTGTGTGTGTTTGCTTGCACTGGGGGATCAATATGCTCTAAGACTTAATGGAAACAAATCTGTTGTGTTTGGACATCAATATGTATATCAATGACTCAACGGGAGTACACAGTGATCAGCCAAGGTCAAAGTAAATCATATACATACAGTAAACACATTTTCCAACATGTTGCATCTTTCACAAGGTTTTAAATGCATCATCACACAAAACACTCTGAAGCCAACAGTAATATCCCTCAAGCCTCATACACACCACTTATAACAGCAACAAAGTGACCTGAGCTCATTAATGCTCAATAAGAGTAATATAAAAACTCATTACAGACACCTGAAATGTTGTTCTACACTGTAACTATAGGGCACCAGGGAACTAGGAATGTAGCAGCGAAGCAGTATTAAAACTGGTGCATTGCTTTGCTGGTGGTGTGAACAGGACTTTATACTGACATGTAGTTTTAAATGTAGAGGACTACAGACAGAGATGTATAAAGTACTAGAGAACCATACTTGAGTAAAAGTACAAGTGCTCTATCAAAAAAGTGACTTGAGTAGAAGCAGAAGTGCTCTTTAAGCACCACACTTAAGTAGAAGTACTAAAGTATTCAAAAAATGTTGTACTTAAGTATTGCAAGTAGTCTATTTTAAAATTTACTACTCAAGTACTGAAAGTAAAAGTAGAAGTATTGTGTTATGTAGCTATTAAAGAAAGTAGTCAAAAGTTTGAACATATTCTTTTTACTATTTCAAATGATTAACCTAAAGGACAATCACAATTCCTTTGACTGTAACTTCTTGTAAACAAAAAACGGTTACTAGGGTTAGTTAGCCCAATTTGCAAAATTATGTCATTAATAACTTACCCTCATGTTGTTTCAAACCCGTAATACATCAGAGGGTCATTTAGAATTTTTTGAAGCATCGAAAATACATTTTGGTCCAAAAATAGCAAAAACTAGACTTTATTCAGCATTGTCTTCTCTTCCGTGTCTGTTGTAAGACAGTTAAAAACAAAGCAGTTTGTGATATCTGGTTCGCGAACGAATCATTCGATGTAACCGGATCTTTTTTAAACAGTCCACCAAATCGAACTGAATCGTTTTAAACAGTTCGCGTCTCCAATACGCATTAATCCACAGATGAATTAAGCTGTTAACTTGTTTAATGTGTCTGACACTCCCTCTGAGTTAAAACAAACCAATATCCCGGAGTAACCAATATCTCGATTCGTGAACCGAGGAGCTGATGATACTGCGCATGTGTGATTTAGCGTGAAGCAAACCGACACACAGAGCGTCTGGAACCGAACTGATTCTTTTGGTGATTGATTCTGAACTGATTCTGTGTTAATGTTATGAGCCCAGGTGCAGTCAACGCCAATGACGCCATTGCATCGAGCGCAAAAGAATCGGTGAACTGTTTTCTTCAACTGGTTTATTGAATCGAACTGTCAGAAAGAACTAACGTTACTGGTCATCCGAAAACCGATGCAACCGGTTCTTGACTCGTGAACGAGTCATTATCTGGCTCGGCTCGGTGTTCATCTCTCTCTTCACAGCAGTTCAGTCATCACGCGCAGTCTCGCTTGATTCGCTCAATGATGTGCCAGCTTCATCAAACATGCCATCTACAGTTCTGGCAGTGGTTTGTAATGGAATGATTCGTAACATTATTATAATTGTAACGAGTAACGATGCAGCACATAAAAAAAAATATCGGAGTAAAAGTATTAAACTCAGCGAAAATATGTACCGAAGTAAAAGTGGAAGTAGGAGAAAAAAATAATACTCTAGTAAAGTACAGATACCGCCTTTTAGTACTTAAGTACAGTAGTGAAGTAGTTCTACTTCGTTACTATACATCTCTGACTACAGAGTAGAGGTCTTCACAGTGCACCCGAGACCCGTCGACCCCGGACCCGACCCGGGACCCGTACGGGTTCGGGTCTATATTTTAAATCATCAGCCGGGTCCGGGTCGGGTCCGAATCTATTACCTCGGGTCCCGGGTCTGTTTAACATTGTGTGTAATACCCGTGCGATCGGAGTCATCGGACTCAGAGAACATCCGGCCGTGATCAAAGACTGCTTGTGTTTTTTGTAACTGAGTGAGCCAAAAAAGTGATCTCTCTCTCTCTCGCTCGCAGACTCAGAGTTAATACAAGTGCACGCACGGTATTAATGCTTGCAGACTTGACACACTCATGTTTAATATATTTCAAATCAGCAACACAATCTGAGGTGAAGTGTCACATGAATGTTTTCTATGACGCTCAAATTGCATTAAAGCATTTTAGGTTGATACAGCTAGCACGCATGTGCAGTCTCGAGTGCATTTCATGTTTCTATGGCAAGCAGTGAGGGACACTTCGACCGCCAAACCGCGTTTTACATTTTCTCCCATTTTTATAATATTATAAATGAAGAGGAATAACATGAATAACTTTCTTGTCGGAGGATTGTAATGCATCACAGGCAGTCAGCTACAAGGAAGAGAGACTACGACTCTTTAAATTAGGTAAGACAAAAAACTGTATTCTTCGCAACATGTTTATTGACTTGTAAAAGCAATTTAAGGTGGAATATGTGAACGTCGGGTCCAGTCGGGTCTGTGTCTTCCCGGCGGGTTCGGGTCCAGATTTCAAATAATATACGGGTCCGGGTCGGGTCCGGGTAGGCATTTCTCGGATCTACACGGGTCCGGGTCCAGCTTTTGAAATAATAGACGGGTCCGGGTCGGTTCGGTGTAGTACATTACGGGTCTCTGTCGGGTTCGGGCACGAATTTTTTGACCCGTGAAGACCTCTACTACAGAGTCTGTTTCAGACCATTTCATACTCTACCCATTAGTCTTAACATGTCATTCATTTAAAAAATCTAAAATCTTTTTATCTTTTTGATAACATTTGAAAAAACTTTTTTTTTATGCCAATATTCAGCTGCTTGAATGTGTTAGAAAGAAAGATAAATTAGCCTAAAATAAATACTCTGTAAGTAAAAAGTGAGCTTAAGCATCATAACATTAGAATGTTCATTAAGAAATATTGGATATATATTTATTTCTCACAAAGGGGTCAATTCCCTTGAACTTTGACATATTCATTGTCTTTGTACTATAAAAACCTCTTGTATGTTTCAGGACTCAAAACTTTCTTGTTAGTCTAAAAACAGCTTATCTTGAAGCCAATATGCCAAAACTACAGCTTGTGGAATGAGCCACTTTATGACTTTATAGTGTGGCTAAACCCCGCCTCATCAGAAGAAGTTCGATGCCTGTTTCTACATAACTTTCTGTTTCCACCGATTCACGCATGTAGTGTAATTAACGAGAGAGGCAAACACAAAGGATTTTCAGAAAAACGTAAACTAAAAGACAATGCTGTTGTGACTATATTGGATCTGACAGCAATGTCGCACCACACAAGGGTGAGTAACTGTTTTTATTATGTGGTCACAATTGCTTTTTCTGTTATTACAGATCGTTTGATATATACTGAGTATTTATGTGTTTTTAACCTAAATCACAGCAGCGTCCATCTGTGAGAGATGTACGCTGTCAAACATGCTATTAGCCAATCGTAGCAGTGGCTTCACCTATTCAATCAGAGCATTCCGATGAGAGGTCAAAACAGGACAGAAAATAGCCCATTACTTCTAAATTATGTTTTTTTGATGTAAAAATCTTGATAACATTTAAAATGGACCCTCAGAGAACAGTATAAAAAATTACATTAAAAAGGAAGCTCCTATCCCTTTAAAGTGTTCAAACTTTGCCATAGTTATCATTATCCCTTCAAAGGAATAGTTCACCCAAAAATAAAAATGTATTTTGCTTGTCAGAATGAGAGTTCAAACAGCAGATAAAAACATCATATAATATTCCACAAGAAATCCATATGACCTCAGTCCATCAGTTAAACATTTTTTGTAAGAAAGAAATCCATTATTATGGTGTTTTAACTTTAAATCATCACTTCTGGCTGAAATACGTTTTTTGGACTGTTTTCTCTGGTAAACGGAGTTTGATCTGTGCTTATTTCTCTCCTGATTCAGACAAGATTACCTTTCACTGGAGTGAAAGTAATTTTATGGATAGAGGACTCGTAAAGACTAGTTTAAAATTAAAAATGGTACTATAAACATGCAGCAGAATTGTGTGGATTGCAAGGATTTCCTTTTTTTTTCTTTCTTTTTTTTTTTTGAGGGTGAGAAAATTCTCAGCAAATTTTTATTTTTGGTATGAGGTTATGATAAAATAATTCTTAAACAGACAGAAATCAATAATTTATAAATAACTAAGGTATCACTATTGAACAGTAGCATCAGCTGAGGCATTGAGAGAGAGACGAGCTCCTAAAATGTTTCATGAATACAAAGAAGGTAAAAATTAAATATACATTAAAAGCCATCAGCAGTGAGATTGGCTGATTATTCTTTTAATCTGATAATGCCTATCATGTTTGCATGCTTTTACTAAATAGTGTTAGCAAAAAGCTATTACTTACACTGTTAATAAATATGGTTACTTGTTGGCAGCAGATAAAGGCTGTTCCAAGCTTTCAAACCAGGAACCATGTAAACATACAAAAATTAATAAATAATAAATACATAAACAGCACTTCCAGAATCCATCAAGAGACATTTTCTGCGATTTTCAAGCTGTTGGCACCTTGTGATTCCTTTTGCTTGCCTTTTATTTGTGACTGGATGCCTTTGACCACATTTGAAGTATTTGCAAGGTAATTATATGCAGACGAAGACATTTCACGGTTAGAGTGCTTAAACATTGGTTAGATGCATTAATAAGTACATGTGCCCCTTAAAATGCTCTCTAAAGTGAAAATGTGTATGTGCAAGATGTTGTTGTACAAGGTTTTTATTTATTATTTTTTGTAATGTTTATTGTGTTTTTCCCCAGTGTGTATGTGTGTGTGTGTGTGTATGCAGGCTAAATGGTCTAGGGGGAATAAGTTAGCATTAGCATCTAAAGGAGTGAATCTGCAGCACTCTGAACACTTAGATCCATTATTTATGACAGGAAAATAACAGATGATTAGACTTCAGCCTGAAGATTAAAAGGCTGTGAGTGTGTTGCCTTGTACTCTGACAACATGTAGTTGGTCTCTTAACTGATTGTATAGATCTCCCAGCATGCACCTGTTCCTCTCTGATCTGCCAGTCGGTTTCTTGGGAGTGTTTATCGGTGTGGGGCTTTAGTGTGTGCAAGTGTCCATATAATGAGACAGACATCCATTTTTGGTTCTGGCCCTGAGTCTTATATTTGTTAGTATCTCTGCAGCAGTAAACACCCATAATGATCCAAAGCCATTCTTGATGCAATGTCAACAGATAAGTTCAGAGTAGCATCCTATTTTGACTAAAATATACAAATAAAAAAAGTAAATTAAAAAAAATCACTATTTCTTTAAAAGCATTATTGATGTTAATGTGAATGATTAATGAATTTTGTCCCCATTTTTCCTCGTTTGAAATCAGAATGTCATAACTCAGTGTTCTTCTCTCTAGTGATTTAGTCATGGACTTTGCCTAGAGCTGGCCAAAATATCAGATCAAATGGTAAACCGGTTGGAATTATGCACAAGGTGTGAATTTACACTAGGAGAGTAAATTTGCATTAGGGCTTTTCAAAAACTGGGTAATCATAGTTCTAAAAGCTACTTTTAAACCCAGGTAAAGGAATGTTTCACACATGTAATTTAGAAGTGGGTTTAGCACCACTTTCTACCCAGGGTTCTGAAACACTGTTTTTACAGTGTTAACCCTGCATTGCAGTGCCAACCTTGTGAAACGAAGGGCTGTTAGAATATTACGGCTAGACACTTGGCGGCAGACATCCACTCATGTGCCTCATATTCACATATTTTGGACAGTCAAACAGCATGCTGTATAAACAGTCTTTACAGCGTTTGAAAGGTGTGAAATAGGGATGGAAAACATCTAAACTGAAGTGAAGTACACTGTAAATGCAAACATGCTATTTAATTAAAAATATTAATTTGACTTTAATCAGTTTTTATCAACCTGCTATTTACACTTGCTTTTAGTAAGTTACTTGTACTTTGAGGTTGAAAAATCTTACCAGCTCAGTTTACTTGAGTTAGATTAATTTAGAAAAAGTAAGTTTATGATCTGTGGGCATGCGCAGATCAGTCCTCTCTACGCTAGACGGCGATATTTGTTCACCACTATGGCCCCGCCCTTCAATAGCTACTATTGGCCAGGCGCTTACGTACCTGATTTGTACAGGTCATATCCCCTGACCAACCTTAACCAATCCAGGTGAATTGCCTAACCCCAACCAATCAAGCTGCTTCGTAGGGCGGGTCTTGGCGTGGCGGGATTCGTAATTTTGCAGACATGTCACATCGTGCCTGCAACTGACCAAGTGGAGCTGGACCTAAACATCGCTTCAACGGCGCTTTTGTTTATCTTCATCATAACAGCGATTCTTGTGCTTGGCACACTCATTTGGTGAGTAAATATTTTAACCTTTTGCAGACCGTTTTGTTTCTGTACGTTAAATCAGCGTCAGTGTGTGCTTGCTAGTACTGATGTGTGTGTAGTAATGTCGGTTAAAGCTAGCTAACTAACATGGACATAACGTGGCTATATTTTGATGAAACTTGGTCAATACTTCATTATTTTTTCAATCCAAAACTTCCTCTGTGTTGAAAATAGGTAACTTTAAAGACTAGTCACTTTCAAATTGAGGAAAAACTTTAGTGTAACGGTCGCGGGCGTGCTCGTCATGCGAACGTGCCCGCGCCCGCGCCCATCTGACTAGCATGATGACAAACTGATCCCGGCGGTTTGTGAGTTTACTGAGCTTTATAACTGTTGTTTATAAACTCAGGCAGAATATCAGAACAAGTCTGGATTTATCATTTTATTTTAAGATAGGCTGTAAAGTTAATAACAGTCTTGTCTTTATCAAAGACAGGATTACCACTGTGTTTCGACATATGATTGGGGATATCACGACAGTCAACTACGTTAACTTAATGTTATTTTATTTAACACTCAGCACTTAACACTAGTCGATATTCGTAGCTGTGCCGTTTCCATGGTTACCATGTGTAGTACCTAGATCAGACTCGGTACAGAGGAGTAGAGTGTCTCCCTGTCTGAAAATATTTTTACACTCCGTTTATCATAGCCTGTTATGAATGTATTTGCTGGCATACTCAGTGGCTTACATTATTCTTTAAGGTCATCTTGTACATATGTACATTTTAATACTGGGAACTGTCATTGTGGGTTATAGGCTTATGTTATAGTTTTCACATGTACTTGTATTTGAGTTGTGGTGAGCTATGGTTGTGTTAAAATGTTGTATTTTTTTTTTTTTATTGTCCCCTTCCAGGCTCAAGCAGATGGTGATCAATCCACACATAGGTAGTCCCAGAAGTAAAAGGTATTTTAAAATAATAACTGTATTATTATTGCATGATAAAGTAAAAGTTATGCTTACATCAGAGCAGTTGGATTATAACAAAAGAAAATCAAATTAAATCATTCTTGTGTGCTAAAATTAATTCATCATTATAGTATATTTCATCATACAGAATATTTTGTGCATATTTTGAATTTCAAATATTTGATGTAATTAGTATTTCTGGACTGTCTCTATAGATACTGTGGGTTCGACTTATAGCCCATTAAGATGATGACTTCAGCAGTGTTGCACAAGCACTGATCAGAAAATACCCCTGCCTCGCTGAGCCTGGACCACACAAATGGTATGGCTGGATAAACAGCCTTAAATTTAAGATGGCCAATTATCGCACAAAGTTTCGAAAAGCTGGATGTGAGGATGTAGCAATCCTGGTTGAAAATGGTTGAACGATGGCCAGCACTCTTCACAGAGAGACAGGTAAGCTATTTTGATTCTCAACCAATAAAATAATGCAAATCAAAAATAAATTCAAGGTGTGTGGCTAGAAATCCAAACACTTGTTGGAATGTTAATACCTCTGCCACCTCTCCATCCCTACCCACCCCTCTCTCTACTTCAGGTGTTTGCTGAGTTTAATTGAATCGCCAGTAAGAATCTTGAGGGAGACTTTTTTGAGGCTCTGGACCAGTACACGCCACGTTTCATCAAACTCTTCAAAACAAAGAAGGGAACTGTTGGTCAGAAACTCAGGGAGCTGATTCAGCACATAAGCTGTAAGGTAAGTAGGTTCATTTTGCTTTTGATCTGTATGATAGTTCATCAAATGAGCCGATTCAGACCAACCTATTTTATTTCCTGTCTGCTTGTGTCTTGCAAATTACTCTGTTAACTGGTCTATTCTCTCTCTGTGTATCATTAGACACCAGACGTGACAGTACTTCACTCTGTTGTCCTCAAAGGCATTCCCATTTTACTCTGTGATGAATCCAGTGAATTCTACAAGACCTGCTCTGTAAGTACTTGCACATAAGAAAAAGTTTGTCTGCATGAATATAAAACTATACCTGTGTTGACATAGAATATGTAATTCTATCCGCTCGATATACAATATACATTTTGTACAGTGACTGATGTATTTTGTATAGCAATACCTCTACAACTAATCTGAGAGATATGTAAACAGCCAGTAAATAAAAATAAAATTTTCCACATAAACGTTATACACATTCATAAATTTAAAATCTAAGGAGTTGGAGTCTAGGTTGAAAAGTTTTTGTTTGCTTTATTGTAACAATCCAGTGTGAAAACATATTTAAAGCCATATTCTCTGATAACATTACAACACTAAAAATAAATGTTTTAGAATAGCATAAATTGCAATGCTGAAGAATGTGTTTCTTTGTAGGATACAACGAGAGACGAGGCCCTAGAATGCATCACTGTTGGTGTGCTGACAGTTGTCAGTGAAGATAGTCCTCATGAGGGTCAAAGCTCAGTGGACCTCCAGCCCATCTCCACTGCCATCATTCTGGAGGGAGGTATTGTCATGGATCATATTAAAAACTTGCCTCAGGCAGTTTGTCTGTTGTTTGGACTTACATATGTATTGCATTTGGATTACCCAAAATGCATGGCAAATACACTCAACTTCATTCAGACTGTGATGCTTGGACTGGGAAAGAAAAAACTCCCATCAAAACTGTTAACTCTGAAGAACAGTCTTCTGGGTTAGAACAGTAAAGAGCTGTCAGATAGCACTTTGTAAGCTTTGCAGCCATTAATGTTCTCCTATTATCAGAGAAAATTTGATGCTTTCATGCAACTGTTCACGCTAATTTACGATCTCATTTTAAAAAAGAAAAGAAAAATTCCATTGAAGTCTGTACCATGTTATGCAGGTATGCTAATGGTGGAAATAGAGCTGTTTGCAAAGTGTTGTTAGTTGTTATTAGATGATAATGTCAGAAAATAACCTAGCAAGGTTGTCCTGTTTACATTTGTGTTTTTGGAAAACTTTTAATAGTTTTAATGTAGTACAAATACAAACCCCAAGGACTGATTTTTTTTTCTTTGTGGTGGTTTAATCTTTGGACTGTTCAATTTGAGAAACAAAAGCATTTGTTGTACTTACAGCTTTGATCAGAAATGCACTGATTTTTCCATGCACTGAAGTCCTGTAGTTATCAGGTTTTTACCTGTTTAATATTGGGAGACTCTTATTAGCTCACAGAAATGTGGTTTTATTTTTTATATTTTTCCTTTATTTTCTACAGTTAAATCAAACAACAACTTTGTTGTTTAACTGCTGTTTGTACTTGAATGTGCATTGAATAAATGTTGTAATGGAGCTGAATCAACCCATTGAGTGTTCTTTTAAAGTATATGTTTGTGGTGTGTTTGCCTTTATCAGATAGTAACAGCAAAAATAGATAAAGAGAGAAAAAAGGCCACAGGTTGGACCAAAACCTGGGCAGCTGCAACAAGGACCCATTCAAGGAAATTGGTTTCTTTAATTTAAGTGAACTTGAAAAAAAGAGTGCGCAGAACTAAAAATGTTAAGTTGTAGGTATTTAGTAATTCTAAGTGGGGTTAAATTTATATCAAGCAATCCACACAAAATGAAAAAATTAAGTTAACACAAATCATGTCTATTAAGTTACATGAACATAAAAAAACGTATTAGTGGTACTACTTGATTTAGTACTGCACACTTAAAATAAACAAGCTTTTCTAACTCACTTATCTTGAGCTTACTTTGCTTAATTTTTTTGAGGCAATGAGTTTGCATACTTTTTTTAAGTAAGGTCAACTAATTACATTTTACAGTGTAGACATCATTTCATTATTACATTTATAGTCCAAAACATCCATTCTAGAGAATTTTACTGTACAGTCAGCAATATATAATATGTGGATGCCCAATGCTAGAGCCAGTATGTATCCATGTCGTATGCTGTGTTCGTCCAAACAGTGACACTGACACTGCAAATGTGTAAATAAGGACTTTAACCTGGGGTTTAGGAGTGTGCAGTGTAAAATGGCAGTTTATGAATACCCAGGATTAACTTTTAACCCTCTGTAAAGTATAAGGAAACTGTGAAATGTGAAGCAACCCAGGATTGCATTTACTCCGGGTTTAGAATGACCCAGTATTAACTATTTCAAGTGTGAAAAACAATATTTCATTCAGCCCATCTGCTGTTTTTGTTTCATGAAGATGTTTTATGAATTGGGGGTGGAAGCAAATAAGTTCTTCTTCTTCCCACTCCCTTTCGAGCAAGTATTAAGCCCTATTCGGATGGGACTAGTTTTACAGGGGGTCGTTAGAGAAATCTGCGTTTCACAGACGTACTTGGTGATTTTAATCCCGTCCGAATCTGCCACCTCTGTGTTTTTCTCACACAACCTCTGTGATAATTCCAGAGCAAATTACCTACCGTTTTTCAGCAAACTCAGTGATCCTCTGAGAAAACTAATCCCGTCCGAATGCGAATGTCTGTGATTGCCGGTGATATTTTATTTCACAACGCGTTTCCATGTGTGTTTTGGCCAACGTGAATTACCGTAGATGCTCTTACCGCGCAGATGTTTGATATATTTGCTTAGCGGCAAATAAATAATAATAATAAAAAATACAAATAATAAAATCAAGAGCAAGATCGCGTAAACTGTTAATACCGACTATTGTAATATCAGCATCAGGTAAGATTACTCACGTTCATTTATGTACTCAGTTACATAATGTTTTAATTAGCCTACATTTAATAAAAAAAAAAAAAAAAAAAGGAAAACAAGTTAAACTAAAGGAACCACACATTAACATGGTTTTGCTATGCTAGCCATTTAGTATTTATTGTGTAATAATACTAAGGCAATCATTCCGAATGAATTAAATGCACGCATATGTAACCCCTCTCACCCGGGTCCTCTCTGACGCTCCTCGCACTCGCTCCGAGCGGGGCTCGAACCCGGGTCTTCCGGCATGGGAGGCGGACGCACTAACAAGGAGGCTAAATGGCTACAGCCACTAGCGTCTGTCGCTAGTGCGTCTCTTGAGATCGGGGAGTGAGGTTTACCTGCACAGCACTACTCGCTGGCCTCCGTTACACTCACCCCCCTAAACCTCACTCCCATCCGGGTCACGGCACCAATGTAACCCCTCTCACCCGGGTCCTCTCTGACGCTCCTCGCACTCGCTCCGAGCGGGGCTCGAACCCGGGTCTTCCGGCATGGGAGGCGGACGCACTAACAAGGAGGCTAAATGGCTACAGCCACTAGCGTCTGTCGCTAGTGCGTCTCTTGAGATCGGGGAGTGAGGTTTACCTGCACAGCACTACTCGCTGGCCTCCGTTACACTAAAATGTTACCGGTCTCAACAAAGAAGGATGAGATATAGTAACTGTATAAAATGATGAGAGAACACACATTAGTGTCTGCAGCGTTTTGGCGCTTTCTTTTAATGACTTTTTTTCCTTTTTTTTAAAACCTTTTCAGGTAACAGGTAAGTGTAACTCATTCATAACAGGTCATGCATACAATTTAACTCACAGCATTTAAATGTATGTCCATTAAGTCAGCTAGTGTAATACATTTGACCATTTCTCTTCTATTTTACACTTTTGAGCAACTTTAATAACATCTGGATACAACTTTGTCATGTGTCTTGTCTTGTAACATCACACCGTTTTCACTCAACACTTTAACGTTTCACTTTATCCATTTTATATATATATTAAAGTTCTAAACAAAGAGAAATCAGAATACTTTCTATGAAACAGACAGAATAACTCCGATGAAATAACCAATCAATAATGATTAACAGTCTCCACTAATGTAGATATGTTTTTAAACACTTACTAGTGTATATTTTTAGAGAAAAACATCATTTTGAATTTCACTTTTACACATAACAAAATGGTGTGAGTAAACACAATACAACCCATTATACAGCTCAACCTGGAAAATCTATCAAGATTACACCTGAAATATAGTTGTTGTTGTATAATTGTTTTAAACCTCTTACTTACACATACCATCATCTATAAGCTTCATGAATTTAGACTGTTTACTCATCTGGAGATTGCATCGACGGAATTACAAATAAAATAATCATTTGAACACTCACAATCAATTAAACTGAACAAACAGAGTCTTAAAGCATTTATGAATGTCTCAAGTGTCACAATTGATCGATATTGATCCATACAAACATTTTACATACCTGTATAAAATGATGAGAGAACACACATTAGTGTCTGCAGCGTTTTGGCGCTTTCTTTTAATGACTTTGCCCTTTTGACCCTAACGTCATTCCTCATCACTCTAGTGCAATGCGCCACCTACAGGCCTCAATCAGAATACACTTAATTCTGTGTAGCATTAGAATAACTTTTTAGACTCTTTTAAATACTTGAACTGAAGAAAGAGAAAAAAAAGAATAGTTTTGGGTTACCTATTATTACTCAGTACTTTTATCTTTCACTGTAATATTTTCAGTCCGTCACACTCTCCCTCATTTTTTTTATATGACTCCTGACATCAAAACTAGGTCAGTCTATTTCCTCTCAGTCATTCATCTAACAAGTCCAGATAGGTATCGGTTGCCACCAAGGAACTGCATTAAATACCTGGTAAGTCATTGGACTTCTCGGAATCATGTAAGGCTGTACTGCATTTAAATGACTTTGTCTGTAAGTCGGTTGACCTAATATGTCATAAGTCAGTATTCCTTTTGGCTTCGCTTGTCTGTTTGATCTTCGTAAAGTCTCTTGGTCCCCTTCATCAGCACTCTCACATTGTTCATTTTGCCTTACAGGTAATTCTCGACTTGACGGCGGCAGCTCTTCTGGGCCGTACTCGACAATATCCTCTTCTTCTAGAACTTGCTCCTCGCCTTCTGCTTGATCATCCTGTCTGGTCACTGGTTCTGACAATGGTGTTGCCGAAGGGTAAAACTCTCTCGCAATCGGTCTTAACTGAGATCTCTTTTCAGTCTGGGACCTCTGTAGTAGTTCAACGTGGTCATGATTTCCTGCAGTCACTGGCAAGTAAGGATAGTACCATTGTTCGTCCTCCGAGCCTTCCTCTTCCTGATCCACACTCGACTCTGTGACTTTCCTCTTATTCAGTTGTCTCTTCTTTACCGGTACTTTTAGAGTGTGATCTTCAACAGGTAAATCATTCACTGGGAGTAAAAGGTTTCTGTGTAATACTCGAATTGTCTTTTTACCAGTTTCAGGTTGGATCTTGTACACAGGGCCCTCTTTGATCCTCTCCAATACTTTGTGCACTTCCTCCTCCCAGTAGGGACGAAGCTTGCCTGGCCCTCCTCTCTCAGAAAGGTTCCTTACTAAAACCCGATCACCTGGCTGTAGAGGTACTCCTTTCACTTTCCTGTCATAGTACTTCTTTCCTTTCGCCGATGACTTTTGGCTATTTTCGGATGCAA
Organism: Carassius gibelio; assembly: GCF_023724105.1. NCBI lineage: Eukaryota > Metazoa > Chordata > Actinopteri > Cypriniformes > Cyprinidae > Carassius > Carassius gibelio. Next base: position 31,167,251 of record NC_068375.1, on the reverse strand, counting down.
TCTTGTAAGCTTCTTGCATTCTGGATGCCCACTTCTCAGCAAACGTCAGGTGGCTTTGGGTCTCTTTTTCCGGTTTTAGGTTAAACATCAGGTCAATTGGCAACCTGGGGGACCTCCCATACAGTAAAAAGAACGGCGAGTATCCAGTGGCTTCGTGTCTGGTACAATTATACACATGAACCAGATGTGGAAGGTGTTCTTTCCAATCAGCCTTTTTCTCTTCCTCCAGAGTGCGAAGCATTTGCAACAAGGTACGGTTTAGCCTTTCAACTGGGTTACCCTGTGGGTGGTAAGGGGTAGTCCTTGAATGAGAAATCCCTGCCAGTTGTTGCAGTGTCTGGAACAAATTATTTTCGAACTCCCGTCCTTGATCATGGTGGAGTCTCTCTGGATATCCGAAGCGCGGTATGAAATCCTGAAAGATCTTCTCTGCTGCCGTTTTCCCTGATTTATTCTTTGTTGGATATGCCTGTGCAAAGCGCGTGAAATGATCCACCAGGACGAGTATGTATTCATGCCCTCCTCGGCTTGGCTCCAAGTGCAGATAATCAATGGAGACCAATTCGAAGGGTGAACTGGTGGTAATCGAACCCATGGGCGCTCTCTCAGGAATATTTGGACGCTTCCGTTTGATACAGTTGCACTTTTTGATCACATAATCATCAATTTCCTTCTGCATGAAAGGCCAGTAATATCTATCCCGTGCTAAATGGGTTACCTTGTCAGCACCAATGTGACCCATGTTGTCGTGGAGGTTCTTCAAGACCAATGGCTTCAGTTTTTCAGGTAGGACTAGCTGTTTCCGATTACCAGAGTGTCGGTATAGAATTCCTTCCTCCACTACTAGTTTGTTCCACTCCTGAACCAAACGTCTGGTTCCTTTGGTCATGACGTCTTTCTCTTTGCTATTTGGGATCCAGCTGCTTTCCTTAAGCTTGATTACTTCCCTAATACTTATGTCATCCTGTTGTGAAGCTCTGATATCCTCTTGGGCTATTGGGGATACCATCTGCCCTTTCAACATTTCCTCTTCCCCATCAATTGCTGAGTAAAGAGTCAGTGAAGCCACCCACGGTACCTCCTCTTCAATGACAGCCTTGCTCCCTTGCCAAAGGGCTGACACAACCTCAGATGGCACAGTCTCCGTGTAATCACTCAGGTGGTCTGTGATGTCTACTGGATATCGCGAAAGTGTATCTGCGTCTGCATTCTGTTTACCTGGTCTGTACTTTATATCGAAATGGAAATCTGACAATTCACCGACCCAGCGATGACCCACAGCATTTAATCTGGCGGTACTCAAGACATAAGTCAATGGATTATTGTCCGTGTACACTGTAAATGTTGGGGCATAGTACAAGTAATCCCTGAATTTGTCACAGATCGCCCACTTGAGAGCTAAAAACTCAAGTTTACCTGAATGTAAATGGTAACTGCGCTCTGCTGGAGTCAATGTTCTTGAGCCAAATCCGATAACACGAAGTTTACCGGCTTGTCGCTGGTAAAGTACAGCACCTAAACCCTCATTTGATGCATCGGTGTGCAGCACGAAAGGCAAGTCAAAATCAGGGTATGCCAGAATTGGTGGATTGGTAAGCATCTCTATGAATTTTGACACAATGGCCCGATGTTCAGATGTCCACTGAATAGGAGTTCTCGATGGCATTTGTGCTTTGGTCTCATTCCTCACCTTCTGTTTACTTTGGCTGGTCTTTGCTACTTTCACAACCGACTTTTCCTTGGGGTTCTGCAGGAGCTCATACAGTGGCTTCGCTATTCTTGAGAAATCCTGGATGAAGGATCTGTAGTAACTTAGAAACCCTAATAAAGTTCTAACTTCCCCCACTGTTTTTGGTTCTTTCTTTTTCAATTGCAATACAGCCTCAAGATCCTTCGGGTCAATCTCAATGCCTTCTCCTGACACCATCCGACCAAGGTATCTGACCTGCGTCTTGAAAAGTTCACATTTCTTTGGTCGGAGTTTGATACCATACTCACGCATTCGGCAGAGCACTTGCCTCAGGTCTTCGACATGCTCGTGAAAGGTTTTTGAATAGCAAAGCACATCATCCAGGTAAGGAGAACAGCATTTATCTCTTATTCCCTCTAGAACACTCTCCATACACCTCTGGAAGGCTGCTGGAGCATTAGTTAATCCAAAAGGGATCCGCTTCCACTCATAGAGCCCCCAGGGGGTGCTAAATGCCGTCATCTGCCTTGACTCCTCATCCACAAATCCCTGATGATATGCACTACCCTGGTCAAGAATGGAGAACCATGTGAATCCTCCTAGACTGTCCAGCAAATCTTGTATCCTCGGTAGTGGGTGTCTATCTGGAATCGTCTTCCGGTTCAACTCTCGAAAGTCAACACATAGCCGTAAGCTACTGTCCTTCTTCCGGACACAGACTACTGGTGAGGAGTACGCCGAGGAAGATTTCTTAATCCAGCCACGGTCGAGGAGGTTTTGTACATACTCTTTAACTTCCTTGTATAGGGGTTTTGGAATGGAATTGTAGCATTTCTGAACTGGGGTGTCATCTTTTAAATTAATCTTCAACTTCAGATTTGGGATGCATCCTATATCTCCATCATCATGAGCAAAGACATCAGATTCGTCGTAAAGCATTCGTCTAACTATCTCCTGCTCTGGTTTTGACAGGTGTTCCAAATCGACAGGTGGGTGCCACTTAATTGCTTTGTTGACGGGTAACTGACTTCCCTTATCTACCTGGCTCAACTGATTTACGTGAACCTCCCTTCCCTCCTTGTTGTTTTCTTTTCTAGCACCACCACTTGGAATGAGGGGTAGGACTTCAGATACTGGAGTGATATTACCCAACACTGTCCTTGCAGGGAGGTAAATGTCATGTTGAGTGGAATTCAGGACAGGTATCTTCACTACTTTAGATGCACCATTGGGCACATCAACCACAGCCGGAAATAGTTCAAGGCCATCTTGGACTGGCCATTCTGGAAGTGGTTCGAATGGCATGACTCCCCCTTCAGGCCCACCTCTAATTCTGCATTTGACTTCGCAGAGTTCGCCTCTTCTAACTGTGAGTCCTGTCTTCCCTACTTTTACCACACAACTGTCCCACATTTCCTCTGAATCTGCTAATTGCACAACATCATTGACGATATTGTTAGCTATGCCCTGTCTTACATTCATAGCTTTACTCAGCAAAATGGTTAGATTTTCAATGCTATTTGGCTGGTCACTGCTTCCTCTGATCAATTCTTCAATGACATTAAAACCCAGAAGTGGATTGTCATTACAGCAGTCGCTTACTAGCATTGGTACCTGAATGGAAAAGGTTCCAGATCCATCACTTTTGAGTTCAAAGAGTACTTCAATCCATCCAACAAATGGAATCACACAGCCATTGGCAGCAGTAATTAGAAGCTGATGGTCAGAAAATAAGTCTTCTATAGGCTTGATAGGCACATTTGGAAGGAACTTTTCTACCCACGTCTTTCCTACCATGCTTACTTGAGCCCCTGTGTCCAACAGCATTTCAGTAAGAACCCCATTTAACCAACACGACAGCATACATTTTCTGCCAATCAGTTGTGCTGCTTGTTTTTTTGGTGACTGACGATTTTTCCAACTTAAATTTTCAGAACGGTGTGTAGGCACATAGTTTACCTTGACATGGGACGGACAGCATGATGTGGTCACTGGTTGTCCCGTACCAGTGACCGCCTCCCGTTTCCCACCTTCGTTCCCTTCTTTAGGCAACCAACTGCTCTGTGTCCTGCCTGGCCGCAGCGGAAGCAATGGCAGCAGTCCTGATTTCCTCGCTGGATGCAGTCGTCACATCTACGCTTGCTTACAGGTTTGTCTGAAACTTCAACATTCATTAATGGTGTGGCAGTTTGGCTTTCAATTGCAGCAGGGTGTCTCATCATCTTTTCAAGGTTTTCAGTGAGAGCAGCAACCTGAGCTGTTAGTTCCATTAAGGCAGTGCGATTTGCTCGAGCTTCTCCTTCCATTCTCTTATGCAATGTGTCATAGCTTTTCTCACTATCCTCTTGGGACTGGGAGGAACTAACAGTCAGAAGTTTGTGTTTATATACAGTGCTAAGACGCTTCTGTCTCTCTGCTTCCTCATTAGCTGATTTAGTAACCAGCTCTAAGATGAAGTCATCAGTCACTGTCAAGTCAGAGATGTGAGGCTTAATGTCCGATCTGATATTACCATTTTTCTCATTTAGCCCCTGATACAGTGTATGAAGGAACACTCCCTGCACCAGTCGTTTGTCATAGTTAAACTCTGATCCATGTTGTGATGCAGAGATAATTTTTTGTTTCAACCCCATTAGTCTATAGACAAACTGCTGTGGAGTTTCTTTATCATGCTGCTTAGCATTGCTAAGCTCCTGAAACAATTCAGTGCTACTTCGTTCTCTCATATGCGACTTTAAGAACCGTTTCAGTTCTGCAACAGTGAGATCATCTTTGTTGGTCAACATATCTTTAAAGTTACCTGGTTTGATCATTCTTAACACTGTGCGTATGATTTCAGATTCAGAGAATTTTTCTTTCAAACCCTCATCAATTTGTTTGCATACACTGTTGTAACTCATATCTGAACTAGCATCTGAAATTACACCACCATGCATTTTGAAATCTCTGCGGGGCAACAAAGCAGTAACATCAGTCAATCTAACCAGCCCAGATACCTGTTCTGTCATTGATGACCCACCACTAACATCTTTACCATTGTTTGCAGTGTCCATGTCTGATTCACTCCCCTTGCTGGATTTTAGTTCATCAATCTTGTCTTTGATGATCAGCAAACGAGACATACCTTCATCTTCAAGCGTTCTAAGCTGATCGCTTTTCATGTAGTCCACGATGAATTCAAAAAGTTCAGGTTCATTGGTACCCGTCACTTTAGGAACCTCCAAGCCCCTTTCATCTTCCAGTGATGAAGCAAGACTATACAGCTGTTCTTCACTCAGCAGATGAAGCTGTTTTTGGATATCCCATTGCAACGCACGAAGAGGAGCTGAAGACGCCATCTTGACTGGAACCCCGAAGACTTGCACTCACAAGGTGAACAAACTCACAGCATTCCTTGTAGCTCAATCCAGAGGGTCACACTGGTCTCCCACGTCATCAGTCTCGAAGCTGATACCAAGATCCTAATGGTTGGACGAGCCCCCAAAATGTTACCGGTCTCAACAAAGAAGGATGAGATATAGTAACTGTATAAAATGATGAGAGAACACACATTAGTGTCTGCAGCGTTTTGGCGCTTTCTTTTAATGACTTTTTTTCCTTTTTTTTAAAACCTTTTCAGGTAACAGGTAAGTGTAACTCATTCATAACAGGTCATGCATACAATTTAACTCACAGCATTTAAATGTATGTCCATTAAGTCAGCTAGTGTAATACATTTGACCATTTCTCTTCTATTTTACACTTTTGAGCAACTTTAATAACATCTGGATACAACTTTGTCATGTGTCTTGTCTTGTAACATCACACCGTTTTCACTCAACACTTTAACGTTTCACTTTATCCATTTTATATATATATTAAAGTTCTAAACAAAGAGAAATCAGAATACTTTCTATGAAACAGACAGAATAACTCCGATGAAATAACCAATCAATAATGATTAACAGTCTCCACTAATGTAGATATGTTTTTAAACACTTACTAGTGTATATTTTTAGAGAAAAACATCATTTTGAATTTCACTTTTACACATAACAAAATGGTGTGAGTAAACACAATACAACCCATTATACAGCTCAACCTGGAAAATCTATCAAGATTACACCTGAAATATAGTTGTTGTTGTATAATTGTTTTAAACCTCTTACTTACACATACCATCATCTATAAGCTTCATGAATTTAGACTGTTTACTCATCTGGAGATTGCATCGACGGAATTACAAATAAAATAATCATTTGAACACTCACAATCAATTAAACTGAACAAACAGAGTCTTAAAGCATTTATGAATGTCTCAAGTGTCACAATTGATCGATATTGATCCATACAAACATTTTACATACCTGTATAAAATGATGAGAGAACACACATTAGTGTCTGCAGCGTTTTGGCGCTTTCTTTTAATGACTTTGCCCTTTTGACCCTAACGTCATTCCTCATCACTCTAGTGCAATGCGCCACCTACAGGCCTCAATCAGAATACACTTAATTCTGTGTAGCATTAGAATAACTTTTTAGACTCTTTTAAATACTTGAACTGAAGAAAGAGAAAAAAAAGAATAGTTTTGGGTTACCTATTATTACTCAGTACTTTTATCTTTCACTGTAATATTTTCAGTCCGTCACACATACAGAGCGTGTGATCTCTGTGACGCCCAGATGCACAAATCAGACCCTCCAACCTCTGTAATAAACACGGAGATGTTAGTCCCGTCCGAATTGGTACATGAAAATCACAGACGTCAGGTGGTAAGAATCGAAACTCAAACGTAGTTTAGAAAACTAGTCCCGTCCGAATAGTGCTTTAGATGTATAGATAAGTGTGTAGATGTGTATCATAATTGTAATCTGTATAAATGTGTGTATCCAGGTATGTGTGTGTGTGTGTGTGTGTGTGTATATATGTGTGCATATGTATGTATGTGTGCATATGTATGTATGTATGTGTGTATATATATGTGTGTGTGTGTGTGCGCGCGCGCGCGTGTGTGTGTGTGTGTGTGTGTGTGTGCGCGCATGCATTTGTGTGTGTGTAGTTATTATGTGTAAGGTATATGTATGGCTACATACATATGTGAGATGAACGGTTCTAATTTTATATGCATGTGTGTTAATATGTATTATTGTTATTTAGATTTTCTTTGCTGGAACTAAACTTAAACCTAACCTAACTTAACCTATGTAATATAATTTCACAAAGCTTAGGTCAGACCATTCTGTTTTTGCTTTAAATGATGAAATTATACAGTCAGATTTACATCAAGATGTAGCATGTTTGTTTGGATTGTTATTAAAGTGCAGTGGTTGTGCAACTGTTTTATGCATTCTGATTAATATAAAGGCACAGTCGGGGGGGAAAACATGATCAACCGGGAGCACTGTTCCAATCCAAAAAAATAAAACACAAAATGTGATACAGATGTTTGGTCAAACCACGCAGCACTAACTTTGCCAATCATTTTGTCCATGTAAACCCAACTCATTTCTTACAATCGACTGCAAACTCGAATTTAGACCAGCCTCCATCCAACCAACAATCAATGAATTGAACCAACTCCCTGCCCTTTTCAATATTCTATTTTCCTTTTCAATAATCCATTTCACTCGGATAAATGTCACAATATGGAAGAAAATATTTTACTATTTATGTGACATTGCAACTTCTAAACAGATAGCAGCAGCAACCAAATAAAACTGCACCATCCTGTGTTCACAATGCAATGATCTTCATCAGTTTCATCACAAACAAGAAAATGAGGCAACATCTGATGCTATGAACAAGTGTTTTTATGTTACATCGTCATCAAAACATTCATACAGGGTGTACCAAATAGGCACATAGGAGAAGGTTGCCCTGCAACCTTTAAAGTTCACCCTTCAAGTGCTCTGCTCTCTGAGGAAGAATGGCATAGTGACAGCCAGATTCAAATAATATTTGAGGTGTATTGGTGCACAAGTGCAGTATACTAATCAAACACTACTTGGTTTTAATTTAAAAGAATGAATAGCTTATTTTAATTTTACATTTTAATGTTATTTAATTAAAACAAAAATGCAACTGAAAACAATCTGTGTTTAACTACACTTTGTCTTATAAACAAAAATTCTGTGATGATACCAAAAACAACTACTAATCAAATTCACTTCCTATAAAGAAAATCTATTCTGCTAAATAAATTCTGCTCTAGATTATGTTATACTTTATCTTACTCTTGAACCTTGACATTAGAGTTTGCTCTTATGATACCTGGCTTGTGATGCTCCTAATTTTTAGTGCATTTGAGTGAATTATTCATATATCATAAATTTAATCAGGATAGCAGACCACAAATGCACAGTATAAGTTGTCTTTTTCATATCGTTACAGCGGAATACAGAGGAAAAGAGAAAATTATCAGGAGGGAAAAGAATGCAGCAGATTGAAAAGACCTTTTGCCATAGGTATTCTTGTTATACCATGTCACGGTAAAATAGCAAGCATTACATTATTCTTCTGAAATCTAATAGAACATAAAGGAAAATCTACAGCTCATTCAGTAAAACTGATGGATAAGGATTATTTTTAATGCACCTTTATGATTTGAGGTGATTTGTTTCAGTCTTCTTGAGTTGAACTTCCCCAAACCAGAAGTGCCTTCGTTAATTAAAAAAGCTAGAAAAAAATGGTGGATATCATAAGGTGCATCAAAATCAGCTCCCTAGTTCAGTAGTCAGGGCACTGATCAGGGAGTCATCTCAATCACAAAATCCTTCCAGTGCAAAAATCCCACAATGCACTGCAAAAACTAGGAAGCATTGCTCACTATGCTCCCTTACCAGAAATTACATCACATTTCTGAAGTGCGAGACATTAAACCACATCAGCCAACTATATAAATATAATGATAAGCAATAGAAGATTTGGAAAGACAAAACTTTTTTAGTATATTTCTGCATAAACACATCGCTAAACAGGTAAGGATCTAGTTAACATTTGTAATTAATATTCGTCTGAAATGTTGTAAAAACATGTATAAGAACAATGTGTTTAAAGAGAGTAAAAAATAATATCAAAAAGAGTTTGGTCCTGCCTGTTGTTGATTAATTACAGCTGTGACGTTCTATTATGTTGTCAGTTGACGTTGTATGTAGTCATGTCACTAGAAATTGAATAACAACTGTCCCAATGTTCAGTGAGCCAGTGAACTTACCGAATTCATGTACACAATATACTGATTCACAAGTTCAGGAGCTAGGGATCTGATTGAGACGCACCCTTAGTGTATTTTTAAAGGTAAAGTATATTATTTTTCAGTGATTAAAACACTTCCAACTATAACAGTTGTGTGTGCAGAAACCAAATATTGGCTCATTTTCACCTTTAGAAACCTGATCAAATTATGTTTTGATATATACAATTTGGTGCCAAAATTAAACACTTCATTAGAATAAACCCAAAATGTAAAAAAAAAAAAAATAAATTGGATAAACATTTAGAATTTTGTCATGACATTCTTTACTGAGAGATATAGCAGTGGTTGAGTATTATTTGGTAGAATGGAACTAAGAAGTAGGTGATGAGGGCACAGGTTGATATTTGGTTGACCAATGAGCAAATAGGGGGCGATTCATATCTGGTAATAAAATATTTAAGCTGTCTAACAATTTCATATCCCTGAACCTTCAAAAAATAAATGAATATCAAGATGAAGCCCTTTTCTTCCTTTCTTTTTACCTTTTTTAAAATATAAAACCAATAAAGGCGCAGTTTTCTCATTAATCTGCTTTATTTTTCAGACCCAAAAACAATGTACAATGTGTGTGTTTGTGTGTGTGTGTGTTATACATGTAATTGAAGCATAGCTGATATCTGGGGTCAGATATTGCCACCTGAATCTGAACTCTGTAAGTGCATTAGAGCGGTAGAGCTGATCAGGGGTCATATGTTCCCTCTCCACTCTCATGTATGCTCTAGCATATCTGTAATGATGGCATGACTCTCCTGTACAAAGATGTTCCATGGAAACAGATCATAGACTTAAAGGGCATCACAAACAAAGCTGCTCATTTGTCCTGTGCTGAGGCAGACAGTATGCGAGTATAAAAGGGTTATGGGATTCATTCTCGCTGCAGCACTGCTTGCAGGTCAAAAACAGATCATCTTCCTCTGAAACCTGGCCTGTCCCTCACCTATAAACTTTATTTGTATAAATTTAAAATGCATACAAAAACGGCTTAGATGAGCCTCCAGTGAGCAAGTGCAGTGAGAGGAAAGACTCTTTTCCTATTCTGCAGATTGTTAAGAATGAATGACACCTTGTCTCACTGACACTGTGCAAGTGTGTGTTTGTGAGCGCGAGTGTGTTTGAGTGTGTGTTTGGCTCTGACATCACGCCCCACTACTTCTGAAATGAGGGGCTGCATTTTCTGATCCAATGAAGCTTGTGATTAGAATGAAACTTTATGACAATGAGAATCTCTTTTACCTATCACAGAGCTCTCTCTCTCTCTCTCTCTCTCAATAAACGAGAAACAAAGTTTCAGGCTTGAAGGGAGTATTTCTCTTTAGTGGTATCAGAATTTAATGGACCCAGTGAGATCATGTTGGCCACATTGTTAAACACTGCTCAACAACTCAGCGTCAATTATAGATATTTATCATTAATCTATGTGTACATGATTTCAGCAATAGGCCTCTCTTTACAAAGCTCTCAGGATCTGAACAATAGTATGATAATTACATTCTAGAAATAGAGCATACATTTTTATTTGCATTTTTAGGGATGTCAATTTAACAAGTTAGATTTAACAAAAAATATGTGTTGAAATAAAATTTCAATTTACCAAAAGAATTAACTGCCATTAGAGCAATCCGACCTTGCAGTACCACCTTAATGCTTTTGTGAGTGTAGAGTCACTTCAGCGCAACTGCTACTACAGGACAGAAAGCCTCACCAAATCTCAGTTACAAAGATCAGGTAGCACAGAAACAGCAAAGAGACATTCATTGATATGATAACGGACTAAAATATCTCAAAACCTTACTGAACAAGTCACAAATCACACTTATTTCACTTAAAGCCTGTTTGAAGGGCATGAGCTTTTTTAAAATTAAATATGCATCAATTATTATTAAATTTACTAAAGTGATTCAGTCAAGAGCAGTTGGAGATTCATTGGTTGTTTGATTAACATTAAATGACAGTGACGGCAGCAGGTTTGTTAAGCTACTGTCTCTTTAAGATCTAATGCATGGATCTAGTATACCAACCCACCAGATTTCTCCAACAGTTCATATTTAAGTAAGATGTAACTGTTTGTGTTTACATCAAGACATGCCAAGATGGGCATTTAGACATAATTTTGTGTGTATTTGACCATTTAAGTGCAATAAATCTTGAGATTGAACTGAATTTGAGATTTATGTATGTTTCTTTATTGCTCTAAGTCCTGCTTTGCGTGGACATATGAAAAAAAAAAAAACTATTATTTAAATGTTGTCATTTTTATAGTATCTTTACTATTAAAACAGGAATCCTAAATAGTTTTTAATAGTGGGTATCGAAATACCAGTATGGGTATACTGTGCAAGAAATTTGCAAAAAAAAACTGTTAAAATATTCTAGAAATAACTTTTAAAATTTATGATCAAAGACCCCAACATTACCAGTGTTTTATTGTTAACTAAAACAAAAAAACAAAAACAAAAAAAGTTTTCATTATTTGAAATAAAGCTGAAATAAAAAGATAAATATTCAATGTAAAATTTTAAACCTTTGCAACTGAAAAGAAGTTGAAGTGACTGAAATTGATTAATTAAAATGAATGCTAAATAAAAACAAAAATAATGACGACAACTTACTAAAACAAACTCAAATTAATATGCAAACCTAAAATATAAAATAAAAGCTAAAACAAACACTAAAATAACACATTACCAATTAGTAATTATTCAATATTGATGTTTTACTGGGTATTGTTAACAACACAGCAACTTTCATAAATACAGAATGCTTGGTCATCGAAGGACTTTAGACAGTGTTTGTGGAATCTGTGAAAACTGATCATTTTATATTAATTTTATCCCATTCTGTACATCCTAAAAGATTGGATCTCTACTTTTCTTAAAACAATGAATATTCAGTGCATTTTAAAGCTCATTTTAGACCAGGGAAAAAAAATCATAAGAGTTCATAAAAAAAAAAAAAAGAGTTCTGAATAATACATTAGCAAGTAGAAAAACTCTGTAACCTCACAATCGATTTTCTCTTCTAGCAGCTTATCTGCGAGGACCTTAATCCATTTTTGTTGTAATCTTGTTGATTGATAAAAATGATGTGACCGAGAGAGAAAAAGAGTTTGCTGTTGAACACGTGTGTAGCATGTGATAACATTGCTGTGACCGCTCTGACGCATGTGTGTGCTGTGTACATGCAAGTAATTCCTCATCGCAAACACATCTGCATGTAAAACAGTCCCTATTATGTAGCCAGGAGAGATGTTCAATGCCAGCTCTCGGTGTGCGTGGGTGTGTAAGTGTTGATCTAAGCATGATCCCAAGAGAACATCAGGCAGAGAGTGTTTGTTAATCTCAATTCAAAGACATGCTTGTGTTTATGCGGGACCAGAACTCTCAGTTCCAGAAAGGCTCCTCTGTTCCAGAGATGCTTCCTGCACAAGAACCTACACAAATAAAGATGACTTTCTTTTCTTTGCAATGTTCTACTGATGTGAACAAGGAGCTCTGAGAGAATGTGTACAGTGTGTGTATGTGTGTCTTTTGTAAGAGACTGCATTTCTCAACAATAGCACGGTGCCCTTGAAGGCACAGAGTTCATTCTTTCAAAAGAACATGAGCCCGGCAGCCCAACAGACTTCTCTTTCAGCTCTTTCTCTCTTTTTTCCGACTTTCATTTTCCAAAATCTCTCTCTTTTTCCAATGTATTACTAGGTGTGTGAGAGATTGTAAAAAGGGAAGATCAGACTAAACATCAAAGCATTCAGATTATGTTCCTGTTTCCTCAGCAGCTGACTAATACACACACAGACACAACACAGCATCCATCAGAAATCAGCTCCCAAATCTCTCAAATGCTCTTTCAGCCTTTCATTTTTAAAAAGTCGCTTTTTCTTCTTCCTGTACATGACTGAGTTAGATTGTAGAGTAAACATCAAAGCATTTAGATTATGTTTGTTTCATCTCTAGCTGTCAAACACACACGTATGCAGGGGTGCTTTCGCTGTTTTCTCCAAGGAGGCAAAAACAAATCAACAATATTTTAAAAAATAGAAATGAAGCCAAAAAGTGTGTAAATCAATCATTTTTAAAATGATAAAAACATATTTTTTATTTGTAAAATCATTAAATATTTAGAGGGAGTGTCTCTTTTGTGCCTGTGATCATCATGACACCTGCTGTGTTCACAGAGGATTTGATAACTAATGGTCTGAAAAGAAGGTGAATATTAACAATAACGATGGCTGATAGCATTTTTTATGCATTATTAGTAGTTCATATATATATATATATATATATATATATATATATATATATGTGTGTGTGTGTGTGTGTGTGTGTGTGTGTTGGATGGAAACACCAATACACAATTTCAAAAATAAAAAACTTAAATGCTTCCTTGAAGTTGATAATTTTTTTTTATTCAGTAATAAGATGTGCACAAACTATGATAAAACCAATTTTACCAAAGAAATCTAAATGCAGATTGAAGTCAGTATTACTGAATTAATGGTAATTTAATTAAAAGGACTGATTTCAACTGATTCTATCCAAGCTGTGAATTTAAGTTACCCGTATTTTTCGGACTATAAGTCTCACCTGAGTATAAGTCGCATCAGTCCAAAAATACGTCATGATGAGGAAAAAAAACCATATATGTCGCATTTATTTAGAACCAAGAACCAAGAGAAAACATTAACGTCTACAGCCGCGAGAGGGCGCTCTATTTTTTCAGTGGTAGACTGCAATAAAAAATGCGCTTTTTATTAAACTTTTCATGAACTGATGCAGTGCAACACCCGCTGAGTGGCTTCAAACTGCTTGAAAGATCAAAGACAGTTTTTAAAATAACTCTGACTGGATTCGTATGAAAGAAGAAAGTCATATACACCTAGGATGACTTCAAGGTGAGTAATTTATGGGCTAATTTTTATTTTGGGGGGAACTAACCTTTTAATGTGACCTAACAACACTAAAGAGTATTTTTATACAAACATATAAAAACTGGTTGTTTATCTGTAAGAGTATGGAATAATGTTCCTTTAACCTGGTCACTGTACATTTTAATTTGTGCATTTGGTAGATGGTAGATTGGTAGATCCATACTCAAAATGTATATTTGATCATGTAATGCATTTCCTGGGAATTGAAATCATTACCTTGGTGTTGCTTCCACCACGCTCCACTGTTTGAACTGCAGGAATGTGTATAAACATCAAATGGAACTGGAATTTGATAAGAATGTACACTAGACTAAAAAAGGCAAAGGCAGAGAGAGGATCGTGCCTCCATATGTCACAAACTCTCCACAAGCCACTGACATACACACATATACACAGAATCATAAAATAGGTCCCAAATGCCAAAGACACAGGAGTGTTTTAGAGTGACTCCTGTCTCATTCTTGTCTTTCCTGTCTCTCACTCTCCTGTCTTACTTTCATTCTTTTCCTGAGGTGCATTTCATTGAATTTCAAACAGCAGCTTGTCACTGCACCGTGTCAGAGTCAAAGGAACAGGTGCGTATGTGCGTATGATTCTACAATTTCAATTGCTTTTTTCATTTTGTTTGTTTCTCACCCCACTGTGATGCGGTGTTTGAATAGCAACATGCGGCACATTGCTTAGGTTTGTAGCCTTTAGAGAGCCCCGTGCCGCCGCTCTGCTCTGTATTCCACCGCTGCCGTCCTCTGCTCTCCTCATGCTCCACCTGAGAGAGATGGATCATTAAGGTCTGGCCGAGGAAAATCTCATTTATGAGAAGACACGGTTTCTTTGATCTACGCGTGCATGTGTGAGTGGACGGAGCTATGGCCGGATGCATACATATTTATCTTTTTTCTTGTTGATGTTTAAAGTCTCACATCATTTACCAGGATTCCTGTTAAAAACAACAACTCAAAGTCACAATAATGTTACCCTGATGTCATACACCAAATTTAAATCTGCTCATTTTCATACCCTCATGTGGTTCCAAATCCTTATGACTTACTTTCATCTGTGGAACATAAAATAAGATATTTCCAAGCATGTCCAAGCTGTTTTTTTCTGTACAATAAAAGCACATTAAGCTTCAGTCCACTTATGAGACAGAATGCTACAGCCATGATTTCAAAATCCAGAAGACGTATACGCAATGGATTCCTTCCTTTTATAATGTTTTTATTTTTTTGTTTTCTAATTTAGGAGTAAAACAAAAACTATTGTAAATATAAATTGAGAACCTTGGATGTTTTTCTCAGAAACACATTACATTGCAAAAACCCAAACTGAAAATGCTAATTTTAAGGCAGTTATGTTTATTTTTTTAAATGTATGTTTGAATTAAGTAACTAACAACATTTGGGGTGTGAGTGTGTGCAGTTTCCAACAAAATGTACAAGTATCATCGAGTTGTTTTTTACTCATGAATTGAAAAACCCCAGGGAATGCATGGACAACATTGTTGCTTTATTGTCATTTAAAAAAATAAATCTAAAATTCCTATTTTCTATTCCATGGAGGAAAAAAAAGGCACACAGCTTCAGAAACCATGAGTGACTAAATGACATTATCATCTCGATTATGGCCAGAGAGAGTGAAAACCCATCTAATCATATTTAGCTTGGGATAATGGTTAAAAATGCAAAACACACATTTCAGACAAACAGAGCAAGAGGCAGAAAAAGAGTTGCAGAGTGTGAAAGAGAGAAATGCCAAGCTTTGAGTTCATTTGAACACAAAATGACTAAAAACAGAGGGACAATGAGATCCAATATTGGAAGAATATTTGGAGAGAGCAGCACACTGTAGATAATGAAGGTCGGCAAGTTTATCTCAGATTCATTTTGCTTGAAACTTGGTTTGCTGTAACTTTATAGAGAATGAGGAGGTTTTATGGCATAGAGAAGGGTGACATTACAGTGTCACAATCCTCATGTGTGGAAGACTGCTGCTTGTCATCCATCTCTCTCTCTCTCTCTCTCTCTCTCTCACCTCTTTCTTTTTCACCTTTCATGTCAACACAATTTCCTCTCACACAATCCTCCTTCAGGCTTTCCTCTCTCAGAGAGAATGAGGAATCTTTCCTCTTCCCTCTTAATGATTATCTCGCAGTAATTTTAAGCTTAATAGTTCTCTGTCAGAAGAAAGAGAATTCATGACTTTTAACCATAACAAGATCCAGGTTCTGTCATGATTATTCATTAAACTACCCATCCCCTTTGTATTTTGCATTTCAGATTGGCTCTGAGATTCGAGGATGCACCAGAGGCCATTTTTAGAGCTGATTAGCTATTTATAGTCCATTTGTCCTGTATCTATTTAAATACATATATGGTCCATGTATGCTGGAACTATAGTGATTTAAGAACAGCCTTTTCCACAGAATTACTCCCTAACCTTTCAAATACACCACATATTCGGGTAATTCTAGCAATAGTAAAGTGAAACAAAACTTTCTAGGGATGCACTAATGTTGCAATTTTGACCAATAACAATGAGCCAACATTTTTGTTCTCTCTCCATGTTATGGCTGAATCAAATAAAATTCTATACTGCTTAGTCTAAATAAAGGTGAAAATAAAACCCAAAAAGCAATAACTTTACATGCTGCAAGTGAAATTGGGAAGCAGAACACTATTAATCCACAGTATGAAAAAAGGATAATAATTTCTGGATTTGCTAAAGATTGCAGTTTACACTTATTACACATTAAATTACTAGTGTTTTTAAGTTAGTGTTAGATGTCAGGTAACAAAAAAGCTAAAAAAAAAAAAAAAAAAAAAAAAAAAAAGGAAATAAGCATTCATAATTAAATCTCTAATATCTGGCCAATACTGAAAACATCCAATATTGATTTTTGTTTAAGCATGGCACCAATATACCAATGCATCTACAAAACTTTTATTTGCACTCATATATAGTCCACATGCAAACATTACCTACTGGAAACTAAACAAGTACAATCTAACAACTCAGCTTTATGCAGTAACACTGCATATCCCATAAGAACTTAGAATTCAGTGTCAGGTAAAAGGCTAGATCACACTAATTCTTTTGAAAAAAAAAAAAAAAAAAAAGCAAAAGAACTGAAAATGTACCATATCATAAATGTACTCCATGCTGAATTCTTTCTTTCTTTCTTTTTTATTCCCACAGTGTCTGTTACCTCCTACAGTTAAAACTGCTGTATAATTTTTTTAATATAAAACCATCACCACTGGAGAGCACATATCTTCATGGCTGTCAGTGCTACAAAGACTCCTGCAGTATTAATTATTTATAGAATCTAAATCCTGATAAACACAACCGAAATGATAAAACATCTCATATCTGCTTCCTAACCTCTTGACACACATACAAATAAACTTGACACAAGCATGCAATGTTCTCCTAGCATGTCAGGCGTGTAATCTCAAACTCCTCCATCTAATTAAAGGCCATTAAGGCTCCTGCAGTTTGTGTTTCAGCTAATATACACACGCACACACACTCACTCAATCAGAACTAATGATAATGTGTGTGTGTGTGTGTGTGTGAGAGAGAGAGAGATAGAGAGAGAGAGGACATTACAAGGGTTGATCAACAGTAGCAGTAGGCAAAAAACGGATAAAGGACACTGGCTTTAAAGGGATAGTTCACCCAAAAAGAAAATTACCCTATGATTTACTCACCCTCAAGCCATCCTAGGTGTATATGACTTTCTTCTTTCAGACAAATAAAATCGGGGTTACATTAAAAAATGTCCCGGCTCTTCCAAGCCTTATAATGGAAGTGAATAAAGTACATCCATCTATCATCGTTTTTGCAGATAACGATCTCTTTACATTAAACTGTGCTTAATACAAGTGATGCCCTCTATCTGCATGAGAGACACCAAACAACTTTAAAGAAATTTGCAGTGTGCGTATGTGTGTGTGTGTGTGTGATTGCTAATGGTATAATTTAGATAAAACTGGAAGCCATCTGTGCCTTTTACAGTTGAAATTCAACATATCTTAAATGTCAGACCAAGTTTAAATCATTTTCTATGGTTGAACAGGAGAAGAGGGTGAGAATCTAACGAATTAAAGAGAAGACACAGATAATAAATTTATCCTAGTGAAATGCTGAAAATAACTCAAGCACATGGCATAAAACTGGAAAGGGTTAAGCAATCTGATAAGAAAAATGAAAAAAAGATGGTAAAAAAAATACTTTCATAAACATCTAGTAATTCAAAAATAGTTTGAACATCTAATATTGAATTCACATTATCCTTCAAACATGTCACATTATTATATTATTATTATTAAATGTATTGTATCTGTCATTTTATTCTTTAACATATAGAACTTTATTTTACAAGAAACACTAAAGGGCCAGTCACACTACACTTTACATTTCATTAACCTCCATTCATAAGTAATAGTGAGACAAAATTCTGACAGACTGGCCCAAAAAAATAACTTTTTTTAAAGTGACAGGTTTTATATAATGTTCATGTCTTATACATTGGCATAGCACGGATTTCACAACACTACATGTTCTATGGATGTTTTCAGAAACCTGCAAAAGTTGGGGATGCTGCAAGCAAAATCCCACAGCAGTTCTCTTTGGACTAAGCACTTGGTTTTGATGGCTTACCTGCCAAGTTTTATAGAAATTTCTGGATAACAACAGGGCCTGACCTACACAAGGGTTTAATGGTTTATGTAAGCTTGGTGGAAGTGCCGCACAACAGCTGTACTTAAAACACTTACTGAAAAAAATAAAAGAGGCAATTTTGAGCACTTGAAGAAATGGAGGTCAGTGGCTTTAAACTGTTGAAAGTGACCTTCAACGTCTCTCCAATACACTGCAACCATCTACGAATACTCACAAGAGGGACAGGGTTTCAATCAGTGGTAAAACTGCTGAAACCAAGGACACAAACTGTCTAGACAACTACAGAGTTTGACTATAGAGCTTCTATTATGTGGGAGGTTTGATTGATCTCTACAGCAAGGTCAAGGTTTTCTGATCACTGTCTGCTCAGCAACTGTTAACAGTCCCAGACTGTTATAGACAGTGACAGTCTGTGCCTTCTTAAGAACAATGATGGACCTTTGTTCTTGTTGTGATCAATGAGGTACTTATCTGCCTAAATCTGGTGTGGATAAAAGAAATGTGTAGATCCCCTGTTCTTTCAGAATATTAACTTATGAATTGTATTAATATATCAAAAAAGCAGTACATGTATTACTATGAACCAACAGATTCAGCACAAGTGCATGAGGTTTAAGTTACTGTATAAAATGCATATTAAAACAGACACAGTCAATCACCAGTGCAGAATCATTCATTACTTTGGAAACATGTCATGGATAGTACCAATCGTAGAATAGACCAAATCTATCTGATGTGTGCCTTAGGCTAAAGTATTGATACCCATTTTTACAGACATACAGTAAATAAATTAGTGCAGTTGCAGGAAAAAGTATGTAAACCCTTGGATTTATATGGATTTTTGTATGAAATTTGATCTGCTCTTCAATAAAACAATGGGCAAATTATACATTTTCATGTCTTGAAACACACCATGTAAACATTGACAGTGTAGGGCTGAAAGGGAGAGAAGAATCCCTCAGCTAATGACTTGTCCAAAAGCTAATTGGTGTCAGGAGTCAGCTAACCTGAGTCCAATCAATGAGACAAGACTGAAGATGTTAGTCACCCTGCCCCCACACCAAAAAAAATTAATAAATAATAATAATAATTTGTACTGATTGAATATGATTCACAATGTCTTGTTAGGAGACTGAGGGATTTGTGATGTCATAAGGGCAAATACATTTGCATATTACCACCTCTAGTGCAAGAGGAATCGTTAAACCATTAAACCAGCCAATGGCGTTCAGTCGCTTACGGTGAAACATTTAAAAAAGAATCTTTAAATGCCAATCAAATGCTTCTATTTCTAGTAGGCTACATTCTAAAATCTCTGTTTATAAGTCTACAAAATGCAAAACAATGTGAAGAAATACAGTTCATGAAACAATCAAGGACTGTCTGGGGGGAAAAAAAATAAACTGCTGCAAGTTAACGAAACAGCAGCTGGATGTCCCAGAGCACTATTCCCAAAACATTCTGTGGACAGATGAAAAGTTGTTTGGGAAACAAATGCTATATATAGAAGTGGAAAAAAAGGCACAAAATATCAACTTCCAAACTTCAAATCTCTGGAGGGGCCGTGATGGAGGTGATTTGCTGTGTCAGGGCCAAGACATCTTGCTATCATCGACAGAAAGATGAATTCCCACGTTTATCTGGGCATTTTGCAGGAGAACATAAGGCCATCTGTCCACCAACTGAAGCTCAACAGATGTTTGGTGATGCAGTGGGAGAAAGACTCAGAACACAGGAGCAACAGTAAATATGCCTTCTGCTCAA
The DNA here is from genome assembly GCF_023724105.1 of Carassius gibelio. NCBI lineage: Eukaryota > Metazoa > Chordata > Actinopteri > Cypriniformes > Cyprinidae > Carassius > Carassius gibelio. Next base: position 31,146,952 of record NC_068375.1, on the reverse strand, counting down.
TCAAGTGGAGATCTGACCTGAGATGCTTTGGGGTGACCTCAGGAGAGCGATTTACACCAAGCACCCCAAGAAAGTTACTGAAATAAAAGAGATTTATTAAAAGGAATGGTGCAAAATTCCTCATGTTCTGATCCACAATTACAAGAAACAGTTTATGGAGGTTACTGCTGCAATGGAGGGTCAATCAGTTATGATATCCAGGTTCACTTAAGTTTTCCATTAACCACTGTGAGAATTTGTCATTTACAGCGTCATGCAAGCCTGTTTTTTTTTGTCCACTATTGTCATAAGATAAAATGCTATGACTTTTATGACTGTATAAATCCACATACTTTTTTTAGCAACTATAAGCTGTTTTTAAAGAAGTTTTAAACACTTTAAAAAATGCGTCTCTGATGCATGCATGTTTAAATAAAAAAAAATTCTAAAAAAACAACACAAGCCACCAGATGACTTAAAAACAGAGATGCACTGCACTCACTGATGATCACTGATGATTTCTAATGATAATTGCTGATATAAACTGCTTGGGTATATCCTGGGAGACGTGTTTAAACACTGTAGACATCTCTAACACTCTGCATTGAGAAAATGATAGTTGATGTGTTAATAATAGCTGCATAAAGCAGCAGGATCTAAAAATATTGCAGTATATGAGAAAAAGTTGGAAAGAGAAGGGGACAAGCATGAGACAGACAGAGATGAATGGGCCAAGTGGTCATTAAGGTCCATGAAACATAATTAACTCTCTTATCACAACCGGTTTTTAACTGTGTGTGTGCTTGTGTCTGGGTGACATCTTTTCAGAAAGGTTGGTGTTCCTCCTGCCTTTAGCCCTGTCATGGCCTTCATCTTGACCATAATGATGTTTTTTTAAATGTAGGATCTCATTAACAAATTGTGAGGTTCAATGTTCCCGGTGTTTTCTGTCCCATTAAAGCACTTTCTTCCTGTACAACGTGGCAAGAATCAATCCCTCACCTCAAAACTAATTTCTTCTCATGTAAAAATGTAAATGTTACGATTTTTAAATCATAGGAACAGTCTGTTTCTCCCTGAGCTTGTCTTTTCTTTCCATGCTAATCAAAAGATTGGAGATTTCACTGTTGCTATGGCTAACAAAATTAGCATTTTCATTCTTGCATAATCCAAACTGCACTGTTTAAAAAGGTTGTGTTAATCTGAAGCTGAAGATATCTAACCCTCAAGCAATACCAGACAAAATTACATTTGAGCACTTTTTAAACATCTAGGTTATGTTTCTTCTAAACTGGTCTCCAAGATGCCACTTGCTACAGCTGATATTAAATTATATATATATATATATATATATATATATATATATATATATATATATATATATATATATATATATATATATATATATATATATATATATATATATTTATTTGTTTGTTTGTGAATTCTCATGTCTACGTTACATAAAAATATATATGAATAGCACTATTAAATGTAATCTTCAGCAAATAATATATATATATTTTTTATCAGCAAATAAATAGTATTTTATTTTAAATATTTATAAATATTTTATTTACACAAATTAGTATTGGATTGTAATATTTGTTATAACTTTAGGTTATCAGTATCCGCAGGTTATTAATATAATTTCAATAAAATGCATGCTTGATTTATTTTTACAACAACTTGACATTAAAAAGGATTTGGTGGATTATTTATTAATGAGCCCTTTTCTATAACATAAATAGCCTTCTTCTCTTACAATTTGTACAAATCTTTCACACAGTTGTGAGATATACACTCAGAATTGTGAAATATTAATTTAGAATTATAAGAGAAAAAAAAACTTGCAATTGCTTTTTAAAACTCAAAATTGTAAGAAGACTGATTTGTGAAATAAAACCTTCCTTAATATTTATTTTGTGGTGAAAAGAAAAATTTGCACTTTGTAAAAAGTCTGAATTTCATCATATAAATTGCATGATGGAAACTCGGAATTGCAAAAAAAGAATTATCGCAACTCTGACTTGCGTAGTCTTAATGTCTGAATTGCCAAAGTTGCAATTACCTTTTTTATTTATTTTTTCTGTGGTAGAATAAGGCATCCATACTTTAGTGTTCATTAATGTAATAATATAGAGTTACACATATTCCTTCTAAAGGGCACTGGTGTGGAAATGTCATGTTCGTCTCCTGCCAATAACGAATAGTAAGATAAATGATTTTGCCCCAGATGCTTCCTCATCTGCCTATGTCTCGAATGAACATCAATAAAATGCAAAAAAATTAAATGGAGACACACACTGTTCATATATATTCAAACAACATTCAAACCCATTAGTCTAGGCAGAAGATCAGTTCTCTCAGAGTCACTGAAATGGCCTCAACAGTCCAGCCAACGATCTTTGCTTTTCCCGATAGCCTTACAGCCAACTTTGCTTGCCCATACAGAAACTTTTAAGCAGTACACCTTTTTTATTTCTAATGAACTTGTATTTGGACCCATGAATAAATCACATTAATGTAAAAACATCACACAGTCCCAATTCACACCACGCATTTAACAACTGAAGCATGGACTGTCGTCTGCCACATTAAAACATAGACAGAAAACCACTGCTTGGACTTCCTTCTTTCACAGAGAACATTGGGTTTCCTAGTTCAAAAAAAAATCTACTACCTTGGTTTGATGTCTCTGTGCCACAAAATGTCGGTGGTAAACCAGACAGTGTCTCATTCATCTGTCTTCATGGTCTCCATAAAGATAACTATAATACTGAGCCTGGCTATAAAAATAATATGCCAACCCTTCATATTCAAAAAACTGGGACTTTAGTGAGGCCTGAACCATGAGATGAATCCCTTTTCAAGCCATAAATGCATGGACACCAGGGTCCAACATCATCCACTAGCCCAGGATCAGTGTAAGTGAGTTTCTTGCTCTTAACAGTCAGTGCTACATTGTCACTAAAATATAACATTCATCATAATTAACACTGATGAATTAGGTTATCGCAAAATTATCAGTTAAAAATGTGTTAAATAAAAAACCACAAACATTATTATACTACATTGGCACAGTAAAAAAATATATAATTTAAATAATGGCACAGCAAAAAAAAAAAAAAAAAAAAAAAACTCATCAGATCACTTCCGGCAAATTACAATTGATTAAACTGGCAGTGGGTGGGTTTCACAAACCAAAACAGACAGAGGCGGATCTACGAGGTGGCAAAGGGTGGTAGCTGCCATCCCTGGGATACAGTCTTGCCACCCCATTTATAAATCATATAATATTTTATATAGCCTACACGTTGAAGGCCAAGGAGAATCGCAGCAAACTCCTCTCAAACAGAAATCGCCGATTTAGAATCCCCTCCCCCTCACAGTCACAATGGTTTCACCCATCACCAGCACAGCAGCGACCCCCGCAAAATGTCACCAGTCAGTGGCAGCAGGGCAGCCTGGGCAAGGCTGCACAGTGCATCTGTCTGCAGTACACAGTGTCTCGGAGAAGAGAGGTCGATAAGCAGTTAGCAGTGAGTTTAGAGGTAAGTTTGAAACCAAGTCGAAAAAGTCCATAAGCAGACAGTTAACCCTGCAACAATCACATCGTTACGTTATTTACATCCGCAATACTTTGTTGTCTCATCAAATTTTTCTATGATCGTCAGGTCAGATAAGGTCCTAACGTTACTCTGTCTCAATGATTACACAGAGAAAGGGTCCACAATTCACAAATTAAGACCCACACCATCCAAAAACCCAGCTACATCTCTGATTTAACTCCCACTCCGTGTAACGTAGTGTAGAGAACAAAACACATTCAGTGAAAACCGTAGCATTTTAAATTATGAATAATGTCCATGGCCCCCTCCTGAAACCACATGCCACCCTTTTGCCACCGAAGGAAAAAATCTCTAGTTCCGCCACTGAAAACAGAGATTAACATTCTGGCCCGAAACGTATACATTTTCAAAGGAGAATAACTGACTGTAGCATTGTTTTTTTAGATATATACTCAACAAGTATGTTAACTCAGCATGTTTCTTAAATATCTGCAAACATATGATGGTATTTGTATGCTTTAGTAGATCCAAAAACTTACATACAACACCTTTAATAAAACCAGCCAATCAGATTAGATCTTACTAGAAGGAGAAAGTCTTTTCCAGTTTGTGTGCAGTAGGCCAGTGCATCAGTTAGTGGCTAGTCTGCAGGTGTGCTGTCTGATACTACTGAAATCTTGGTAAAGAATCCAATGAACAGCATGCTATAGTCTCCAGTACTGTGTGTCTGCAACACAAGAACGATACATTCAAAATAGTCATTTCTGATATGCTAAGGACATATTTCTAACATTCCAAGGCAAACCCATTGTCCTTAGGCTGGCTGCAAACAGTCTATGGTTGCTCTTTTAGTGTAACTTCAGTGACGTTTTTCTGCAGATTGTTCTGATTCATCAACAGTATACAGGTCAGAATAATATTCAAAAGTGAGCTTGAGCAAAGCAGATGGAGATGAAAATGCCTTCATTATTCTTCAGGCACAGCATCTGCTTCTAGACTCGCATTCCAAATTAAAAAAAATGTTGTTGGCCAATCAATGTCTCTAACGTGGGTGCAGCGTGCCCTAACTATGACCCACATCACTATATCTTCCAGTACAAGCCTAGCTGATGCTTCTCCTCAACAAGTGCAGTCTGAAAAACAAGCCTGCTCCGCAACAGCTTTTTGCCCTTGACTGCAAAAACATAACTCCCATGACTCTTTATATTCATTTTGATTCTTTGAGTTTAACGAGATGACTACTGGAGACAATACACCAATATCTGAGCCTTCTCACTGTCATAGCTTATTTTGCTCTGTAGGAATTTTGCATTAAAATGGAGGTTTTATTACACTGCATAATGTGTAATCAACGGCGATCTTCTTATGATCCAAGAGAGGATCAGGAGTTATAGCAGTGCTACACACTTTATTTCTTGTGCTATATGGGGTATAAAATCTGTCCAGCCTTGCAGCTCCTCCCTCTGAGAATTTAACCCAGGTGGACTGCTTAACTGATTGGCTTTATCCCTGCGAAAAATCTAGCAGTGCCATAATGTTGGACAAAACATATGTTGTCTTTTTTTATACATTTCAGAAACAGCTGTACAATTCCAGTCAACTTTGATTAGCATAATGTCCTCTGATCGAAAGGTTCTTCAAATGTGGGCCAGCTTAGTAAATACCTAGATCCTAAAATAAAGTGAACATGGCAGCGCCGCCCACAGTACTAGTAAACGCCTTGGTTCAAATCTGTCTTGGACACGATTTTCACCCTAAAAAAAGCAGTACACACCTGTACTAATATAACAGCCCTGACAGAGAACGTAACCCTCTCTTTCCACAACACCCTGTAAACCTCATTACTCTGATCACTGTGGGTTTCTTGCTGAAAAACTACTCCAACTTGCAGGAAAAGTATTCCATTTTAAATTAATGAGCTCTGAAACCAAGAGCTCATTTGCTTCTGTCTCTGAGCCCAAGATTGCAGATCCTCGAAGTAAAACCACCATAAGGAAGGGAATTGGCAGTATGAGAACAAAAGGGAAGAAACAGAGAATGGAAATAAAGCCAAAGTTAAGATTTAAAACAATAGTATATACTGTATATATATATGTGTGTGTGTGTGTGTGTGTGTGTGTGTACATATACCTGCATACAGTTTATCCTCATCTTTTCACTGTCAAATGTTTGTAAGCCAAAAAGCTTGCAGTAAAATTTCACAATTGAAACCAAAAATGAGAGATATGCATATCCAGAATAAATAATTTGCTTGCTTGGACATCTTCACGGTGAGAAGACACGTTTGGTTTCTCTTCTTCTTCTGAGAAAGAGAATAAGAGATAATCATGAAAAACCTTAAAAAAATATTTAGTGATTTTATTTGATGGTTATTACACACTGAGGTATGAGTCAAAATGATTTTCTGTGGTAATCGACCGCGTGCCACAGATGCTGTTGGTAGAGCTTAAGTTGTACAGTATTTAATCCAGAACTTTTCTTCAGTGGTTTGTGTGGCACATTTCAGCACAGATTGTTTTGTGAACTTGACACACTGTAAAGCAGGCATATCACAGGATTGGGCATTGCACTGCAAGCTATATTCGACTCAACAGGAAAGCCACAGGCTGTGTGAGACGAGAAGCTTTAATATACCTGTGAAAACTATATAAAGTACGCAACCTGGAGGCCAGACTCATTACAAAATCAACCTTTATAAAGTACACAAACACAGATGTGAGTGCTTGGATGAATAATTTTCATTACATACTTAATGTAGGTATAAAACCTTTGTGAAGACTTTTCTTCTCTATTTTGATGGATATAGAGTGAAACGGCATATTGAACGAGAGAAATATAGAGCAAGACTTGATTTTGTTCATGAGAAATTGATTGGATTGATTGCAAAGTGAGCTTTGCAATCTAATGGATGGTGGTTTCATGAGAGTGACAGGTTTCTGGATGGGAGGGATTGAAACTAGTAACATAAAAAATAATAAAATAATATAATAAATAATACTGTGCAAAGATAAACGGTTTATAATAAACTGTTATAAAATAATTTATTTCATGGTGACCTTTACCTGTGCCCTTTGTTGGTCTGACGGTAACAAACCTAATCAAACTGGAGATGCTACTGGTGAGCTGCTAAATAAAATGAACTTTAACTAACTTAGTCAGTAAAATTCCCATAAAAGTGTTGCTCTACTATGACAGTAGTTCACCTGAAAGTGAAAACTGACTGCAAAAGAAGACATTTACGCTAATAACTTAATATTTTTGTGACATGTATTTGGACTGCACTATAAAATGAGGTCTAATGCATTTCTGAATGCAACAACGTACAAAATCATGCTTCTGTCTCTAGCTAGAAATGTCTACGTTCATGTACATGTGTAGATTATTTTTAGGTTAAAAGCTGAAACATCTAAAACAATATGATGACATTTTACTGTAGTAATATTGTCAGGTTACAACTGAATGGCCACCTACTGAAAAAAACATGCACAGTTAGAGCATCTCCCAGCAAGGGTTAATTACTGAAGCTAACCAGCCATGACTCATGGTGTGAGTGCAACAAAGCACTGTTGCTCATTTGACATATGAAGAGAGCATTTGCATATGCATTGCCCTCCAAATGTTTTGAAAGGACCTAGACAAAGTGGGGTTTTAACAATAGCAGCATCAATTCTTATTTATTGATGATTTTGCACCGACAGCACAAACTATAAAAAATAGTTTATTAGTTTAAAAAAATGAATTAAGACCATAAAAAGATTTCATTTATAAAACTGTGTTTGCTCTATTTGGTCTATTGCATACTAATCTTAATTGGGTATCACTCAGTGAGCTAAAGGTGTGCTTACCCAATCATAAAAAATAAGGAAATACAATTAAACAAATCAATCAATAAATAAATAAATAAATGGCTAAATTTGTTCAAGTTGGATCACAGATCCCTCTTGGCCTGCACTTTTTCATAATTGACTTTCTGTGACAATTAAGTTAATTTGGTGAGTGGTGCAGTTTTTGGGGAACAAAAAGAGCCGAAAATCCCATCCCAACACCCAGCAGGTAGAAAGCTCTTACACACCCACTCCCAGCGTGTGCTCCATCAGTGAAAAGAGAGGGACACTCAGCAGGGTGGAATGATAACAAAGTTAATTTTTAATGACCGGTTTATTTCCTGATCAATTAATGTCTTTAATTAATGCGTTTACAACATTGAGGAAAATCTAAGAGGCAGCAATGTCCCGGCAGCTGGATGGAGAAATAATGCCTGTCTGTGTGTGTCTGTGTGTGTGTGTGTGTGTGTGTGTGTGTGTGTGTGTGTGTGTGTGTATCATTTTTGATAGCAGGTGTTTTTGACTGTGTTTGAAACAGAGTGAGAGAGAGAAAGAGAAGCAAAATTAGAAAAAAATAAATCTCTCCTAAATTCTTTAATGCTGTTTCTCTTTTCATCATTTCATACTTTATGAAGAGGAAATGTTTTTAATTGAGCCAAGAGTGACAGTAAGACTCCTTTAGAATATAGCATGAAAACCCATTACAATTTCCTCTAAGCAAAATTCATTCATTCTGTCTCTTGCCTACTCTTTGAAGTTCCGTTTTATTCAGTTCATTTCTATTGAATTGTAGAGAGCTGTTCTAGAGAGAAAAGCATAATCACTTTACCTGTGGGCCACACTGTAGCTATTAAGTCAAGTACATCCTCATCTCTAAATGCCAGAGAAACAGGTGAGCCTGTCCACATCCTCTTGAGCATTTCAAATCCTCTAACTATGGCTAGGTTGAGTGCTGAGGGTGCTGAATGTTGTTTTGGAGGGTACGGATGCAGTCATCCAGCGTTTGTGAGCAGAGATCATGCTTTGTGCCTTTAGAGGACCGGAATTCTGCATTTCCACCTGCAGCCGGACAACAGCTGCTCCAAAACCTGACACAGAAATAAATAAACCACTGCCGCGTCATACTGCACAGATTTAGGACAAACCATTGGGTGTTGTTATAATTCCTCCCAGTCTGCTGCGCAACATTGTTTGTTTATATTAAAACTGTCTCTATTGTTTATATAGAAAAATCTATTTCTATAAAGTGTGTGGGTTTTTTAAAGCACAGACCACTCTTTAAAAAAAAGTTATAAAATTACTATTATGTTTTAAGTGTTGCAATGATGCTGGGACCCTGGAACCCATTTGCGATATTACCATCATTAATTAATGCCAAAGCTTCTCTCTCTCTTTACAACCCTAGAGAGATAAATGAACACTGAACATCATTAAATTTAGCTTTTTTTTTCCTCTTCAGAATTAGGCCATATGTAAATGACCACTCCCTGAGAGTGAGTGAGTGAGAGAGAAAGAGAGCAGGAAACAAAGGAAGGAAAGGTCAGATCTTAAGAGTTTAACTAAAATAAATATCCATATCAACATTCAGGGAAGCAGACAGGCACTGTAAACACATACCTCAGCTGTAAACACAACAAATGCACTATTGTGTGGAGCTACATGTCCTTATTGATCATGTATTGTTTGACATTGACCACTGCGCTCTGTTGGAAAGCCACTCCACTGGCCGCAGGACTTCAGATGGAGAGATACGAGACAGGAGAGTAGAAATAAAGAGGAGAGATGATACAAGATGAGGAGGAACAGAAAAAGATGAGAAAGAGATGATGTGAGGGAAGGAGAAAAAGGCAAGATGTCAAAGAGGAAAAAAAAAAAAAGATCAAGAGGTCAGACCAGATGAGAAGAGAGGAAAGTAGGGAAGGGACGAGACGAGATGATTAAAGGAGAAATAAGACGGACAAAATTAGAACATTTTAAGAGAAAAGAAAGATGAGGAAGCTGACAAGAAAGTGATATGAGAAAACTATGAGAACAATATGAGAAAAAAATGAGAAAGTGGTAGAGGAAGTTTGAGAAAAGTTGCTAAAAAGAGAAGAGAAGAGAAGAGAAGAGAAGAGAAGAGAAGAGAAGAGAAGAGAAGAGAAGAGAAGAGAAGAGAAGAGAAGAGAAGAATAAAATATAAAGTATAAAAGAAAACACATCTGAGCAGAGCTGTGTTTCTGTCTTTGTGAAGTGAAGTTAGATTCTAGCTGGAGCATTACAACAGTGCCTTATACTCTAATTTATTCTAATAATACCATAACACTGCTGTTTCCTGACTGCAATATATTACTTTTCTACCTCCCCTGCAAATTGTAAACGTGATATTGTCAGACAGGTTTATTGCAGTTCAGGTATATTTGCTGTAAATTGTATACAGCGTTGTGAGAGCAAACAGCAGTAAAAGCCAGAGAGTTTCAGCTGCACATGGAAGATGAAAAAAAAGAGAAACTGTGAACTACACTAAAAGCCCATCAGCAGATGAAATATGACAAGATGGGCCTCTCTTCAGCTCAAATGGATGTTTGATGTTAAACTGAAAACATTAGAATATTTAACTGATGTAGAGTTCGTCTGCACAGCTTAATGAAAGAAACCGTGAGCATTTTCATTGTTTCTCTCTGGCTTTCTCAATTTTCTCTTTAACTCTCCTCCTCTCTTCTTTCGCCAGTTGAGGCTCAATGAAACAGAGCCAAGGAAGTCTAGCCTCAGAAGCTAACAAGAAAGGAACATTTCCCTGTCTCTTCTCTCTCACTTATTCACCCATATGAATATTTTCAGAATTCATCAACTATTTATCATAACAATCTCCCGCTCTTTCACAGGCTACTGTATCTGTTTGCCAAAACCTGGAGCAAAATCCCCAAACATGAGGGGAAAAAACTGCTATAAATCCTGGAAACCTTCTTTGTTTGGCTGTTTCACATCTGATGCTGAATCTGGACAGGTTTTTCCCATCTCGTTATCTCTCCCATGCCTCTGTGGTAAGATTGCGTCTTGTTAAGTTTTCACTTGCTTATTGTGAGCTGAAGTACCTACTGCAAAGTAATTACTGCTGAGATCTGGGGCAGCATTCACTGGGTAACAGTAAAAAGTGTGGCCCACAGCACTGACATAGACATCTCAGCATGTTGGAGGAAGCATCCCTTCCGTTAAATAGAGCTGACGCAAGCTAAGGACAGAAAAACACATCAGGAAAACAGCTAGGTCCATGTAATAATGAGACACTGTTCTGTGCATTACAGACAGATGGCAAAAATCCTATTTTAAACCAGTGATTTTGTCTTGTCATCAAACATGATAAAAAAATATAATGCATGAACTCCACTTATTGAGTTTTGTGCCTAAAAAAAAAGAACAAACACTGTCAATAGAATAAAAGACAGTTATATTGAAGAAACTGAAAATTAGGTTCTCTTATAAGTCTTAGGCAATTTTGATTCTCATGAAGTGTATCTTATGTAGAAAAAGACGTTCAATACTTTTAAAGAACTCTTTAAGACCAAGTATAAAAAATGTAAGGAATAAAGTGAATGGAACACAATTTCAATATGGTCTTTAAATGTAAATGTCTTGTATCAGCAATGTTTCGAATGCCCCTAATCACCAGAAAATGGAAATAACTTTTACTGTACCTTCTGATCACATAAAAAAAAAAATGGAATGTTCTTTCTCTGTATTTTTGTCTTGTTTTCCAAAGCAAATGTTTAAAAACAATTAATCTGAGAAGCTAAGAAGTCTTGTTTTATGAGATATTGATTATGGGATGATGAAAAACAACTTAATTCAAAGTGAAAAGAAGTTTTCATAACCCGGTGACAGATGTTTGTTCTTGTTTTAGTCATAAACTCAATGTTGTTAAATTTTTCAGTAAAGAAGACTTCATATGTTCATTATGCCTCTCAAGTAAATATAGACAAATTAGACCCTTTTATGAAAAAAAGAAGAAAGAAAGAAAACCGGTTAAAAGCTATTTGTAATAATTTGTAATGAAGAAACAAAAACAAAATGCTAGAATCAAAGCAGCATGTATACTATACTATGCACAATGACATTTCTTTTTTTTTTTAAATCAGATATATCAAATGTTTTAATTAATTGAATGACATACTACTGTTGGCAAAATGTGCAGCAAGAGAGCATACTGCATCGACTACTATATTCCACAATGCAACAAGCCCCATTTACTAATAGCTGTATTCAAGTTGGGTATTAATGAGTACAAAAATACGCTAATGCAAATTTCAACAGGTTATCCTCATTGCATGCTGATGAATCTGGGTTATTCTAAATGAGGCAGAGCATGCCATCAAAGAGAATTTGCATAAAACACACCTCAACCATCTACATATTAGTTTTTTCACACAGCCTTACTCCTTCTCTCTCATGTGTTCACCCTAAAGCTAGTTAAACACAATTAATATATTTTATATCAGCAGGATTATACAAATTGTGTATTGGACTTCTAAATTCAGTACAGGCTGCTTATTAAATGCATCGCATATCCAAAACAAAGCATATTACCTGTAATCTGAACTTTAAAACTTCATCATGACTGTGTGGCAGCTCTTAGGAACAGGTTTTATACAAAAATACTTGCACATGCACTATTAGTGAATGAAGCCAATGTGTTTATACTTTCCATTTCATCTGTAACAAATTAACTGGAAGCAATATTAGCCACTGTCTGCCAAGAGTTAAGAGGGTCATTCTTGTTATGCATCACATTCTGAACTCTGTAACTTTTCAATAAATAGACACTTTTTTTAATACTCAATTAAATATGCAATGCAATGAAGTGTGATAGACAACACTGTAGCATATTAAAGTTTAAAATGTATATTTGCAAATCATAGCTTAATCAGTGCTGCAACACTTTTTAAACACTTTTAAACAACTCATCTTGGCACGGTGGCCCAAAATATAAAAACATAAATCCACTCAGTCATTTTGGCACGGCGGCCAAAAATGTAAAAACACAAAACTACTCACTTATTTTAGTTGCATTCTCCGGGCCTTCCTTTCTTTCGGCAAATTGATCCACGATGAACGTGGTGTTTAATTCACGGCTTCGTGCATTCTTGATGGAAAGAATTGCTAGTCCGGATAGTTTGTTTTGCGACATGGTGCTCCGCAAAAAAAAAAAAAAAAGGGTGACATATTTACCACCGAATATCCAGCTTTTGGCTCGTCTGTGACTGCTTCTTCGCTCCCCGACTCTCTGCACCTCCTCGTCAACCTGTCAGCTGCATTGTTGTTCTCATCCAAAGACATGCAACTACTATTAGCTGACAAAACTTCCCTCTCACCTTCGACGTCGTTGTTGTCCTTCGCACTAACGTTAGGTCGGCAAGAAAAATTTTCTATTTTGGGTAGTTTTACTGTCGTGACTAACTTTTCCACCTTCTCTTTTCTCTTTAATGCCCCATTTTTATGTTTATATTTGTCCATCCTTAATGTTCACGTAGATAGCCGCTATAGTAACCTCTCACATTGTGTTTTCTTTTTTCTTTTTTTATTTGGCGCTACGATGCGTCATGTAAATAAATGATGGCGTAGTAGTCTACGGCAGCCGCGGAGTGCAAAAAAAAAACAATTATAAGAAATGACGGATAAATTAGACATTACAGAGAAATAAGAATTACTACACATGATATGCATAAAAATAAATATTAATTGCGGCCACAAATTAAAATTAAATTGAAAAAAAAATTTTATTAAAAGCTGGGGCGGGTAAAGACTTATCATTTTTAACCCTTTTGCTACAGTATGCTGAACATCCTTTACTTAACTTGGTGTTACCAGTCAAAAATGACCAGCCTTTTAAAAGTTGCTGGTAAATCTGTCATTATGCAAAATTATCAACGAATGTGGGATTCTTTTCCCACTACTTTCTTCTTGTTTCTTTCTTTTTAACTTCTAAACTAGTTTTCTTTCAATCAGTACAGTTTTTGTATTTTGTTTTGGAACTGATTGTTCACAGACCTTATTAATGTGAGTTTATACACCTCAGTGAAAAATAAAGAAATAAATTAATAAAAGATAGTAGTATAAGAAGGTAACAGCATAGCCTGGGGATGGGGGGGGGGGGTGTTTATGAGTGGAATGGGTTGATGAGGGAATCAAAAATAATAATTAACTATATTTTGGGTAAATTATTACATGCTGTGAACAAACTCATTGAGTTTTAGTGCAATGCCATATACATTAACTAGCATTCTCAGGAAAAAGAAAATCCTTTCCGTATCAAAATGACCAGAACACAACATTTAACAACATATAAAACTGAAAACATGACCGTCTTTTCTTCCCTACTGTGAAATACATTCAAGTGAACCGACTTCTCGATAAGGGAAAATATGTTGGACAGGAGTTAACTTTGTCCACTGAGTATTGATTGGATCATTGGATTGTTGTTGTTTGTGATCTCACATGATTGACAGGTTGTGAAGAGGAATTACTGTCCCGTCCTCGCACCGGTGCACACATCATCAGAGTTGTCATTGCAAGGGTGAGGGGGAGCTGATGTTTTTGCTAAAAAAAAAAAAAAAAAAAGCATAAAAAATAAGATATGCAAAGATAAATCACTTAAACACTGCAATAGAAAAAGAAAAAACAAGAATTGTCCATTTTGATTTAATGGTGACAAGAACGATAGCTGAAGATGTTCTCTGTAGCATAAATAGCTCTGTGGTCTCACTTCACTCAGGATTAGAGATGTGGTTATTCCCTCTTAGGATTCCAGCTGTCAGGAGAAAGACATGAGGAGAGTGCACTCAAAGAAAACCAACCAAAAGACTGATCAGGGAACGTTCCACTGGAGCCACTCTGGTACGTGACTAATTCAGTTTATCCACAGAATAACCCTTATGAACTCTCCAGATTGTTCCATATGCACTCTCTCCTAAAAGAAGAAGAGAGTGCATGTTTGAAAGAGAGTCGAGGCTAGAATGACTTCCTTCATACATTTCTGTGTGTATGAGTAAATTGTTTGTTTAGACTTGAAGATAAGAAGAGGTCTCAATATAAAAATCATTTAATTCTCGGTTTGTATTGTTCGCCGGCAAATGGCACACCCATGCACATGTATTTCTGAAAGAAAGATAGTCTGTCATTTGCTGTAATTCAGAAGTGGTGAGCAGCAGAAGAAAAACACTACAAATGCATTAGTGCTCCTCAAATATAAATGAAAGAAAAGGAGGAAAGATAGTGAGTATTCAGCCTTTTATTTCTAAATACATTAAACTCCCCCGAAACATTTATTAGAAGCCACTGTGTGTGTGTGTGTGTGTGCCCTGAATTTTAAGTCAGGGAGTATCATATGTTATACCCCATGGGGAGGATGGGTACACATACACAGCCTATTGTGAGCATGTAGTCCTAGTAATGCTGTAGCTATGCAATATTTATTGCAAATATTAAAGATGTATAGTATCTTTTGCTACCTAAATGAGAAGACTGGGAGTTCATTTATACAAACACACTTGTTCAAAGATATCCATTGCTGCTAATCATCACAATCACAATATTGCTGTATATCTGCATATGAATACAATGTGACAACGCTCTGTCTGTGACCTCTGACCTGGCACTGGTTCTGAAATTGAATGTTAGTATAGAGCTGTAAGTCGCTTTTCTTTATACTCGGATAAGAAAAACAGGTATACATATGAATATACTACTGTATACTGTACTGTATATATTAAACATCTGTAGACAACATACATCCATTCCCACTTTGCCATTAAAGAAATTCTCCATTCTACATCCAAAGCGACTCTCTTAAAATTTCAGGACAATGAATGGTTTTAATGATATTAACATTTATATGAACTATATGCTATATGATGTGTATGATGTGTATGACATGATGCTTCACAGGTTATTCTGTGGTGTTAATTACAAATACCAGGACTATCAATGTATCTGAAAAACAGCATGGAATATTATATATTATAATATTTTAAATGTAAAATATTCATACACCATATCTAATATATATTTAGGATGGTTTTGAATGTATTCACTACTATTAAAAAAATTTAGGATCAGTAAGATTTTATAAATGTTTTTGAGAGAAGGCTCCTTATGTTCACAAAGCCTGAATCAAAAATAAAGTAAAAAACATATTGTGACAAATTATTACAATTTAAAATAACTGTTTTCCATTTGAAACCATTTTAAAATGTATTTTATTCCTGTCAGACATGGATTAATGCAGAAGCTTGCCTAGGCTAGGCTGCAGCCTAGGGGCCCCATGTGTGCAGGGGCCTCGGATTGGCCAGACTGCTTTTTTTTTTTTTTTTACTTCAACTCGAACAAAAAAGATCCTCATTTGCCCATAAGAAATATTAAATTCCTTGCAGAGTATCTGGAAAAATTAATGTCTTGTATTGTAGAATGCAGGCTCAGCACTACCGAGAGTTCATGCAATCGTTAAAAATCAAAACCGAAAGTAAAATGCACATTCAAAAGCGATTTTAATACCCTGCGTTCTAAAACCGACTCTCTAATGCACACAAATTAGGCTACATAACAAATCTAGGCTGTTATTAGTATGTAGGCTATAATAGGTTGTGTAG
This sequence comes from Carassius gibelio, assembly GCF_023724105.1. NCBI lineage: Eukaryota > Metazoa > Chordata > Actinopteri > Cypriniformes > Cyprinidae > Carassius > Carassius gibelio. Next base: position 31,130,956 of record NC_068375.1, on the reverse strand, counting down.
TTGTCTATGGATCATGCTTGGAAAATTTGGTCTTTATTTGAACTCTGAATATAGAAAAAGCAGCCTACTTTGATTATGGCTGCACTTATAGATTGCACTTAACGGTATAGTTATATAGGTATATCTGCTTACCCCCAGGGCATCCAAGATGTATTTGACTTTGTTTCTTCACACAAACAGAGATTTTTAAAACAAACCATTACAGTCTGTTAGTCATATAATGTAAATGAATGGGAATCACGGCTAAAACATACAAATACAAAAACATATATAAAAAAATAAATAAAAAAAACACACACACAAACAAAACCAAATTAACCCCTTACTAGTAACCCCCCTTTTTTGGCATGGAGACCGAAATTACATACCCAAAATAAAAAGGTTTCTGCTCATGATTCTTTCTGACCAGATACATAATCAACCTTTGTTCACAAAGCTGACACTTTAAAGTTTACTGTTCAGGAATCAGAATCGCTCAGACTGTTATGATAATAGAGATATATAAGCTCAAACATAAAAACAAAAATAAAAATATTAAAAGCATATGTTTTAAATGTATTTAAAAAAATGTTGATGTAGGAAATGAGTTTGAAAACACAGTGTAGCTAAGGCCACAAGTCTTCCAAACCTTCATAAAAAATTTCTTAATCGAATCTGTAAAACTGTGAATTTTGTGAAATATTTTCTAAGGCCATGTCATGTGTGTTTTTAGAGAAGGCTAATCAGATTGATTTATGGCCCTTGTCATCTCTGTAAGATCTCACATGTAAACACTGATGTGTGTTTTATATGTGTGTTTGGCTGTGAAAACTGCCCGTTTCATGATTGTATTGTTCTCACCAAACGGTTCTTTCACACCTCCGCCAAGTATGACACATTATCCGCATTATTCTTTTATCATTATTCTTTTGTTTTTATTCCACCTTTATTAGCCTTGATTGTGGTTTTTCAGGCTTTACAAAGCAACAAAGCAGCGATCTCACTTCAGTCTCTCTTTGCATTTAGCCCTTATTTATCAAAAGTCTTACTATAAAAATACAACAAAACATTTTCTTACGACCTTACGTGAATTATTGAGACAAAAATGCATTATGAAGAAGAAAAGCACCTGCTATTAGTAGCATTGGTGCTAACGTTAGCATCAAGCTACATCTGACAATTTATGAAATTATTAGTACACTTTTACTCAAAACTCACTTTAAACCCCGATCGAGTGTTTATAATAACTTCCTTTAGCGATCAGGGGTGGAATTTGGTCGTTTACTGTTGTAAAAATATGTTATTTGTAGCCTTTTTCATCGCTGCACAAGTTAGCATTTCCGATGTACATTTTCGATTTTTTTTATAAAAACGCCCCAGATCTCAAGAAATTCTCATACCAAGCTTTACTATCGTAATCGCGGGTTTATTATTCGGATATTTTGTGTGTACGGAGGTGTTTCAGTGTTGTTTTGGCCAGATAACTACCAGGAAGTGTGCAGGAAGCATGTGACACGATGGGGCGGTGTCCAGATATGAAACTCTAAGATTGACGTTTGAAAGACCCAATCAGAGTCTGAGTCACACACCGCACGAGCTGTGACTACTGCACGCACACACAGATCGCTGGGAGAGGCTGTTTATCATCTGACCGCGTAAATCCGTGGAAAATGAATAGAAATGACGATTCTGTCTGAAGAAATATGAAGTAAACATCAGTAAATATATCCATATATCTCCGCAGATATGCATCTTTGGTCTGTAAATCCTTTTTGACGCTGTTCAGTGAGTCTATGTGAACACAAATAAACCGCTCTTGACGTGACTGAATATGAGTGAGTTATGAATTTCTATTCAAAATGTGGCATAATACGGATTTATTATTTTGCACTCCTGACCTAAATCACTAAATATCTGTCAATGCAACAATGTTTTATCAAAATATTGGTCAAATATCGAAGTTGAGTCTTTAAACTTTCCATTGATGCACAGTTTGTCCAGATGAAGTAAGACAGTGATGTTTAATGTGCTGTGAAAGTGAAACAATAATAAACTGGGGCCGTCAGCGATGTTTGCACGCAAAGGGGTTAAATCCTGCGGACCGTTTCGATACATTGATGTGTAAAGACACAAAACGATCGGTCTGTGCAAGACACCTCTGATGCCTTGCAATGCCTGAACTGAACTGTATGAGCGCCTCAAAACACAGTCTGTGCGTGAAGCATCTTCTTCTTCTTGCTTTACGGTGGATCACTTATAAGTGCATTACTGCCGCCTACTTCTCAAATCGACCACTGACACTCTACATGGTAATGGTAGACTACAAAAATAGTTAAAACATCAAATTTTCCTTTTTGGGTGAACTATCCCTTTAATACAACTAAGAATGAACTATGTTGTCCATTTTTTGTTATTTCTACTGTTTTTATTTCTATGCTCAATTTGTGAAAAGGCGTTCAGTTAGGAGGTCAAAAGTTCTAGAAGCTTGTAATTCATGAATAGTTCTAAGGTCTGAAGAGACTGAAATGATACAGGAGAGAAGCCAGTCAGCTGAGTTTGTGGCAGATCCTTTTTACAGTGCTTCAGTGTTGTTGTCTTTTACTACATATGTTAAATCTAGGATGTCCAAACGTGCCATTTTCCCAGGACACGTCCTGGCCAGGATTTCTATATTGCCTAAAATATCCAGGTTTCGGCTTTGGTTTCCTGTTTTCATACTTAATAAAGGTTATGATCGTTTGACCAATAACATGCATACATTATACATAATTGACTAATCATAGTGCGTGAGAAGGTGGGATCTACAGAGAATGGTCAAAGCGATGCAAATACATGTACATATTAGTGTTCGACTGAAGCAGCACTGATCGGTGTATGACATCAAAGTACCATGGGAGCCATTCAAAAGCACAAGAACCCGTCTACTCTCTAGAGCTCTCATGGTACTTTGTCATACAACAATTGGCCTGCGCAGCGCAAACAAAGCCAAAACGTGGATATTTTTGGCAAAACAGAAATCCTGGCCAGGATGTGTCCTGGGAAAATGGCACCCTAGATAAATCATACTAAGAAAGTAGAACTGAAATGACATTTATTACCAGAAGATTAGTTAAAAACAATTCAAAATGCACCTGCAGACTATTTTTGCATACTGCAGATGAGGAGAAAATCATTCACTGTTCTTGATACATTAGCATTTGTAGCTTTTATTAGAATTTACATAGTGAAACTTGAGCCCCACCATCGAATTCCCATTAATGCAACAAATAAATAAATAGTATTTTATTTATTTATACGATAAATAAACTACTACAATAGCACACAATTGTTTACAAGAGTACATATTTCTTTATTGATCTAGTCACTTGATTCTGCTCTCAAAATGCACCAGATTTATTTATAATTTAATTTAAATATAAAATGAACAAAATTTTCATACAGGGGGCATAACCCTGGAACCTCCTAAATGAATCAATGTGCACCCACCACAGTCTCACAAAATCCTGTGGGGACACTGGGAATGTGGAGGAATCTGTTTGCATGTAAACCATGTATGGCACTAAATACAGTACTTTTCTCAAGTAAATCATAATGATTCACCTCACACAAACAGCAGCCTAGGGGCCCCTGACCACCTTAATCCACCCCTGATTCCTGTGATGGCCAAGCTGAAGTTTTACCCATCACTCAACTCTTAAATGTCGCAAGATGCTAGAGAAATGTAATTAAAAATCTAAGAAATTTTAACACTTTTTTTTTTTGTTCTCTAAAACTTAGTGGTGCACATTGTTTAAAAAATTCAGCTGCTTAAATCAACAGGATTTATTTTGTAACATTTTAAATGACTTGACTGCCACATTAGATCAATTCAATGCACCTTTGCCTTATAAAAGTGATAATTTCTTTCAAAGAGAAAACAAATCTTACTATTCCAAAACATGTTAATTGTGCATGCCCATTTTCCTTGTTTTTACAAGATTACCTTGGCCATCATGTATTATGTCACCTTTACATCAAATCACACACAACAAATAAATTAATTGATAATAAAAAAAAAACAGGTAAAGCTAATGCAAGGGTGTTTCTAATTCAGCGTCTATGGGAGGGATGGTAAATTTGACATTGTTTTCTGTTCTGACTGCCGTTATCAGTCTCTCTCAATTTTTTTCCTTTTATTTGAAAGTCATGAAAACACTATCGTGAAGCTTTCCTTTTGCTATTTGAGCAAATGGTAATGCCAAAAAATAATGTTTGTGGTACTCTTCTATTCACTGCTCTTCAAGTTAACCCAACTATGACGACTTCCGCTGCTGAGAAAATCAGAAATGTGAAAAAGGTCCATTCAGGGCTATCACAGATTAAAAAATGTGAATGAAACTGTCAACCCATTAATATAGATATCTGTCTGCTGCTGTATGTATAGGATAATCTGAGCTAAACTGTTAGTAAATACAGATATTAATCTGTCTGAGCATAGCTTTGACAGATAAAGGGGAATAGAATAGAATAGAATATCTCATTCAGCTTTAGCTGATTGACCTCTTAAAGATATGCAATGCATATTCCCGAACATTAAAGAAACAGGTGTGTGTCTGTGTGTTCATTTTCCCCACTGTGTGTAACAGAATGATCTTAAGCTCTCAGCATGAAATTTTTAAAGATTTGATTCATTCATGATCCAGCACATGCGATATAATGGCGAATGTGCTGTGTGTGTGTGTGTGATTCGTGCATCAATAGCTCAGCAAACTCGATCTTCATTACCGACCCGATGCAAGGAAGCCAATTATGTGTATACAAGTGTGCGTATATGAAAGAGAGAGAATGAGAGCCAGTGTCTAAGAGCACTGGAGTGAGTCACAGCATGTCTAAATATGTCCACATATGTATATAGAGGGAGCTTCTTAGTGCTGCTAGAATGCCTTATGGTGTCTCATGGGAGTGATCCTGAGCTAACTCATACACACAGTTAGATCAAACCAAAGTAGTAGTTTTTTTTTTTTTTTTTGTTTAGTTTTTTTTTTTTTTTTACAGTTTTTACAAAACTTCAGAAAATCCTTGTGTTTTGCTTATCAAAATACTCCATTTAATTTTTAATTGCATTATCAGAGAAACAACTTGTTGCTGCAAGCATGAATAATTGATTTTAGCTTGTGTGAAGACAAGCCTTGTGTGTACCAATCAGCATCACTGTGCTTTTTACACTACATGGATTCAGCACCTCAGTCAGGGCGAAACACAGACATGTGGGCAGCAGGTGACACATCTGACACAGATTTGAGTTCATCAGCAAAAAAGATGCTGGTGCCCCAGTTTTGTGTGAAAACCTCTCAAGTCTCTCTCTCTCCCTAGACACAAGCTAAGCAGACACAGGCCACACAGCAACTCTCAACCGACACTAACTTCTGCTCCATACCCACAGCGTGACATAACCTCAAAGAGCCTCACCTCTATTCCACCTCCATGATCATGGACAACCTCTTCCTCCTTCCCTTCAGTCAGGAGTGCACCATCAATTATGGGCACCAGAGTGCTGCCACAGTAGTAGCATTTGTTTTTCCAAGAGTTGAAAGAAAGAGTTATTGTTATTATGTTTGAGAAATTCAGTTTCTCCTCACTTTGAAACACATTCACAGATTTCACATTCACAATGTTTCTCAAGGTCAGCTTGTTGCCGTTCTGATCCTGTGAGCACACCTCGGCTGCCGCCTACCAAGCTCTCATTGAAAGCATTTCACTTGCATTCTGCCATGTGTCAAACTTAACCAGTCGACCAGACCAAAAAATTGGCTCACAGGGGAGGCGAATGAGGAGCCCTGGGCTAGTAGCTATTTTGAATTCAAGATGTTGGTGTGTAAAAAAAAGGGCGGGGTGGTGTATGACCTCAGGCATATTGATTCCATTAATGCTATCTTGCTAGCTAGCTAAGGAAGTTTGGAAAGACAGATATGAGACTGTCTGTGCATCTTGATGTCAGTTATTTCAGCTGCTTTAAAGTAAATCTGTACACAGGCAGTAATATGCTGAAATGAAAGCTATATGTTGAGTTTATAGGCTAGAGGGATGTGCAAAGAACTATATATAACAATTTTATATGTGAGTGATATATATATATATATATATATATATATATATATATATATATATATATATATATATATATATATATATATATATATATATATATATATATATAATTTTTTTTTTTTTTTTTGAATGCAGTTTGTCAAATTGTTTTAAGGAATGATCCAGGTTCAAATATCTGTGGCATGCTGGCAATAACCACCGACAATAATTTTGAATTGAAAATCTGCGTTGTTTTCTCCATGACAGTGTATTCTTTTTAGGTCCCCAAAAAATTAGATTAGTAAAATAGCTTTCTCCCTCACTTTGTAGAAACAAAAAAAACTCATGTTTACATAAATGCACTTACAGTACAATGGAAGTCTATGGGGAAAGGCACTCTGGAAAGCTTAAAAGCAAAAAAGTGCAGCACATATTTTTTTGTTAAAGCTCTTATATGAATTCATTCGTACCAAAATGTGTGCTATTTGTGCTGTAATATTGCCCAAATCATTTTAGTGGTGTCATCACCATTCTAGTGGGTGAATTTCTGTTATGCATTACAGATGTAATTCCTGTGGGTGGATTTTTCTGTAAACAAGTCCATTTTCTGATGTATTATGCAAAAGTTATTTTTCCTTTACATGGTGATGATTTGAAAAACTGGGTATAACTTTGCACAGACAAAGTTAGTAAGTGATTTGGTCATACAAATCATGCTACCAAGTACATATATTGGGGGTATTTTATGTTTTATGTCAGGGGCTTGCCCCATAAACTTGCATTTGTCAATTTTTTACACAGTGTCAGAAAGAATTATTGCCTGCAGTAATTAAGAGCATATGTTGGACTGTTCTTCAGAAATAATGATATAACATAACATGACATAAATGCTAAAAACTGAAAATTGTTTAACTGCTATAAAAAATCTATTTGAAAAAACCTTGATTATCTTTTATGCAAATTGCTCCTCCCACTGCCTTCAATTATGACATAAACATTCCTGCACAAAATGACTATGCTTGTTCCCAATTACCTGTCACATTCATTATAAGAAAATACTTTATCATAATAAAATGCATCAAGACCATGTTTAACGCTTCAGTGGGATTCACACATGTTTTCCATAGGAAATTTTTTACAGACAAGACAACAAGACATATTCAAACAGACGACTGACTCGCACTTGCAGTGTGGGCAGCAGTGCTTTCAGCTGACATCTGTTCTCATCAAAAGGTTACACTACTATTACATTTGAAATAGGGTAACTTGTAATCTGTAACCTATTACATTTGGAAAGTAACCCTCCCAACACTGCTCATAACAGAAATCCACAGAAGGGGTTCAAGACTACAAGTTGTCAATCAGAGTAAGCTGCCAAGAAGACATGGCAGCTGTGCAGTTAAAATGACAGATCTGCACCAATGAGAGCAAAAATATCAACATCTTACGGCTAAACACTTTAGAATACAACTCAATTTAAACTTGATGGTTTTATGATAAACAAGGATATCACTTGATTGTTTACTTCATCTTGCTATGATTCTTTTACAGCAGGATGAAGGCCTTTTGTCTTAGATCTTTGAGTTCAGCTCATGAAAAACGGGCAAAACGGTTGTATTTGTGTATATTTGTGACTATTTTATTAAGCATATTGTTTCTGTGTGTAGGCCTACCTGTTTTCCATCAGCAGAAGCTGTAGAATCTCTAATGGCTCAGTATTTGTGTGGCCCAGTCAACAATAACTGAACTTAACAAACCGACAACAGGGTGTCGCAAAGGAGCTTGATTAATCAATTTGAAAAGCACAAAGGAAAAAATAAAAAGTATGTGTTTGTCGTTTGGCATTTGCGTAGACAAGTATTGGGTATTAGCATTGCTATTTTTAAAATATTTTCACATCAAATCGTTTTAAGTGGTGATCATTGCAATGCAGCTGACAAGATCTCCAGCTTTACTTGCCAATTAATCCACTTATTTCTGAACAAAATTTGATTTAAAATATAGATGTCTCTTCCGGGTTGGTCACTGCCACTGGAAAGCATTAAAACAAATATCAAACAACAAGGTTGCGCTATTTTGACCAAATGACCATACCTTGAAGACACATGCAAACTGACTTGCAATGTCTTTGAATCACTGAGTCATTGAATCATTGATTTGATCAGAATAAACTATTAATTACACAAAGACATGAAATTAAATAGGTACCCTATTAAAAAGATTTTTAGAGTAAGATTGAGCCAATATCATGCAAATACAACATGCTTCATTTTAGGGAATTTACATTTATAAATAAGGAACTTAGAAACTCCTGTGAATTCGTTTTAAATTTTTGATACGGATATAGACCCAACAATACACGTTTCCAAAGGATTTTTATTTATTATTGAACTGCATCGCAATATAGGCATATAGACTATATTCTTTAGAGAATATTTGTTGCTACCGGCAAAAAACCTGAAAGAACAGCAGAATTAGCAGTTGCTGATTGTTGTCCAATTCCCAAGTGAATAACCCTTCTCCATGGATCAGCCAAACAGCAGCTCAGTGAATCATTCAGAATTAGGTGGGTCGAGATGCATTGGCACTGCGCAGACCAATCGGCGTATGATAAGCAGATCGGTCTGCGCAACACTGATGTATCTTGAATAAGCCTTTTTTCTGCTCCCTAAAACTCAAGAACAGAATCCTCTGGAGAGGTTTCTTACTCCGTAAAACAGTAACGACATACATTAATACAAAGAACAAACAGAGTGCTGGATTAAGTGGATATATCTGCAATCCATCAAAACCAAACTTGGTGTCTCAGGTTTTAAATGCATGTCCAACCAAAAAGTGAAAACCTAATTGGAATGATCATTAATTTTAAAAGGGCTAAGCATGTACAGTAATTGATTATATTACAGCAATATTCATATTTATAATGCATATAAGTATAAATTGCTACTCTCTATAAATAAAAGATTCCATGGCCATCCCCCCTCCTGTGTTTTTTTTTTTTTTTTTTTTTTTTTTGAGTAGTTGGTACCTTTGATGGCTTGATTTGTGTATATTGCTCAGCAGTGTGTATATGTAATTTTTGAAAATAATAGTCTTCCCTTGTGTCTTGTAACACAAAGCCTTGTCTTCTAAAATAATGTCTCACAATTTTTCAGCTGTTGAAGAAACTTTTTCAAAGCGTTTTCCTTTTGTCTCTCACTCTCACACAAACACCATCTCTTTTTCTCAAAGGAATAATGTTCATCCATTTTTTTTATTCAGTTTCGTTATTGCACCATTAGAGTAATGTTACTGAAAAAGACTCGGAAGAAAGAGAAGGGTTCAACAGCCTTCTGTTCTTCTCTGTCCTCCTAGATACGTTTAGCTTCATGAGCTTAACAAATTCTCAACCCTCAGCTCTCTCATGAAGAGAGAATGTCATGCTGCACTCAGCCCCTGACTGAGATCCTATTCAATAACGTCTCCAAATGCACGTTTCATAAGTAAGGATTTTGTACAGACAGTTATATAAGACACACACATCTACACTTGCTCTCTCTCTCTCTCTCCATTATGACAATAGGCACTGAGACTGTTTCCCGTAGCAACGTGGCACAGACGAGAGAATAGTCTGAACTCTTTAGAGACTGACATAATCTCCCTCACACACACTTGTGCATTACCCACCAAATATTTGTATGCTATCTGAATCAGCTTTAAATACACACTAAATGTGTGTCCCTTTCACAAAATCCCTTGCTTTGTCTCCTCTTTCTGTCCTTTACTGTCTGCCTCTGGTTTTCTCTCTCTGTCCCACTATATCTTGTTCCTCTCTCATTTGCTGTGACCATGATCACACTGCAACTTAAAATGGTAGTCACATCTCTTTTGAGTGTCAGGGATTTGGATTTTTTAGCTAGCTGTGCTTTTCCTTTTTGTGTGTCTGTGCCTGGCTGCATCCGAAACTTAGGCCGCTGACTTGCTACTTCGCTGCCGTATGAGGTTATGACTTTACAGGCAGCATTTTTGCATGAAGGCACCTCATGAAACTGATTTTGGACAGACTTCTGAGGAAGCGTAATGGTTTTATGATCTACAACGAAATAGAATAAGTTTTTGTGATAACAAAGGCCTTCCTGACTTGGAATGCATCCTCTGAAGGAAGCATTTTAAGGCCATGTCCACACTAAAACGTTTTCGTTTTTGCCATCCGTCCACACTGAAATGGCGTTTTTATCAAAGAAAACTGAGCTTTTTGAAAATGCTTTCCAAAGTGGATAAATTTGAAAATGCCAATTTCACATTGTAGTGTGGACTGTGAAAACAGAGGCTTTTGAAAACGATGACGCAAGTTTAGTCATGTGACACAGATTATACCAAAATATATCAGTGTTTATACTGGTATTGTGCACGTTATGTGCTATGCACTTTCACACTATTGCTATAGATGTGTTACTTTGTACACTCTTCAGACCACAGTCCTGCAAAGATGAAAGCTAATGTACTCGTGATAACTATGCAGCAAAACATGAGGGCAGTTGTGTTATAGATCAGACATACAATCGGATATACTTTAAGTAGCAAACTTTGAGTAAACAACTAGTTTACCTCTATGTTTGTACTTTAATTATACTAAAAGTGAACTTACAGGTATACTGATAGCTTACTAATGAAATACTTTGTACACTTTTAAGTATAGTCTCAGTGAACTACTAGTTTTGTAGTTTTAAACTTCAAGTATTCTCATAAGTTTTCTTTAAGTGAACTTTACATCATACTTTAAGTATACTACTATGTCCCTATTTAGGTTTGATTTTGTATATATTTAGTTGTATGAATATCTGAACATACAAAACATCCAAAGAAAGAACAGGGTATCTGCTGCTTGTTAACAAAAACATTTTATTCAAGCTTCATGCAATCTTTTTTTAAACACTTTAATGTGGTTAAGTTTCATAAAAAAATAAAGAAATAACATTTGGAACAAAAAGCTGAAAAATGATTATGAATTGAATTCAGAATGATAATCAAAATGTAGATGGAGTCAGTCAGCACCCCAAAGCTTGACTGCAATTATTACCTCTTCATCGGTCGGCATTTTATTCCATAACATTACAGTTTTGATGATGTTTTATGTCAGATGATCGTGTTAGATTACATGTGTTCTATCTGTTGTTTCTTTTTTCTTCTTCACTTGTGTTTTTTTGGAAATTCTGTGCAGAAGATGTGTACTAACACCCTCTACTGTATAATAATGAAAACACAGATTCTAGGAGTATAGTTCAAATATACGTAGACTTTTTGTAAGTATAAGTCAGGTATACTTAAATGTCATTTAAGCATAAATGGGAAAGTCGTGGCTTAGTGGTTAGAGAGTTTGACTCCTAACCCTAGGGTTGTGGGTTCGAGTCTTGGGCTGGCAATATCATGACTGAGGTGCCCTTGAGCAAGGCACTGAACCCCCAACTGCTCCCTGGGTGCTGCAGCAGCATAAATGGCTGCCCACTGCTCCGGGTGTGTGCGTGTTTGTGTGTGTGTGTGAAGGTGTGGAATCACCTTCTGCCAATCAACTCATCTGCCTCCAGTATTTAATCCCTGGGTCTTCAGTCATTTCGTTCAGTCTGCTTATGTGGTACTGCTCTAACGCCTCCCAGTGTCTTTGGACCAGTTTTTGGGTCATGTGTTTTGTTGGAGTTCTAATTCTGTTTCTTCTGTGATTTAGACCTCACTCCACTTGCATTTATCCTGCATTCTGCCTGCCATGCTTGTTCAACAAACTATTCTCCCTGCTTTACCAACATGTATCTGGCCTGTTTGTTTTCCAGCTCATCTCGTCCATCAATCTTCAACAGCAAAGGAGAGATGGATTGTGTTGTTTGACTTTAAATAAATAAATTTTATTTGCATCATTTTTAGTCTGTGTTCTGCTTTTGGGTCTAAAGCGGTGTTTGGTCACAACAATGAGTGCTTAATCTGGTTCTGTTCAAGCAGAGTTCCATTATTTATGGAATTGACACTGCTTTCTACAGCTGATTTTACTCCTGAAAACTTCAACTGTGGCAACTGTACATTAAATAAATTCAGCATGTACAAAATGGAACTTCCCATACAATTGATTATTTAGGTACGTTTAATGCCGTAAAATCTTTTAATAAAATTAATGCATTATCTCAAAATCTTAAATGTTTCATTCCACTAACTCAATGTCCTGCCAGTCCGTTGTAGTGTTTATGTTATTTTGTAGTCCAGCCGAGAAGTTAGCATTACCCTCTTTCCTTCGACAAAAAGCCGATAGGATTTTTCCCTTGGCTTTTGGATCATTATTGTAAACATTAAACTTACAGTAAACTTACTCTTAAACATTTTTTCAATCTTCACAAATGATTACCACATTTGTTTTTTTAATTTTGAAGCCTAAATACAATCGGCAGAAGTTAAAATCTAAATTTGGTAGTAAAATATTAGAATGTTACCACCACTAAGCTTCCTAAAACTCTCTGCAAAATCTACAAGTTGGAAAGTTTGAGTTAGATTACTTTGCAAGATCATGAATTTGAACATGACAATGCTGTAATGAGTAGATGCGTTTTCTTTTTCTGCATGATTGTGTTTAATGTACCTACAACAGACAACCTACTGTATGTAGTCTGGATTGACCCATAAAAGCACGTATTGGGGGTATTACTAATGAATTTTGTGTTGTGTAATAAACCTTTAAAGTATTTTTGAGCTTGTGTTTACCACATACCTTATTTCAGACATTTAACCAAAAACCCATAAAAAAAAAACCATTGACTTTGTGACATTCTTGATTAAAAACACACGTGCTGCTCCCCTGACTCTGTTCTGCTGTTTACAGGCCTAGGGCAGTCTCAGAGACAGGTGTGATTTCTCATGGCACCCATCTCTGTGATATCTGTCAGGTAGTTGGGCCGTATGTGTGGTGATCCAGACAAATATTGCTTATATCACCTTTAATTATTATCGTAGCTAAACTACGAAATATCACCCATGAGCAAGACACAATGTCGTTTGTATAGACATGGATGGGAAGGGCATCAGAGCATTGCAGTGTCAAAAACATCTTTTTTACACTTTAAGTACATAAACTGTGGGTAATAAAAAATGCTAAATGTTTTTATATCAACTGTCAGGGCTTCTTGAGTGACTCTAATACTCTGTATAAACAGACAGTGATAATTGAAAGGGGTTTAACATATGTGAGGATGATTTGAATTATGTTATTGAAATTAAAGTAACTCTATTGTGAAGTTTGCGGATGGTGCAACCATGGCCAAACTCGTCAAAGGGGGAGATGAGTCTGCGTTACAGGGATGTGGTGGAAAAACTGTCATCATGGTGCAGCGGTAACAACTTGATTCTAAATACCATAAAAAAAAGAAAATAATTGTGGACTCTAGAAGAAATAGATCTGATCCTCAGCCCATATATATTAATGGGAACTATGTAGAAAGGGTCTGTAACTTCAAATTTCATGGTCTGCATTGGTTGATGATCTGGAAAACAAACACCGCTATGCTGATCAAGATGGCAAAGCAGTGACTTAATTTTCTCAGGGTCCTGAAAAACATCGCTCTAGATAAAGAACTGCTGATGTCCTTCTATAGAAGTTCAGTTGAAAGTGTATTGATGTACTGCATTCCAGTGTGGTTTGCTAGCTGCACTGCCCAGTAAAAAACAGCGCTTCAGAGGATTGTTAATAGAGCACAGAAGATCATCAGCTGTGAGCTCCCCTCATTAGAGGAGCTGTACAGGACCCACTGCCTTAGAAAGGCTTGCAGTATTTTGAAAGACTCATCCCATCCAGCACATCATCTGTTTGAACTTGAACTATTACCCTCAGGACAATAAAAGCTAAAGCAAACATACTGAAAAACAGCACATACCCCAGGGCTGTTGCAAAACTACTGAATGTAATGTCTTATTTTGTACAATATACCATCTTGTCTCAATCTGAACTCTGCAACTGGATATACAAATATCGCTGCTTAAAGTATGTATGTATGTATGTATATATATATATATATATATATATATATATATATATAGATTTGTGTGTACTGAACAAAATTATAAAAGCAACACTTCTCCTTTGCCAAGATAGTCCATCCACCTCACAGATGTTGCATATCAAGATGCTGATTAGACAGCATGATTATTGCAAAGGTGTGCCTTAGGCTGGCCACAGAAAAGGCCACTCTAAAATTTGAAGTTTTACTTTATTGGGGGTCCAGGGGGGTCCAAAAGCCAGTCAGTATCTGGTGTGACCACCATTTGCCTCACGCTGTGCAACACATCTCCTTCGCACAGAGCTGATCAGGTTGTTGATTGTGGCCTGTGGAATGTTGTGTGTGTGTGTGTGTGTGTGTGTGTGTGTGTGTGTGTGTGTGTGTTTGTGTGAGAAAGAGAGAGAGAGAGAGAGCGCAAGAAAGAGAGAGAGACTGTCAGATTCTGTCTGCATCATTCTGGGCATGTTAACATAAAACAGCATATCTCTAAATCAAATGAAAGAGGGGAACCCTCCATCCCTCCTTCAAACAGACGAGTGGGACAGATAAAGGCAAATGACAGATGAAAGAGTTCAGCTGACAGAAGGGATCAGAGCGGACGAGAAACGGTGGAAGGAGAAAAATGGGGCGGGGGGTTACGGGGGCCATTAAAAGGAAGGACAGACGGATTGAGGTATGTTGTGGAAGAGTTTCTGCGCAGGAGAGAAAAAGAGAGATACAAGACTAGAGAAAAAAGAATCTCTCTAGTGAAAGAAATCATCACAAAAATGTAGAGAATTCCCAAGGCGGTCAGCAGAAAGATAGGAGCTATTCTGTGAATAAAGATGAGTAATTGAAAGAAGGAGAAAAGAGGATGGATAGATTCATTCAGGGTAAAAGAAGAGCCTCTTAGGTAAATGGACCCTATTTCTGTGGTAACTTTGAGACATCACTGCAAACGCTCTGCTCATTTGTGGTTTTAAATGTGATGAACATTAGCTTATATTGAGTGACTGCTATAAACACACACAATTATAGACACTAATCACTCAGAAACATACACATAAACACACATACACACACACACACGAGTAGCCAGCCAAAACCTGAATTTAACTGCAAGTACTAAGTCTGTAACCACAGAAACCCGAGCAGATGTCTGGCCACACCTGTGCTGTGTTTGTCGTTTACTGTTTATGTGTTTGTGTTGTTCCGCGTCATTGCAGGTGAAACTGATCTTTGTCCAAATGGAAGGCAAAATACACATTTTACACATGGCAGGGAATGCCACCCAGACACACACTATCACACACATGCTAGCTCACAGATCACTGAAGCATGTCCAGCATGGCCCTCATTACGGCAGATGTTGCAGAGTTGCTGGAGTGCGGCCACGTGGGTGGATTTCCTCTCACTCTCTATTTCTGTCTATTAATCTGACTGTAAAAGGCTGCAACAGCTGTTAGCAGAGAGCAGCTACCTGGTGTATCTGTGTGTGTGTGTGTGTGTGTGTGTGTGGGCATGTTTTTGTGACATATCAGGACACAACTCTGTATAATGACATGGGTATGACACAGGTATTACAAGGAGAGGGTGACTTATGAGGACATAACCCATGTCCCCATTTTTCAAAACACTTATAAATCATACAGAATGAGTTTTTTTGAGAAAGTAAAAATGCACAAAGTTTCCTGTGAGGGTTAGGGTTAGGGGTAGGGTTGGTGAAGGGCGATAGAATATACAGTTTCTACATTATAAAAACCATTACGCCTATGGGATGTCCCCACTTTTCACAAAAACAAACGTGTGTGTGTGTGTGAGTGTGTGTTTGGTTTTGTACAAGATACAGAAAGTAACACAGTGGCTGCATCCAAATAGGCACTACTTATGCTATGCGTTAAAAGTCAGGGGTGCCACTTAATGTGTAATACCTCTGTTGGCTCACATCAAAAGCACATTTCTGATGCTAGCTATACACACACACACACACACACACATCACTAGACAGTGCCTTGTACAAATATGGGCATCCTTGGTCAATATCAGCAAAACAGGAAAGTAAGTAAATAAATAAATGATATTAAATTGTTAAATAATTGAAGAAAAATATTGTCATAAAACAAATATTTTTTCTTAAAAATGTATGTATTTCACAGTTACTGTACTCATTAGAAGTACATGCCAAAAAGTACACATATTGAAGAAAAACATATTTAATGCTTTATATATTTTACTTTCAGTTTACTTGGTAAAAGTTGTATTATTTATTTATTTATTATTATTTTTTAGGATAAATCTTATTATATTTTAAATTATCAAGTACACCTTGATGACAAATGGGTAAAAACTAGTGCTTTGAAGGATAGTGGCAAAGATTGGAAAAGATTTAAAATGACAATTCGTTTTTGAAAGCTGTATTGTTATCCTTAAATAATTTAATGTTATCTAATGAATCTTGTTGTAAATATGACTGACTAGATTCTTTATATATATAAATCAATATATATATTGTTATAGTTAATGACATTTTAATGGATGTCTTATGTAAATCATGGTAAAAATGTATAAAAGTAATACTTTTTTGCTCAGAAAAAAAAAATACAATTAAATTAAACACTTATTGTATCAAGAGAGAGGGGGAAATTATAGCTGCATTAAACTTTCATTGTTTTGATGCTAAAAACCCCATTTTTGACCCATTTACTAACTCTCTGGATTAATAAAATTTAAGTAAAATTAAAGTAAATGTAAAAGAAATCATGAATATTAATTTGTTAACATTAAATAATTCTTAAAGGAATAACAAGCAACGTAACTGAAAAATAATTAATATTCATAAGCCCAGTCTTCATAAATTGACTGTCACTATAAAGTTGCTCTGAAACAATATATTATATTAATAAAGCTGACTTGACTTGATGTCAGCACACCAGTATCTAAGACTTGATGCCACTGCTAAAAATATATATGTAGTTGGTTATGGTAAAGTGAATACTTGTACATGTGATCAGGTTTCAAATTAGTATTGGCTAACAAATCATGCTCATAGGCACAATTTGAATAATGATCTTTTTTTTCCCCACAATTGTGTTATGATATGGGATGCACACATTCTTATCTCACATGGTATTTATGGATAACCTAGAATGCAAATTGGAATTCAGGGCATGTACTGCAAGCGAGCAGCACAAAGTGTGTTTCCTACAATGTAGACATAGTGTGAGAATAAAAATAATTTCTTTAAAACTTTTTTAACAAACTGAAGCTTGATAAAGACCCTCACTTTGTATGCAAAGTCCAGCTTCTCACAAAGGTATAGTATCCAGTTTAATTACCCTAATGACTGGAACAATCTCATGGGTGAGTGAGGTCAGAAAGACCTGTTTAACGGAGCAGATATAGTGCTGATCAGGCACAGTAAAAAAACCCTCTTTAAGAAGTGAAATAAAACGTGATATTACAGATCTTATGAAAACTTTGTGTTGGTTAATAATTCATAGCCTTATGCTTGCCTAGGTTGGCACGACATTACTGTAATGTCAAAGCAATGTATGAAAATAGTTAAAGGAAATTAATACTTTTTATTCAAAACTGCATTAAATTGATCAAAAGATAAGATTTGACCATATTTCTATTTCAAATAAATGCTGAACTTTTTTTTTACAAGAAAATCCTAAACGTTTTTAACATTGATAGCAATAAGAAATGTTTCATTAGCACCAAAACAATTTAATATTGAAGGATCATCATGTGACACTTGACTGGAGTAATAGCTGATGAAAATGTAACTTTGCATCACAGGAATAAATACGGTTTAAAATATTTCAAATAGAAAACTTATTTTATATTGTAATAATATTAAATACTATTTCAAAATAACACTGAGTTTGATTGAATAAATGCAGCCTTGCTGTGAATAAGATACTTTTTTTCAGAATCATTAATATTCAGTGATATTCAGTGAGTTAAAGGTGTGACAACTAGCCTCATTATTCCCTATCCCACAGTTCTGCAGTTAAATCAGGCCAGTGACAGAACAGATTAATTCAGATTAACTCGTTTGAACAGCACTTCAGAAAGGAGAGTCAGGTCATCAAACAAAGAGGAGAGGAGGGAATCACTTTCCTTCTCTTTTTTCCCCCTCCACCTCTTCCTCCCTGTTTTCCTTTTCTCATGGTGATGTCATAATGGCAGTGTTTCCTCTAGAGTCATGTCATCACAGCAGGTCTAACTCTCTTTCATTCACACATTACCTCCATTCATCCATCCATCTTCCTCCTTCATTCGCAATACATTCATTCATCTTTTTTCAGTCTCTCAATCTGTGTGTTTCTCTCTCTCTCTCTCTAATTCACTCTATAGAGAGAAATGGCAAGTTCACACTCTTCATCTTTTTTTCCTCCAATTCATTTTGGCTCTTCCCTTTTTTATGCTCTCTGTCCTTTCATTTGCCCTTATCCTCTTGTGTTTTTTTTCTTCTTCTTAACATGCTTTAACCCCAATTCCCTCTCTCTCTCCCATTCTGTAGTTGTTCTTAATGCTAAGCTGAGCATATTTAAGTAGAGTGACTTAATAGTCTGTGACTCTGGGGTTTAAATTTGGTAATATAAACTCTAAGGATGACTGAGAAAAGAGGTTGGGTCTTTTAAAGAGACATATTTTGCAGGGAGAACCAAGACTATGAACCATTCAGAAATTAACTGAAATTGTATTTAAATTCCTGAAATGTAATTAAATTGAGCTGGCAAAACAGATGCATAGTTGTAATTCAGATTTAAGGAAGTAGAACTGAAACAGAATGGGATTCAAATGAATTCACCATATGTGGTATTTCAAAATTTTAAAAAGACTGGTCCATATGTTTGGCGTGAGTAACGTTTTTTTTTTTCTTTTTCATTTTACAGTAATTTGTATTTATTTATTTTACTTTTAACAGCAAATAATTTTTACATATATTTTTGATAAAATAAATGAAGCCCTGATGAGCATAAGAGACACACACACACACACACACACACACACAAATCTTACCAACCCTAAACTTTTAGTGTATATTTATATACTCATATGGCACATTTATGGACCAATAATATTTATAAGGTTGGACATTAAAAAAAAAAAACATTACATTTAACTCCCAGGGAACACACATATGGGTACACACATATGGGTAATTCACATATGTCACACAATGTTTGTGTTTTTGTGTGTGTGTGTGTGTGTGTGTGTGTGTGTGTGTGTGTGTGTGTGTGTGTGTGTGTGTGTGCGCGCTCATATAGGCCTACTGATGAAGTCAGAGATAATATTGTCAGTATGGGCAGTGACAGTCGATACATCATTTATCACATCTTTAACCTCTCTCTGTGTGTGTGTGTGTGTGTGTGTGTGTGTGTACGTACAAACATTTTAATCTACCCTTGAATTATCTCTAGCAACACAATAGGGAACACAAAAGATTTAGAAAACATAAGAGAGAGAGAGAGAGTTTCATTCAGGAGAAGCAGAATTCTGATGGAAGTCTTCCACTCTAAGTCTGCACATTTCCATTTCCATTTATTTTGTTGGAGATGGCTTCTTACCACAGCAACTTACAAGGGAACGCATATATTGTGAAATCACGATATTAAGCTGTTTACAAGGGCAGGAACAAAGAACCAATAAACCATAAAAGTGGGTCTAGGAAAGCTGTACCAGTTTTACTGCTATCAAAACAAACAAAACAAAAACACAATGAGGGCTGGGTTTGGTTTTAATAGTCAAAGGTTTGTGCATTGTTTTTGAACACTCACAAATTCGCTGCCTTATATATAAAGATATATTCATATCAGTCCCAGAAATCCTGGTTTCAGTGTAAAGGTTACACAGCGGGAGGTCGACATCACCTGGCAACAAGAAATAACAATCATCAAACGGCTGCCGACACAGGTGGTCATGAACACAACAGCACTGTGCTGTAGAAAAGAGTTGAAAGCTTATACCATCAAGACTGAATAGGATCTGTAATTGATTTTGCTGAATCAATGTTGATTTAGTTACTGCAACACTTTAGCCCCAAACTAGATTTGGCTGCAAAGTAGTGCTTGTTTGTGTAGCCATGACAAATCAGATGAGGACAGATTTGTGACCGTATTGTTACTTCTACATAACTGACGATGGGACTTAAAGGGGTAATTTGCTCTTTTGTTGTTGTTGTTGTTGTTGTGAATATTGAGTTAATAACGTACAGTAAATATCTCACACATAGCTGTCAAATGGCTTCAGAAGTTGTAGAATACTGTTTTTACGGTGCTGTCTTGTTCTTTCTGTGGTGTAATTGGACATTATGCATAATATCTTTTAATATGTTGCATGGAAGAAAGAAAGTCAAAGAAGTTTGGAACAACAAGGAGGAGCAAATGATGACTGAATTCTCATTTTTGGGTGAATTATTCATTAATTATTCATTGTATGTTATCATGATTAATCACCATCCACAAACAAAATGTTCATAAATGGCAGCATTTCTTCCTTAAAGAGATCGTTCACCCAAAACTGATCACTGGGGTGTGTATAGTGCTATAAGACTAACTGTTTTATCTGTTGTTATTTTTAACAAAACCATTTTACACATGCACTTACATTTTTAAGTTGAACCGCCGTGCAGAAAGTGCGTGCTGAACCGTGGGTGGAGAACCGTATGGTTAAATTTTTAACCGGGAACCATTCCAACTCCCTAATCATTCGCAAACCTGTAATTTGAAACATTTTGAAATCTGTTTTCTTAATCTGTTCCCGTTGAATTTCTGACCATTACAGCCCGATCAAGATTTTTATGTCCAGTCCTGCCTGCTCCCTCAAACATAATTGGCATAAGATTTTTGCGCATCATATTGCTGCTATTAATATGTGGAGTATTCTCTTTTGAAAGAACACTCGCTGTTCACTTTCCATTATGATTTCACAATCATGTGCACTCTGTGTAAAGGAAGATACTGTTTAAACTGTTGTCATGGGTTGATTTCCTCCACAGGATAAATGTTGCTTAAATTATTTGACTGAAATATTGAAACATTTGCATTCTACCTACAGTATGATACAACAGTGCTAGATGTTAAGTTTTGTGCTAGATGTTAATAGGTAGCTAACTATGCCTTGGGAAATGCACCCCAGTTTGCTGGTAAAGAATTGGTACTGGACTCAGGCATGAAATATCATGATCATTGCATATATATATATATATATATATATATATATATATATATATATATATATATATATATATATATATATATATATATATATATATATATATATATATATATATATATATATATATATATTCTGAAAATATGAATGTATATATTCTCATTTTCATCAGGGCCCTATTTATGTTCAGTTATTTCACTTTTACTGCATAGACAATTACCTATACATTGCCATAAGAGTAAAATTACTGAACCTAAAATAGGAGCCCGATAAAAATGTTTGTTTTAGATGAAAATTTCAGATGGCACATAGCAGTTTTTGCATCTGAACTCTTCATATATACATATATATACTCTTCATATATGTATATATATATATTAAATTATTATTATTATTATTATTTAGCTATATATATATATATATATATATATATATATATATATATATATATATATATATATATATATATATATATATATATATATAAATCACACAAAAAAATCCCATTTAAATTGTACATTTTATTGGAAAATTCTCAATTTGATTTTTTTCCCTAATTGTACAGCCCTATACTGCTTTGATGCATTTTCAAAACGACATACGTTTGTGTTCTGCAGAATAAATAAAGTGATACACGTTTGGAACAGTATAATGAATGTGATAAATGATGCCTTAGAATTTTTAGATCAGAAAATAGCTGTAACATTTCATGTGTCTTACTTAGATAAGTTTATCTGTTAAAGGTTTAAGCTGTTGATTTGGGTGCTTTCATCATGTTAGAAGATATGTTGCTGTTGATAGGTCTTATGTGTTTTTCTCCCCGCGGTAAAAGGTGGAATTTCACACTGTGTCTCCCAGACTTTAATCACACCTCAACCTACACAACATACGGCCTCTATTCGTGAGCAGGTTTATTCTGTGACTTATTATAACCGTAAGATGGGTAGAAGTGTTGATATTCACTCATTTTCATTTCTGAAGCTTGTCAATTTGTGGATAGCTCCCCAAAACTAAACTTCAGTGTCTTTGACAGAGTGTAAATATGACAGTTGAAATATTTAGCTTGTGTTTCTCACCCTCTGTCATCCCACAGCGCGGTGACATTAGACAAAATTACACAACAGCCTGCCACTTACCAACCGTAATCACACAAACCAAACAACATTTGATAACTCAAACGGGTGTATGTGTGCAAGAGAATGAATTGAGGGGCTTCGCATAAAGAACAGACTGTAAGGACAGATCGTACAAGCGGCTTTGAGACCATCTGGTCAGAGAGAAATCATTACATGCCACACAGACCTGTTTGCATTTGTATGTTTGTATGCATGTTCCTGTGGACGAATGGACAAACACGTGGCCGAAAACAAAAGGGTAAAACATGTACATGTGTGTGTGCATGTGAGCAAATACAAATTGAGGGAAACTGAACAAGTAGGGAAAAGATAAGAGTATAATAAGAGACACTGGAGTCAATAACGTTAAAGTGGTCATAGGATACCCATTTCCCACAAGTTGAGATTTTTCTTTAGGGTCTTAATGATAAGTCTGCAATATAGTTTGGTTAATATTTCTCAGTGTTAGTGTAAAACACACCTTCTTTTTCCCTGTCAAAGAATGCTCTTTTCAGAGCACGCAGTTTTGTTAGCATTTTCCTTTAAATGTTAATGAGCTCTGCAGATCCTGCTAAAATTATACAGTTTAAGGGGCCGTTCACATATCGCGTCTTTTGCGCGCGCAAGTTCGTTATTTCCAATGTAGGCGCGCGGCATGCGCGTTCATAATGGAAGCGATGCGGTGCAGATGCGCCTGGAAAAAACGGGCGTGTCGCACTGTGTCGCTTCCATTATGAACGCGCATGCCGCGCGCCTACATTGGAAATAACGAACTTGCGCGCGCAAAAGACGCGATATGTGAACGGCCCCTTAAACTGTATAATTTTAGCAGGATAGCAGATAGCAGATGTTAAAAACATCTCAACTTTTCAGAATGCCGCAAGCGCACCGCGGGTCATGTGACAAGAACTAACCAATCAGTTTCATCCTTTTCCGTAACAACGTTGAAAACTCTACAGCTGTTCATAGCTGTATATGGATTGCCATTTTGAAATAAATTTAGAAGCAGAGCTACTGAGAGCGATTTTTTGTGTTGCAAATCCATTTATCCTTTGCTGAAATTTCTGCGTCTTCATGGAGAGAGCACGTCATGGTTGCTTAGCAAATGCAGACGCCTCAGGAGCGCTTCTGCCCGAGCGCTTTGGAAAGAAGGAGAAAGCGGCGCGCCTAGCGTTTTCCACACGTTTTTAGGCGCGATATGTGAACGACCCCTAATTCAGGTTTTCAACTGACAAAAACAGTTTTCAATAGCTAGTTTTAGTTAATATTAACAACACTTCATTTTGCTGTTGGTTATTGTTTATTTCTTTTGGTTTAGTTGTTTGCTTATTCACTTAAATGCGTGCCAAATCAAACTAACAAGTGCACAACTAGAGCACAGAAGCTCCCCAGGTACATCTGCAGGCAGCGTTAGGCAAAACAAAAGGAAGATGGGCATAAAAGGGAGATAAAAACAGAGAGATGGAGTAAGAGGGTGGGGGAGTATTTTAGTCCAAATGGTTCTTTCAATCAGCGCTATTATAACCAGAGAAATCAGATAATTAATATGGAGCCAGGCACCCCACATCATGTGATTGTCCCCTCTCTTTCTCTCCGTCTTTCTCTCTCTACACACACACACACATACAGAGTTGCGCTGCTCACACTATTTTGTAAATTAGCCCATTATCTTGACTTGTTGATTCCTTCAATATTTGTTGAAGTGGTTAACATGATAAACAAACAAACCCACGCAGTAATTAAAGCTAACGTCAATGTGTTTGGGCATGTGTGTGTGCGTTTACAGGCAGGTTTGGGTTTGTCAGTACAGAATCATCAACCTTTTGAAAGGCTTTTCATTCCAGACAGCACAAACAGAACCTTGAGGCAGTCCAAAGCGAACGCACAAACTCTTGCCAAAACAAACAAAACAGGCATTCAAAGGAATCCAAGGCTACAGCAGGAGATTGTTCTGGTATATATATATCAGTACGTGGAAATATGTTTTTATAAATAATTTGCCATGGTAACCGTAGCTTTTCCTCTCTAATTAATTTCTATGTGAAAATAGTTCTGAAATAAATCCTACACCTTTTATCCCCCAGTCTAAAAAGTGACAATTAACATTTTATTTATTTATTTATTTATTTAATATACAGGCTTATAGTAAAAAGAGAGTTTAAACCTGGTAAAATCTGATTTTGAAAAGGCTAAATGGAAACTGACGTTCAATCCTAATCTGTTCTTGTGAAACTACAGTAAAGTAAACCGCTGCTGTTTTGCGCATATGAATGATGCACTGCTGTTCCATCGTGTATTTTTAGAGTTGTTGTTCAGGATGTTTGTTAAAGCTATTTAATGTTCAGGGTTCAAATGAACCACCTACTCACACCTACAGTAGGAAAACCCTTCACTAAAAGAGCAGTGTTTTTGAAGAGGAACAGAACACACACGCATGATTTTGTCCCTGGGATGATGAAAGTAGACAGTTGTTGTTCTCTCTGAAGAGTTAAACACCCGGCAGGCGAAACAAGAGAACTTCAAATTGTGTTAAAATATATAGAGTGTTTCTATGGGATGAGGCAAACATGAAGCAACAGGAGAAAATGTAGCAGCTGATATAGCAACCATGTGAATTCAATAGAAAGATATGAAAATATCAAAACAATATTACACTGCATCTTGCAAGTGGGGATGGAAATCATCACATTTGGCTCAGACTGTGAGTGAATGGTACATCACTGACTCATTGTGGTCGGAAATGCATGGCATTAATTCAATTAATCTGAATCGCTAATCAAAGAAATAATAAAAAACTCTTGTGTATTAAAAAAAAAAGGTTTTCTGATGAGTCACCTTACATCAGTTATTATTCATTTGATCTGCACCATAAACTTCAAATAGCATTAAAGTAAATATAATGTTGATGCTCTTTATACCATTTGTATGCATTGTACAGTATAATATAATTCCTTGATTTCCTTGAACTCCATATTATTAACATACTTACTGATACATATGCAAACATTCATACAATCCGCAGGTAGCAGAGCTGCTAAAATTAGTATTCATTTACTAAAATAGTGATTAGACATCATTAAGCTTCATCCATTGTTAAATGAGGGAGTTGATTAAAATATATGCAGATTATACAAGAACTCAATTTAACAAAAGCATCTAAAAATCTAAAAGTTCATAAACACTCAAACCGGCCTGTCTTAATTCACCAAACATTTGTCTATAACAAAACGCATGCATTGCAGGAACGTGTGATCAGGACATAGAGAAACTTAATGCCATAAAAAGTATATGTATAAGTGATACCAAAGAAGACAGAAAAGAGGATTCATAAGGAATACTAAGAAAAACCATCACGTACAAAACCTTGACAATTCTGAAAAGTTGCATGGCTGTTTAAAGAAAACGCTGAATACTGCAGACATCGGAGACTCGTATTAGTGTATAGACTGATGTGAGTCACAGGTCAATGCCAAATACTCTATATGTTTACTAGTACATTGAGAGAAACAGTGTGGGCCGTTACCGGCATGCTGTTTCCATGGTAATGACTGGGGGACACTGGTGAATAGAATATGGTGGGCTGAGAGCACAAATCAATGTGTCATTAAGAGGATCTTGTGAGTAAATAAGTACATAAGTGCACATGTGAGTAAACATCAATTATCCAATAAGAGTAGTAACAATAGTACACTCACAAATAATATTTTCATCATGCTGTTCTATAACTTCTTTTGTTCTTTTGTTGAAAGAAACCCCCCCCCCCCCCAAAAAAAAAAGAAATTCAGAAGAATGTTCATG
The DNA here is from genome assembly GCF_023724105.1 of Carassius gibelio. Classification (NCBI taxonomy): domain Eukaryota; kingdom Metazoa; phylum Chordata; class Actinopteri; order Cypriniformes; family Cyprinidae; genus Carassius; species Carassius gibelio. The sequence continues at coordinate 31,104,825 of NC_068375.1, read as the reverse complement.
CTGCTTTCTACAATGAAAGTGAATGGGGACCAGGGGCAGTAGAGATTTTTTGGACTGAAAAGAAAAAACATATAATCATCATAAAAACAGTGTTGAGTTGAGCAGTGATCGGTTATGCAATGCTCCATTTATTCATAACAGAAACAGGGTCAAAATTCAGAGCTGTTTCCAGGAATAGTCATTAGGTAGCAATGCCTTCCCAAGAGACGTACAGATGCGTAGACACAGACAAACACACATATTGATACGCACATAACACACAAGAATTGTTAAGCATGGGAAAAATGTATGAAACAATAAACTTTCATTTTGATTTACATTTTGATTAGTTTTCTCAAGCATGTTACCAAATAACATGTACTTTCAACATCCTTTAAGCCAAAAAATGTAAGAAAATATGCAAAAGTTGCTTTGTTTGAGAAAGCATGAAAACGAACAGTTACGACTTTTTCCAACTTAATTTAGTCAAGTTAGTTTTTTATCAAATAGAATGTGATTTTCAGTAATTGAAAACTGGCTGCAACAACACTTTTTTTTCCACTTAGGCGAGCAATTTGTGGACAGCTTTTCTTGTGCGTGAAATCACCTGCATACAAACCAGTGAGAATGCGGAACAATAATGACGATTCATTGCACATAGATCTGCTCACCCGAATCCCTCTGTAACTGGCACAGATTTGCAGAAAATTACTATCATTTGGCAAATAAATAATTTATGAATAGTTACAGAAGTATTCCCAGCATTTTATTATGTAAGCTTTATGTTATACAGCAAATTACAAGGGAATTTATAATAATGTTAATATTAATTAGCTAGTCCCTGAACTTATTTTCTTTAATAGCTTGGGTATGCAGGGTATTTGCAGCTTATAGATGGATCTAAAGACTTTAAGAGTACAAAGATAGTACACTCATGTTACTTATGAATGGGAGAAGGTGCAATGCGCAATATGGCAGAATAGTCCCGCCTTCCAAATAAAAGAGCCAATCGCTAATGGGTAAAGTCATGGCATCACTGCAGCTGCTGTTAGAACCTCTGGTTGCTGTATAAACAATCAGCATTCTGAGACACGTGCCTAGTACTGTACAGGTGCACTGGTTCTTCTAGCCTGAAAACAGTTTTTTTTTTTTTTCATTATTTGAGAATAAGTTGTCAGATGTTATTGGTGATTTCAAATATTGAATTTAATCACAAGCTTGGTGAACAGCTGTGGAGAACGGAGAATGTTTTCCCATTGAAAGAGATAGGCGTTATACTCCCATGACTGAAACATTAAGTACAGATTTGTTTCATCTGTGGTCACCATTCACTTTCATTCAATGAAAAAGAACAACTTTAACATGAGTGTCTGCTTTTGTGTTCTACAAATTAAAATCATGTGGGTTTTAAAAAAACACAAGGGTGAGTATAATTCTTCATTTTTAGGTGAACTACTGCTTTACAGGGTTGAGAAAGTCAATATTTATCATGTCGAACATTTGCAGCAGAAATGTTTTACCTAAATTTGTTTCAAAAACAATGCATGGAAATGAAACGACTGCAAGAAACCTGTTAATTAATATGCACACACCTATCTTGAAAAATGTAACAATCACATTCATACACATGGCTAAATGTGTGTGCGAGTGTGCGCAGTTGGTTAGTGACAACTGTTTGCTTTTTCTGAAAGACTGTCTGTATCTCAGTTTGAGTGTTTTAGGTAACCATGGAAACAAATGGCACAGTAACAGCGGGAAATCAAAGGGCGTGCAATGAGCTGCTGAGAGGAAGTGAGAGAGAATGCAAGTGTGTGAGTACGTGCGCCTCTGTGATATAAACAGGCTCTCAAAACACAGATTTGTTTTATCTTCTTTTGGGTTTGTAAATGAAATATAGAAAATGTCACTTTCCACACCACATCAGACCTCGTGCGACCTAGCCAAGTTTTTTTTTTTGCCTCTTTTAGGGGACATACCTATAATCACAAGTTTACTTTTCAAAGGCCTTGAATAGTTGCTGTGTGCAGACCTCTTGTACATCACACATCACTGGAGCTTTTCAAACCGATCCCACTTGTTGGGCTGAAACGTCTTCAACATATAGGAAATAGGGAATAGGAACACTGATCCTGCTGTTTATTTATTAATGAGACTTCTTTCTAAGCTACTCAGGCTGTGTTGTTTCTGCACTTCACAGTGAATCAAAGAACCAGTTTAAAGGAATATTCTGGGTGATTTATGTTGATATGTACAGTACCTTCTTTACAGTATTTACATTTATGAACAATTATTAACAATATTTTGATTTAGTTGACAGCTACAGATGGTGTTATGCCACTTATCTTGAATTTAACCTATTATATATTTTTTAATTTAAGTTTATAACAGCCATAGTGGGGGGGTTAATAAATAATATAGAAAGTAAAATGTGATAGGAATGTGTTGTGTAAATGTGTACTCTTTGAATGTGTCTAGTGGTTGAGGGAGTGTTTCCCATTAGCGTGTGCACAAATAATCCCATTATAAAAACCTTTTCCCCTGTAACATTTATAACAAGCACCTCATTATGACTATAGAGCATAAGTGTTATGAATGTGACACTGGCCTTTGTGAACTTCTAGATTAATTGTATGCTACTTGATTAAGTTATTCATTTAATCGTACTGGGTGATGACTGCTAAAATGAGCTCCAATTTAATTCTTTAAACTAATTGTATTCTCAATGAATGAGCAAAAATTGTTATGATTATTTCTGCTCTCCCCCATTCTTTTTTTTTATTTTTTATTTTTTTTACTGGTTATAACATTTACTTTGGTGTTTCTGCTGCACTTACATTTATAAGATATTTGTTTGCAGCACAAGCCTTAGTATAAAAACTATTTACAATATAGCGTGCAAATAACATTTTTGACAATAATTGAGACATAACACATAAAATAACAGATGCCTCACATTACAATACAATTGTGTTGCTAGTGATACAAAGCTGAGTCCCTAAATATGCACTGATATTGTTTTTCTACTTGCATATGAAGAAGACGACACGATTCTTTCTGAACATGTGTTCGACAACTTTCAGCAAATTAACCCCATAATTCTACATTACATTTTTACAGATGGATGATAAAATTCTGAACTGAGCCATGGCACAGCTAAAGAAATAAAGTTAAAAATAAATGTGGAAGCAATGATGAGAGAGCTATGAGCGAACACGTGTCATCTGAACTGAATTGAGACATGTAATAAAAGGACATTTTTGATCACCGGTTGTCTATAGACATCATTTTCTCACCCAGCAGATGGAGGGAGAGAGAGAGAGCAGATTCGAGTGGAAGAGTTAAATAATTAGGATTTGTTATGATCGACAGATGGCCAAAGTTTGGCTCTGTGGAATTTATGGGAGAAAGTTTTATCTGCATGTGTGTGTATGTGTTCAGTGTATGTCATATTTTAACTCAAAGCTCAACTCCAACAGACAGAATGCTGCGCTTTCTGAAGACTGCTCTCAAACTCTGAAGATTTAAGAGCCAGAATCGCCATTAACGTGAAGTTTAGCTCAGGTCTAGCCTTAATCTGACAAACAGATCTCTGTTGGTGCCGTCTTCTACAGCAGCCATCACACACACACACACACAGACAGATGAACCGACTCTAAATGAAATACTGCTGAAGGGTACAACTGAACCTCCTGAAGGTGGGTGTGAGTGTGTGACGTTTGTTAAGGCTGTGTGATGTGTCACTTGACCAACATACATATACCCTGATGCAATTGTTCAACACGCAGAGAAATCTGTCATAATACTTTCATCATTTTTTTCCCCTCTCTCTTGATGGAAGGTAAACTGCCAGTGTGAGAATGGATTAAGCTTTAATACAGGGATTAAACCTTGGCTTTGTAACATTAGACCAACTTTGTGTCACCTGGAGAGAAAAGCTAAAGATGAGTTTCAAAAATAACACGTTCATTACTCAACATGTGTCATCTTTCAAAGCTGTAACTGAGAGTTTCTGCAGCTTTAGGAAATTTTGTCTTTTGGAATTTCTTGCAACATCTTTTACACACATTGTATATTTAACCTATGGTTTGTCATGGAAATGGAAAATATTTTTTTTAAATAATGGTAACACTATAATTTGTGACTAGTTTAATAATAAATAAATAAAAATAATAAATAATAATAATTAAATAATATTTTTAGACTTTTCATATTAATTTTCAAAACTATAGCTGAATTGAAAATGATGCACATTGAAATCATTCTGTTAACGGAAATTATATTTACTTTTTTGTTGTTGTTTTTGTTTTGTTTTCTTTACAAAGCACCATATTTCATCTCAAGCATGCAGTGTAACATAGCTTAGCTTTTGGAATTTTTTTTGAGAAGGGACAAGATTTATTAAGGGCAGACTAAAGGCTGCACTACACTACACAACTTTTACATAGATTTTTGCCCAAATTTGCAGTCTGGACAAATCAGCACTAGTTGCCGTAAGTCAGAACGAGACTGTGTGGTTTTGGGTTGTTTGTTTTTTTGTTTTGTTTTTTCATTTTCACACACAAAAAGATATTGAATTGGTTTGTTTATATAAATTTTTGATGTGATAATTTTTTATTTTTTTTCATACTTCAAATAAATATTTTCCAAGATAGGCCTCAAAAAAAAAAAAAAAAAAAAAAAAAAAAGAATAGTAATAAGGTTTTAATGTGACCTTTTTTTATTTTTTAAATATATATAAATATATATTTTTTTAATCTGCACCTGGGACAATTTAACTTTTTTTATGTGTGTGTGTGTACCTACTTAACCATATTTTTGGGATTAATTTGTACCCAAAAGTGAGCTTAAACTGACAAATTCTCAAAAAACTATCCTCAAGTTTTTTTGTTGTTGTTGTTTTATTATTGTAAAAATGCACAATGTTTTCTTTAAAGGGTATGTTTAGGTGTAGGGTTGGTATAGGGCGATAGAATATACTCTGTACTCTCTACAGTATAAAAATCATTACCACTATGGAATGTCCCCATTTAGATAAGTAAACGTGTGTGTGTGTGTATGTGTGTGTGTGTATGCAGGTTTAGTTATAGAAATGTCTTCAAGTATAGTGAAACATGTCAAAAACTGACTTGTGAAGATTTTTAATGCAGTCATTATTCGAAGCTTATTATTGGAACAAATCAAGTTTTTCTTCAAATCTACCATGTCAACAGGTTTGTGTGAGGCAAGATTTAGCGGCAGGGCATAGTAAATGCTATTGTGTTAGCATGAAAACAATTGTGTTTGAGAGTCCTTCAGAAAATAGTTACAAAAGATATTGGTGTATTTGTTTGTATATAGTTTGATGAAATAGAGGAATCACATGTGATGTGGAGGTGGGGACTTCTGCTACCGATGGTAAGAAATGTTCAACTAAAGCTCGACCTGAATGGGAAAGTGGGGTCTGTGATTGGATGAACATTTTGTATTGAGTGGTGCAGAAGACTGCTGAGCACTAACTCTTTCTCTCTCGCCCCATGTGTCCAGTCCCTGGTGCCAGCTTCGCTAACCCTACCGGCTGGAGGATGGAGGACTGAAACAGAGGGAACATTTAGGCACAAAAAGAAACAAAACAGCATGTAGTAAGAGAGAAGTGGAAAAGTGGGCAGGGGGCAGTAATGAAAGGTCAATGAATGGTGTTTTGGTGAGTTAATTAAAGTTTAATTGAGTGAGCATTATATAAACAAAGTGAAGAAGCAATGTTAAGTGCTCTTCAGATCTGAAATTCAGAAAAATGCTCCTTTGAGGCTGGAAAGTGAATACCGGTTGCATTGTTTTTTGTGTTTTTTAGAGCAGATATGTCAAAGCATGCACGTCAAAGCCTGTAACTGCCTTGTCTCGCTTTGAACCTTCATCCTTTAAAATTATTGTCGTACAAGCCGTTTGCCTGAGGCAAAGTATGTGTTTTGTTGTGTGTGTGTGTGTGTGTGTGTGTACACATATATATGTGTGTCTGTCTGTGTGATCATGTAAATGTTTCAGATCTGTGTGTTTGGTAGGGGTCAAAATAATTTGCCCCCTGTCAGTTCTATTTAAGTATTTCTGCCATCTCTTAATCCTTGGTGGTGGTGGTGTGTGTGTGTGTGTGTGTGTGTGTGTGTGTGTGTGTTTGAATGCATGTGTTGAATAGCACAGATGATTTGTTTACTGACAGACACAAACCTGTTTGTATATGCCCATCAGAGTGCGTTTGTCAGGAAAAGCGAATCTACTGATCTAATCTTCTTCAAACCAGCCATCCCCACAAGCACGTGTGTGAGTCACATGTAAACATGAGTGAATGGTGTACATCTTAACATACAGCTTTATTCAGACAATCGTACCTCTGGAGAACACAGAGTTCTTTCTTATCTTTCATACACACTCTCCCAATAACTAGTTTGCATGTATATCTTGCAATAATACACTAAAGCACATATGTGTTTAATAATGATTGAGGAGTTTTTCTGCCTGCGGCAATGTCAGTATTTTTAAAGCACGTAGCATGTTAGACAGCGATGTTAGCACTGGTTTTTCTGAGCTATGGAAAATGGTTTGGTTTGGATGATATTTACATTCACATTAATGCATTTGGCGGATGCTTTTATCAAAAGTGACTTACACTGCATTCAAGGTAAACATGTTATCAATACATTAGGGATTCAAATCTTCACATTGCTAGTGCCGGGCTTTATGGCTTGTGTTGATATGAATGCTTCATCAACATAAATTTCACCAACAGATTGTGTATCATCAACAGCATATCACCAGCAATGTCACCTACTCAGTGGAATACAAAGATAAAAGCAAGGCCGATCTAAAATGTGTAGCCAATCCTAGAGTATATTGCAGTTGCTCTCAGTTGTTTTTGACCAACTTAGACAAATTTGTTTTGGTCATTTATGCTATGTAGTAGCACCTGAGCTCTGTAACTTTAAAGGGATAGTTTCTTCTGTAGAATATAAAAGCAGATCATTAGAAAAATGTCTTTCCCATTACAATAGAACAACACAAATTATTAGTAACCAAAATTGATTTGTTTTCTAAAGAAGAAAGAAAGGCACAAAGGTTTGTAACAGCTGGGTGAGTAAAGGACATAATTTTTATTTTTTGTGTGAAGATTATGTGAAGATTCATTGGAAACTGGTTTGTGAAGCTCCTAGAGACTAACTGGCAAATATTTGTTTGGAAAAGAGTCAAATTAAATATTAAGGGAGGTAAAAATGCAAGCCAGTCCTTTGTAGCTCTTTGATTATGTCTCCTAAAGTAAAGGCATAAACTCAAACTTCTTGTTTCTTATGGAACACTGCCGTGTTTCATATAAATTATTAATATGTGCACATCATTATATTTTTTTGTAAAAATCATAATCTTTAATCAAAAACAATAACTTCAAGACAAGTCCCTCCCCTCTAGCAACTTGTCACTCTCATGTGATCACAGCAATTAGCAAAAGAAAATCTGATGATCCAATCAATTTCCAATGTCTCCAATGTTCCAAAATTAGTCCCAGCCTTCATTTTTTCTTGTTTAAGAAGCCATCTCAATTTATTTTTAATGAATGAGGGAAGAAGAGGCTTTAAATATACCACACAAATTAATTGAAGAAATTGGTTAAGAGAAGGTCACTGTGTTTCTTGTTTCGACAGAATGTTGTTTATGGCCTGAGTGGATATTTTGTAAGCCTAGAGACCGGATTTCTCTCCAGAGCTCAATTCACTTATTCTCATGGTCTGTTATCCTCAGGTTCTTAGTCAATAAGAGACTAAGAATGGTGGAGAGCTGTCCGTGGTGCTGAACAGAAGGACATATAGTAATAGAAAGCTCTTTATGGTTCTGAACAGAAAACTGCTGAATTCAAAGGCTGCTGTCCATGGTTCTGAAACTGGGGCACTGGCTGCACAGTGGGAGGTGCACATACAAGGTTGCAAATTACAAGGGTGTTCCATTATCACCCTCTACATCGCCCTCTAGCGGTCATTTTCATTTTACAACTGCAGCCATGCGGTGGAGAAATATGTTATAGGGGGAAAGCGTTTGTGTTTGTGGATCGTTGTGACACTGAGATTTCTGACTGTAAACTCAGAGCCACTGCTGACCTCCATTATATGGTTCACTCAAAACAAATAAACAAAATAAAAAATAACAAAATAAAATGATCTAATATTATCACACTAACATCATTCCAAACCCATATCAATTTATTTCTCCTGTGGAACACAAGAGATTCTATTTTTAACTGTTTTTGAACTGTTCCAACATTTGACCTCGCTGACTTTTGCTGTATTGAACATTTCCCGAGTTAAACAGGTTTGTAATGACATGAAGATGAGGAAAAGATGAAAGAATCAAAATTTGGGGGTAAACTAACCCTTCAGTAGTCACTATCTTGAACATTAGACAAGTAAGATCAGTGTTGCATTGGCTGACAACACTTCATTGACCTTTTTGGACTGAGGTGTTTAGCTTTGTATGGGACAGAACTCCCAGGTTGCATCAAACCTTCTTTTTTTGTTGCTATTGTCATGTTTGGGCAGCTGTATAAAGAATGGGTGTCGTGCCAGGACTGCATCCTCATCCCCAGTAGACATCTTTTGTTTTCTTGTTTCTAAATGCACCTCACATTGTTCACTGCAGTCTGGCAGGTGGTGCACCTATGTAACCTGTTATATGTGAAATTACAGCACCACATGGATTCATAACAATGTTGTAACGATTTTTGATTTGGTTTGAGAGGGGATGCTTTCTCTTCTTTAAAAGCACCATTCTCTCGCACAGTCCTGTCCTGTATTTGTAAGTGTATCTTTCTGAAAATGGGGTGGTTGATTTCCTGCTGTTACCTTTCAAAAGCTTTCTGACTAAAGCTAAAAATCAAGAATGAAGATCTTGCTCTTGAATCAAATGCAAAGAAAGTGATGCTTATGGTTTTAGAAACAGATAAGAAAGAAAGAAATATTAGATAAATAGATAAGTATTGACTAACAGCTCTCCTATCCTCAGGAGTGAGTGCAGAGGCGTTGTATGCTCTGTGTGAACATGATGTTACTGTAGTTCTAGACTAAATGTCAACATGTATTTATTCATCTCACTTACACAAAAACAGATTCAGTATTCCTCAAAATTAATATATACAGTCAAATGCAAACTCAGGACATGACACAAACATATTAAATAACACAAAATGTATTTGTTAATTTTATTAAGCAGTATCGTTGCTGCAAACCTTTAGTGATCAACCAAATAATAAGCAAAAAAAAAAAAAAAGATTTTAGATAAACATAAAATGTGTGTGTCTGTGTGTTATTTCCATTGGACCTAGTTTTCCTTAGTTCCCTAGATTAGTTCATTCTGTTCACCTGTGTCCTGTTAATTTAGTCTCTTGCTTTTGTATAAGTACTCCCTGTTTCTATTGTGCACTTGTTCTCCCACTATTAGTGTGACATGTATAATATGTATGAACAAAGTCTGATTCATTCTAGTGAATGAATTATCTTTATTGTTTCAAAAGATTCACATAAATTGACAGATAAACAATTAATTGATTCAACACTATTTCAGTCCAATTCATGTAAATTAGGATGTTTTTGATGTGTTAAATAAGATATACAGACAGACAGACAGACAGACAGACAGACAGACAGATAGACAGACAGACAGATAGATAGATAGATAGATAGATAGATAGATAGATAGATAGATAGATAGATAGATAGATAGATAGATAGATAGATAGATAGATAGATAGATAGATAGATAGATAGATAGATAGATAGCAGAAAATGTGCAATTGCCCTTGAGCAATGACTAGATTGCTTGAGGGGGACTGTCCTCTTGATAAAAGTGTCTTCTAAATGACAGTCACATATGCACAGCTCTCTTTGTGTGTATGTGCCAAAACAAATTAAATTCAGGTGTGTGATTAAGCTTTGATCCTCAAGAGTGATTGATTTTGCTTTGAATACAGCTATTCTGAACCCTGAAAGACACATTTCTCTTGATTCAGGGAGGCTCTGCTTTCTGTAGGGTTTCTTCAGAGAAGTTTGAACCTTTTGTTTTGAATCAGGTTGGTTATGTCAAGACTTTTTGAAAGCTCATGCTATGAATATAACATCAATATGGACAAAGATCTAACAATCTCCCAATAAATTATGCAGAGCAATTTTTTTTGGCAAGTCCAACGTTCTAGCAGCATAGCCAATGGCTTGTGTTCAAAAGAAGACAGACAGTTTTTGTGTCTGTTTGTCTGTGTGCTTTTACACCCGTGTGTGTGAGAAAGTATGAAAGACAGTCTGGGGGTGTGTTCATTTGATTTGAAGGTGTTGTATCTCTAAGCCGTCGTTGGGCTTTGCTCAGGAAATAATAAGACGCATTTTGCAGGAAAAGGTCTTAGCAGAGTTTAAGTGCAGTTGCACTGACTTCTGTCAGAGGCTGTGGCAGAACTTCAACAAAATCAAGAACCCCTTTAGTTTTATAGACATTTTATTCATGACCTCAGAGTGTAATTTACTGATAGAGGTTCACAATCACAGCAGCCCCGAGGGCACCCTAGTGCCGTTTGTACTGTCACTGCATGCAAAGGCCCCCACTAGAGCTTTTCTCTTATAGTTTTTGATCTCGCCATTCCAATTTACCCTCCCATTTCTCTATCTCACTCTCTCACATTCTGTCTCTCAATTGCTCTCTTTTTCCCTCTCTCCCTCTCTTAACTGTCTGGTCTGTTTTCAGTTCTTTGCCCCGAGGCAGCTGTTCAAATCAGATTATGGTAGAATAGTTGTGATAATCTGCTCAGATCTTCGGGGACAGGACACATCAGGACCAACTGGACCCATTAATAAGCTCTTCAGCTGATGGAGACATTATGATGCATAGCATAATGACTAAATTACATGCACAGGTACATATGCTGAAATTGTTATCCTAACTATCAGGATGGCAGTGCCCGGTAGGTACATCAGGTTCTCGCTCTCATACACTTTGCCAATTTGATGCCTTTGTGCTGCTTAACCACTAAACGTGTTTCAGTCCAGTCGCATTACAAAAATACTCTAATTTCCAACTTGAAAGTGCACTTATGTGGGTTAAGCATAAAGAAAGAGTTTGCCACACAGAATTAGCCTTCAAAACAAAATGCAGTTTGTGTGCCTCCCTCCCTACTGGTTTATTTCTGCCGATGATTGACAGCTGTCATTTTGGATCAGTAATAGAGACGAAGCAAGGGCTTTTGGAGATAGTGTCTGTCAATGGATCCCCAGGAGAAAGAGAGTTCACACACACACACATGTCTAGGTTTTAACATAGTGTTTACAGGTCACAGTTAACAGGTATCTGTAATTTGAGATTTAAATATAGATTATAGCAAAATCACAGACACAACATTCTGTAAAGGCTACTGCACTGAATACAACAACAGGATTAACAACTACTAAAAATAGCAATGATACAAATGTAACATTTCAGTGGCAGTTTTAAGCTGTTGTTGAATTTTTTTATCCTTTTAACTGATTTCAAAGTGTAGTTTTTCAAGTAACAAGCTAGTGTACATCACTGTTTGTCTGAACTGAGGGAATAATCAAACACGCTCACCGAAATGATAATTCTCTGCAGCATTGTTAGGTCTGATTAATTTAATTTAATTGGTAGTGAATACTTCAGGAGATAAAATAATAATAAAATGAAATGTTGAATTATATAATTGGATGGCTGTTATACTTAAAATATTTTATTTATAAACATATTCTCCCCTTAAAGGTACAGGTTGTAGGACCTGCCACTAAAGGATGCACTACCAAAACAATATGTGTATGCCCCAAAATACTAATCTTGTTGATCGTTATAATAGCATACGTTTTCTGTATAGATACGAATCAAAACTCACCTGTCGAGTAAAACACAAGCGAGATCAGCATCCCTTTCTAGTTGAAGTTTGTCATGAAGCACTCACCATCTAGAAAATGCAAAACCGATATTGATCCTCGCTCTTTCTCTCCTCTTGTCCCAAACTCTTCTTGGGCTGTTTGGTTGGCCAGTACGCTTACGTTTACGGGAGCTGTCCTTGTCGACATAACAAGCGGCAGGCGGTAAACTGTAATTATGTTCCATAAATAAGTAATACAATCCACCATAAAACGTGCAAGAAGAAGTAAATAAGGAACTGCTTGAAGCAAGCTAGTGGTTTGCTGGACGCTAGACACTACTTCCGCATTTGTCCACGACACTGTTGTCATGTGGTTTCTACGTCAGTAAAGGCGGTAACAAAGGGGAACTAACGTCATTGACAGGTGACTGCACTGCCCCGTGTCACTGTTTAGAACGGGAATTTTCTCATGATTTACAAGTAGTTGAAAATATTAGAGATATTGTTAGTAATCAGCTGGACAAAATATATAACACTAGCCTAGTGGTTTTTGGATATTTTACTGCAAATATCTTACAAATTGTACCTTTAAGTAAATTCAATCTTATTCTACTTTTTGTCTGTAGCATGTAGTATAGTATTCCAGAAAGCTGTTGTAATAACATGAATTTACTTTGTGGAAATGCACTACCACTCGAAAATCTGGGGTCAGTCAAAAAAATAAAAATAAATAAATAAATAAAAAAAATCTATATATTATTTTAGTCAGAAAGGATGCATTAAATTGATTAAAGTGAAAAAGTGACAGTCTAAACATTTAAATAAAAAATATTAAGCAGCACAACTGTTTTCAACTTTGATAATAATAAAGACTTTCTAACTCATTTTGTTAGATTTTTTCTTGAAAAACAAGATAATCGCAGAAAAAATCATCATCTTTTTGCTTCGCATGTAAATGAATCTTGTTTTAAGGATGTTTTACTAGAAAACAAGGCAAAAATACTCATTAAGAACATTCTTTTTGCAGTGTGTTTGCTGTAATAGAGTACATCAGCCTAACCACTTACACACACACACACACACACATTTCAACTGTAAGACAACATTTAGTGTACCTGTCCCAGTATGTAAGCTTTGAAACATTACTATTCATGACATACAAAACATACTGCACCACCTATAAACACACACACACACACACACACATACATACACAATCTTAGACTGTAAGAAAGCATTTGCTGGTCACAGTCTGTCAGCGTTTCAAGAGTTCAGACATTACAGTATTTGACAACTACAGACAGACCCGCACACACATACGCATACTGTAACATTTCGCTGAGCTTCATAATATAACCTGACACTTCCAAAAGCAAACCTCTTATCGTCTAAAGGTCATTGTGAATCTTCCTGCAGTTGTTTAGAAATGTGAGTGTTGCTGCAATATCTTCCGACCTGCTTTTTTTAATCTTGCCAAAGGGTCCGTCAGAATCTTCACAGACCCGTTCATCCCGGGTTTTTCTTTTCTTTTTTTTTGCTGCGTTGTCATGGTGATATGATTATTGCCTACCAACAGCAGAAGAACAGGATGTCGTGTTCTCTCTCTGTACAGTTTGAGCTGTGAGAGAGACTCCTATTATAGCTCGCTGTAGAGATGATGAGGTGGCTCAAAGTGGAATGCATTTAATTATTTTAATGATTTACTGCATTATACCAAGGATGTTTTCATTTATATTTTTCTCAGTCTCCGTTCAGACGGAAAGGATCCAGAATGAGGCTAAAGCTCATGCGATCAGTCTTTTGGGTGGAGTGTGCCGCATACAAGAACAGTGACATGCGTACTATGCCACGACCCTGCCTGCCATCTCTCTCCTACCTTTCTCTCTGATTCAGTCACCTTTCGGCAACCCCTCATTCTTTATCTTGCTTTTCAATTTTTATTGCCCCCCTTTTTCTTTGGCTCCTCCCGTCTTTGGCCCCAGTTGCCCCCGTCGCGCAGTTATACCGTGAACGCCCCACACACATGGAGTTCAGGTATATAGAGGCTCATTCATCAAGGTGTCAGTGGTGATTCTGTGGTAAATTAGCCATGTCTCCTCTCTACTCTGGACTCCCTCTTATAAACCCGCCTTCGGGGAAACCATCCCTCAACCTCTCTCCTTCCTCGAACAGTGGTGGTGGTGGTCGGGGGGGGGGTTGTGGTATAGGTCACTGAGAGAAGGAGGGACAGAGATTATTGGGTTTGTACTTAGTTTTCCCCACTTGATCGGATACATTAATGCTGCATTGTGGCTTTCTGCCCTCAGGGTCGTTCAGCCAGACTTCAGTTCAAAAGCACAACCTGCTTCTGCATTCAGAGCTCTTACAAGCATCGTTATCCCTTTAATTAAATCACCTTCGTACAGCCCAATTAGAGAAAACGATAGCATCACATCACTGGTCGAGTTTGTTTGTAAACTGTTATTTTTTTATAAAATGAGTCTTCTTCATACTTTAGACCAGTTATTAGATTAGACTGCACAAACCCACAAACGTTCATACGACACAAATAGTTTCAAAGCTTTAAAGTGTTAAACAGGAAAATAACAGAATCAATGATGAAAATATTTGTTTTCTTTTTATTTGTTATACAATTAACAAAAGCAAAAAAAAAGGCCTCTAACACTAACTTGGTCTATTCTTTTTCAATTTCATATTTCCTTTTTATAATATAATAAAATAGTAAAAAACTTGCTATTTGTACTGCGTTAAGCTAACTGAAACTTTTTATGGTACTTGCATATCATTGCTCTCTTGTTGATTTTAATTCCTCATTCCTCAAGTCGCTTTGGAAAAAATAAAATTTTTACCAAATATGAGACAATTTCTGCTGTAAAGCAGCTCTAAGAGACAATAGTGTCATTTTTTCTGCTAAATTCAGTTTAGTCAAAGGGGTCATATGATGCTGCTGAAAAGAACATTATTTGGTGTAATGAAATGTGTTGGTGAAAACGAGGTGTGCTCTGATTGGCCAGCTATCCTGTGCATTATGATTGGCCGAATACCTCAAGTGTATGACGGAAATGTTATGCCCCTTAAAATATTGTGATGCCCTGTCCAGCTGGAGCGACGAGGCATAAACATAAAACCCATAATGAATGTGATATAAACATGATTTCTAGTCGCATCCTCTTTTGGAAGGCCAAACAAAGTAGATTTTAACATCGGGGCGGCGTTATTAAAATTTTCCCACATGGTGACAGAGAAATGTGGGGGCGTGTTAGAAAGAGCTATTTTAGGGGGGTGTGGACGAGTCTTAACTTTTATAAAGACATCTCTCTTTGGATTTGAGACTTTAGTCTTTGCAACTTTACATATCTTCTGCATGTACAAAGAGCTTGTAACACTCCAAAGAGAAAGGAATAATTGAAATGGCATCATATGAATCCTTTAAATAATGAATTTTATAAATTATGACCAAGTTAATCTACTGTATAAGCAGCTCTGTTGAAGACAGTTTTTTTCATTATTTAGCTTGATTTGGTTGTGTTCATTCAATTAAGTTTAATAACCATGTTAATGTTAAATATTGATTATATTACTGAATATAAAGTGTCTTTTAAAACCCAACTAAGCATTGGAAAGGAACTCAAACTAGCTTCAGTCGGGGCCTGAAATACAACGTCCCACATTATTTTGTGCTACATATGCAGCAATCAAATTTAGCAATTTTGTCTGGTGAATGATAAAACAGGCAAAAAATAAATAAATACTACATAAACATGAGTTATGACATAGAAACCGTATTGCAGTGCCCTGACAACCACCCAGTTTCATGACGGTGCACTTTTGAAACTGTAAAAAAAAAAAAGCCTTGTGACGATGCATGACCTGTTTTTCTGTGTTCAAGGAAACTTATCTGTTTCTGAAGAAAAACCCTGAGTTTGCAGGTATGAATTGATTCTACAAGAAACTCTTAAGATTTTTGTAAGTTAATGAGACCTGTTAGTGTGTGTTTAAGCAGCTTTAATTCCCTGTGGGAAAATCCATCAGCTGAGGGAGAAAGCCAACAGAAGCAAACACAGCCAAACCACTCTGAAACTCATAAGTCATGAATGACACTGAAATGTCCTTCAGTTGTTTCAAGGTTTTCAGATGATACATTATGGTAGTTTTGAATGGCACTTTTAGATTCTCTATTTTCAATCATTAAATTAAAAGAGTGTACATATAAAATGGAGGAGAGTGGGGTGAGATGCACCAGTACTTACTATGTATTGTTCTTCAGTGAGAATTAGAGGTGAATCTTAAATTGTAAGTGAGTAATGCCTCTAATCAGCTGAAGTCACAAGGCAGCATGAGGTGTTAAAAATACAGAGAAACTGTACAAAAGGTGAAGTATGGGTATTATGTAACCTTTTCTCAATTACAAGTACCAAGCTAAAACATACTTTAGTGAAAGTAGACAGGTACCACATTTAATTCCACTCACAGATCTAAAAGTTTTTAGATTAGAAACAGACAAATTAAATCAATCAGACACAGGGGATTTTCTCATTAAAGTAACTTTGATATACAAACTTTGTAAAGTAAACTCTTTAATCACAATTTGTCCTGACTGTGTAGAGCTTTAGAAAACATTACATTTAACTGAAACCAATATCCTGAAATTCTTAAGCTTTTAATTAATCTTTTTTTTTTTTTTTTGGTAATTTATAAGGTTTAATTCATTCTTGAGAAATAGTGATCATTAAAATCTAGATTTTAGTAATTTATGATATGTTTCTTCATGAGGAACAGTTACCTGTTATAGTTATTGCCAACTATATTTTCAACTAAAATAGATTTCAGTGGACATTTTAAGTAAAATCTGGGAGTGCTTTTGATGTGGCTTTTTTTTTTTTTTAAAGAAGCTTAAGTCTTCATTAAGTCATATACTTTACAGACAGGGGTTTAATACTCTTATTCATTTATGCTTACAAGAAAGAAAAAAAACACTTTTTACCCCCATTCAAGTTACATTTAATCTGTCAAAGTCTATTGTATAAATGTATACAATGAAAATATGACTTCTTAAAAATGTGTTGCCATGATTCAACTTTCCCTAGTTCCCAACTTTTTAATGGAGGATTTAGATGCATGATTTTTAAGGATGAGAATGAAAATTCTGTCATCATTTAATCACCCTGACTTCCCAATCTGTTTGAGTTACTTTCTTCTGTGGAACATAATAAAAGAAGTGTACAACATTTCAATATACTGTATGTACATACATGTAGTGGAATGACAATAAAGCTCAACTTGACTTGACTTGAGAGCAAAGTTCTTCTTTCTGTCTGTAAGGATGATGAAGTATGAGACCTGAAGCTCAGAGCTCCCCCTAACCCCTGGATACAGGTTAGTGCGAATGGAAAAAGGTGACTTTTACCAGTCATCAGAAGGATGAAACACATGCCACAGGTAGGTGCATAGTAATAACTCAACAGTTGCTGATTACAATTTCTTCACATTCTTTTCGCTTTGTGAGCTTCGGAACCGTTCAATTGTTTATGCAGTCAGCCGTGAAGAAGATCCCCCGTTGGGCTTAAAATTACAAATTTAACGTCATTCACAAGTTCTTAATGCAGACACAACCTACAAAAACAACCGAAAACAGTAATCAACAAATGTATTACCATGTATTTACATGTGTGTATGTGTGTGTGTTCATGCACACTGTTTTCCCCAGAATGCAGGTAGTATAGCTCTCCCTAAGGACAGATCTTAGAGTGAGCGAGCAAGTAAGAACCAGGCTTAGTGGAGATCCAGGGGAGAGAGGGGGATTTCTGACAACTCAAGCCCAGTGGGGAGTGAGGGAGCTGGGCTAAAAGAGCAGAAAGAGGGAGGGTGGGTATCTGGATCTCAACTTTACTGATGTATAGACCAGCAGTGCAGAGATGGATGTGAGATAGTAAAGAAAGAGAAATAAAAAGGGGAGAAGAGACAGAGGCGAGGGAGTGAGGAATAGAAATGATCACTTTCTTGATACAGCTCTCTTTTTTAATGCTTTCTCTCACACATAGACGCCTCCTCCAAAACCACATTCAACATATGCAGAGGGGGAGAAGAATATGGAAGGTAGACGTTTTAAGCAACATTTATGAAATGCTGATTCACTGTAATTGCAGGGCAGAAATCAAGACGTGATCAAAATGAAGGGATTACAAGCACACGCACATATTCACTCTGTCCGTGTAAGGACATATAATAATCTTTTAATTTTATGTTTTTTTTTTTCTATGTAAAGCTAATTATAATGACTAACCCTATATAACCAAAAACCAAAAACATTTTGCATCTTCAGAATATATGCTGTATATCTGTTTTTTTTTTTGTTTGTTTGTTTATTTGTTTGTTTCAACCACAGATTCAGTACAACCAAAGATTTAGTCCATTTAAGGAAAATTTGGTTGGATATACCTCACTATTATTTCTATTATTGTGGGGACCTTTGTCTGGATTTTATTGCTTTTATTAGCTAACAAAATTTTCATGTTTCGATTTTCATCATTTATTAAGCATGTCTAAACCGCTTTTCTCGCTGAGACCATTGACTGGTATCCCAATGTAGATGGTTGTGGGGAAGGTTTGACAGGGGGAGAGATGATGAACATTTTTAAAAACTATCATTAACTTCTATTGAGTCAGTGTTGCATCAGTGTCACCACACAATCAAAATTCTCTGCTGCTGGCCCTGTGTGTGTGTGAGAGAGAGAGCAAATATCCACCCTGTTCTTACACACACACCAACAAATCTAAAAAGAGGGGTGAGTGATTGACTAATATAAAGGGCAGTTGTTGCTTTGCATTTATTATTGATCGAACTTAAAGAAATGTAGAAATAACAAGCAAGTATTAAAGGTCCCGTTTTACGCGCTTTTTTGAAGCTTTGATTGTGTTTACAATGTGCAATATAACATGTGTTCATGTGTTCTCGTGTAAAAAAACACAGTATTTTTTACACAATTCACTTATCTGTATACCGCTGTTTTCACTGTCACAAAAACGGGCTGATGACTTCCTTGTTCTATGAAGCCTCTCCTTCAGAAATAGGTAACGGGTTCTGATTGGGCCAGCGGTTCCTGTGTAGTGATTCGACAGCAGCTGAGAGCAGGCTGCCCTCCTGGTAACGTGATTGGGCTAGAACGCACGTGCTGGAGATGTATTTATAGTCACAGGAGCGTTTTTACTGACGAGATGCGCATGAAAACCGCATTCGTCTTTTTGCACAGCCCTAACATCTAGTTAACAAAGCTAAACGGCGTTGCCCTTTGTGTAATAAGCTACAGAAACTGTTAAACGCACCAACAAATAATAAAATACACTTACCAGTTGTGGTCCATAAACAACGCATTCTCCAGACAAAGAGGGAACTGCTCCATCTTTCAAGAATAATCTTTGTGCGAATCCGGCAATAAACTGATTGAGATTGAGAAAGTTGTCCTCAGCAAGTCCTCAGCAAAATGAGCTGCACATAGTTTTACATGTGCATACTGTTCGGGAACCGAGTAAAACATAAATTGTAACCATTAATCTCAAAGTACAGCGTTCCTGGGAAGGCCAAACAAAGATGATTGGACTCCAAGATAAAAAAAAACAGCGTTTCAACGACATGGCGACAAAAACAAACAGCTCTTCCTTCTTCTCCGTCGGAGCGCAACAAGGCCACGCCCCCCTGTGTGTGAATTCATGTGGGATGTGGTTAGTCAAAAACCTGTTTTAGTGATGTCATTATGACAGGAACTAGAGGGCTGTAGTCCAAACGGGTGGTTTTTGCAGGCGAATTCTGTTAAATCAAATATCTCGCTTGGCATTGAACTTAGAGCTTTAGAATTTAACAGATATTATTTATACTCTAACAACAACATTACACACTAACTAAAGTTTAAAACATGGGATCACGAAGAAGGGGACCTTTAAATGTCAGTGGCACTAAAAAATGCTCCTTTAGGTGAATGCTGAATATCTTATTGCAGAGCTCTTTTAAAACTTTCATTTGAGGCCCAGTATATGTGTACGTCCAGCATGTTAAAACTGAATGCAAACTAAACAACTTAATACCGTGTTTAGTATCATTAAGATAATCAGAGTTTGCAAAATTAATGGCCATAAAGACCTGGCTGGAAAGTAAACATTCAGGGTTCACAAATTAAATGTTAAAAATCAAATGGCCTTTTTAATACTGTTGTATTAAAATTAGGAAGGACATTTATATGTTTATTTGGAGCCTAAATCATTGACATTTTAGAATATTAGATGACAAAATATCCCAATTTACACATATTATTCACAGACATACCTGTCTTAATGTGTTTTACAAAACCAGTTGACATTTAAAAGTGAAGAAAGAATAGTATATATTTCTTGTTCCATTTTAATTCACTCATTGAGAAATACAAAACATTTTTATCCTACATATTTTGTGAACAGATGAAGTCAATGCAGTTCTCAAATCTGATGATGTTTGCTGAACTCAGAATGAACTTGATTTGATAATGTTTATGAGTGTGAAACATTGACAGCCATGAACACAGACTAATTTTATCTCTTTTTAGCAGCACTTACTAAGCAAATGAGACATTGTCGGTTTAACACTTGAAGAAGGGAGAATAGTATATACAAATTATTTTCTTTGACCATGTTATTTTAATAGCTGCACTTCATTTGGATTAGATACAAACAATATGTTCAACCGGACCATGCTGCTTGGGAGGCAGAACAGATGTAAACATCCATTGAGACTAGATCTGTGCCGCGGTCTGCTAATTGACGACTGCTATCTTTTGTTCAGAGAATGTCCTGATGTATTATGCAGGGCGGTGATTTCATCAAAATCAATCGGAGGGTATAAAGAATGAATGACAGGCTGGAGTCCCTTTCAGGTAAATCAGTTTGCTGAGCAGCCATCTTGACAATGTCCCCCAGGCAGCTATTTTTTATCTAGGCAATAGGCATGCAGGTACAGATCTAATTGAATGGGGGAAAACAGAAATCTCGGAAACTGTTTGTCAAGATTACTTTTCAATAACATCAGGTCAACAATCATAAATCAAACATTTTGCTTCTTTAGTTCAAATCACACTGAAAAAAAACAGGCATGCATGTTCTGGAGAAAAAAGTGCCATTGCAGTTCCTCTTATTCATTTCCCCATGAGTGTTCTGTCTTTTCCTCTTACTACTGTCTTGTGACTCCCACAGGGCAATGGCATTCTCATCAGGTCACATGAGAGTTCAGCTCTGGGCTTTGCTGTGACCCCTGATGCAGTTTACTGTTAAATCGCATTTACCATTACCAGACAACAGACATAATCTAACTAACAGGCGCCCAATGAGATTTGGTCCATCGATACAGTACTGAATTCACCAGACTGCCACCAACCAAACAGAAGCAGAAAGCAGTCTAATACAATAATACAACAATAATCCATAATAAATAAAGAAATCCTCGGTGAGCATAAGAGGACTCCTTCAAAGACATTACAAGATCTGAACGACCCAAACGTTTTGAGTGATAGTTTATATAAAAGTTTCAGTGTTTATTTTGGTATTTTAATAGTTTTGTGTGTTGGTGGTGCTTGTATTTAGCCGTTTCATTAGAAAAGTAAAAAGGCTTTTTTCTTGGAACTTGACATGTGCACAGGTTTGGTAAGATCAGTGGTTGGTTCAGGGTTAGACTCTGGGATTTGATAATGAATTGTTTGGGCAGTTGTATGATTATAACACCTGCTGGTCTCAATGTTCTCCTACAGAGAAACACTTTGTAAATCTTTAGTACTGAGTTTTAAAAGATCCGGCCACAGCAGGGAGCCTTCTAAGGGTTAACAAAAGAAAGTCGTAGCAAGAGAGAGAGTCTTTCGTTTTGATCTCTTGCCCCGTAGAGACGTGTGGAATTGTGGGATAGCTACAGCCTCTTTCCCACATTTGTATCTCCATGGTAACAACCCACAGGGAGGTGGAAGGGTGGAAGTGAGCTAATCTCTAAGTCGTTCCCGAAGAATGTTCAACTCTAACTAAACTCTGAGAGTGGGGAGAGTTAATCTATTCTCTCTTCCTACTCGATGAGGTGTGTTTGTGTGTGTGTGTTTTGCTGGTTATAGTATTTTGCTGGTTACATGGTTTTGTCTTCTGTCTGTTGATCTTTCATTAAGCTTCAAGAAATAATTTTATATATTTGGGTGGTAATTAATTATTTAAAGGCAATATTTATAATTGTTGCATTGAATTATTCGGCCTGTATATTACCTGTATCAGATAAGCATTTTTCAAGTATTTGTACTACAGTATTATTTTGAAGACTTTAATTTATACTTGTCTATACACCAAAGTATAATATTTTATTTCTTACTCCACTATATTTTAGAGAAGCAGGTTGTTTCTTGTTATTTTGAATTGAAGAAACCGAGACCTGCTCCGAGATGGAAAAGCAATCCGTCTGATTCTTTTGAGGTGATTCTTTTCAATGAAACTGTTGAATTGGTTAACAGAGTGCAATGAATAATTCATTCTAGAATTGGACTGATCAGATTGCACCTTTTCTTTAGTCAACAACTGATTCACTGATCCAGTTGGAGCATTGAGGTTACTACTGAATTTGTCTTGTCTGACTCAAAATGAGCCAAGAACTGAGAGTATTATGGCCCTAAAAGCTTGAGTGTGTAGAGGACTTGAAAAGTTACTTATTTCCATTTTTTTACCAAAGGTTATAGCTTGTACTAAAAAGGTGCTATAAAAATAATTCATCCAAAAGAGAAATTTCTGCAAGTTCCTTTATATATTTTTAATGCATATGACAAAAGAAGACATTCTGAATGCTGGTAATCAAACAGTGTATTGTCCATATAGTGGATATCAATGGTAACCAAACCCGAGACATACAGTGGTTATGGAAACGAATCACCCGCTTTTGAAATCATATTTTATTGCTCTGCAGCCTGATATGAAGACAGACATGGTGTATGTTTTATCCAGCTGTATTTTATCAAGTGCAACTGAAAAAACATCCAAGTGAAAGATATAACACCAAAAAGTCTAAAACAATCAAAGAGTTGGAAAAAGAAGCACCCCATCCTAAAAAGGACTCAATCAGGTGTAGCTAATCACCTTCTCAATGTCACACAAAGCCCTTTGACTTTCATCCGTGATCAGCTCTGGTCATTCTGATTAACTCTGCATGAAAAGACTTTCCTGGAGCATTTTAGTCCTTGGTAATACAACTGAAGCAAACAATCAACCATGGGTGGCAAAGCACTGTCAAAAGATCTCTGGGATAAAGTTGTGGATAGACACAAGTCAGGAGATGGACTTTATCAACACCTAGAAGCACAGTGAAATTTATTATTAAGATATTAATTAATAAGGGTATTTGGTACAACACAGACCCTCCCTGGATCAGGACGTCACTCCAAACTGGATGAAGGAGCAGGAGGAAATTGGTCAGAGAGGTGATAAAGAGGCCTACAGCCACTTGGAAACAGTTGCAGGAATTTATGACAAAGAGTGGTCACTGTGTGTGTGTGCATGTGTCAACAAAATAACTAATTATCCATAAATGTGGCTTATATGGGAGGGTTGCAAGAAAAAGCCACTCCTCAAGAAAGGCCACATGCAGTCACAAGTCACGAGTTTTGCCAAAACGCACCTTAAAGATTCTGAGGCAGATGAGACGAAATCTGAATTATTTGGCCTCAATACCAAGCAATATGTCTGTCAGAAATCCAATAGAGCTCACCATCCAAATAACAGCATTCCTATACAGTAATGCATGGAGGTGGTAATATCCTGTAATGCAGGTGTTTCTCTGCAGCAGGGACTGAAGGACTTGCAAGAAAGTTGTTAATGGGAAGCAGGTTTAGTTTCCAACATGACAATGACCCAAAGCACACAGCAAAACTGAGCACACAGTGGTTGAAGGAGAAAAGGGTGAATGTCCTCGCATGGTCTGTCAGAGCCCAGGCTTAAACCCCTGATTTAAAAAAAAAAAATTTGAACGACTTGATGACTGCAGTCCACAAAAAATCACCAAAAATTTAACTAAACTTGAGCAGTTCAGCAAAGAAGAGTGGGCAAATATTGCAAAGTCTAGATGTGCAAAGTTTGCAGAGACATCCCAACAGACTAAAGGCTGTATTTAAAGCAAAAGGTGGTTCAACAAAATACTCACAAAAGAAAGTGATCCTTTTTCCAACTCTGTGATTCTGTATTTTTATTGTAATTTTTTTTAACGACCTGTTGGTGTTATATCTTTCATTTGGATGATATGATTAAGTTGCACTGTGCTGGATAAAACATAAATTATGTCCGTCTTTATTTCAGGCTGCAAAGTAACAAAATGTGATAATTTCTAAGGGGGGTGATTCTTTTCTGTGAACACTGTATCTCAAAATCTTCTTTTATGTTCCACAGAAAAAAGTAATACAGATTTGGAACAACACCAGGATGTGTTATATTTCATTAGAGTACCTGCACTTTAACTCCGGTATTCCATCCACCACTCCTCTTTCACATAAAGCTGGTTTAATTGCCAATTTGAATGTTTTCCTCAGTTCTACTCAGTTTCAAGGCCTCACTCCTTCCTCAGAAGACAGGCTATAGTCAGATTAAAGGACTGTCACAATGTCTTTGAGTTCAAGGGGCAACAGTATCAAAGTTGTGGTGACAGAGAAAGAGACGGTGAGAGAGAAGGATGAGATGTGGAAGCCACACAAAAAGACTGTTCGGAAGCACTTTTACACTGCAAAGAGAAATTGCTGAGAGATTTAATTTTTTATTTTCTTTGTTGGCTTTTGCTTTTATAGTGCAGAGCAGGCAAGTAGTGAATGAAAACGAGTCTTGATGCTGGCCAGATTTGAACCTGCAACCCTTGGAGCACAACAGTTTTTTATGCATGCTCTAAAACCATTCTTTCCTATTCTTTTCTCCAATTTTTGTATTGACAAGAAATCATGACTAAAAGAAAACTTATCGGCATCTATACAATCATATACAAAAAAAAATATTTTAAATTTTAAGAGACCTATTTTAAATGTAGGTTATATATATATATATATATATATATATATATATATATATATATATATATATATATATATATATATATATATATATATATGCGCCCATAATGTTTTTTTTAATGTCCTACTTTAAAAGCACATGTGCTGTTTGGGTAAAAAAAAAAAGTAAGTATCAAGCCCTGCGGTATATGAATGCCATCACAGAACACAGGGGAGCTCTGGCACTAGGAATGAACAAAATCCCACAACAGTTGCTGAAAAACTTCTTTGTGTGAAAGAAGCTTGTACCAGGAGCACATACTACACCTGCGGTGCCACGGCTCCAACACGCTGGGTCCTCTATTGGATTGGTGTTCATTGTATCTCCCTCTGTGGTGAATGCAGGGAGTAGGCATGAAGATCATGAGGGCACATTTCCAGCATTCAAACTCTGAAAAATAATCTGATGAATTTATTTGTGAAAGATGAAATGCTGGTCAACTAGAATGAGTGAAGAAAAGCAAGGTCAACATCTCAGATGTTCTGGCATTTATTGAAAATGAAGTCATCATGAAGGCATTTGGGAAAAGATTGTGTCAGGAACTGAAACTGCTGCTCTGAATCATGTTCTGAAAACAGACAGGCGTACAAACTTTGACCCTCCCTAATAAACCTATAAATGTTTCTTTTTGTGTTGCTCACAGAGGAGATCTCAAATGTAGTGTATGTCAGCTCTGAAACTCTAGCGCTTTGAATGTGTGGATTTTAGACCGCAAACAACCTGTATAGCTTCCCACATACACAACCAATCAGAAATGAGTGACAGTTAAATTCCCTGAACATAAGGCAACTGAAAATACTGAGAGAGAGAGAGAAAGACCACAGCAGGAGCAGGCAAGTAACCCGACGTGACTCCAGAGAAGGGACTTTGTGTGTGTGCGCGCAGGGACTCGTGTCAGCAGAGGGGCTGGCTGATGGAACGTCAGAGGCTGCAGATGAAGGGATGAGAAATTACGATGAGCTGAGCTTGGCTGTGTGACACTGGCCGAAAGCGTGTCAGGGAGATGCGAGCTCTGTAAATCAGATTAATCTTTACTCAGATGAGACGAAAGGGAAAAGCATCAAGGCTGGGTATTTTTTTCCTGATAAGTTTGTTGCTGCTGTCTACCTGGCAAAAAGATTGAGGGGCTACGAATTCAGTTCAGACCTTATGTAGCACCTTTTGTGCAACAGTGCAGCATTATATGCTGGTAAATACATAATAAATTATTACACAAGTAAATCCATTATGTATTAAAAAGAAATATAAAATTCATAAGCATGGTGGAAAGAGCAACTTTGACTGGCATGAATCATTCACTACTTTTCAGGCTAGTATAAACCGGTTACTGGAGGTTTGGAGCTGGAGTTACCAGTTTTGTTGTTTTAGTTCAAGATTTTGTCTTCTTATTAGGGATATGCCGGTATCATGTTCCGATTAATTGCTAATACTTTTATCATGGTATACAGTATTATCACAGTATTGAAATTTAGTTTAGTTGGCCATAATACAGTATAGCAGGTATAATAACTTTTTTCTTATAACAAAAATAACTGAATTTTTAAATACAATAAAGCAATACAGAAAAATATATAAAGTTAAACGATTTACACAGATTAACATGCAAAAGAACTATAAAGACCAATAGTTAATGCATTAACATTGACAATGAGAAATAGCTACATTTGCTACAGAAGTTATTAATCTTTGTAAAAAAAAATAAAAAAAAATACAAGTCTTAAAGTAGTTCATCTTAGCTCATTAAATAAGACAGGTGCAAATTTTGATTTTAACAACATGTTATTAAATATTGGAATGCCTAAGATTGATGAATGTTCATAAGAATTTTTCATTGGCAGTTTATGTTAACTAATGAATTAACTAATGTTAACTAATGAAGCCATAATGTAAAGTGTTAATGAACATCAAAACACTTTCAAACAATATCTAGATCATGTTGTAGTCCAAATAATAAAGAAAAAAGTTTGAAAATGAATAGACTATGAAGTCTAAATTTGTAAATATTTGGCACTGTGAGGAACACCATAGCAAATCCACAAGTCTGAATGGCTATTTAAATCTTTTTAAATAACTTTTAGAAAGTAGTGCAGCTGCTTTGGGGTTTCCAGGGTAAGGTCTGCATTTTCTGCAATTTAGCGCCACCTGCTGTCAGAGAATGAATGTGCTTTAATTCAGCGTGTCTCTCACGTGTTCCCCCATGTGCTTCTTATGCGTGCGTGTTTACGGCAGAGCGGACACATGTCTTTCAAGCAGCATATTGTGCATTTCGACCAGTTGATGGGAAAAGTATACTTAAAATGCATCCCAAATTCTGATTAATTTATAATGTATAATTATCCACGGTAATTTTTAGATTTCAATCTTTTGTTTTATAATTATTTTCATTTAAATATGTATTATATTTTGGCAATATTTCATTATATTCATAAAGTCTATTTGACAATTGTAGTTTTAGCTTTTTTATAGATTGTTTAATGTATTTTCTTTCTTGTCATATTTCGTCAGCAGTTATTATAACAATTATTTGTAAAAAAATATATTTACCATAATTATAAATACATTTGAATAATTAATTATAATTAAATAAATAATTTAATTAAATATTTAAAATAATTTATCTTTTTAAATATTAAAAAATAATAATAATAAAAATAATTTAATTATCATCATTTTTTTTATCTTTTTTTTTCTTTTTCTTTCTTTTTTTTTTTTTTTCGCCAGCATAAGCTGGACTGCTGATGAAGCAGGATGAACAAAGACAGATATTGTGGATGTGGTGTTACGCCTTGGAGAGGCAGTTTATTTTAAATAAGTCAACATCAATGTGAAAAATGGGAGAAATAGTGTGTCTAAAGGGATTTTTTTATTTTTGCAGAAAATGAAAGGGGGTGTGTTTTCATCACAGGCTGGTTGGTGTGAGTAGAAGCCGAGCCCAGTGGTGAATTACTGTACACCCCCAACTTCAGGGCACAGAGTTTGGTTACTTCTAAAGCAGACTTGAGTACTAGGAAACAGAGTATGCTTCCAGCAGTACAACTATTGTGCCCCTCCTCTCCAGTAAAGAGCCTGACTACAAGGCGGTGACCAAAAGGATGGGGTGGCACTGAAATAAGGGGAGACGGTAGCTCTGTGATACTGATTAAGTGGGTTAAGGAGCATGGTGTAGAGAACACCACAGCAGCATCCACTGGGAATTGCATCCATCACTCTGGAGATAAGCATCCAAAATACTGTAAAATAATGCTGTTTTTTTTTTAGCAGGGTAAGAGAAAGCAAGCAACAAAAAAAAAAAATGTGGGTATCGCAATATTTTGTTTGGCGATACTGTATCGATTCTCAAAAACAGAATATCGATATTTAAAATAATAATAATAATAATCATAAAAGATTCATGGCAGTTATTTCGAGTTTATATCCCAACCATTAGATGGCAGTCTTCATTTCTGAACAAATCCTGAGTGACAGGAAATACTAGCATTAGGGCACGCCACTAATGTTAACGTTAATATAGTTCGCTGCTAGTAATAGAGAATGAAAGAATTGTCCCAGTTCCCGTGTTGATGTACAAAAAGCTGAAGTGTACCGTCATTTGGGCTTTTGTGGTAATGTCCACTGCACTGTGGCACTGGTTTCCGTCGCTTGCCGTGACCCGTGTTAAGAGGCTCGCGCAGAAGGGTCGCCTCACGGCCGCAGCTTTCTCTCATTGTGGGCGCTTTTTGTGCAGTTGGTGCGGTGCTCGCATCGCAGCTTTGCCGATTCCAAGCAGAACATAAATACAAACTGAAAAAGCCTGTGAAATCCAAGTGGAAAGGATTAGTTTTCTTTAAGAATCCTGTAAGCACTTTATTTTACACTGATAGTAAACAGATGCAATTCTTTTGATCAGATCAAAATATTGTATGTTACAATTGTAAATTTCACACTGTGAACCTTTAAGCAGGGTCTAAAAATAAATATGGTCTTTTTATAAAATACATTTTATACGTATTATACATTTAATTAAAGGATCCTACAAGCACTTTAATTTTCCCCCCTTTACTCATACTGCACAAAAAGTTTATCAATAAAGTTCAAAGTTACTGGGACTGATTATTGAAAATGCAGATCCCACTGTGTTCTGGTTATATCCCAATATATTGCCTTGTCTACAGTATCGCAATGTATCGTAACATATCGTATCTCAACCCCAGTATCATGATAAGTATTGTATCGTCAGATTCTTGGCAATACACAGCCCTATTAAGTCACTCACGTTTTTGAAGATAGACATGAATGTGCATGATACAAACCTAAATTTTTATAATTCATGACTGAAAACATTTTGTAACATGATTTTGATGTACCATTTACATGGTAATGCAATGTCTGATTTTAAAATGGGTTTTGAAGGATGAATTTCGAGATTTTGTGTGATATATAACTTCTGATGATTTCTAAAATGTTATAGAGAAAAAGGCAACGAGGAAGTCTTTTTTTTAAACAAAGGTCAAAGCTCCTTTTGTAATGTAGATTTCTGAGGGTGCACTCTTGTCATAAATTCATCTTTTACTTTTCCTACATAATTTGTTACAAAAAATATTGGTAAAATATATATTTGGGAGTCTTAGACCTTTCCAACGATATATAGTTTGTCAAGATTAGATTAGATTTGATTGTAATATAGTATAGTCAACGTAGGCGTCCCGTATACGGGACAGATTAAACTCAATTAAAAAACGTGAGCTTTAAAGTTTAAAGGTTTATAAACCTTACAGATAAATAGATAGATGTAACATATACTGTACACACACGCACTCATATTGTTTATTGTGTGTGTGTGTGTGTGTGTGTGTATACATATACATATATACATATATATATATATATATATATATATATATATATATATATATACATATATACATATATATATATATATATATATATATATATATATATATATATATATATATATATATATATATATATATATATATATATTAGTCAACATTTAAAGTGGATCAAAACCTTTCATTAAAGTTGTCCTAAAACCTAAAATCATTCTTTTATTATGAAAATTTTAATGAACCTTTTTGATCCACTTCAATTGTTGACTACTTTATATAAACGCACACATGCAAACAATTTACATTTAGTTTTTAGTTTTTTGCAGCAGCAGCACCATTTTAGGCCATGCCAATAGCTTTATCAAGTTTAAAAAAAAGTCTAACTTTTAAAAATGAATTTTAAGACATCTGCTTTTTTAGTTTGTTTTAGTGCACTACGTCTTTTTTTTTTTTTTTTTGCCATAACGCATCATCTGTGAACAACTCCTCAGAGAGCCTGATGTCTTCTGCAGGCTGTTCCATAGCTGAGGATTGTACATCCTCATAAATGCTAGTTCTGCCTGTTAGAACATGTTTAGAAGACCACAGAGACCTGTTTGTAACAAACTTCACTAGCTTATTAGATATGGGCTGAGCTGCAAACACATTATGGGATCTGAACACCAGCAAAGCTAAATCAATTTTAACATTTACTAGTATCCAATCAAGGGACTTCAAGGCAAGTGTAATATGATAAAGCTGGAACATTTTGGAGCCTTTCTTGGGAAGGTCAGATGATACAGGCAATGCAAAATTCCAGTGTGTGGACCAGCTGAAACAGCGACAAGATGTAATGTATTCTGAGGGGAAGAAGAGCTAAATAAATGCTTTATGGGATTTACTGGAAATTTCACGCTTTGTGACATCCACCACTTCTGCCACTGCTCATCCCTTTTGTTCACATGGAGATTTTATGCACGGATTGATGTTAATGAGAGAAGGCGGGAGCGGGTTTCACAACTTCCTCTCTCTTTCTCTCTGTCATTTTTGTTCCCTCTCTTCTAATTGCAATGCATACACATTAAGCAATCCATATTTTCAGACTTGCTCTCTCTCTCTCTCTCTCTTGCTCTCATTTTATCTCTTTTTCACTTGATTGTATGCACACATTAACATATATTTCCATTCGGGCTAAAAGCATGGCTTTGTCTACTGCCGAATATCAAGAGAATGTACCTGCATGTTTATGAGTGATGGAGACATGGGACATTTATGAACAGAAAATGACATTTTGTTCATACTGGAAACAGAATGTAAATGGGCAACTGATGTCACAAACTCTCTGTGTGTGTGTGTGTGTGCAAGAGAGAGTTTTGGCATTATTTATTGAGATGAAGCGAAGGCAGCCTTAAGAAATCCAACATATTCTCTGCCATCTCACGATCAGGGATTAGCCAAGTCTGCATTTGCAAGCACACACACACACACACACACACACACACACACTCTATCTTTGTCACACACTCACAAAAATGCAATCACTTAAACTCCAAGTAAGGCAAAGACCTCATATGCATGCAAACACACATTTAATTAATTAACTCTAGTAATTAGTCATCTCCATTTAAGATATGACATGGCAGAGAGCGAGCGAGAGAGAGAGAGCCATTGACTGTGGAAGCAGAAGTCAACTCACAGGCACTCGGTCGCCATGGGAACCACTGATGCGCCCGACAGGGGGTCACACATGATCAGGTCAGCCCAAAGCCCCCTTATCGACTTGTGCTGTTCATAGAATTCACTTTGTTTCTCAGCCTCACATCCGTGCGACGGGGGGCCACAATTTTTTTATAGGAAAAAAATGACATTGTCCTCTAAAAGCTGACAAGCCTTTGATGTTCTGACTCACATTCTTTGTGGTCTCTCGTGATGAAACGTCTTGTGGTGTGATGTGGCGCTCTGATCTAGGACCAGCTGCTCACTCTAAACATTATCAGAGAAAGCACATGGCAGCTCTCAGACTGGTGGACACGGGTGGCCAGTGAATGCACTGCTGGATGTTGGCGGAAAGAGACCATGCCGTTTCCATTGTATTGAACGGGCTAGAAAAGATCACAGTCACACTACACAAAGTTTTGCTGAGGATGGGGGAAAGAATGAGAGAGAAAGAAAAGGGTCCCCGCCCATGTCTGCAGTGGGAACGAAAAAGTGGCATTCATGAAAACTGTGTTCTTTTGGTCTGTGATGTCATATCTTATAAGTCTGTTTAGTTTTTTTTTATTATTCTTTGGTGCCACTGAAGTACTCTTGTTTAATCATTCTGAATGTATTTCTTCTTTAAAATGTTTAAAGGTGGTACTCTACATGTGACATTATCAATATGCATACAGCTAACAAAACTCACAAAGAAAGCCCCACGGCCCACATTTAAGGTAAAAACAGACACACCCACTTTAATATTAAAAATAACATGAGTACGGTTAAAATTACAGCGGTACGATATCATATCAGTACCTGTTGTACAGCACAGTTCAGCAGTTCACACAGTGTGATGTGTGAAGCATGGAAAATGTTGACAAAAGATTCATTTGTCAACACAAGGCCAATAAAAATATGTTTTTTCATTTAATGAGATATTTATTATTAATCCACGTAAATGTCAGTGTTGAAAATGCCCTTTTTTCCTTCAGCGGATTGTGTTCTCTGCACAGGCTCTCGGTGTGCGCTCAGGGACTCTGCGTCTGACAGCCGCGGCTCCTTTTTCCTACAAAGGGCTACAGAGAGCAAGCTCTGAACTTTAATAAGACTAAATGAGCTTCCAAACACAGAGATAAAGAGCAGTTTATCCCTGTTGTGTGGAAATCAGATGGTCTAAATGCATTCTTCAATGTATACAAGACAGAATATGATGAAGACAAAATCCATGATGGATTAGTTAAATATATTGATAGAGTATGATTGATTCATAAGTCATAATTAGGACTATAGCACACTATAAAGTCCTCAAGTCTTTTCTTCTGTCTATTTGAAAAATCCAACCAATCAAGCATTTTGTAACAGTAATAAGGATTACATAACTCTTATACATCAGGTGTATATAATAATAATAATAACAATCATTTATTTATTATATTATTACTGTTGTTGCTGTTTTATAGCAATATGTTTTATATATTATATATTTTATTGGATCATTTATTATTGTTTGAATGATTAGGTGACTAGTCAGAAATTCACAACATTAATAGAAATAAATATTTCCAACATATATTTTGTCACAATTAAAATCTTCTATATACAGGAACTTATATAGCTGTCTTTAATATTTTATGAAGGGGTCCCAAGGGGGATCATAGTATTTGGGGGTCTGTGACATTAGAAATTTTGAAAACCTCTGTGAGCATTAATTTAGTATTGATACCTTGGTCTAAATCTTCTAAAGCCAAAATTCTGGTATTGATTCAATCCTATTCCAGTGTAAATACAAGTGTAGCCAGACTTTTGGCCTGCGCCATGAAGTCTAGTCCTCACGCCAGCTTTGTCTGACCAAGAACTGCCTAATTAATAAGCAATAGATCATTTGACATTAGAAAGCAATCCATCAATCAGTTTTTCTTTTCATGTTGTTAAGACAAGCTGATCTGAAATTAATTATACAATTTTTGTATTCAAGATGCATGAGGCGGTGAACAGACTGCGGATGATGCGTGTCTATGCCGTCTGAAGCTAGTGTAAACCCAACTTTCACACTAGATTTGTTTAAATTATGTTGCAGTGTAAATATAATTCAGGATAAGCAAATCTTACCAGAATTTCACTGGATTACCTCTCATGGCCTTATCTGGTCGCGAGATGTGGATCTTCTCTCTTTTTTTCATTCTTGCATTCTATCTGTGAGGCCGTGGATTTATTGATCATCCATGCAGGAACAGACATAGAACATGTCAAATGAATGATTCTAAAGAAATGGTGGACAGAAGTGATTCACATCAAATGCATCCTAACAGATGTTCCATAGAAGGGGAATTAAAGTAACTGATTCATTAAAAGTGTCATTCAAACTACTCAGAACACTGTCATTCACAGGAGGTAAGCTGCATCCATGGCAACAAACTCCGAAATCTGTGTTCGGTCCTTTCATTCTACTCGGAGAGACGCAGTGTCCCTGTAGCACACCAGTGTCTCTTTTGTACATCTGGATAAACAAATTACTCCAAGCCAATTAGTACAAGCTGTTAACACTAGTGTTTCAAGGTCCCTTCACATTAAGTGTATTGCAGTTAAAAATTATTTTAATAAATGCTATAAATGCAACATCAGTAGCTGAAATAGAAATTAGAGAATAGAGATTTTTAACAGACAAAAATAAACTATCAGAGCATAATAATTATTTGGGAAAAGGCTGGGTGGGGTGCAGGAACCTGAACAACAAGTTGAATATTCAGCTGTCCAAAGGACAGTAGACCAAAAAAAAAAAGTTTTGAGTTCAAAAAATTATGTAATCTAGGACCTTATACAGTGTGTTCCATTGTCAAGACTGTTAATCTACTCCTCACAGCCTCATTTTCATCTGTGTTAACTTTAATACAGCATCTAACCTTTAAAGGAACAGTTCGCCAAAAAATTACGATTCTGAATCAGACATCATTAATTATATTTTACTCCAGTCTTCAGTGTCACATGATCCTTCAGAAAACATTTTAATATACTGATTTGATGCTCAAAAAAAAATTCCTATTATCATTGTTTAAAACTTGTGCTGTTTAACATTTTTCAGGATGCTTTTCTCAGTATAATGTAAAAGATTACAGTAGTAGAAATCTTCTATAACATAAAATATGTGTTTGCTCATTAAATGAAGTAATAAATTGTTTAAAAGTGACTTTAAATCAAAATACTATTATATATATTACTATTACATATATATACACACCTTTTTTGACATCTCTGATGTTTATGTCAAACTCGTAGTTAATATAAGCTATTATTTGACTTCAGAAGAGCTTGAATATAATGGTAATATAAAATCCTTAGTTCTTATTCAGGTTAGACGCCATATAGAATTGAACATGGATGAAAGCAAGGCTTTGAGGGATGGACTTCCAGTCTTTACAATGTCACACACTGTAAAGATCCTAGATCCTGTTCATGTCTTTTAAAACTGTCTAAAATAAGTGTTTGTCTACTTTCAGAAAGACTGAAATCAGATTACAATCATAATGCTGTTAAACAACAGTACAATTTAAAGAACACACTGTACTTCTATCCCTCACAGCCTCAATTTAATTTCTTTCTAAATTATATGGAGTATATTTCTTTAAGAGGTTAAGCATATTCAAACTTGTAATGTGATTGAGTACAAGACATGCAAGAACCAGTGACATCAGTGATGTCAACCTGGTTCATCTTGTTATAAAATCATTTAAAAAGCATCATTTTTAAGACTATCCAAACTCACATGGCATTATATTCATGATCTTTATAATTGCAATGCCTAATAAACAGTAGTTCATAGCTCTGAAGTGTACGGGCTGCGAGAATTCATTACAAGGGAAACATTTTGTGGTAAACAACCTCTTACACTTTAGAGCACATTTCATTTTGTAAGTCTCATATCGTCTTTTGAAAACTAAGACATTATGTTCATACTCAATTCTACCTGTCCCTGTCCCCACTGAAGCAGAAGAGTGAATATTGCAGTATACCCCTTCTTTCTTGCTCTTTCTGAGACGCATATGTTTTATGTAGTGCGTTTGGTTGAGTGAGATAAGGCACAAATCACATTAACACCTGCATTCAAGACACACACACACTGATACACGCGCGCGCACGGAGATGGATGATGGGGGAGATTGGATTTCTGGGCCAGTGAGCAGGAAGCAGAATGCAAGAGTGTGACTGCAGTTCTGTCACAGCAGGTCATTTGGGTACTAATGACTGTGTATGTGTCTTGCATAAAACCCAATAAAGGTGCGATTGAGACCCAAATACCAGCTGCAAATTCAATTTGAATCCCCCCATTTTTATATAAAGTAGACTGAAGAGGCAGCAATAGAGATATAGGCAGGGAGAAATAGAGAGACTGTGTTAAGTGCTGTTGAACCAAAGCTGTTACCTGATGGTACAGGTTTCTTGTCTTGTCTGCCTGCGCGCTTAAATAAGATGTCATCAGTGCGGTATGGTAGCGGATGTCAGCAGAACCAATGAAGTGCTCAGAGTGAGACCAGAGTCGGATACCGGCCAGCAGCTCATCTCTGCTCGTTCAGGTGTTTCTTCGTGCCTTTAAGACAACCGGTTTCTGTATTCACGTTGTCTGAGTGTGTGACAGACACGGTGGGGGCGCGCTGTACACATTAAACAGGCGAGCGGAAAGAATGTTCTATAGCGCGCCCAGCTTAGAGAAAGTACAACAGCGCCCCCATGTGGCTAGAAATGTGGTACTGCAGCCGCTGTCACTCACCAAGTGCAGCGTTCCGGAGTAAATAAAGCGGTCGTTTTGACAGTGACCAAGATTATTCTAGGTTTAATTTTAAATTAAGTATTTTATTTATATTTTATTTTCAATTTGTCTTTTTAATTTACTTTTCATTCTGTTATTGTATTGTTTTTCAGTATATTAGGACTGCCAAAGTTTATGCACTAACATTAAAAAAAAAAAAAATGTTTAAATGTGTTTGTGGTAATATGGTCTCTAACTTGAGGGGAGACAAAAAAAATACTTAAACCAGTCTTTATGGTTTGCTGGTCACGGAGACTGGGTTCAGAGGGGTTTTGGCTTCTTTCAGGTGGTCATTTGCTCACTGTGAATCACCTTCAGTGTAGAAGAGAAACTTTTATTGCCGTTTCGACATGTCTGGTTGCTTGTTTAGGATTTGTAGACCCATTAAAAGGTTTGTAACTTCAAAGTAACACAATTGTTTTCCACACTACAAACATAAGATATAAACAAAAATAAGATGTAAACAGATCCTACAATTTATTTTTTTAATAATACTGGACTTGTACATATAAAGATAAGGAAAGATTCAAACGAGTCCAAACAAATAAAAAGTGTAAAATAGCTTAAATGCAACAGTAAAATGGCACGTGAATATATAAAAGAGCTTAAGAAGACTGGATGTGCAAAGCTACAGATCACATGGATTAAGGTGCAGATCACAGAGACCTTAAACATACAATAACAGGCAAAAAGATTTTCATTTATAAAACACAAACAAGACCAGAACAGGCTTTAGAGCCTCTATTTAGCATGCTAAATAAATGTCAATGTTGATATGAACAAGGAACATTTAGATTATTATTATTTTTTTAATACAAACAAGCTTTAGCAAAACGTGTAGCTGCCAACATGTGTGCAGCCTGTGGGACAAAAAATCAATACTGTGTGGAGATATTTTAGATGTCCCAAAAAAAGGTTTTTGTTAAAATGTACATGTGTATTTTAAGAAACTTGTGTTGAGTCACAGAAATAACAGAAAAAAACAGAACGGCCAAACACTGTAGAAAGGTGTCTGATTATTGTAGTGCTTCGTAATGGGGAGCAAAGAGCTGGAGATACACAAGTCAGGTACGAGATTTCTTCTCTTTCCTGTC
Organism: Carassius gibelio; assembly: GCF_023724105.1. Lineage (NCBI taxonomy): Eukaryota > Metazoa > Chordata > Actinopteri > Cypriniformes > Cyprinidae > Carassius > Carassius gibelio. The sequence continues at coordinate 31,067,511 of NC_068375.1, read as the reverse complement.
AGACGACACTTCGGCTTTACGCTTTTGAGCCTGTGAAATGATGAAACAAACATGTTTTTAGGACAATCAGAACGTCAAATAGATAGAAAGATTGCAGTTAGCATGTAATGTAAAAGTACTGAAGCAAGAGAGAACAGCCAAAAAAAAGGGAAAAAATGCTCCTCGCTCCAGGCAAAATCTTGCAACTCACCATGCACATGCTCTGATAGATAAACAGATACATAGATAGATAGACAGAGTTGAAATAGTCAGTGGAATATACTATAGTTTACTGCGGACAGTAAATCTGAGGGGAATTTTGTTCATTTGCATGTTGCTCTTGTTCAAGTTGTTCAGGCGTGAGTCTGAACTAGAGGGAAAGTCTCTGGGGACGTGAAGCACGGAGCACAACAACAGATGGAGCGAAAAGAAAGAAGACAGGACGTATTACTGATTGTCCTTTGGGTGTTCTTCTCTTTTTCTCAGCGCGCTCTTTTTCCTCTATCTCCATGTTCTCTTTCTCAATGAGAGAAATGAGCGTGTTGCAGCGCCGCTGCAGCTCCTAGCAAACCAGACAAAACACATGGAGGGAAACTCTTTCATCATTTCAGCACAACAGTTATACATCACATCTCATCTCATCGACTTTTGTAATTGCTTTCAGGCACCACACAAGCATCTGCACCCACTCGCTTTCACAAACACGCACGCCAATGTGACCTGAAAAAGATCCCAGGATATAATGTGTTTAAAAACAAATTTGCATCCAGGGCTTTTTTGATGCTGATGCGTCTCTGGATGCGAGCTTCTCCTCGCTCTATCTGAGCCATGATCTTCTCAATATCCTGCAGCTCATTACAGCGTTCCCAAAACACCGCTATTATAATGATAAACAACGTGTGAGGCATGTGGAGTTATTATAGAAGGGAAATATTTTTTTGTGAGGTACTTTTCAGACTAGTGTAAGGTAGTTATTTATGCATTTTATGAATGTGTCTGTATAGGATATAATGCGTTAAAAATGTTTTATTTGAGTCTGACAAGCATACATATTTACTCGGCTGTCTAATTGGGAACGTTCCATAGGCTTTTATCTTTTATTTTATTGTTTTTACATAAACATTACAGACAAATTTTAACCCATCTTAATGGGTTAGAATTTATTAACTTTTTTCCAATTAAAGACCTTCCCAAACAGAAGCTTTGTCAGATTCAGTAGTCCAATGTTGACAATGTTGTCCCTAAAGTAAAGCCAGGTAAACCCTGTTCACACACAACCACGGAAATATATCCATATGAGACTTTCCATTAACATCTAATCTGAGCTGACTGTAACTGTTATATAAACCTAACATTAATAATAAATTAAGGTACTTTTTAGACTCTTTATGAATCTTTTTGTATGTGGTGATGCCTCTAAAAAAGGCTTTGCAATTGGCATTTAATGTCCCTTATATATATATATAGTACCCTAAGGTACAAAAGCTTAAAGGTACACTATACCTAAAGTGTATATATTAGTACCTTTTGAAAAGTTACCACCCAGTGACAGTTTGGTACAGGTTTTTTTTTTTCTTCTGAGAGTGTGGGAGTCTTGGCTCTGACACAAACAAGTGCTCACCATGGCAGTCCTGGACTTGATGAACCAGTCGAATCTGAACTGTGGAGCATTCCGTACACACTGTCGAAGTTCTTCATAGACGTATTCTTTATCAAAGCCCATCTTATGCAACATGCAAATCAGAAACCTGTCTTCCTCCTGCAGGCGCGCACACACACACATAGAAAAGTTTCCATAATTGAAGTTTTTAGTAAACACACTACACACATCTCTCTCACATGCACCCACCTCTGTATAGTTCTTTCCTTTGTTTGTGCCATACTGGATGCGAAGCTGGTGAAACGGAGCCTTGTACCGCGCTATCTACAAAAACACACGTCATCAAACAAGTAATATTTACTAATTATTTATTATGCATCAAAAATTTTATTTTCTTAAAGTTTCTTGCTTCGTCTGATAAAGCTATGACTTCATTGTCTAATTTTGAGGCTTCTCATCATTGAAAGCAAGGAATAATAAGGCTAACACACAATCATAATTCAGCAGCCATTAAAGACAAACTGGCTTGTCAACAACATAATTCAATTGCATGGCAAGTTTTTGAAAGGTTGACCTTGACATCCAGGGCTTTTTTGATGCTGATGCGTCTCTGGATGCGAGCTTCTCCTCGCTCTATCTGAGCCATGATCTTCTCAATATCCTGCAGCTCATTACAGCGTTCCCAAAACACCGCTATTATAATGATAAACAACGTGTGAGGCATGTGTAGTTATTATAGAAGGGAAATATTTTTTGTGTGGTTCAGACTTGTGCATTTTATGTGTGTATGAGTGTGTGTGATGACAGTATCAATAATATTTTATTCTAATAATATAAAATAAATATTACATTTATCATTTTTTATTGCTGTCGTTATCCTTGTTTTTACTTTTTTGTTGTTTTTGTTGGGTCACATGAACCCACAAATCCAGCCAAATTATACAGGGTTCCCTGACACCATTAAGTTAAAGCAACCCACCAACTAGCGGATTTTGAAAATATGTAGTTTGCATATCACGTGTGTTATTTCTTCATATGTATGGTTGTGTACAGTTGATCTGGTGTGTATTGTACCAGAGTACTCCATGACTTCCTCCGGCGTCTTGCCCTCCACCTCTCTGGCGATGTTGTCAATATCATCACGACCATACTTCTCATTAGCTTTAATAAACTGATTGAAATCACGCTTGTTCCAGTTTGTGAAGCCCTGGTAAAAAAAAAGTGTTCTTTCACAGCACTGTGCTCTGTACTTCACACATTTATAAGTGTGTATATATATATATGAGTGATAGGGAGGGTACTTCTGTGTACTTGTGTGAGTAGTTTCTCTTTTTCCTCTGTCTCCTCAGGTGAGAGGGGTTCTGCCTCGTCTATCTTTGCTTGTTCCTCCTTTTGGACCTGTGCTGAATTTGGGATATCTGGATTACGTGGAACCTACAAAAAACAACCATACACAGGCGCACACAGCTTTATATCAGATCCTTCAACAGCAAACACTTGAGAAGATTGCACACAAATATTGAATACAATCAGGATGTACAGAAAGCGCTTACCTTGTATCCGATGGTTTTCCTGTAGTAAAGAATCTCCATCTCCAGCAGCTCAAAGAGACGTGGTGGAAAGAACTGAAAGTCCTGGATGTTGGGCTGCTTTGGGGGTCGAGGGGCCTGGATCACATCCACACACACACACACACACACACACACACACACACTTTTTATGACATCTCCTCATACACTTGTGTGTCAGTATTTTCATGCAAACATTTGTGTGGTACTTGATGTGTACTGTATAAGGACAAAACATTGTTATGCTCCTGGCAGATGCATCTTTATCTAGCGGACACTTCACTTTAATCAAAACACTCATTTGGTTTTCAATTTAATTTAATGATATTCATTAAAATTGAGGTTTACTGGCTCCCTGCTGAAAGTGTTTTGCTGACAGGGTTATCACTTTATAAACTATCAACTTCCATCACATTTGCTTGAAAGGCAAAATTAAAGCTAGTTTGCACTGCCCTAGCAAATACCAACAAAACACAATTTTTCCAATGGTTGTTGGTTTTTGACAGTTATTTTTCACAATATTCTTGAATCTAGATCCAATAATATTTATGATTGCTGGGACAGATGTGCTATTTTAATACTATTTGTATATATTATAGTATTTGATAATACTTTATACAATTTAAAAATATAAATTCAAATTAATCTATAAAATCTGAAAAATTGCCCAACTCTACGGTTTATAATACTCTCCTATCCTAACAAAAAAGGTCCAAATTAAATCTTTAAAGAAAATTCAAGATGAACTGCAACACTGCATTTACTTCTTTAGCAGCCACTTTGAATCTTATTGATGCTTTTTATGACTTACAGTGCACTATTTGAATAAACTGTCCCTCAGGAGCGATCTAGAGTTAAGTGTCTCTCTCAAGGGCACAGCAGTGACAGGAGAGACAGAAGAAGAACCTCCAGTTCATGAGGTCATTTTCTGAGTCAGCGTTTGAACCTACAACCTTTGTGTTTCAGCTCTATCCATTACATCCCTCCAACACATGATAACACAGCACCCTTCTTCTGAGTTACTTCTACATTTACCTTAACTCACTGACAGTCTGATGAAAACCGTGATCAGAGTGCATTATTTATTGTGTACTGTAGTAGGGCTGTGAACACTGAACTTGCATTAGAGTATGCAGTCATGAGTTGTGCTGACAAAAATATCATTTCAGAGTGTCGAAACCATGCACGTGGGTTACCTTTGGGGCTCTTGGTTCGCTGACTCGCAGTGCTTCTCTGAAGTAAGCATCTACAGCATAATTGGCCTTCCTTTCTCTCTTAGGAGGCTCGATCCATTCGATCAAACTTAGCTGCACAACACAAAGAATTCTTTAACACACACGCTTTCAGCTACACACATACAATTTCAGCTTCACATAAACTCTTAAAGTCTGTGACATAAAAGTGCAAAGCTTAAAAAGCTGCCAAATGCACACCAATAGACTCAGATGCACCTCAGAGCTGTTTTATACACAAGTATGAATCGATTCCCGACCGGTAAACCTCCACACTAACTTTTTGTTTCTCTCTGTAATCCTCTCCCTCAAAGTTGTAAAGGCTGGTCTCGGTGCAACCTGTGTCCATGGTGAAGTTCCTCAGCGAGCTCTCACCGAGGTTCTTCAGGCGCTCGTTCATCTCCGCCGTCTGAGTGGGAAAACAGGGTTATATAGAAGCAACTGGAGTGGAAGAGTGGAAAATTCTCAGAATATGATTGTGAAGGAAATCTGATGGGTTTTTATTCATACGTATTTGAATATGAATGTTTTCGGAATTTGAATCTGAAGCTCTTATGAAGTTTACCAGTTAAATAAAACCAACTTTGTAGTTTTCAGTCTAGTCTGTGTTTGTGTAAACTCACCTTCTTGGCGCCTCTTTCCAGAATGGTGTTGATGTCTTCATCTGTTAGTTCACTGTCTTTAGAGGCGAACACGTGTGTAGCTCCATGTCGAATCATTTGTAGCATATCGTCCTTCCCCAGTTTATTCTGCTGGTCAATCAGCCGTCCTGTAAGAGGACAAATAACAGCTCATAATAGGTCATAGGACTGACACAAAGGCTTCTTTCTTTTTTATACAGTATATACATTTTTCACAGTTCAGTTTTAGTCATATATTGGTTAGGTAACCACATACACTACTAACAGGTTTTATAACACTGCAATTAGTTATTAATGCACCAATCTTTTAAATTCCACCTAAAAACTTTTAAACAGTAGTGTCTTTTGAACAGTAGTGTTTCAACATCACACACCAAACCCATGCATCCAGCGGGAAATCTATTAGCATCTACAATTTGCAAACCATCTTTAGGGTTTTGTTTACTTAAGTAATGCAAATGACTTATAATTACACACTTGCAATACAAAGTCTGAGTTCTTTTTGTTCAATTAACTGTTAAATCAATTTCCTCTCTGTCAGTACAGCCATTCAGAGAGGGAATTACTGTAATTACTTGTGGAAAATAGACACCTTAAAATTCATACAGTTTAAATATTTATATTTTTAGAGGTATCATTAGACATGAGAATTGAACCGTGAGGAATCTTTTTTTTTTCTTCACTCCTAGTGTGTTCGTACCCTGCTGAATCACTATAGAGTCCAGACGTAGTTTCATCTCCGCTCTCTCCACAATTCTCTCCTCCACTGTGTTGTCTGTGATCAACCTGAACACTTTTACTGGCTTCCTCTGTCCAATACGGTGAGCACGGTCCTAAAAACAGTACATGGCACAACGACCATTTAAGACAGCAATCATAGAGAAAGCTTGCATCTCTCTGAGGCTCACAATGATAAAGATTAGTCAGCTTGGTTTCTGTAGTTTTGTGTGTGTGCAGTGTTTCTCACCATGGCCTGCAGGTCCACCTGTGGGTTCCAGTCTGAGTCGTAGAGAATCACCACGTCAGCTGTAGCCAAATTAATCCCCAGCCCACCTGCCCGTGTGCTCAGCATGAAGATAAATTTACTGCTGTTTGGGGCATTAAAAGCATCTATGGCTTGCTGATGCACAACAACAGAGATTAGAAAAGACATGAGAAGAGAGAGACAGAAATTGTGGAACACACAACAATATTTATACACTCATACACTTATTTATCTAACACACACAAACTTAGTCTACACTTCAAATTTGCACATAATATACCTGTACATGACTATTGTAATATACCTGCACATACAATTGTCAATATTCCTATTCCACATTTGCTTGTTCTATTCTTTTCTTTTCTTTTTTTTAATCTGTGTTTTTGTTCTGTCGCTGTCATTCTGTTGCACTGCGGAGCTTCTGTCATGAAAACACATTTCTAATATGTGTAAACATGCCTGGCAATAAAGTTAATTCTGATTCTGAAATTATTTATTTGAACTACTTATCTAATTATAATTGATATGGTTTACTTCTCATTAGTACTCAATCAGTGTGGTCAGTGGCCAATTTACATATAAATAATGCAATTTGTGTATAAAACTGATTTTTACATATACAACTAATTTACCTAGACGTAATGAATGATATTTACTTAAAATTCACTAAAACATAAAGAACAGACAAACTGGTTTTTAGATTTGAAATGGATAAAAAAAGAAACTAACACTTTTAATTTGCTTGGATATTATTTGCTAATAAGCTTATGAGTGTGTCTAACATGTAACCAGAGTTTGCATTCACCCCACATTCACCGGTTTCCATGACTACCAGCTTGGATAATCAGTGTCTTTATATAAACTCTGCTGAGATTCCACATGAAGTATCTGTAGGTTTCTCATAATTTTATAAAGCCTGTTCAATCATTTCTTTATACCGCCTTCTATTTAGAGACAGGAATCGTGATGTATCGACTGAGGTTCTGGTTTCTCTTACCAGACCATAAACAATACCTTTAGTTCTAGAAAGAAATATTTTGGTAGATGAAACCCAAATCCTTTGCAGCATGATATCAAATAAATGTAACGCTAGTTTTATAATAAATAAAAAAAAATCACAGAAGGAATAAAGACAATACTCTACTACAAAGACAAACTATATATATTAAATAACAATTCTAAACAATCTACAGAATGGCCCCAACTTTTTTTTCAGCTTTAAAAAGAGAGAATTTATAGTTCATTTTTAAAGCATGTATTTAAGGGAAAACTCTCTATGTGTAGTTTATATATAGTATTTTAGAACAATATTCGTATATTCTGTATTAATTTATTAATTTGTTGTTGTTGTTTTGCTACTGACAAAACTCATGATACGTCTCTTTAACTAAAAATTTTAATTTAAAGAACCAGCCAATAATCACTGATTCACTAATAACTGATTCAAAAGAGTCATTTGTTCATAAATCGGTTGTAATAAAATTGGCTCATTTGTTGTGTAACATGCATGTGTCTGCATGAAACTATGTACCGTATTTTTCAGATTATAAGTCGCACCTGAGTATAAGTCGCATCAGTCCAAAAATACATCATGATGAGGGAAAAACATATATAAGTCGCACTGGACTATAAGTCGCATTCATTTAGAACCAAGCACCAATAGAAAACATTACTGTCTACAGCCACAAGAGGGCGCTCTATGTCTTCAGTGTAGACTACAGGAGCACTGAGCAGTATAGAGCGCCCTCTCGCGGCTGTAGACGGTAATGTTTTTTCTTGGTTCATGTCAAATTAATTTTGATAAATAAGTCGCACCTGACTATAAGTCGCAGGACCAGCCAAACTAAGAAAAAAAGTGTGACTTATAGTCTGGAAAATACGGTATGCATTTTAATATATGTATGCATGTGCATGGCAAGTGTATGTATACCTCTCTGGCCTCATGAGGTGTATTGCCGTCCAATCTGCAGTACTCAAACCCTCTCCACATGCAGTAATCTTCCAGAATATCCAACACACGTGTCATCTGGCTAAATATTAACACTCTGGATCCTGCACACACATATATCCAGGAATGCATGCACGAAAAACATGAAAAAAATTCATCTGCATTCCTACTAAAATCATCACAAAATATTTATCAACTAAAAGCTAACAAACACACATACACTGCCCACCTTGCTCTTGCACTTTAGGCAGAAGTTTATCAAGCACAACCATCTTGCCGCTGTTGGTGACTAAGTGTGTGTCTGTAGTGTATGGGGGTCCAGGCTCAGCCCCGTCAAACAGGTACGGATGGTTACAGCATTTCCGCAGCTGCATCAGAATATTCAAAAGCCGCATCTTATCCATCTTTCCAGCAGAGTTCAGGATGTCAATATCCTTCATCAGGATACGTGTGTACCTAGTTAAACCAAGTAAAAAAACACTGTGTATGATTTATTTTTTTATTCCAACGTAACTGCTAATTGTGTTTTTTTTTTAAGCATTTACATCTTTGTGTGGTCAGAAACAGTCCCTGTCTGCCACTGAGTGTTGCTTCAGTGATATGATTACAATGCATCTAGTTAATTTAAACTTGACTTTTAATGTCTCATCCCTTTAATTAATGTTTGTTTGTTTTTTAAAGAAATTGTGTGTGTGTGTGTGTGTGTGTGTGATCTTACCATTCTCTCTGCATTTTACTGAGCCCCAGGTAAATCTTCACCTCTTTCTTAGGAGGAAGACTCTTCTCAACCTCCGCTTTAATACGACGCAACAAGAATGGGCGAAGAACCTGAAAACAACCACTCAATAGCCTGAGTGTCCCAATCATCATATTCAACATCAAAACTACTGCAATGCTGAACAATACAAAAAAAAGTTAAACTCACTGCATGAAGTCTTTCAACCAGCTTCTGGTCACCCAGGCAGTTATTTGTGTCAAACCATGAATCAAAATCCTGAAATTTTAGAAACACACACACGTTTTCATGGTAGTAACATTCACTTGACTTCTACTGTCTTTATACTGAGCTAATTAGATATTTTTATCCTCTACCTCAAAACCTACATTTTACCCAAGCATTTTTATTTTTTTATGTTTACATTGAGAAACTATTTTTCTCTAGGGAACTGTTGAGTTACAATCAAAACTGTGCCTCTTAAGACTATAATCTATTTTAAATACACTAACCTAAAATAACAGTTTTCTCATTTAACACAGTTTGAAATGTCATTTCTCCAGTCTTCAGTGTCACATGATCCATCAGAAATTTAAACAGAATTGAATGAAAATTCTACTAAAACCAATCTGAAGTCTCTTTGCTCAATTGATGATAAACTTTTTTTTATAATCTAAGGTGAAGACTTCTACACAAACTGTCAACACAACTGTGACAGATACAGCAACATAACGTGTGGGTGGAGATAAAACAGCCTGCAATATTTAAAAAAGTATGACTCACACTGGCAGAGTTGAACACATCAGGCAGCAGAAAGTTCAAAAGAGACCAGAGCTCATGTAGATTATTCTGCAGTGGGGTACCAGTCAACAACAGACGATTGGTCGTCTTAAACTCACGCACAATCTCTGACAACTGTGAGCCGGAGATAAAAGAGAAAGAGATGGCAAGAAGGAAAAAGATTGCTCTGAAGTCTTTTCCTCTGTATAAGATCACTAAATCATCTCAAAAGTGTTAGGAGACATACTGCTCTGCTTTTTAGTTACTCTTGTATTAATTGGTTCTCATCAGATGTTCGTCAGGGTTCAAATACCTTTGATTTCTCGTTTTTGATGCGATGGGCTTCATCGATAACCAGATAGCGCCAATTAAACTTCTTAAAGACAGATTTCTCCCGAATCACCATCTCGTATGATGTCACACACACATCCCATTCACCGGGCATCATCACATCACGTATGAACGCTGCCTAAAACATGCACATACTAATTAGAACTGATTAATGATTACACAAGGATTTTGAAGGACCTGCTGGTAGGATGAAAGTGGGTAGAACGGAAAAAGAACAAAGTGAAGCTTGAGAAAAACAGAAGGACTTGAGCAGCCTTACTCTTTCATCTTTATTCCCGATGAGACAGACGGCCTTCAGGGTGGGCACCCACCGTTTGAATTCATTCATCCAGTTATGCAGGGTAGATTTGGGCACTAGGACCATGTGGGGGCCGGGAATGTTCCTATAGTGCTTAAGGTAGCCTAGCAACGCGATTGTCTGCAGAGTCTTACCCAGACCCTGAACCAATCAGAACACAGAAATGCAGTGAGTCACAGTCTATGACATCAACAAGACCCAGAAAAATCACAGTCTCACTGAAGCATCTGAAAAGATGCTGGAGTCGTGTTTTCATTGTCATGAATCTGTGTGGTTCCACTATGACGCATATTCAGACTATTTCTGAAAATGAAGGCGTTCAGCTATGGATTAAATCATATTGTTGCTTTTAAGCAGACCTGCCACTATGAACATTTCAGTGTGTTGAGCTTTATTTTAAAACATTAGAGAGAGATTGGGGTTTTACCATCTCATCAGCCAGGATGCCATTGATGCCGTTCTCGTACAGAGAAATCATCCAGTTCAGGCCTCGGATTTGATAATCTCTCAAAGCTCCATTCTTAACATCTGTCAATGAATCAACAATTAATAATCAATGACCATTAAATCTGATCACAAGTGAATGAGCTATAATAAATCATCATCTACTGGAAGAGGTGCTTAAATGTTAAATGCTTAAATGTTACACATTTTGGACAGCTTGCTATCACAGTTTGTGTGGAAAAAAAAGAAAGAATTTGTTTTCACTTTGTCTGTTATTAAAGGTGCAGTGTGTAATTTTAAAACTAAAAAATAACTGTTGTTTCCAAAATTTCAGAAGCACAAAGAGACTATAAAGTACGAAAACAGGCCATACACTTCCAAAGAAAGTCAGACAGAAAATAATAATGAAACATGGCCTTCCATTTGGGGTTGTTAGTGTTGCAAAAATTTCACACTTCACCTTTAAAGCAGTGGTTCCCAAACATTTTGAATCCAAAGCCCATCACTGTTTGCAACAAGGATTAAGGATAAGGATTTTAAAAAATACATATATATATATATATATATATATATATATATATATATATATATATATATATATATTATTCACAATTTCTACCTGATAAAATATTTGGAAACTTGGCATAAGTAAAAAAAAGAAATCTGACCATAAAGTTAATTAATTAGCATTTTTATTATTATTTTTTTTAGATCGTATTAATGTCTACCTCATATAATCGGCTTTCAAAGAAAGTGCATAGTTTTTCTAATGGTGCGTTTCCACCGAAGAACCCAGAACATTTGTACCAGGAACTTTTTTTCCCAGGAACTTTTTCCCCCCCAGACCGGTTGCTTTCTGCGTTTCCACCACAGTGTAAATTACCAGGAAGATTAAAATAGTCTTTTTGAGTTTCATGGAAAAAAAATTGCAGAATATGGGTTTTAAATGACATGGGGATGATTAAAAAATACAGCTATTTTTTAAAATAACCAATATATTAATTTACCAATTATTTTTTGTATTTAAAACAGTGTGAGACTCATTGATAAACAGAAACAGACTGACTGTTCATAAAAACATTGATTCATACATGAGGGTGACTCCTCAAACCGAACAAGAACATTAGCTGCCTTCCTGCTCTCGGATAAGAGCTCCTCATCCTCCTCCTGCTCTGTTCGACGATGCCGGTTACTGGAACGCATAAAGATGGGCCAGAAATAAATCAAACCAAATCACACATGTCTGACCAACAGCTTTGGGAATAATCGCTAAGCTCATGCATCTAAATGTGTGAGCATGCATGTCTACGTATGTGTGTCTGACTCACTCTCCGACAGACAGCAGGTTCTGTTTCTCATCCTGTTTGATTCGGGGTCTCCCCACCTTCACCTTCAAAGGTGAGGTGGGGGATTTTTGACTGGTAGGCTGAATGAAATGAGCAAACAGCTCAGTCTGCTTCAGCAGGAACTCAAACCTGTTTGCACGGTCTGTTTTCTAGAGGCAAGGGAGAGACAAAGATTTTGAGTAAATTATGATTATAAATTATTGCTTCAAGTTCTTTAAAAACTATTTTAACTTCACAATGTTTTGTTTAAAAATGTTCACATTTATTGTATTTTTAAATTGACTGATTGATTTTAAATGTTTTGCATTTTATGAATTAAAAAGTATTTCAAATTCTGCTAAATGTGACCTAAACTGTGCCTGAAACCTAACAAATGCTGAATTCACAAGCAGTATATGAATGTATGAAGGCAGTGTTAGATTATTATCTGGTAAATTCCTCAATTTAGTTGGTTTCACCTCCATCTCTGGTTGGTTTTGAGGGCAGGTAGTACAAACCTCATTCTTGCCAGTGGTTAACACTGACTAACACCTCAATGTATTTAAAAACCTGTTGGCACTACATGAAACATTAAAAGTGTAATGAAAACTCACTCTTTTTTCCTCATACTCAGGGTCAGCCAAGTTCTCCTTCACAGCTGCTTTAGGAGGAGGGTCCAGGAGAAATGGTGGGTCTTCCTAGAAACACAAATTAAAGACACACATTAGATACCAACACAATACTGACAGACAATACACACACTAGGGATGTCAAATTTCGATTATTTCCATGATCGATCGTCGTTTAAATTAACGATCAATTAATCGATTAATCGTTAACCATAATACTGCAAAATGCGTCTATTGTAGGCACGCAGTCAGCGGTATGACAGGATGTGCAAAAGCCACACACACACACAAAACGCTTTCTCACTTGAATTAAAGAGGTTTTAGTCTGAATAAAATGCTAGTAGCAGGATCATAAAATGAATAGATGCGATTATGATCATTTGATAAAATGAAAAGATTGCGCCATACTTTTGAGGTCATTTTACTTTGTTGACAGTTTCCAATCCCGCACGGAGAACGCTGAACGCGCCTCTTTAAATGGTTTTGTGGTGCTCGTTGTTGTATTTTAAAGCACAATTGCAATGTTTTCAACTGACATTATTGTATAAAATTATCCGAAATGTGGAGCGCGTGTGACTGCGCTGCACATTAAGTGAACTACATCGGCGCTGCTGCACCAAAACACAGTTGCTCACATTAATTTGATCCTGCTGGATTCTGTCCTAGAAAATGTCAGATTTTTAAAAATCCGGCATACAGCGCATTAGATCGTGACAGTGCATGCGTGCAGACGAGGATGAGCGAACGCGGCTTTGGCTAGATTTATTTGGAGGTTATTGCTCATGTCTCATATTCGGCACAAATCGAAATGTTTCCATATTCGCAATGTATTTGAATGTTAAACTATTATTTATAATGTAAACTAGGCTTGTACTTAACACGCATTCGCATATAGACGGAAAAGATGATCCTCTTCATATGAGCAAAAACGTCCTTGGAACAGCAGAGTGGACCGGTATACTACGGTCTATTTAAACTGACCAGTGTAACCTTTTAATGTTTAGTTGACATTTTATTTTGATAATGAACAGACTGCGATGTAAGTTTGAATCGCTAGAATATACGTGTGCAGCAGGCTCCGGGGCGATCGAAACAGCTGAGACATTAAAAAATATATATATTTTCCGCAGAAGTGTTTACTTTCATTTGTGCACACTCACAATAAAAACAGAAGATTTGTGCTCTTGTAAAATAAAGCAAACAAACAGAATGCGTTGTCATCCTTTTTTTTTTTTTTTGTGAACTTATGGAGCGCCCACACTTCTGTTTTAAATCCGTTAATCTTAATTAGCCTATTTAAGTCGGATATATTTCGCATAGCCTATTTAAAAAAAAAAAAAAAACATGAAAACAAATTGTTATTTTTATGTTGGGCCTATTACTTAGTAGGCTATAAATTTTCCTTAAAGCATCCCATTTTGTCCCAGGGCTTAGAACCTGTGCCCTAGTCAGGTCCATGCAGAAACTTGTGAACGATGCTCGGCGTCACCGTTTAGTGACAGCAGTGAATGCTCCAGGAATGTGTCGGTCACAGCGCCTATTAATCGCTGTTTTGAATCCAGCAATTATTTATTTAGAAATGATAAGATCTGATTATGACAAGTGTGGTATAAAAGCTTTGTTTATTAGAGGAATAATAGGTTAACTGGAAAATGTTACATCGCGACCATGCTTTTGGACCCCATAGTCTTCATTTACGCGGCTTTGTTCTGGTTTGCCGGTTGGTCACGAATTTCCACAAATTCAGTATATTTAGGCATTGTTTCTTTTCCTAAATCTTCATAGTCTAACCCTCTAATTTCCCAGGTTTATTTTATTATCTTTCGCTTTTAATAACTGTTTTCGCATCTCTTACTTTGGTAAACATGGGAAGGGAAATTAAAGATTTCATGAATTAAGAATTCGTTCGATTTATTAATTTGTTCCCTTATTTCACTTAAATCATGGGTTATTTAGGGAACAAAATTAATGAAACATGGGCAATTGCCACATTAATAATTCGTAGGAATGAATTAACAAGTTGTAGGAATGAATAGACTACCTGTCCTGTCACTGTGTCCCGCAGCCCTGCAAAGCGCACGATATAAAACAGTTATCTGATGAAATGATTAGTAACTACATTTCTATTGCATTTAATGTTGAAGAACTTTTATGTTGTTTCTATTTTAATGTACTTTAAAGTTTAAATCACATTAAAAGCTTAATTTGTACATTGTGAATGAATGATGATGCTTTTATATATCGTCACCGTCACTCACAGCCGCTCGCACGTGTTGAGTGCGCATGAGCCGCACGCAGCCCAACATTGAATCGGTTAACCGACCATCCATAGCCTTAATCGATTGCATCTCTTATCGACAATTAATCGATCATCGATTAATCGTTGACATCCCTAACACACACACATATATATATATAGTAACTATTCAATGCCAGGTGCTGTTTAATGCATTAGACTTTCATATAACTTTCATCAGGCAAATATTTTGACTTTGTCCTCATCTTGACTAGCCTGACTACGTCAGACTTCCTACTTCCGCTCAATTTCATTTCGCTTCTGTACTCAGTCTGATACAGCGTCAGAGTTTTCTGTTTGCCACCGGTCTGGAAACAGCCGGGCCAATCAACGAACAGAGGGCGGGCTGAGAGCCGTGACGTAGATGCTAAGCACCGAGTTTTACATTGTAGGTTAGAGAAATCGAAAACCGAAACGACCGCGGAAATGGGAAACGAGACACGGGATGCAATTCGCTCTGTTATGGACAACATTCAACTCTTTTTCAAACTGAAACCAGAACAAGAAGAGTGTTTAACAACAGGTTTACAGTGGAAGTTCAATCATAGATTTGAGTTCGATGCATGATGTCTGTGCTTCGATGCGGCTGTACAGGCGCATAACATACGTCATAACTAAACGTATCTGATTGGCTTACGTGTAACCAATGATTTTAAACTTCAGACAAGCGCCCCTAGCGAGAGAGAAAACACTTCTCTATTATGCCATTCCAGACTCTGTCTACGAAGCAAAGTGAAGTAGCAGAGTCTGGTATTACCAGGCTACATCTTGACAGCCAGCGAGCCGACTTCACAGACTTCACTGAATAGGCGCCAGTGCATAAACAGATGAAACAGATGGATTTCTTTAGAAAAAGATCATATTTTTTTCTGAAGAATTTATTATTGGACATTAAATTTAGCTCAAAAATGTATTCGATATAAATGTATTAAAACAGTGGCAGTCCATCCATTTCATTCAGTCTACACAGATGCATAAAATCTGATCTTCACTCAAATATATATATATATATATATATATATATATATATAAAACCAATCACGATGAGGTAACAATTTAGACCCATCAGCTTTCAGTATCACATTTGTGTGTCACCAAACCCGTTTGTATGAAGACAATGGATGAAGAAGAGCTTTTATGGATGAAAAGCTAATTATTGAAGGATCTGAAAACAAGTGAGACTGAACAAAAAGTTAATATAAAAAATAAAATCATAATGAAGTAGTGTATAAATAGTTAAATAAGGGTCACTGTACATGGTGCTGCGACATTTGTCCTGGTATTGTGTTGGCAATATAATAGATAAAGAGTCATTACTTATCAAGACTATTAGATAAATATCAAGAGAATATAATTTATGTACGGAAGCATTGTTAATAATAAATATATTAATATCAAATATAATTAATTGGCTCCGTCAATATTAATGTACATCAGCCTCTCTCGGGGTACCACCAAGAAATAACAGTAACATGTTATTACATCCATGAGAAATAAATGTGTGATCTCTTATAATTTAGTTGTGTTGTATATTGTAGTTTTGTTAAATTTATCAATTCTGCTCTACAGCTGTAATGTATGTAAACAGGTGTTTTTGTTTTATAATATACGGTAATAGTAACAAATTTAAACCTTTCACATATACATACATTTAATGCACTTATTTTTATAACCTGCACTTTGCAGGCTGTCTAGAGGACAACACTGATGACAGAATATGAAACACCAGGTTTGTTTGATTTTTTCCAAAAATACAGACATAAATTGGCTATTTTTATCCAGTTAAAAGTTCAGCGTAAAGCAGTGCGGTTTCTTCATTAGGGCAACGCACCACCAAAGAGTGAAAGGGAGGGATTTTTTTATCTATCACATTAAAGCAGTGTTACGCTAGCTGTCCCTGTTCTAAACTGTTTGTTTTGCCTCTGTCTGGATACAGTCCAATCAGCATCTAGTCACGTTCTGGGGAGCATATGGAGTATTTCAACTTGAATTTAAAAAAAACATTAAGATATCCTTATTTAAAATGTTGCAAGTCTTAATCTGTTTTCCTTTTGTTATACTGGAATAAATCACTATGGGATGTATGCTAAAATTGTCACAATAACAAGTAACAGCAACCAATCGTTACTACAGGTTGTAATGGTAAGCATTATTGTTTCTACTGTACTTTCAAAATAAATCACTATGAGATTTCTTATATTATTATTATTATTATTATTATTACGCCAGTAGTGGCATATAAACGTTATAAAAATTGTATTCTAATAACAATAACTGTACGTTATGATATTTAAGGCAGAAGCTATGGGTACCATTTGGGGCATGTGTTACAAGTCTTCCATCACAATCACAATAGTATAACAATAAATAACAATACAAATTGATTTCACGCTATTTTTGTAAACTCAGCAATATGAACAACAGTAAAGTGTGACCAGTCATGTAATATAATTTTTAAATCGCTTATTAAAACGACTTTTTGACAACTAAAAGTTGCACCACGGCCTTGAACTGCTTAGTGACAAAAGATAAATCCTCTCACTGACCCAGGCTTATATAAGCTCAAATAAAGCCAGAATTACATCAGAGTCATTTCAGCTCAGAGTAACAGTGACTATGTGAGTTTCTATTTACGCATGTCTGCATGTAGTTGTTGATGTTGATTAGACAGATTTGCACGCGTTCCATCGCGTGAACAGTGGCGCAACTCTGCTCCGACCGCAGACGGAACACATGCAAATCTGTCAAAGCCACGAAAACATGCTCTGAAGCACCGAATAATACACATCTAAAGCTCTGCAGATGTGAACTGAACTCCGCCTTCCCGCCATGTTCCGTTCCCCCCAAACGCAGATGAACTGGAAACTTCTGCATTCTGCTTCTCATGTCCGTCTGCAAACACATTCTATACTTCTCTTTCGCTTTACCTCTTCTGCCTCCGCGTGCACCTCCCGTGAAGTAGACGGTAGCTCTTCGTCCGACATGTTGGTTAACGTGCGAAGGTTTTCATGAGTTATTGGTGA
Organism: Carassius gibelio; assembly: GCF_023724105.1. Taxonomy (NCBI): domain Eukaryota; kingdom Metazoa; phylum Chordata; class Actinopteri; order Cypriniformes; family Cyprinidae; genus Carassius; species Carassius gibelio. The sequence goes on along the minus strand of NC_068375.1, from coordinate 31,049,697 downwards.
CTAGACAGTAAGTTATAAAGCATAATTTTGGCGTATGCGTCATGACAGGACCGTACAGACACGGCGCGCGCACACGCCCCTTTCAGAGCTTCATACCAAATATCGCGAGAACAGAGTGGCCCATAGTCCCTTTCATAGCTGTTCTCTAGATCTCGCGATATTATCAAATTCTCAAAAATGGAAAATAGTCAAACATCAAACACTGAGATACAGTACAGAAAGATCAAATGTATCTTTATGGTTTTTTTTAATGTTTCATCTTAAACTAAATGCCCTGATATTGTAAAGTGACCAGATTATAATTTATATTATCTATTATTAAACACAGGATAATACAGCATGTTTTAATTGGCTGTGGGTCACATAAACTATTATTATGATTAATGATTATTATGATGTCGGGTCAAATGACTCTAACTGGTTTGAATACAGTTCTCTAAAAACAAAACAAATGAGAACATACATAATAAATATATTAAAACTATATTTAACAAACATTTTTGAATTTCTAATTGTATTTAATATTTTAATTTTTACTATTTTCAGCCTCTTCTACTCCAAGGAACACTACTGCCCTCATGACTTTTCCAGTTGTTTGTGATTTAATCGATCAGCTTTACTCATAATTTGTGTGTGTGTGTGTGTGCACATGTTTTTGTGACATATCAGGACACAACTCTGTATAATGACATGGGTATGACACAGGTATTACAAGGAGAGGGTGACTTATGAGGACATAACCCATGTCCCCATTTTTTAAAACGCTTATAAACCATACAGAATTAGTTTTTTAGAGAAAGTAAAAATGCACAGTTTCCTGTGAGGGTTAGGTGTAGGGTTGGTGTAGGGCGATAGAATATCGTTTCTACAGTATAAAAACCATTATGCCTATGGGATGTCCCCATTTTTCACAAAAACAAACATGCCTGTGTGTTTGTGTGTGTATCTTGAGACAAGTTTTTGTTAAATGTTATTTTATGCTTGTGCTTTTGGATGTTGATTTTGTACACACAAGCATAAAAGGTGGTATTAATATTTATGTATGTATGTATTTATTTATTTAGCCAATGAAGAATTTTGATATAGATACTGGTCACTAGATGGCACACAGACACCACAGCATTTCCTCATTAAGCACAACCTGCTACTTCCCATAATGTGCAGATAGGAGAAATAGTGTTTTACCTAAAAATATATTTGTAGGACAGATTTTGTTGGCATGTATAACAAAATCATGGTTAAAATGAACAAAAGTTTGAAATAATCCCCCATTTTTCATTTCTCTTCTCCTTTCTTTCTCTCAGGCTCCAACAACAGATGGCCTAGCAAACCAGTTAAAATTCCCCTCACAGCATTTTCCAAACTGACCTTGTGTTTTCCCACATAAACACAAACACAAGGTCATGCTGGTTTGTTACAAGATACTGGAGGGAGGAACATCTTTTTTCTTCCTCCACCCAGAATACACACAGAGACGTTTTGCTTGTACATACATGTCCTTTTCAAAGATCACACACAAATACAAAAACACACACAGTCTCTCCTCCCACCCTCTGTTTGTTCCTCCTCCGTCTCTCGCTCAATCTCTCTCACTCTGTCCCTGGTCGATGCTGTGAGTTCCTCCTCTCCGTGTTTGAGGGGGGGGGGGGGGTTGAACACAGGATTCTCTCTGCTTTCCTCTCAGTCGGCAATCAGCAACGGACACACACACACACACACACACACACACAGACGCAGCAGCTATGAGCGCAGGCGATGTGGTGTGCACAGGATGGCTCATAAAATCCCCTCCGGAGAAGAAGCTAAAGAGATTTGTGAGTAAAAGTCATGTGTGTGTGCGTGTGTGTGATGCATTCTGCATAAGGACCGGGTACTGCAGTATAATGATCCACTGTCAGTTCTGTGTGTTCTCTGCGTTTTATAACCCAGCTGTTTCTCTGTGCTGCATGGTTGCATTTTAATACATATTAAGTGTGGAACTAAGCATTGTGACTATTGCTTGCACTTGTGCCTTCCCTGCTGCTTTCCATCACTGTCAGTGTTTTATACTATTTAACTGTGCCGTGCCAAAGGCTCTGCTTGGCTGCATTTTAATTTCAGTTGCCTGTGGACTTTAGATTGTTGTTATGCGATGCTTTACACATGCTAATTCTCAGCTGTGTTTGTGCAGCATTTGTGTGCCTTCTTGCATGTGGCTGTGCTGCTTTGCATTGCCTCTTGCCTGTCAAATTCAGTGCTGTGCTTTTGTGACAAAGCAGTTTAACCTGTGCTGTATCTCTTCCATAAGTTGCCCTGTCATGGAATGCATCTCAAATTCTGTATTTCTTGTATATAATTTGTTATTGCAGTTTAATTTGGTATTTACAGTAAGTGACTGAGCATTGTGCTTTGTCATTTGACTGCAGTCTGTATGTTATTTGGCAGAGTGCATGCATATTTTGTTGTCTTTACCTGTTCTTGTTGTCTTCTGCTAGATGCATTTCTTTTAGCATGTATCTGCAATCTGTTAATGTGTGCTTAATTGTGCAAGTATTTCAGTGTGCTCAGCTTTCATTTCACCCTGTGCTTTCATCTGTCAGACTGTAAGCCACAGTACAAATTTTACCTGTGTCTAAGCTAATATTACTTCTATTGCTGTGGTAATGTTTTCTATACATGTAAACAGGAAATAGTTTTAAACAGGAACTATTAAAGTAAAACTGGAACGGTTTAAAACTGAAACAGTCTAACTGGTTTCTCTTTTTACTGTGTTAAACGGTGCTGTATAATGTGTTGACCTCAGTTTTGTTGTAAACAGGGATGAGCGGTATGTCATGGTTATCCCTATTAACAGTATACAGAACTGTTTACTTCAAAAATGATATTTATAACCATAACGATATAAGCATCCACACCAATGGATGTTAACTGTCGAGATTATCTTTATGCCAATAGTTGTTTGTCATTATTAAATCCTTAAGCTTGTAAATGTTGGGTGTATTCTGGTTTTTTAAATTGTTTGCACAACATAATTTGTTCTGAAAGTGATTCCAGTGGTATTGTTCCTCTGTGTCATTATGAAGCCACGTTCACACCAAGGACTATAACTATAACATAGCTTTAACTATAAAGTTTTATTAATCGCTCTAGTTCTGCAAGAATAGGAAAGTCCACACCAGAGTATGTGAGCGGAGTGGAGCGGCAACAATTTCTCCTCCGTACTCCAAACGTTCAATCAATCATTCCGCTTCAGCTTCCTCTCTCAAGAAATGCCACTCCGCCTTCTCTCCATGCCAACATTTATGGCTAAAGTATTTCAGAATGTTTTGAAATATAATGCAGATATGTTCAGAACTGATATTAAATGAAAAATAATTACACAATACTAAAAGAATAGTTTTAACATGGTTTAATGAAACACTACAATTACTGTTTAAATCAGGGGTCTCTAAACTCGATCCTGGAGGGCCAGTGTCCTGCAGAGTTTAGCTCCATCTTGCCTCAATACACCTGCCTTGAAGCTTCAAGTATATCTAGTAAGACCTTGATTCGCTGGTTCAGGTGTGTTTGATTTGGGTTGTATGTTATGTGCTAGCTTGTGTGTGGTGTGCATGTGCAGCAATGACAGTAGGACATTAATATAGTTACAGTTATAGTTATTGTTTTGGTGTGAACAAGCCTTAACTGTGACGTGGACTTCCCTATTCTATAGAATTAGAATGATTATAAAAACTGTATGGTTAGAGATATCATCCTTGGTGTGAAGCAGTTAAATTCTAAAATTAAGAATTCAATCTTAAGTCATATCATAGCATCATGCAAGTATAGCATTGTTATTTAAAATGCACTAAGATAATATAATAGTTTTTATTTATATTTTGAATTTGTTTTTATTTTTATATATTTTTTTTCGTCTCCATTTCAAGATTTAGTAATACTGTTGTGTTTTATTTTTTTTATATAGTTTTTGCATTTCTTAATGTCTATTTAATTGTTTCGTTATTTTTATCAGTTTTAGTTATTTTTCCTCATGAAGTTAAATTAGCTTAATGAAAATGAGAAAAGTTGGCTCGGCAACCAGTTTTATATATTTGATTTTAATTCAGTTAGTGTTTATTTTAAGGGATGAAGATGCTTTATTTATTTTAAGTTAGCTATAATAGCCCTAATAACTTGAACATTTAGGTAAAAAAAAAAAGTAAAATGTATATGAATAAATTAAGGAGCTTATATTTTAGGTGCTGTGTTTGATCACCATTTCCTTTAAGCTGTTCACCTTTTGTAATCACCTTTTAGCTTTTTGGTAGGTAGTTTACTTGAATAGTCCTTTGGGAAGATATATTCAATTTTAAAAGCAAATATTTAATGTATTTTCCTTAAATAAGAACTGTGTGTACAAGAATTACTCTCAAAATCGAAGTTCTAGATGAAATATAGTATGACAAACTTAAGTGCACTGCTCCGACTGCTGACATGTCATGTCAACTAGTCATTTACTAGTTTACTAATCTTTTAAGCTTCCTTTGTTTGGCTAAATGGATAACTGAGTTCTTTTTGCCTGTAATTAATTAAGGTGTCATGAAACACCCTTTCCAAAAGCAAGGTGCACAGTATTATTCAAAAGATTTATATACAGAAGAATACTGTTTACTCTAATTACAACCCGATTAGACACTCAGAGATACTGCGTTAAGTTAGTCCTCTGCATCGAAGTGGAGATCTCAGTTGTTTGGGTGAGAAGAGGAAGGGAGGACCACCAGTCATAAGATGTATGTTCAAAGTGTCAGTACAAACATGTTCTCTCTCACACCCCTCTCTCTCTTTCGCTCTGTTTCTGTGAAATTTGGGTGTGTTGCAAAACATGGGAAGTGTAGGGTGCCAGGCAGTTGAGTGACCATGCATTCAGAAATGAGCTGAGCTATCAGTGACCACACAGGCAAAAGTGGCTTGACTGCTGTTAGTTAGAAAATGTAACCTGGTGACTGACAAATAGTGAGTGGCACATGTGTAAACGAGTGTGCCTGTATTCTGTGTTTGTGCTTCTGTGCAAGTCAGTAAATAGTTTAAGGAACTGCATGAAGAGCAAGAAAACGCTTTCTCTTGCTCGTTAGCTCGCTCGCTCTTTCTCTTTAGCTCTCTCTCTTTCTCTGGTTTTGTGGCTTTATCTGATAATACAATGGGAAGGAGTATTTGTTGTGTGCTACCAGTGTGATCTCTCTCTCTCTCTCTCTTTCTTTCTTTTTTCCTTCCTTTCTTTCTCTTTTATTCTTTCTGTGAATTGGAGATGTATATATGAACAAGGCAAACTGAGAGCTACAGTACAGCACAAATAACATGACTGTGAATGTTTTTAAACATTTTAGGTTAAAAAAAAAACAAGTATTATTTTAGGAGCTGTGACAGGTTCTCTATTTCGAAATGTTTCTCTATTTCGAATGATCTTTGGGCTTAAATATACATTTTTTAATATTATTTTATTGAAAAGAAATTCCATGCAGTCCATGCATTTCAGTTAATATGATATTTCAACTTCATATGCTTTGACTGAGAAATAATAATCTTAATAATATAACAAAGAAATGACATTTTAGCCTTATAGTTTTTAACTGAATACTACATCATTTTGAAAATACAGTAAGAAAAAAAATCTGTAGAAAAACAAAAAACATTTCCTTTAACCCTAAAACAAAATATGTAATATAAATATAAATAATATAAATCTCAATTTTGAAAAATGTACCACCATGACTGGTTTTGTGGTCCAGCGTCACAAATAAGGTGGATAGACCCATACATAAATACAAAGACTTCATCAAGACTATCATTACTTGTTTGCGCAAAATGAAAACATTTACTTTTTACTCTTTGTTGTTACTCTTAGGAAGAAAACAAAACATATTGTTAAATGTTAGTTTAGATTCACATTTATTTAGCATATCCATCTAAAAAGAACTACACAGACTAAACTACGGATATGTGCTGCAAACACATGTAGACAAACTCACACAGACTCAATTTACCTGTGCACATTTACACATACAAACACATTCACGCACACATGAATGTGTTGATGTTGTTAGGCCAGTTTTAGACTTCCCTTCTGTGAAGGGTTCTGGGAAAATGTAGCTCTAGTTCCCCTCTTTGACTAAAACATGCATGCATAAGGGGAAGAAAATATAACCATTCCAAAAGGAAGAATAGAGAGAGGGTCTTTGTTTGCGACAGAAGTAAATCAAGGCCATGACCTGACTGTGCTGTTCTGAGCATGCCCAGAATGATGTGTGGTCTCTGACAAATTCTGTAGAAAAACAGACACGGGAAGGGTAACGTATGCGGTTTAGTGAGATTCACACACACAAAGACTTGTTAGTCACTCAAGATAAAATAATTGTAAAAGATAGCTGTTTTAATCAATGTCTGTTGGTTTTGTTTTTAACTCTTGACATACTGTACATTCGATGCTGTTTAAAAACAAGGAGCAGCAGTACAGCATTGCTAATAATCAAACTTTTATGGCTTTTAAAAAAAATATATGTTCGGAGCGACTAGATTTTCAGAAGCAAATGATCTATGGAAAGTGTGACTCCCATCATACTAACTGAATGATTTCTCACTATTTCTTTTACAATTAACCATTGATTGATTGATTGATGTTGCATTCAAAATCCTCTTGTCTTAAAAATGTGAGGTGCCACAAGTCCCCTGTATTTTAATAGACATGACACTCCTGGAAGTACTGTAAGTGTATTATGAGTCATATTGGATAAAAAAGATGGCTGAAAGACCAAAGTACAAACCCAATTCCAAAAAAGTTTGGACACTGTACAAATTGTAAGTAAAAAAGGAATGGAATAATTTACAAATCTCATAAACTTATATTTTATTCACAATAGAATATAGATAGCATATCATTTTGGAATGTAATGCCAAATATTGGCTCATCTTGGATTTCATGAGAGCTACACATTCCAAAAAAGTTAGGACAGGTAGCAATAAGAGGCTGGAAAATTTAAATATACATAAAAGGAACCGCTGGAGGGCCAATTTGCAACTTATTAGGTCAATTGGCAACATGACTGGGTATAAAAAGAGCCTCTCAGACTGGCAGTGTCTCTCAGAAGTCAAGCTGGGCAGAGGATCACCAATTCCCCCAATGCTGCGGCGAAAAATAGTGGAGCAATATCAGAAAGGAGTTTCTCAGAGAAAAATAGCAAAGAGTTTAAAGTTATCATCATCTACATTGCATAATATCATCCAAACATTCAGAGAAGCTGGAACAATCTCTTTGTGCAAGGGTCAAGGCTGGAAAACCATACTGTATTTGTCTGATCTTCGGGCCCTTGGATGGCACTGCATCACATACAGGAATGATACTGTAATGGAAATTACAACATTGGCTCAGGAATACTTCCAGAAAACATTGCCAGTGAACACAATCTACCGTGCCATTCGCTGTTGTCGGCTAAAACTCTATAGGTCAAAAAAGAAGCCATATCTAAACATGGTCCAGAAGCGCAGGCCATTTTCTCTGGGCCAAGGCTCATTTAAAATGGACTGTGGTAAATTGGAAAACTGTTCTATGGTCAGACGAATCAAAATTTGAAGTTCTTTTTGGAAAACTGGGACACCATGTCATCCAGACTAATGAGGACAAGGACAACCCAAGTTGTTACCAGTGCTCAGTTCAGAAGTCTGCATCTCTGATGGTATGAGTTTGCATGAGTGTGTTTGGCATGGGTAGCTTACACATCTGGAAAGGCACCATCAATGCTGAAAGGTATATCTAAGTTCTAGAACAACATATGCTCCCATCCAGACATCCTCTCTTTCAGGGAAGACCTTCCATTTTCCAACATGACAATGCCAGACCACATTCTGTATCAATTACAACATCATGGCTGCGTAGAAGAAGGATCCGAGTACTGAAATGGCCAGCCTGCAGTCCAGATCTTTCACCCATAGAAAACATTTGGCACATTATAAAGAGGATGATGCAACAAAGTAGACCTAAGACAGTTGAGGAACTAGAAGACTGTATTAGACAAGAATGGGACAACATTCCTATTCCTAAACTTGATCAACTTGTCTCCTCAGTCCCCAGACGTTTGCAGAAGGTTTTAAAAAGAAGAGGGATGCCACACAGTGGTAAACATGGCCTTGTCCCAACTTTTTTGAGATGTGTTGATGCCATGAAATTCTAAATCATCTTATTTCCCCCTTAAAATTATACATTTTTAAACATTTGACATGTCATCTATGTTGTATTCTGAATACAAAGTTGAAATTTGAAACTTCCACATCATTGCATTCTGTTTTTATCCACAATTTGTACAGTGTCCCAAATTTTTGGAATCGGGTTTGTAATTGGAGAAGTCTTTTCTGGCTTCTTGTTTAATCTGGATCAGCACAGTCTGGATCTCAAAGAAGAGGAAGAGAGTTTGTCTTGTGATGCTAGAGGGATCTAAATCCTGCAGATCTGCAGCTTTCTCAGCCATAATGCATTTGTTTAGATCATATTGGAGGAAGTAGGGGTCTTCCTGATGAAACAAGTGTGAGACTGTGGTCTTTATAAAATGTTGCTATAAGAAAGAAGCTTGTTTTTTAGAATGTATTGAACATAAATAGAGTAATTCTTGAGAAACCGTTTTCTCAAGAGATCTTAATGACACTCCCCTGTTGCTGTGTTAATTCGATTATTTCGATTCTCGGAGGCCGGTGTGATATCTTTACCATCAGGTGTTGTGTAACAGCTGACTGCTGTGGTGAAATCTTGGTAACAGAAAGAAAACAGCAACTAAGTGAAAAAAGCCGTTTTAACTTGACACAACAGAGAACTGAATGATGTCAGAAGCAAAACAGAACGTACAAGTTGCTGATGGTTTCAGAACATTCAGGATCGAAGCTGTTATAATGAAAGCATGTGTGCCACACAAAAATGCTGAACTTTCTCTTCTTTCACTTGAAGAAGGATCCAGTCCAATTGGACTATAAGTTAGTGGCAATGACATATGATGTTTGTTTCTCAATCTTGTTTGATTTGGGTATTAGGTGCCACCTCTGATGGTCAGTTTGGCTTTGTAATTGTATTTCACCCTATTGTTATATATCAATTCCTAAGAACTTAGATCAGTTTATCAAAGATAATATGTATATGTAACAAGTAATAGTTTTAATAGTTTAAATAAATATATTTATTTATTGTCTGTTTATCTTGTCTAACATATACTATAAAGTGAACCCCCTCGAAACAGTGCATAGTGCCCCTACTTTATCTTTTTGGGTTATAGTATTATCTTCCTTAGTAAGAGAGAAGCTATGAGTTGACTGGCGACTACAAAAGATTTGCTACTTTCTCTCTGTTCCCTGTCATTCTCTTTCCCGCAGTAGTTTCTATGATAGTTTCTGTTACATCATTGAAAATGGAAAGTCACATGCATAGGAGAATTATCTGAAAGACAGATTTCACCAGGGGCAGGTACTGCTTGCACTTAATTGCACTTAACAAATAAAAACACATAATACACAGTATAATGATCAGACATAATGACCTAATAACCTAAAGTATATGCATTTACCTCATAAGCTAAACGAATTACTTCATGATGACATAATAGACTAATATCTGTTAAATGGAATAACAACATAATACATCTAATAACCATGTTTTTGGAACTGATTACAATGCAGAAACTGGATTTCTAGTTACTGGTAAAGCCAGAAGTTTTTTTACTTATTTACTTGGTGTGTTATTGTTGATTATTTACTTCTTGTTAGTATTGCAAGTATATGTTCAACCTGTTTCTGCTCTGAGAGATTAATGTATGTGTGTTTCTTGGAAAGTAAGCATGTAACTCATCTGACTGCAGACCGCACCCTGCCCAGCTTAGACAGAAGTTTATCTGTAAGTTCGTTCTTGCATTTACACTAGCCTTGCCATAGCTACACTTGGTTATGGACAACACTAGTGTGAAATCTTATATTGGGTAAATAAGGGAAATGATATGCAGGTTTTATTTTCATCACAGTTGCCTAGGCAACATTTCAAATTTTCATTTAAGTTGAATTTGAATTCAATTAATGATAACAACTTTAATAGTTTTAGTCAACAATACTGTTTTTTTATTATTATTTAAGTTAATAAATGTCCACAGATGAACTTTTCAAAATAATACCAATCAAAACCAACATGTGTCAAGATCTAAATGGGGGCAGATGTTGCTTTCATGTGAGGAGTGAAGGCCTGCAGTCTGAAAACAAGACAAGATCTAAAGGATCAAAGGAGACTTTTTGACTTGATTGCTAACCTGTTTGAGTGCACAGAGGTTTCATTGTTAATCCAGTTCTGTTCCCCTCTCTTTCTCGCTCTCTGTCCCTTTCTCTCTCAGTCATGGCGAAAGCGATGGTTTGTTTTGCGGAGGGGTCGGATGAGCGGGGATCCTGACGTTTTGGAATATTACCGTAGCAAAAGCTCCCGGAAACCAATCAGAACCATCGACCTGCAGGAATGCGAGGTCACCATCGAGGCAGAGGTGCGGCCCACTAAACGCCAGTATCAGAACCAGCACCTGTTTGTGGTCAAGACAGCCACACGTATCTTTTACCTGCTGGCCAAAACGGCAGAAGAGATGAACATCTGGGTACAGAGCATTGGACAGATTTGTACATTTGGAGGACTGAACAGAAATTCAGGTGAGTAGGTTTATTATAAAAGTTTGACTTCGTTTGTAAATCTTGAACCACTTGGTATGACATGCTCATTAGCTGACTTTTTTGATGAATTGTAGCCTCTATAAAGTTCTGATAGTGTCAGTCGGGTAAAAGTCCTGCAGTCATTTTGCTTTCCCTTTACGTTATCATCATGCTATCAAAATTATCGTACTATTTCTCTGAAGAATGAGCAGTCCATGACTCCTTTCTTCTGGGCACAACTGATTCCAGAAACTTTGACTTAATTTCCCCCCTATTTGTCTATTCAAAACTCTGCGCATTAATATTAGCACAAGGGTTTGTTTTGAAGTTTTCATTTACATGAGAATGTGAGAATGAATGCAGATTTGTCCAGTAAATTATATAAAAAAAGATAATAATGTTTTATTATCATACTAAATAACTTACGCTCACAAAGACTGCATTTATTTGATCAAAATACAGTAAAAACAATAATGTTGTAAAATATAATTACAATTAAAAATAGCTGTTTTTATTTAAATTTTATTAAAAAAAATTTTAATGCATTCCTGTAAAATTAAAACGGAATTGTCAGCGGTCGTTACTCTATTCTTTAATGTCACATTATTCATCAAAAATCATTGATAAGTAATAATTATTTGTACCTCAGCAAGTGACAGGTGGCACTAACAAACTGGATTACAGGAAAATATCAAACTTATATATTATAAAATAGTAATAATAAGGTACAGTCTAATGAAAAAGAAAACTACCTTAAAAATTTAAATTCTTAAAACTAAAACTATTTAACCTTTCGCTGCACTAATCATGACGTTAATTAATACATACCGTATTTGTGCGTAGGTTTATGAGAAAGGAAAGTGCTACAGATGAGCTAAAACAGGAAAAACCCTTGTATGTAACGCCCTCTCACCACATCAGATGCCTGCATTAACCTAAATACTTACATTCCTCTAACTGCAGTTTTAAAATGAATAAACCTAGACTGGGAAATAATGAACCACAGGACGTTTCTCCAGAGAGAGAGATGCAGAGACTTGAGAGATACAGACGAAATCCGTGAGAGAACGACGCTGTAATCTAGGCGAGGTCTAATTTTAATATTCTGTTCCATTCCTCCATCTCTCTTCCTCTCTTTCAAATAGTCTGCAGAGCAACAGCTGCGTCACAGAGGAGCGTTCAGACACACATGCGTCTGTCATAACAGACAGCTCACAAGTACGTAGCATCCCATGTATTTAACTAACAGCAAACAGCCAGCGTCACAATCTGTCTCCACAGCTCCCATGACTGCAATTACAGCAAGGAAATATGTTTTTGTTAAAACTTGAATATAATTTAAGTTACATGGGGGAAAAAATGTTAGCAGTTAGTGTAGCTAATGTGATACACCAAACACAAAGAGAGAGAGAAACCACAAGTTACACATTACTTGGAAAGATAACAAAAGATGAGTGATGCAGCAGCCAGGAGGGTTTCAGACACACATGCACATGGTTACTGTTTAATTCACAACAAGCTGGACGGTTGCACACGCCTCTAAACTTGCAGAGGCTGATTGTGAAAGATAAAGCTACTGTATACAGAACAACGGGCACGTCTATGCCCTTTTCTCCACACACATGCAAGGATAAAAAGACTTAATTTATCAACTTTCTTCATGTTGTTTATGTCTAGGCCAGAGGTGACTATCAGATGTACTGTTGAAATAGCGAGTGTAGTTTTTGAGACACAGAATCTTAGCCACTAACCTCATTACGAACCCCAGCAGGACTCCGGCTGTGAACTAGATCTCAGCACTTTACTTTACAAACAGACTCTTTTGCAGTGAGGCAGAGGGACAGCAGGGCGAGAGAAGAACACATCAGAGATTGTAGTCACACCTGGAGAGCCGCCGTTTCAAATCCTGAGATGCTCAGAGCACATGCTGGATAAAAACAGCGTGGGGTCCGGGTTAGACAAAGGCGTCTGTGAACTTTTGTAAACTCAAATGTTGATCTCTGCCGGGACCACAAGTTAAATAACACTGCTATATCTCTTCTCTTCTCTTACTCTGACCTGACACCATGACCTGTTGACGCATACTATAGTGTACTCTGCCTGTTACCATAACTTCTCAATATGTCTCTCACTCAAATCTGTCTCCATGCTAACTGTATCTTCACTGTCCCTCTGATCCATCACCACTACAACTGTTAACTACTGCTCTGTTCTCCTGAATCCCTTTACCATAGCAACCTCGGACTGCAGGTGTTAAAATAGATCTACATGATAATTAAACCACATCTCACTGCAGCTTTATAAAAGTGTTTCAAAGAAATCTTAAACCTACTACCGTGCAAAATCATTATAGGCTTGTGCATTTGAATAAAATCCTAAAAATGAATAAGATGATAAGAATGCCTCTCAGAATTCTCTTCTGGCAGAAAGGTTGTGAGTCATTGTCAGTTGTCCAAGGGTTGGATACCCAGTAGTAGGCTCTGCCAAAAAAGCAATGTTTACGTGAGCCCACACAATCCCCTTCAGATGAACATGCTTGCTGCAATGTGATCAAAAGCCAGTTATCTGTGACTGTTTACCCACAACATTACCTCAGCATTACTCACAAAGCCTTTCAAGCACCAGCAGGTTGAGTGTGATATCAGACGTCCAAACACTGAATCACCACTGGACACCACGGTTTATGTGCAATTAAAACTATTTGGATTATTTCAAATTGCCTACTTAATTAATCTGCTCAACAGTGATTCCCAAAATGAGAGATGTGTCACTCAAAATCGCTTTCTCACAAGCACAAATAGATATGAACGTGGAAATGGCACAGAACTTTCTACAGTGACCTTTATCTGCATTATTTTAACTCAGTTCCACCTTCCAAAAATATTTTTGCTTACTATTAAAAAGAGAAATGATTACACCCAAAAAACAACCATAAAGGCATCTTGTGCTTCCAGTGAGTCTCATGCGTTCATCTGAGTAGTTTAGAAGTATCTGCGCACTACTAACACACTGTTGAGTCTACACAGGAAGACAAAGAAAGTGTGTGAGGGCTGGAAGGGGGTGATTTGGGTCTGCCACCTTCTGGAATAAAAGCACATGTACTTCAGAAACTGAATTTGTGAAGTATGGTTATTGCACTTTTTTTTTTGACATAAGATGAAATGTATTTATAACATAAAAAGCAAATCTCTCTGTCTCCTCTCTCTCTCTCTCTTTTCTTGACAGAATCAATGGACAGTCTTAATCTCACTCCCTCTTCCCAGCAGCCCTCTCCAGCACTATCTCCTCATGTTTCTCTCGTGGCCAATCAAGACACAGTTACCATCGAAAACCACGATGTCCTAGACAGGCCCAGCGAATCAGAGATCAGCCCTCCACTTGACTACCTCTTCCTCTCTCAGTGTGAAACTGGCACAAAGAACATCATCAGGCAAGGCCCACCCCATTTCTTATGATCACTCGCTGCAGAAATAATAATTATATATTCATCTCAATACGGAAATTAGATTCATTCCATGTAGCACCAGACTATCATCTTTTCATCTAATCTGATTTAATAAAGGTGACTGAGAGAATAAATGAGAACGGAAAATATCTCACGCTTTTTGCTTCAGTGAAATCCTTTGATCTTGGTCACTGCAGCATAACACATTGTGATTAGAGTCGAATAAAATCTTCAGAGCCTGCATGCAAAGTAGGGGACTTTATTGTTTTATAAAAATGCTATCATAATGCAGTTTTGTATTAGTGTAGCAGTTTTGTAATACTGAGGCATATTATGGAGGGTTATAGCTGATTAATGAAACAGCTATGCAGGTTTAGCACAGTTCAAAAGTTTAGGGTTGGTAAGATTTTCAAATACAATAAAACATGATCACATGATCAGTCTAATATATGTTCAATAATCATTTCTTATAATTATAATAGTTGGAATCAGTTGTGCTACTAAATATATATATATATATATATATATATATATATATATATATATATATATATAAAACTTTTGGTTTGTTTTTACATTTTTATGATTCTTTGATTAATAGAAAGAACCGCTTTTATTTGAAATATAAATATTTTGTAACATTATAAATACTGTATATTCACATTTGATCAAATCATCCATGCTGAATATAACTGTTAATTTCTCAAAAAACTTACTATTTGTTTAAAAAATGGTTTGTTTAAAAAAAATTATTTGTTTAAAAACTAAAGTTTTTAGTTACTATTAACATGAGCTGGAATAAGAAATCATTGTGTTTCTAAACATAAATACATCATTTATTTTCTTTATAATAATACCCAAAGCGAAATAATTCACAATAGGACCAGGAAAGTCTAATAAAGGGTACATTTTTATGTCATGTAGACTCGTGTCTCAGAGACCTCTTTTGTTTTGTTTTTTCAGATTTTTTTGTCTTCCTCTGGCATTTCATACGAAAGCAAATTTGTTAGGCAAATTTGTGATTTATAAATCATTATTACTCATTTGGTAAAGAAAGGTTAAATGAGAAAAAAATAGTTTCGTTATGTCACAACACACCACACATTTTCCATATGCTTGCTCTGAACCACAAATATTTTCCATAGAGGAGTCTGAACAGGTTTTATTTTGAAAAACATTTAGTTGACATTAGCCAGTATTGTTTTGTGATTATATGCTTATCTCTGTGTTCGTCCTTCTCTAGGTGTGACAGTATCTCTAACTCTGAACGCTCCTTTGAGCAGAGCTCGTCTGAGTACACAGAGGATGTGTTTAGCCCCACCCCACGCATTGACTCCTCCCCCTCCCCTTTCCTTGTGGCTGGGGTGCCCGAGCCCCCATTCAGCGCCCCCTGTGGCCCACTCTCTCTATCCTCCTCCCTTTCGTCCAGCCTCTCATCTCCCATCTCTCTACGCCGTCCATCAGACATTTTCAGATTCGACAGGCCCTTCTACGGAACATCAGACCCACAGACGCCTCCTCCCCTCCCGCCCAAACCCACACACCTGTCCGATCACAGTAGTAATGACGAGACCGGCCATAATCAGATGCAACCTGTTCTCCTCCCTCGCAGGACGTCACTTTCAGAAATAGACCACTTTAGGAGAGGTGAGAATGCAATGCACTCACAAAACATTCTGCTGATTTCCACCAAAAAAATCCTATTACTTAATTCGATGATGCTGGTTTCAAAAATATAATCAAATATCTCTAACAAATGTACTTTTCAAAATAACAAAAGCAGTCAAATGTCAAAAGTTTCAGGGGGCGTTTTGTGTGGGGTGGGGTTCTGTCTTTACATAAATTAGTATTCAAAGGAGTGGGAAAGTTTTTAAATACACCATTTAATGTCAACTTTACATGACCCCTCCCCCCCTCCCCACCACACACACCAAATCTGTATTTTTTTTTTTTTTTTGCTGTTTGTGGAAATTAAATGTCTCACCGACATAGCAGATAATTTTTACCTTAAAATCAGTATTAGATGTAAAAATTATGTCATGTATGTAAAAAAACAACTGAGAGTTTAACAAACAACTATAACCAGGTTCAGAGGAAGATTTGAGAAATGCCTTTGTGGCAATTTTGCTTGTGATTAGGGGATAATAAAAGACTTCTTGACCTAATAATATGATTGTTGTAAGCGAAAATGCTAGAAAATGCTCATCATATTTTATGTGAAATTGTGACAATGCTACAGCAAAAAAAATTAGTAAGAAAGAAGTATTGGATTTCATTCATAAAATAGAATGTAGGGTAGTGCTATCAATTACTCCACCCCCCACCCTTTTCTCATGAAAACATTTCCATAATATTTTCCACAACATTGTACTTTCGTGTTTTCAGGAGAGTTTGACAATGCCGGAAGAAACTGGAACAAACGTCTAAGCCTCAACCTGGTAATGAAATATTCAAATCTAAAATAGTCAAATGAGCCTGGAGAAAGTTAAACAGACACCGTAAATATGCATCAATTTGAATATATTCCCTGCCAGAAACCAGATGTGTCACTGTGTTTCCCTCTGTATCTCTATTTCTAGCCAATATTTCTGAATAGCACAGTAACTGAAAACCACTCTGAGGATTCATATGTGCCCATGGCCTCCCCACCGATCGGCTGCTCTGATGTGACTTCAGATGGCTACATACCCATGAGCCCCTCCACCCTGCCCATCTCCCCACTCACCAACGGCAAACCAGAGCTGCCTTCGCCTTCCAATCCTGACCTTGAGCCTCCTCCAGTCAACCGCAACCTTAAACCAAGAAGACGGGGTAAATCTTTCTGGGTTTAAAAAATGGAAGGATTACCAGTATCATTCACAATCAAAGCATGTGGTATTACAAAAAAATTAGACTAAAGTTTTGTTATTGTAGCATTTGCATTACTTATTGTAACTGACCTGCTGCCTTTAGATGCAAATATTTAAATTGGAAATAAGATTTGCATGTCCCATGTTATTTTACCACATGTTGAAAATATTGTGCCAGTGACTGATGTCTAGCTCAAAGACAGGAGGTGCTATTTCAGAATTCTGTTTTTTTAGGTATTTGTACAACATAGCGATGTGATATTGGTGTGCCGTGTTAGCTGTAACTGCTGCTATGAAGCAATTTCAGTAACTTGAATATCACTGGAGATATTAGTAAGCTATGTCATAAAACCAAAATATAGATGATCCCATGTGAGGAGAGGTACAGAAGAGTGACGAAATGTTGGAAATGAATGAGGAAGATGAGATGCAGTAAAGCTCGTGATCATGATCTATGTGTCAAACAGAAACCACATTTCTTTTTTAAGCTCTAAATTCAAGAGTTGTTTTACTGATGTTTATTGACAGTCTTGCCTAGATACTGTAGAGAATACATGGTGTGACAGGGAAGAATTAAAAAGACATTCATATATATATATATATATATATATATATATATATATATATATATATATATATATATATATATATATATATATATATATATATATATATATATATATACTGGCTGGATTTCTGTTTAATTAACTGGAAATGTGACATTACCTACTGGCGTTACCGGCACACATGTGCTGAGAGAAAGAATAGTAAAAAAAATAATAGGCCAAAGTAATTAATGTGAATAGAGATTACAACAAAAGCCCTAGAAATACATATTTCTATTAAAAATTTGTATTAGCTACCTGTAAACGTTCAAGTCTTCAAATTGACCCATAACGGTTTTAGAAGCTGCATCTCAAGTGACATTAAGGTGTATTTATACAGATTGTTCAGAGGTGGCATGGACCAAATAATGCTATGAGATTAATGGGTTTTAAATGGACATTAATAGGCTTTTTTTTATTTAGAAAAGAAAAATACACGTGATATACTTTTTTTAAATTAAACTGATACTCTAAATATGAAACTACCATGAGGTGGCGGCGGCAAGTCAGTAAAAGTCATTCAGTCCGATTCAACTGATTCGTTCAAGCGACTGGTTTACTTAGTTTTGTCGTGGCCACGAAATATTAACTAATGGGAACGTGATAATAAGGATGTCGTTACCTCAACAAAATGATCTTGTGGCCACGACATAATATGACGTTCCCACGAGTTAATATGGCGTTCCTACAAATTAATATCTCGTGGCCACAACAAAACTAAGTAAACCGAACAAGTCACCTTACGGGCACCGTAGAAAACAGCTCTCTTGCTCGTGTTATTGAGTATTGCATAACTTTACGTCCGCAAGAATAAAGACATTTTCTAAATTTGACATCCGATGGGAAACGTCCCATAGACTTATTTCAGATGAGCAAACACTGTAAAAAATGTATCTTGCAGATGTAAATGCAGACGTCAAATAGACTATCAGGGATGATATAAATATAAGACAGTCATCATTACAGTACCTCTCAGGCATTCCGAGAAATCATTTTATTCTAAATAGGTGCATGCTTCTTTAAGAAGTTCTTTGTGACATTTAAATTTAAATTATCTTTAAACTGAGAATTTGTCAAGACATACAGACGAGAGGAAGTGAATTATACTGTCAGAGACAGAACAGGAACCTCAGACATTAGTGTGTCTTGAGTGGAGGCGCAGGGTTCCTACGGGTCATGCACCTCCACACAAAGGAAATGCCTCATTAAAAGTGAAAGTGTGTTTGCATGTTGTGTGCAAAAGAGAAAAAGATAAGGAGTCACTGAGTGCTCTGCTTTGTGTTTGCTTCCACAGCTCGACCGCCACCTCTAGACCTACGAGGTCTGTCCACAATTTCTGAATGTCCATTTCACGCTCCCCTCGCACGCACCATGACAGAACCCTGGTGAGCATTATGATAAACTCATATTTAAAGACCCAACAATTACTCAAAACTGATCCCCTACAATTCTGTTATTCTTCTCAACCACTTCCATCTGTATCCTGCATCTACAGCGAAGATATTGTGTCTGTCTTGACACTGCTCTTCCTCAGGTCACCTGATCTTTATTTCCTGCCTTCACAACCCCCTGTGCACAATTGTCTTCTCATTGACATGTTTGTGATGGTTATGAATACCACACTGATTTTTATGTTGTTTGATAATTGTATGGTAGGCCTATCGTTTTGCTTTTATATAGCTGTATTTGAACATGAATGTGTTTTGTGTTGGTTTGTTTTGTCTCTAGCGCATCACTTCAGTTTGCTCCTTTGGACAGGCGGCGGGGATGGGGCATAAACGGCTTCGAACAGGAAGGGAGCATCACGCCAACGGTAACATGACTTCCTGTTATAACATTAATCATTTTTAGCTCTGTTTCTCTTTGAAATTAGAGCAAGAGGGCAACAGAGGGAGAAAAATGATAAAACAAGGCAAACAACAGCAACAGCAAATCTCTAAATAACAAAGAAAATTTTTTAAAGAAATTAACACTTTTATACACCATAGATGTATTAAGTTGATCAAAAGTGACAGTAAAGACATTTATGTTACAAAAGATAAATGCTGTTGTGTTGTACTTTTTATTCATCAGATAATCCACAAAAATATCAATCTGCATTGTTTAACAATGATAATAACAATAAGGCAGTGGCAATTAGATGCTATTTACACTAAGTGAAAATTGCATCTTTGCTTAGTGATAGATGCTTTTTACTCTAAGTGCAAATAGCAGCATTTTTTTGTGATATGCTATTTACGCTAAGCGCAAATAGCTATAGATTGTATTTACACTATGTTAAAATTTTACTACTTATTGCAAATAGTGGCAGTTTTCTGCACCTCAGTATTGTAGTACATTGTAAAACAGTATACAATATTAACTTATTGAGTGTAAATTGTAATTTTAATTCAAATTATTAAATGAATGCCACCTTATTGGGACAATAAAGCCCTCCTTGCACCTATCCTAATCCTACCCAATACATTGTTTTAAACTTTTAAATTATATTCTTCATTTTCATTGAAAAATTATAGCTTTTCTGATTTGATTTGAAATTTGAAAAGGGAGGAAATTGTTCGCCAAACGGCGGATTCAAACTCGAAAGGTCGATCGTGTCAAAGTGAACATGTCACGTTTTACCATCTGCGCCACCAGAGTCATCATCGAATCAGACATATCACCAAATCACACGTTGGTGGTTGGAGTTTGTGTAAATAGCTTCAGCCAACAAGGCAAGCTATTTGTACAAAGTGTAAATAGACACTCCGTAACAATAAATGTTCCCTGAGCGACAAATAACATTTTTTGAATGATTTCTGCGACACAGAAGACTGCTGGAAATTCACTTTTGCCATTACAGGAATAAATTAGATTTTCTAAAATATATTAAATTAGAAAACATTTCTTTATAATAATTGCAATATTTCACAATACTGCTTACTTAATTTGTTTTTTAAATAAATGCAGCATTGGTGTTTTCCTTCGTTCAGGATTCTCGGCAGATGTTCCCAGCTTGTGATTCTGCCCCCTGGATGAGGCGTTCTCAGCTGGATTACTTGTCACTTGACTTCAACTCGGCCTCCCCCTCACCTGTCCAGAAGGTCAGTGGTAGGAATTATATCTTACATGCATCTGACAGACATTTAGAGAGTGTTTGTGGGGTTTTAGTGGGTACTGCTATCTCTCGAAGTAATCTTTTCTGTGGCTTTATAAAATGTTCATAAAACAGTGACTCAGCATTTCCTGTCCCAGTTACTCGAAATCTGCCTGCTGGGGTGTTACATTTCTGCCATGTTGATTAGTGTTTTGATTGTTGGAATTGTGTTATTGATGTTTTCAGAAACCGCTGCTGGCAGACGAGTACAGGGTCGATTATGTGCAGGTAGATGAGAAGAAAACACAGGCTTTACAAAGCACCAAGATGGAGTGGAAGGACGTCCGTCAGTCAAAATCCTGAAGCCCTTGGGTGGGGTGGGGGGAGGGGGGTTAAATTATTACATGGTTCAAAACTTGACTTGTTTTCATCTTCTACAATTTCAGGTACATGTTGTTGTTGTTTTTTTACATTGCTATGAAAGGAGGCAGTACAGAGCCGGACTGGAAACCTTCAGAAATTAAATGACAGTTTATTCAGGAAATTATTCCAGAATAAAAGACTTCCGACACAATGATTCAAGAATAAAGCTTTGTTTTGTAGTTCTTATACCAGGAAGAGAATTAGCATTTCCTATGCATTTTTTAGAATATTGGTTTTTGGTTTATGAGTAAAGGAAAATGTGAGGTTGACCTCAATTTGCTATACAACATAGATTATACACAGTCATACCTCAAATGTGAATAATGTATTTTTTTTAAGTTGCTAACAAAGTGATAATAAGGGAGTACTTAATAAGTACAAAAGAAGAATGTGAATGCTCAGTCCCAAGTTGTGGTAACTTGTTAGCTGCATAAACTAGTTTTCAAAAGTTTGGGGTTGGTAAGACTTTTTAATCATTTTGAAAGAAAACTCATCTGCACAACAAGGCTACATTTGATCATTTGAAAAACACAGAGCAAAAACAAATATTGAAAAATATGATTTCAATTTAATTCTATTTGAATATATTTTAAAATGTGTGTCATGATCCTTTAGAAATCAGAATTTTCAAGATTGTTTGATGAATAGAAAGTGTAAAAGAACAGCATTTATTTGAAATAGAATCTTTTGTAACATTATGTCCTTACTTCTGGGGAATTCAATATATATTTGCTGAATAAAAGTATTAAATTATTTCCCTAAAAATCTTACTCACCCCTAACTTTTGAACCGTAGTGTATTTTGTTGAAATTCTTTTCAAATAAATGTTTACCACAGACTAGGAACTGACATCATGACTGAACAGCTCTATTAAAAGTAGTTCTAAACCTGAATGAGTAATGAAATCCAAACAATGCGAACAGCATGAATTTCATCTGAAAACATTTGTCACCAAAGCTTAAACTCTGTACAGAATAGGGATTTGTTTACCAGAGCACAACTTTTTACAACAGAAATTATTCAAATAATTAATATTAATCATTTACTTAACTTGGAAAATGTACAGAGTGACTTTTTTGTTGCACTTCCTTTGGAATGTTATTATGAATATGTTACATATTTATGACATGTACAATCACTGAAGAGTGCAACAGAAAATGATGACATCACTGAATGCGTTTATTGCACTGGTTTAAAAACACCTTCGAGACCATGTTTATACTACAATATGTTTCATGAGAGTCAGACCACTGTAAAATACTAGAACCACACACTGTGATTGAATGCTGGAACAAAACAATGAAGGAACTGAACATTTTGTAGAAGGGATTTTGTTAGGATTGAAAATCGAGTGAATATTGAATGTTGAATATGTTAGACTACTGTCAAATTATGAACCTAATAGGGTTATGAAGGTTTGTCAACATTTATTGGAATGTATTTTTCCCATCGACCTTTCACGATTATGAGGCATTACGAATGTATTTCTGTCATGGGTTGTGGAATTTTAGTGCCATGTCATGCTGTGCTTATGACACTCTTCTTTCATGGTGGTCAGATTTTGCTGTACTGACGAGAGCACAAAAATCTCATTGAAAACTATCACTGTGACATCAACAGTTTCCCGCCAATCCTGATATTCTTCAGTGTATGCTTTATGTCTCATGAAGAAATGTAATATATGAGTGAGAGAGAGAAAGAGTGAGTGAGTGAAAGAGAGAGAGAAGAGTGTGTGTGTTTTGCTGAAATTTAGAGACCTTACTAACCTGTGTGAATCAATGGATGTTTATCCATCAGCAGGTAAATTATTGTGATGCATATTGAACACAATAAAATCACTTTAAAACAATTCAGCTCAATAAACTGAAAGCAAAAAAAAAAAAAAACGTATAGACTCTTTTTTTTAAAATCTGTTGTTTTTGAAATATAAAATATACATGTGAAACTTGCACCTACATTAAGATTGTTTTAAATGCTTTGAAAGATGTTTTCAAAAATATTTATTTGACTTTTTTAATTTATCAAAAATACAGTAAAAACTGTAAAATTTTGAAATTATATATTTTAAAATGTAATTTATTTTTGTGATGGCAAAGCTGAATTTTCAGCAGCCATAACTCCAGTCTTCAGTGTCACATGGTCCTTCAAAAATTCATTTTAATAGGCTTTTGGTGCTTATTTTTATTCTTGATGTTGAAAACAGTTTAATATTTTTGGGAAGACTGTTGCAGGAATCTTTTGTAACATAAATATTTTCACTGTCACTTTTGACAAATTTAACGTGTCCTTGGTGAATAAAAAGAATTAATTTCCTAAAAAATAGTGAATAGTTTATATCTGTTACATCTTCGAAACAGTTTAATACTAGTTTTAAGTACCGTGTGGTTTTATATATTCTTTTTATCTTATAAACCTAAAACATTGCATACTCTTCTTTGGAACATAAGCCATTTCCCAATTTATGTTGGTAATTTAAGTTACCCTAAAAAAAAAAATCTAAATGAAACCAGCATCATTGTGTTTAACAAAATGAGTAATAAAAAGAGACCAGAGGAAACACTAATTTCAACTCTGTTTTCTCCATAATGAAGTTTATTATGAAATAATGATATAATGTTATTTCAATCAGATCACTGAATCAAAAATATTAAACTGATATTTTCCTTTGTAACATAAATAGTTTCATGTGGCACTTAGTACACATGTGTGAAATATATCTTCCATAAAGTCCTCTTACATTTTTATGCCCTAAAAGGGTCTTTAACACTCCAGCAGAAGCTCTAAAATATAGAAAGAGGAACAAGATGGAAAAAAAGAAAATCACACTTGAATAGAATAAATAATGTTTTATAGCAATACTTTAAATATTGTGAGTGGACTAAATACTATCCTTTGAAAGTTATCAGAAAAAACGCGAAATATACCATAAATTAATTTTTGCACAGGTCCCTTAATTTGGGGGAAAATAAATAAATAAATAAATAAATATATACTGTCTATATATATAGAGAGAACCAAAAACAACCCCCAAAAAAACAAAACCAGAAAACAAAAACAAACGCTATGTCATGCTAATCCTAGCAGCGATAACCAAATTTCTTTACTTAATGTTCGCCTGAGAAGTCACATGGCGGGGAACCAGCTCATGGGGTTGGCATTTGCACATGCCAGTGCACCTGTTAGAGGAAAATTTGCCAACTAGACTATTTTGGCACGTTAGAGATGAATTGGCACATCATTATGAAGTTGATCAGCAGGATTAAAGTTGCCCTGGTCCGGGTATCATTCCTCATAAAATGAAGGCAGGGCTCAGAGGTGGCATTATTACTTTTTGGGGGGGTTTCCGGTCTTCTGTCAGATTGAACTTATGACGGGAGAGAGGAAACAATGGTGAAACCAAGATCAAGACCTAAGGATAAACAAGGCTCTGACGTAAACACACTACAGAGATCCTCTGTTCAGAGAAAAACTGTTCCTCCTTCAGGTTTCTCTGGTCTGTAGCTTAATCAAGGTATCTAAAGGTTGATTGAAGTTCTCTCTGAATGTCAAAGTTGTTCCAGTATACCGTGACCAGTGTAAGCACAACTTGCGCGACAAATTTGCAAATCGTGATCCACTGTTCTTTTTGAGACCCATACGAATGTAACAACATAAATAAAAATACCTGTAATGAACTGAATCTCATGCAAAACAAACCAAAGAGTGCAGCAGGTTCCATCCAAGGAGTAATTGTCCAGGGAAAAAAAATCTTCAGCTTTGATCAGACTTGAAACTGTTGGAAAAACAGATGATAATGTGGAGTATGAGATCGAGAGAGACTGGGTGAGAGACAATGCCCCAAATAGTCACAGTGCACGGAGGAACACCAGGGCGGCGCTAGAGAGCAAGAGTCATTACCGTGGTTTAGTGCTTCAAACGGTGAAAGTTCACTATCTTGTCGATTTGTATAGAGAAGAAGGAACCATAAGAGATTTTCCATATTTCATGATTTAAAACCTCTCTAAAAAGAGTGCCGAGGAATAAAATCGATGTTTTGTGTGTGCGTGTTTGCGTGATTTTTTGTCGTGTGCAGTATTCGGTGCAGCCAGCCCAGCAAGATGTCCCCGTAACCCCAGTGAAAGTAATACGCCAGGTAAACCCCAGTAAAGCGAGGTCTGTCCTCTCTCCTGTAGTTTGTGTGTGTGTGTGGGTCCTTCTCAAATCCCGTAGATGTATCTTAAGTAGAATAGTGCTTTTCCAAGTATACAGGGGCTGGTGTATCCCACCCCTGGTGGATATGTGTTCTATTTTTTAAAGGGAGCCAACCGACTGAAGTTCTGCCAGAAGGGAGATGTGCTGCGTTTGGGCTCGTATTCATATCCGTCCGCCTGCCCGTAGCCGTCAGGGAGGAGGTACTGCCCGGGGTTCATGGGGTCCAAAGGAGGTGGGTATGTTGGGGGCCCCGACCGGCCCACACCTGAGAAGACGGACACATACGAATGCACAATGATTAATGCATAAACTCCATTTTTCTGTTTAACATCGCTTATTATTAGATTTATTTGACATTTGTGTAGCTTTATGCTGTATGTAACATCCACAAGTACCATTTATTGCAAGGCAAAACAATATCAATTTTTTCAATTTACTTCAATTTTCTCAGCAGGAATTTTTTCACCATGGTAACAGCAATACAACAGAACACAGTATAATCTATTGGCCATTAGAATGCAAATTGTGTTATGCGAAAATATTTTTCTGCCTAAAGCAGCCGTCATAGATGTGAGACACAACAACCTCTAAGAACATCTCAATTCCATGAGGAACATATTTCAAGAACAGGCTTCAAGATTTCATACCTTTCTGTTTGGTGACTCTCCTAACGGTCAGGGCGGCTTGTTTCTTCTGATATTCAGAGATTTCAAACCCTAAAGGGACAAAAAAAAGACAATATTCGTCGTAAACATTTAATAGCTTCATGTGAAGAAAAGAAAGTTTAAATCACTGTGAACTTGTTTGATCATTGTATCGTAAAGACTGGACTGAATACTCTTCAAAAGACATCTTTTGTATTCAATTTAAAAAATAAAAGCAAACAGTTCAACTTTTTAGTAGCATAAGAACTAAACTATCAATTGTTTGTGATGTAAAAATTCTCACCAATCTTCTCATCTTCCTGGACCATCTTTCTTTCCTCTTGAAACGCCCGAAGCCAACGGATTTTCTCCTCCAGTTTTTTGGGCAGGAACAGATGGATCTCGTCTGTGTCTCTGTTGGCCAGTTTGAAGGCGTTTTTCACGCTAACGTTAAAATCATCATCTCGGCCATCGATTGCGTCAATGACCTCATAATGATCCATATCAATCCGACCCTTATAATAGAGAATATCACGGCGAATGAGATCCTGTGGAAGGCGGAGAGACTTTATGAGTATGTCTGTAATCCAGACGGATTACTGATAGAATGAAACGATTGATTGATTCTTCTGTTCCAGCACGAAACATCTAATACATCATTCTCATCTTCCACCTCCTTTCCTTTCCAAACACCAATGTACTTGTTACACCAGGAGATTGTATTCAATGTGACAGCAAGTGTGACTGGCCATGATACATTTTTGTTCTACACATTTAAATATATGTCTGTGTTTATAACTATATACCTACAATATGGGAAAATATATGTGTCGTCTATTTTTTTAGAGATTATAGTGATTAAGTGAAGACTATAGACTCCGATCTGTTCAGCGTGTTCATTAAAATACTTTTGAAACAATTAATAACTGGACACAAATAGAAAGGCTACTTGTTGGTTATGGAAATACTCTGTTGATTTGACCGATTAGCTGATAAATAGCTGGTCTGGGTAATGTCATATCAGTCTTCTAAGAAACTGATATGAAAAGTGCTGATTGTCTCTGTCTTGTGTTGCTGAATTGCCTGTGTCTCTCAGATTGTGCTGAAGAGAGCTGTTTTTGCACCTTTTTGGAGAGTAAAAATGGGCCGTGTGCTTTGAGCTTGAGGGTGTTTGGAGGACACCTAAAACACAAACAGCTTCTGCAGGGTTCATACACATTTTTACAAATTAATTTCCATGCCGTTCCATGACATTTGAGACAATATTCATGACCTAATGATCCATTATTTTACAAGTATACATGTAAAATAAGAATAAAAACCTCTGTTCAAATTTATAATAGCATATTTTAACTAAATCAATGAATATTAATTACTTGTTTGTCTCTTTGTCTTTTGTTGTTTGATTAACATTAATGACGGACAGCACAGCTTTATTAGGCTACTGTCAAAAGACCGAACACACAGATTATAATATACTGATAGACACGTTTTCTTTCTCTCGGTTGTGCTACACTACTATAATTTAATTATAGTTATTTGCTTCTGGATGCCTGTCTGGTTCGGTTCTGTATCTTTGCTCTCAGAATGAAAGTTCCAGTGTCTGTCTGTATATCTATCTGCATCACTTAATTTTTCAAGTTTTCTACACTTCATTTCCAGACCCATGTGTCCCAATTAAAACTGATTTAAAAAATGAATTATAATGTCATTATTTCCTTCATCCCCTCTTTCTACCCTATTTCTCTTCTCACCTTCTTACAGAGGACCATCTGGTGATCGAATAGGAAGAAGATTCTGGTTTGGCTGCGCCCATATGATTGATATATCCAGGACATCTCCCCAGTGTACACTAGCTCTGAGCTCCTGTCCAGAATATCCTCACCCTGCACACAAACGAAAAACAAATGAATCATTACATCTGACACCACTGAGGCTCTTATGTGTTTATGTCTCAATATGCAGCTCTCAAATTAAATATGGTGTCTGTGGTGCAGGTTGCATGTCAGTAACATGCATCATTTATTTGAATTTGTATAGATGAATTCTCCTTTTGAAAAAGGAGATATTAAATAGAATAATCATTTTAATGTTTCTTTATGCTCACCAGGGCAGAATTTATCTGATCTACAATTATTATTATTATTTTTTTTAATTATTACAATTTCTCTACATGTAATATGTAATTTTCTATTTAATATGTCATTATCAGCAGCCATTATTCTAGTCTTCAGTGCCACATGATCTTTCAGAAATCATTTTAATATGCTGATTTGGTACTCAAGAAACATTTAGTATCATTAACAATGTTGAAAACCATTTTTGCCGCTTGATATTGTAGTGGGGCCTGAAAGTTTGGAGTAATTCATGATTTTTATCCGTCAAGGATGTATTAAATTGATCATAAGTGACAGTAAACACACATTTTTGTTAGAAAAGATTTCCATTTCAAAATAAACCCTGTTCTTTTGAACATTTAATAATAATAAAAAATCAGATAGAGAATCCTTTCCACAAAATATTACACAGCAATATGTGTAAATAATAACAACTATTATTAATACTTGAGCACCAATAATAACTTATAATAACTGATCATCAAATAAGCATATTCACTTCTAGAGACTTCTTTGGTTGATAGTTGGTTGGGGTTGATTGCGATTTCACTTTTTTAACGTTAGTTAGTGGGTAATGTTGCTGTTTGAGCATAAACAAAATCTGCAAAGTTAGGAAGCTAAAAGTTCAATGCAAACGGAGATATCATATTTCAAAGTTCTGGCAGTTTAATGCCTACAAAAATGGCTGGTAGGGACTACAAGAAGTTATTTCCCAGGTTTGTGACGTAACAACCAAGATAAAGTCCGCCCTCAGGAAAAGGCAGCAAAGGGGGCGAGGCCATGCTGCTCTGCCTTAGAGAAGAAGAAGAGAAAACTAGAAGTGCACCTAAAAATCTATTCAAATATGAATCACACTTCTGTCTTCTAACGATTCTAATATATTTACAGGTTTCAAAACAAATGTTCTAAAGCGGTTCTTAAAGGGATAGTTCACCCAAAAATGAAAATTTGATGTTTATCTGCTTACACCCAGGGCATCCAAGATGTCTGATCCCAAGGACAGTTTGAACTGCATGAATCAGAGGTAAAAAACGATATAAATGCTGTTCAGTTTCTTCAACAGACTGATCTTTTTGTGTCTTTACACATCAATGTATTGTCACGAGCCACAGGGTTTAATTTGGTTTTATTTGTGTATGGTTTTTTGACTCTCAAAGCCGTGATTCCCAGCCTCTTACATTATATGATTGAAAGACTGCAACAATTTGTGCTAAACATCTTTGTTTGGGTTCAAATGAAGAAACAAAGTCACTTACATCTTGGATACCTTGGGGTAAGCAGATAAACATCAAATTTTCAATTTTGGGTGAACTACTCCTTTAATACTGTTCCTCGCACCCCCCTGCTTTGCACACACTCTGCATCTTTCTCTCTCTCTCTCTCTCTCTCTCTCATTCAGCTCAGCTCCAACAATGACCTGTTCCAATTATAAACTTATTTTCACATAGTTACTGTACAAGAAGCGTTAAACATGGATGCGCGTGCAGTTGCCATACTGTATTAAAGCTTTAATCAGGATAAAACCGTATATTAAAAGCTAACATAAGCAGTAACATTTACAAATAACAGCATACCTAAAAGTATGAGAAACAAAAACACAGGTCTAACATTAAAAGCCGTGCTTGCACAGGTTCTGCACGATCCTCTTCAATAATTTTCTCTGCTACTTAATCGGGCTTAAACTTATAAGTGATATTAACAACGCCGTTGTTTACAATGCAACCGCAGCACATGCCGCTGAGGTGACGGGCGGGACATTTAGAAGCACACTGGAGCCCATCGCCTATTTCTGAGGGAGGGGCTTCATAAAATCAGGAAATGTTCAGCGTGTTTCTCAGAGTAGGGACAGAGTGATGTGGAATAAAGGTAATTACATGGAAAATAATGTTTTTTTTTTTTTTAAACAAAGCATTAACATGTTAGACTGCAC
Source organism: Carassius gibelio (assembly GCF_023724105.1). Taxonomy (NCBI): domain Eukaryota; kingdom Metazoa; phylum Chordata; class Actinopteri; order Cypriniformes; family Cyprinidae; genus Carassius; species Carassius gibelio. Next base: position 31,019,749 of record NC_068375.1, on the reverse strand, counting down.
CCCTTAAACAAAATCAAGCCTAGAAGAAAAACAGTGAACCACCCCTTTAATTATACAAGCTTTAGCCAGTAGGGTGCATTTATACACACAGCTGCGCTGCACATTTATTCATTTACTATCATTATTTATATATAATTTCAGGTTCAACTATTCCATTGCTCTTCTTTTTATCCTATTAATTAAGTTTGTCTGAAAAGCTTTGGCCACAAACCTCCCAGTCCAGTACCGATGCCTGCCATTGGGCGATTTTGTCAATGTTCTCAAGCCTTCGTTTGCGTTCGTTGATTTGCTGAGTGACATTTCTCATTACAGCAAGCGCAGCAGCCACATACCGATAATCACTGGGAGAGAAAGGGAAAAGAATGAGCGAAAGACAAAAATGAAAAAAGGCATGTCAAAATGATAATTGGAAACCAGATATGTCAGTTCAAAATTTTTAGTTTACACAGTCATATATTTTGTAGACCTGACCACCATTATCTTCACGATGCACCCGGAATACACACATCTGTGTTTGTGTACCTGTGTTCTTGTACTGTGTATTTCAGTAACTCTGCCAGCTGTAGAGGGTATTTGCAGATTTTCTGGACTGGTGTGAGCAGGTAGCCATCAATGGCGATGTCGATCATCTGCTGAACCAATCGGCAAGCTTCGAAGAAGTGCTGGTATCGTGCGTCTCGCATGAGACGTGTGAGCTCCATGCAGGCATCCACATGGTTGTTACAGTATTCCGAGTAGATCCAGAATCCATCTTGCTGTACAAAAAAAAAAAAAAAAAAGCATACAAACATAAAAAATCTGTATGCTCGACTCGTTGTGTATATATGTGTGATTTTCTGTGTTTTAATACAGACGTGTTCCAAAAAGCAAGGTCCGATCTCGCTGAGATGAGGTTCTTCAGTGTTAAACTGTTTCTCCAGGTCTCTGACAAAGCTCAACTGGAATCTGTAAATATCTTCGATATTTCCAAAGATCACTTTCAGCTGATCGTCGTTAAACATGTCTCTTCTCTTTTTACACTGACGGAGGTACCCCTAAAACGCAAACACAATCACAGTTTTACACTACCATTCAAGAGTGTGCGTTTTTTTAGATTTGTATCATGTTTTTGAAACAAGTCTCTTACACTCACCAAGGCTGTATGTTTTAACTGATTTTATTTATATAGCTGAATTTTCAGCAGTCAGAATCATTACTCCAGTTGTCAGATTCACATGATCCTTCAGAAATAATTCTAATATGCTGATTTCCTGCCCAAGAATAATTTGTTATTATTATTTGTTATTATTACTGAAAATAGTTGCGCTGCTTTGATGTTTTAAGGATTCTTTGATGAATACAAAGTTCAAAAGTTAAACTTAAAGAACTTAAAATAGATATATTTTTTGTCGATTTAAAAAAAATTCTTTACACTCACCTTTGATCAATTTAATGCATCCTTTCTGAATAAAAGTATTCAAAAAACATTTGCTGACACCAAACTTTAGAATGCTAGTGTAAGTTTAAACATTTCATAGACATACAGTTTTGACCATACATTTTCTCATAGACAAGAAATTAAATTTAGAACAAATGCAGACTTTGCAAATCACAGAAAAGAGCATAGTAATCTCACATGTGTCTTCTCTGGAGTTCCCTATTGAGATTTCAGCAATGTCACATACCATGCTCACATTTAACAAGCCAACAATTAAAAGATTTAAAAAAATATATCTCATCGGATTCTGACAAGAACAAATGATCTGAGCTATGCAATTTACATAAACGTTATAGTTTTATACTTTTAACAGTTAAAAAGCCTCAGTTGTGTTTATGTATATTTCTTCTCTGGAATATTAGGAGAAACATCTGAGACAACCAAACATGATACTTAAAAGAGAACTCAATCAGGTCTCCTGAGCTTTGAAAGGGCTGGTATGTGTTTTTTACCTCACAGATGTCCTTCAGATGTTTGATGTAATGTCGTTCTGTGCTCATGATCTCATTGATGACATTGGCCCTCATCTGGTCCCGGTTCTGAGTGGCCTGGCCCAGACACAAGCAGTTGGTGCTGGGGTTTGGACTAGCCTCTGCATGGCCATTCTGCACCTCGCTGGAGCTTTCGGCAGCCTCCACCACGCTGTTTTCCTCCTGATTTACCCATAACTACAACACACACATCAAGACAGACATGACTTGAGCTTCAAGCCCTGTTATTATCAATTAAAGTAATCACGTTAATTGTGCTCACGTTCGATTAGAATCCGACTCAGAGCATCCGGAGTTAACGGCCTGAATGATTGCTTTCACAAAAGGTCTAGATAGGGGCTTTTAAAGCTTCAGGGGTTAAAGTTACATTGATGTGAAAAAAGAAAAGAAAAAAAGAGTCAGAGTGTGCCCTCTGGTGGCACCGGTCCCAGCTGCATATATCCACATTAGAGGCATTGCAGTAAACACTAATAAAAATCTGTTTTCACAAGGACTTAAATGAATTTACATTTGGACCTGTTACACAGCAGCCAAGATACACACACATAAGCCAGGAGAAGGGAACAGAAGGAGGGACATACAGATGCGCACATTTGGGAACACAGTATATGTTTGTGTCTGTGTGTTTAGTTGAAAGAATCTGATGTGATTTTATTTGCCCTGATTACGTAACCTATCATTTGCTTTCCCAGGTGAGTCAACTGATGTGAACACACATGCGAGCACACGCACAAACTCTGTCACACGGCGTGCACAATAAAAACCCATGTTTGTGCACACATTTTGTAAACTGAGCTATATTGATATATTCTACTCTTAATACTATCACAGAAACTTTTTACATTTTAAAGGGGCATAAAAGGTATAACTCAAATGAATAGTTGACACAAAATTGAAAATGCTGTTTTAATTCACTCAGATAATCTATATCCTCATGTTGTTCCAAACCTCTATGACTTATTTTCTTCTGTGAAATATGAAGTAAAATATCTTGAAGAATATTTTGATTACCACTGACTTCCACTGTATGGACAAAAAAGCACTTGACAAATTAACTTCTGCTGTGTTCTGCAAGAAAAAAATAAATAAATCATACAGGTTTGGAACAACATGAGTGTATGATGACATGATTTTCATTTTTGAGTGAACTTGTTCCTTTAAGAAAAGAATAATAATTTTGAAAAATATGTCAAATCATTTACATTTGCGATGACTTGAGTACATGAGATGAAGACTCATGTTACTAGCCTTTTAAAACCAACATAAATAAAAAATAATTTCAAACTGCCCCTTTAAAACATTATTTTAGACCCTTTATTCAAAGGAAAGGTCACACAAAAATGTGAATTCTGTCCTCTTTTACTCACATTCATGTTGTTACAAACATGTATGACTTTCTTCCTTTGTGGACCACTAAAAGTGAATTTTTGAAGAAAATATTGGTCGTTGACATTTGTCAACCATTGTGACTAAATCACTGAGTCAGTGAGAAACAGATCAATACTATTTGTTATTGAATAATTCAAACATATTTTGTGAACTGGATCAACTGATTCAACAAAAGTTCTGAATATTGCTATTGAAGGGTCTTCCACCAGTTTTATGGGGGGGGGGGGGGGCAGTGTACATGTTTGAAATGACACGAGAATGAGTAAATAATGTCCCTTTAAGCTTTATTCTTCATGGAAACTGTTGGCTGGTCACCACAGTGTAGGAGATTTCAGGTTTTGTTAACCTTGCAGGGACATTGAGATCATATAGATATAGCAAAAAATCTGACCACACATACATAAACACACACACAAACACTGCTGCGGACCTGATCTGGAGTCACAAATACTGGAAAAAAAGACAAAATGAAAAATAGATATTCATAAATACACAACTCCCTCGCCCTCTCTCTCTCTTTCTGTCTCACACACTCTGTTTCTGCACAGAGTCATGGATATGATGTCTAATCTCTTGAAGGATGTTTCTCAGATTAAGATCTCATTAAAATCTCAAATTATACTTGTATACCTCCAAACCTCTGCCTCAGCGCAACTTTCCAGTGCATTACCCTTGCTAGCTGTCCGTCCTCATCCTCATCAAACGAAAGGCTTAGTTTAGTGATCCCGCTGCCTGGCTACACAACCTGTGATGCTACGGTTGTCTGTTTCAAGAAATAGAGGAATCAGAAGAACATTGATGATGCAGATGTTGCACACACACACCTGCGCACACACACACACACATGCCAACATCAATCTTCTCTTTCCTTCCTCGCAGTTTCCAATCTATTTTAGCCTCCCTCTCTCTCTCTCACTCACTCACTATCTCCTCCCAAAGCAATCTGTTTTTATTTTTTTTGTCTATTCTTCTCTCCTGTCCTCTAATGAAAAGTGACGTCTCATTTTATGCTTCATGACTCAACCTCACTGAACAGAGAAGAGAAACACAATACACAGCAGAACAGAGGATACAGCGTAAAGGTGTCAGCATCTTACAACAAAGACCAAAAACGAATCCTTGTAAGGGACATTAATCAATCTCTTTTAGTTGGGTATTTAGAATTGTTACATTCACTCTCTGATTTGCCATTAAAAGATCAGAGCTAAGTTCACCATAAGCAACTATTCAAACTACATAAAAATGCTACCTCAATAAATTTGTTTGTAAACAGGGTTCATTTGTGAAGTAGCACAAAGTAAAATCGAATTATTTGGTTTTAGTTTGCTGTGCTGCTACTACATACAGTATACAGTGCCGCTGCAAAATAAATCACACAGTACAGCAATTTTACCCAAGTTGTGAGTTATTTGATGAGACAAAAAGAAGAACGCAAAGCATTAATTTTTTAGGTAAAAGATTTTTAGGTTTCTAATTATCATTTAGATTAAAAATTAAAAAAAATATATATATTTTTTTTATTATTTTAAAATATTCTAGATATTAACATAAAGCTTTGGAGTTCAAGAAATTCATATGGAACTTCAATAAATGTGTAAAAATGTGTATTAAATGCATTTTGATTTAAATGATATACTCAAATATATTCAAGTGTTTTAATGTTGTCTCGTTAAACTCCAGATTAAAGGTGAAGTGTGTGGGGTTTGTGCTACTAGCACCATCAAACAGAGTTAGAAAAATATCAGTTAAACAACAAATCCGTAGTCCTGCCTACAATTCAAGTTCACATGTCAGACTGCACAAAAAAACAACAACAAAAAACAAGTACCACATCTGACTGCAAATAGTCATTGTTTCAAGAATTGCATTTGCAAAGTAATAAAATGCCTACCTCACATTTAAGCTGTGCTTGTCTTTATATATGTAATGTTTCATTATTAAAACACTATTAACGCCACTGTTAATACTGACAATGTTAATACTAACCCTGACAATGCTGCTGATCGTCGTATGCAGGCACAGTTTGTGTTGTGCGTGGACTGTGAGTAAACAGTGAGCAATGATTTCTGATGACACCAGAGCTCCAGGTCTCAGCAGGAGAGAAACGCTAAACCTGCAGGCCAGCGCCACCAACTGGTGTGACATAATGCTTTCAGACTCTAACGCATCCATCTCTCTCACACTCTTTCTTTTCCTGTCTGTTTCTTCTTGTCCTTTCCCAATGTTGCATAAGAGATGCCCAAAGGGTCCAAATGAAGACTGTGCTGTACAGACTGACATAGTGTGTGTGTGTGTGTGTGTTAAATTTGTATCTGTCTGTGTGGACACAGGTGATATTCGCGAAGAGATTTTCTCACACCTGTCATGCCCGAGAGAGTGGCTTGCACAACCTGCCATCTGCGTGAGTGTGTGTTTGGGGAGGAAGGGGGACAGATGACTGTTAGAGTAGATAGGAAAGAGAAAGATAGGTTGAAAGCAAAAAGGGGAACTGAGAAATGCACTTAGGAAGCTCAACGTATGTAGCCAAAGTTAAGACCAAGTTACATAAAAATCCCATTAAAGAGAGCACCACCTTTACAAACAAACTCCTCTTTCATAAGCAAATCTCATCCTACACTTTTTATCCTTTCACCCATTATCCCCAATAAAAGGGTTTATGTTCATATTTCGGTGCTAAGCTTGGAATTACTCAGAGAAAGGCTGCATTAATTCTACCAAAAAAAACAGTATCATTATTAACTAACATTATTAACATTTAAAATAATTATTTATTATTTTCATGTATTTTAAAATGTAATTAATTGCGTTTGTATTTTGTTTGTATAAATCATTCTAATACTCTGATTTGGTGTTCAAATAACATTTCTTTTTTTTTATCAGTGTTGATATTTTTGTGGAAACTGCAATACTTTTTTAGAATTCTTTGATGAATACTGTCTTTACTGTCACTTTTTATCAATTTAATGAATTCTTGCTGAATAAAAGTATTCATTTCTATAAATCATATATAAATTGCAATATAATATGTCTTATGTAGTATGTATAGTATAGTATGCACTAGGAGGGTAGGTGGGAGGGTTCGAACCGTACGGTTCTCCAAACACTGGCTTCAGCAACCAGCTCACGCCTTTTTGCCCATTTTTGATTGCCTGGGAGAGTCGCATGGTGATGCGCTGCCAAGATGGAGACGGCCCGCTCTGCACACTTTAAGCTTCAAAAACTCTCTTCACGAGACTACGGGTGACGTAATGGACACTACGGTGAAAACCCATGCCACAGAACGCGAGCATATAGAGCTATCTCTGAATATTGAGTTTAAATGGACAAATTTACACAAAAATAATATGTAAAAATGCCTTGTCTTGGTGAGCATCCTATAGCAGACATAGCCGGCTAAATGTAGGCCTACTGTATCAGTGCACTGGATCAGTGCGTTATCTTAAAGTGACAGCACTTTCTTAATATTGATCAAACAGCAACAACAAAGAAATCACTTGCTGTTCTTGACTGAATAGCTTTTGTAACTTTAATAAAGACTAATCTTTCATTTGTACAGTCAACTTTGCAATGCTGTTTTACATTTGATTACTTAATTAAATTTCTATAACTAAAAACTAATGTTAGACACACCTGAAAATCAACAACTGCAAATGGTTGTGCACGCACACCATTATTATTTCAGTTTTACTGTGCAACATGTTCATAATACCTCCTTTTTACTCATGAAAATTAGAGCTGGGTTTTATATTATAACTGATAAACGAATACTCAAAATCCAACAGACACTTAAATACAGCTTAGGTTTATATTATATACAAGAGTTGGAGGGGTACATGCATAAAACTGGATTACTATGGAGAGAGAAACGGTAGAGATGGGAGAAGTGTTTGAAATGGGACCCCAGTGAGACCCTTGACACAATTTGAGGACTGGTTTAGAGGTGGAGGAGAGATGCTGGAAGAATCGCTGAAGGGCCTGATGAAATTGTTGTTGAGGATTTATGTTTAAACTTCTATCGGAAAATCTATTTTTGAGTTTTCTACCTCTGTAGCTCTCTTTATATATATATATATATATATATATATATATATATATATATATATATATATATATATGATTAAACATAGACATTTAGCAGTCAGAGAGGCTCAAATTAAGACCAACAAAAAACAAGATGTCACCAAATACTGCCAGAAAAGAGGGAAATACTTATAGTAGTCATCGTTAAATGTCATAATTGAGTCAGCATTGCATTAACAAAATCTTTCTCCTATTTCAGTATTTTCTGACAGACCCGGACAGAAGATAAGTTGCCTTTGAAGCGAAGCGCAGCAACTGTGGCTGAAAGGAAACGTTGGAACACAGCGACAGCATGTGAGCAGTAAGCGATGGGATGCATTCAACGGTCAAACGGTAAGCAGTGGTTTTGAAAAAAAAACGCACCTTAGCTGTGGTGTTTGTGAGGCGTGATGCAGCGACAGGGTTGATATAAAAAAGCTGTTTGGTTTGAGGGGGGTGGGACTCCACCTTAGAGAAACAACAACAGCAACACAAACAAGAGTTTGGGTTCAAGATGGAGGTTAAACGGAAGAATGTGACCTCTTCTGACTGAGGTGCGTCTGTAAGTCTTTAATATTGAATTATTTACCTGAAAATGGGTTATATTGTCAATTTCTATATTGTGTTGCATCTCTTTTAAACAGCTTTCATCTAACTTCTATTCAGTTAAAAACGGTATTGGATATGAAAACAGCTGTGGTTCTGCAGATGTGTCTTAGAAAGGTGTTTGTTAGACAGGTGGCCATCAGACAGATATATGTCGGACGGAAAGTGTTAAAAGTCAGAGATGGACTCACCCTGACGAAGCTGGCAGGAAACCAGCCCTCCTCCTCCTCGATTTGACCCCACCACCAGTCCTTATTCGAGGCGTCCAACACCTTTATGACATCACCAGCCTTGAAGGCCAGCTCCCGGTCAGCCATAGTCACATGGTCCCATACTGCCTCGGCATTCACTACAGAGCCTCCGCTGACCAACTACAGAAAGATAGATGGAACAGACGCAGGATAAGCTACAGGAGGACAACAGTTACATAACATCAGAAACATTCTGGATTAAGATCAAACAGTCACTTCCACTCCACAGAACTGACGGGTGTTGAGATATAACGCTGTATCGCATTTGGATTTGTATCAGCTGCTTTGGTTCAGTTTTGAAAAAGAGGGAAAACGAGGTTGATAGGATAAACAAAATACCCATATTTTCGTTTTGTTTTGTTTTTTAGCTGAGAAGTTGATAGTCGTATTTAGTGTTAACAGCAAAAAAACTGAGGTTGATAGAATTGCTTAATGTTTTTGAAAGATGTCTCTTATACTTACCAAAGCTACATTTATTTGATCAGAAATACAGTAAAAACTGAAATATTAAGAAATATTTTGTACAATATAAAATAACTGTTTTCAATTTTAATTTACTTTCAAATGTAATGTATTCCAGTGATGGCAAAGCAGCATTTTCAGCAGTGTCACATGACCCTTCAGAAATCATTCGAACATGCTTTAGTGCTCAAGAACCATTTCTTATATTATTATCCGTGAGGAAAATAGTTTTGCTGCTGTGTGTGAAAATCATAACACTGTTTTGACATTTTGTGATGAATATAAAGATTAGAAGAATAGCATTTATTTGGAATAGAAACTATTTGAACATGATATATAAGTCTTTATTGTCACTTTTCAATTTAATGTCCTTGCTGAACAAAAGTATACATTTCTTTAAAAAAAAAAAAAGACTTGGTTTTAAACTTTTGAACAGTAGTGTATAATAAATATTTTTTTATATTCACATCCATTCTATTGTTACAAAATGTTGCTTCTTGGCAACAAACATATTTATGCAAATCTTTTATACAAATAATTTATAAATAAAATATATGAACTATATCAAACTGTTAAACTATCCTATTATTGAATTGTAAAAAAAAAAAAAAAAAAAAAAAAGGTTTTTTAAAAAAGCTAGTTATAAGCACTGATCTACATAATGACTGGATTGCTCATAGCTTTCTGAACAGCAAAAACCTTGACCTAAAATCATTTGAAGAGTATCAGTCACACGGGATTAGCATTAAAGATATGTGTATGTAAATACATTTTTACTTCAGATGTTATCTGCAGTGTTCATGGTCTTTTCGGACAGGATAAGTGATGTAATGAAAATGCTTAGATGGGTGTTTATAACATAAAATATATTTCTTTATGTACTTAATTATGAAGGAAATATTAAACATGAATATATATCTGGTATTAGTATCAGACATTGATTAGAATATACAATAAATATTGCAATATAAACCTCTATTACTATATTGCTCTTTGCTGTTTTGAAACTCAAATCTTGGAAATTAAAAAAGTTCATACCGTATATAGTCAGCATTATTTCTCTGAATAAGTTATGATGTGCATATATTTAATTTCCTGATTGAGCAACATCTAATTCAGACTTGTACAAATTCTACTGCTTCTTACTATCATTATTTTTTCCATAGGAGTAAAATGTTATGTATATACATATATACATATATATATATATATACACATACATACATACATGTTGAAATATTTATTAATTTAACCAGAGTTTAAATCTTAACCTCATTTAATATTTTTTGGGAAACATCTGCAGTTAGCTTACTTTATAATAAATACAACAAAATTACATAAACAGTGTATAACTGCACAAGGCAAATTAAGGTATGTGTACAAAGCATACAGTACGTTTTCTCATTCAAATTGTGTGATTTTCTATTAATTCAAAAATATGCAAAAGAATTCTAGGGAATACCAATATGGCAGCATGGTGGCTTCACTTTTATAGATAATTGTAATAGATCAGTGGTTCTAACAGACTGCTAGTTATTGGCAACAATTCCATTCAAACAGCACTCCTCAACCCAACCAAAACATTCCATTGTGACTGTTAATTTAATGAAATAAACCGAATGTGGCTGTCACTACCGGTTGACACCCAGATTGTGGCTGTTCTCTTCTGAACCGGTTCTAAATCAGATCTGAAACGGACCGGATCTCACGGTTCCTTTGTGTTCATACATGGCTTCCACGCTCGAGTAAAGAAAAGATGCGTTATAGTATTGCTTCCTGCTGACTTTCACATATACAAGCCCATGACAGTGACTTGAGATGATGGCTGGGTAATTCTCTACACAGAAACACTCATACATAATCAGCTCCAAGATTTCACCCCCACAACTCCAGTCTCTTTTCCTCTCTCTATCTCACTCTGTTTCAGATGCAGCCAAGCTGTAAAAAAATATCTTTTGCGCATTTAAAGAGAAAAACAATGTTATGTTGTCAGCAGAAAGAGTAAAATCAGTTTGATTTGTATAAAGCAACTGCATTTGAGACACATCCCCACAGTTGTTATCTCGGTGTCACAACACGCTGTGGTTAAATGCGAAGAGTTCTCGGCTGATCTGATATTTAAACTCCATTGCTGCTGTTCAAGTGTATATGTGTACATGTGTCTGTGTGTGTGTGCTATGACATGTAGATACACACAGCCTTTAAGGGTTGAATTATCGCTCCACCATCAATATGCCTTATATCTACTGTACAGAATTTTCTTTAGATGTGATATGTATCTGTGTGTGTGTGTAAACACATTATTTATGTCTTGTACATGTTTCTAACTGGATATGAAGACTGCACCTGCATTACTTGCTCGACGATGAAACAAATGGCTGTTTATGTAAGTGAATCACTGAATGATTCACTCAATTCATTCAGCAACAAAATGGCATTATTGTGTTTCAAAGTGATTTGCTGTTGTTAATTCTGCTGTCGTTTGTTTGAAACTATTTTAATTAGCAAAGCAAAAACTGACAAAATTACTGGCAAATGTGTGTCTAAAATCTGTGAAAAATAACTTCTTGCTCACTCACTTTTACAATATAAAAGCAATATCTCATCTGATACTGTGCTGTTTTTGTAAATATCAAGACACCTGTAATTGCCTGAGATACTCTTGCTTGTGTGATATTGCTTCATTAATATATTTATAATATATTTTATTAATAATTATAGACTGGGATTAAAAACATCAATTTCTGGGGGGTTTTGGCAAACACCGCTGGGTAATTATTGGATAGAACACATGCTGGGTAATTTTGACTCAGCTTGTTGGGTTTTATATTAACCCATTTACTGGGTTGTGTTTTGACATAGTGCTGGGTCAGAAAACTAAATGGAGGGTTTTTTTATTTTTAAATACAAATGCATTCTAAAATCTGTTTTATTCAGGACAAGAACAGATAACACACACACACACACACACACACACACACACACATATATATATATATATATATATATATATATATATATATATATATATTAATTCAAAGTCAAGTCAGTCATTAACAATCATAAAATCTTCATAAACATTCAGTAAAGGTTTTAGGAAATGACAGGTGCAGTGAGAGCAGCCAATGAAGAAGAAAACTGCTATCAGTAGGCTGTTCCAGTTCATTTAATGACTTATAATCATGACTTATCATTTATTTGTGTTTGAAAAGTTACATCAAACACAGCTTTACCTCGTGCTGTCTTGTCTGTCAGACACTTAAGTTTCAACCCGTCAAATGAATAGCGTGACCACACCTGCAACGCATTACATCGATAGTGCTCTGTGACGAGTTGGGCAAAGCCGAGAGCCATGGGAGCGGAGCGAGGCTGGTGGGGTTTGTGCGTGGCAGTCTATTTTCAGTTTTGTGTTTATTTTTGTATAAAATTTTGTTTAAATGATCACCGGTTCCCGCCTCCTTCTTCTTGACCTACAAATGTGCTAAAAAACTGAAAATAGGACAACGGTCCCTCACGGACGACTACCAAGCACAAACAGAACCAAAACAACATAAGGTCCAGGCCTGGTCCTGGTCCTGGTCCTCCACTGTTGTTACTCCTCATTTTATCCTTCTGAAGCTCTCTGTGGGACTCGAGACCGGTGAGTGGAGCAGGTGTCGCTCATTATCATTAACTCCACCGGCCTCACTCCGTTTCCAATGCTCTAGGCTCGCCCACTCATTGTATGCGCCCGTTGTAATCTGTGGAGGGCATGGAAACATTGTTACAAATAACAGTGAAGTATCATTGTTTTTAAGCCCTGGTTGCGCATTCGTTTAGTAAGAGATAAAACGTCCACATGGTACCAGCACGTCGTACTCTTCGAGTGCAAATCCGGTGAATGCTGCGTTTGTTAAAGGCTAGCATTCCAACCAGATGTTAGCTGCGACGTACATTTAAACAAGAAAGGAAATGTGAGATTACAGATGTTTTCCTATTTATACAGTAAACATTTGACAGGAATACAATTTAATACAAACCTTAATTTCATTCAGGAGGTTTCCGTCAGTCAAGTTTTCTCTCAGGACAAAATATATCGTTTTAACTGTCTTAGCACAGACTACACGACAGTGGGTTACATTGACCCAGCGCTGGGTAGGTACGTGACAGGGTTCATATTGACAGTAAAAATGACCCAGCAGCACTATCCCAATAAATGACCCAACAGGCTGAACCCAGCATTTGGGTAAAAAAAAATAACCCAGCATTTTTTGTGTGTACTTAATATAATTTCACAGTCCAGTGTGTTTTTTGTTCCATGATTCAACTCATAAAAACATAAAGGAATTTATTATTTGTGCTTTAATAAAACAATATCTGTTTACCAACTGTCATACAGTAAATTCATAAACATAATTAATTCTCTCAAAATGATTTTGTTATCCTCTCACTCATCACTTCTTGGCTCATTAGGAAAAAGACAGTTCAACGTTTAAGTTAAGAAGAAGATACCTCTAAGAAGTTAAGAAATGTCTCTCAGTGCAGTTTCAATGATGTTGCAACGTGCTTTTCTATCTCTCTCAGGGAACAGTAGGCAGTAGGATTATGCAAATCAGTCAGAAAAACTGCAGTGGAAAAGCTGTGTTCCTGTCCCAGCTAGCATCAGAGCTCAGAACAGAAAAAGACATCAGCTGATGAGGATCATGTACAACCCTAAACATCCCAATTCATCCACAGCTTACTCTCATGTGAGATATTATCATGTGGCACTGCATGTAACAGAGCTGTATAGTAGGCTATCAACCACACACTGAAATATTACACCGCACACACACACTAAAATGATGTAACAGCCCCTGAGATTATCAGATTGGATGGTGTTGAATTTAGCGGGATGAAATTGTGTCTATAAGAGCCAAACCAAGGCAATCTGTTCATAAAGAGTGAGAATACAGCAGTACACTAACACCAGCATTAGAGGGCCATGACTTTGTGTGTGTGTGTGTGTCATCTCTTCATTCCTCCTTGCCTTGATTCCTGCATGAATGAACTGTACTCAGGAACATTCTTTCTCTTTCTCTCTCACTGTCTTGCTCAGTCGCTCTTTCTCTGTGTGAATGCCTTGCTGCATTAATCTACAGATGTGCTGTCCTTTAGTAAACAGCCTCACACACATTAAATTGATTATGGATCACAGGTTAACTGAATGGGCATCTGTTAAACATTTGACACAAATCACTGAGCTTTCCCTTAAACTGACAACTGACAAGAGATGAGAGAAGAGAGTCTCAATTTACTGTTTTAGACCATTCTGTCTTCTCTAGCTTCTGGCTTTAGATGAATGTAACATGCCTCATAGCCAGGGTTTAAAAGTGAATTGAAAATGCCTTTTAAATAACAATTTCTGAATCTGAATCGAGTTAGAATGTAGAATCAAAACTGCAATTCAAATGTGAATGTAAGGAAGTAGAATCACAATTCATTTTAGGCACACTATGTAACTTTTGCTGCTATTGCCGTTAATAAACAAAACTGAATGTACCTTGCGGAAGAACACTCTAGCTGGAGATACTTCTCTCGGTTTATGGATATGTGTTACTCCACAGTGGTTGTCATCCCGACAGGTCTAAAATAGTCTGAATATAAACACTAATTATAGGCGTAACATAGTGATTAAGAACACGGTTTGGAAAATGGATGAATGTACTTGCTCATTAATAAAATTTTGAACAATAAAAAAATTACATATTGTATCTTTAAATTCAAAGAACTTAATATGATTCAAATTTTTTACTGAAAAAAATGGAATGTAGCTTTGATTCAAATTTTAAAAAGTGTTTTAAAACTGAAGGTTTAAGACATATGGACAGAACGATAGAACAACAGACAGATGGATGGATGGATCAAAACCAGTTTTGTTACCTTTTAATTTTCAGTTATTCGCAAGGAAATGTCCCCTCACTAGCACAGATGTCAACAAAATCTGCTCCAAGAAAGCTGTGGTTCTTTGGACAAATGGCATAGCAGAGGCTAAAAATAATCAACAGGGTGTCTAACCCAACATCTGGTCCAAATGACCCATTAGGTCCTCTAACAACATCCCACGTCCAATAATCTAATATCTCCACCCCTCCAGCAGAACAGCTGCTGTCAGCACTTCACTTCTCACTGACTGTCATCACTCCATCCAGATGCAGCTTACCTGAGTTCCCTTCAACAAAACAAGGAGCTCTGGGTGTCTGAACAGAAAATAAAGTGTCTCCTTCATCCAGTATCATTATTCTGCTTTATAGAAAGAACAACCCTTTAATTCAGAGGACTATAGCATTGAGAGGGGAAAAAAGGAAAACAGGACATCTAAGAGACCAGAGAATGCTGCCTCGCCATAGACACACACGCACACACACCTGACTGGGGAGAACGATTATGTAATGGGAGTACAGTGGGCTAGGAGTCTAGGAGAGAGAACTGGAGAAAGCACGTGGAGCGAGAGAGGGGGAAAGAACAGAAGAAAGAGAGATTGCATTAACATAGACTGCTACGCTATGGATTAAGCTCTTGTAACTCCATACACACACAAACTCATATAGCCATTAATTCTCATCATATCTTGCTGGGAGAGACAATAAAAGAAACTAAATGCGCAGACAGCGACGTAACATTATGATCAAATGTTTTAAGGACCTACTTGAGTCTGAGCTGCTTAGCCATATGATGCTGTTAAGCCAGTTATTCCATCCACGTCGATATGAATCGCCCTGGTAAAACATTTTGCACTTTTCTTGAAGTCTAAATTTGGATTATAAATGCTTTAAACTCATGCAGCTTTGCCTGCCCACACTGTTCCTAAAACAAACACAAGCAGAGAAAATGCACAAAAGCCTTTCAGCCATTAAAGATGCAAAAGATATGTGTGTTTGATACAGGCATGTGTGCGTGTTTGTGTGTGTGGGTGGGAGGATTCCCAGCCTACGCTCCCAGTGCAGATGTTTCTAAATCTGTCCATTCTCTTGATTTTCCCGCTCTTTCCCACTCCCGCTCTTTTCATAGTCATATTTTTAGATGCACATGCCTCTCCATGTGAATGTCGTACACCAGCTCAGTGGAACGGTCCTGAAAGCCGCTGATTTGAAAGGCCAGAACGCACCCGTAAAATGTGCACCATGAGGTCAGAAGCGCCATACTATCTAGGAAACCTCCATACATTGGTTGTTCTCCGATCACCTTTTACGTAAGTGTTTCCGAGCTGAATCTAGCGCATTTTAAGATGGCTACAGAGGACAGGATTAAAGGCTGTCTGTGTCTCAAGAGTAGGATGTAAAGTGATTCTGTAAGCTTCGGTCTTAACGAATACACCAACATGCAAGATTTCGCACTAAAAGAAGGCAGAGAATCTGTCTCTAGGGCATATATAACGCAAACTGTATGATGCCATTTGCAACATTCAAGTCCAAGTTACTCTTACATTGGCAGTACATTTCCCAGACTTCCCTTCACTGTTAACAGGTGCTTCAGACCTGTTGGGAGAGAAGGACTGCATGCTAATGCAAAAGGGAAATATCCTGCCTTAACCTAGCAATACAGAATGACAGTCAGCGTTCAACATTCTGCACCGTGGCTAACTGATATCTCAATGCATAATTGCAATGTGTGCGTACAACCGCGTTACATGTGACAATATCCAAATATTTCCCATCTGGTGTTTCTAATATTATATGACAGAACATAAACACATTGCTTAATATGTTTGGTGTGTCAGTGGCTTCATATCACATGGCAGTTACAGCTGTATGTAATGTTTACTTTGCTTTAGAGGAATATTGGAAGGTAATAAAGCATTTATACTCTGTTTTAAAATTAAAACAGGTCATTAAACTCTCAGAAAAAGGTACAAAAGCTGTCAAACGGTACACCTATGGACAGTATTATAAAATGTATGCCTTTGTACATTATTTACCCTTTGAATATGCGTATTAGTACCTTAAAGGTACTACACATCAGTACCTAAAGTGTAAATACCTGAATGGTATACATATACCTTTAGAAGATGTATCACACCACTCACAGTCTTTGTAGTTTGTACCTTTCTTTTTTGGGGGGGTGTGGTATATGTATATAGATAGTGTATTGTGGTTTTGAGTGTCCAACTGAAGTATTACAAGGAAGTTTGATGCAGTAAGCCAGTTTTCCGGAGCAATATTGTTTCTCCGTAGAGACTGTGAGTCAATGATTTCAGCACTTCAATGGGATGCATCTGAACCATTATTCTCCAAAGCACAACAAAACCCCAGTCTGCAAATATGTGCTTGCAGCGTGAACACACAAAACACTAAGGCTGAGGGTTTGAGCAACATGAGGTCAAGGGAATGATTCAGCTGATTCACGTTTTAGCTGATGGCAGTGATTCCATAATCATCTTTAATGAGAATAACCAAATGCATCTGTCCTCTAGAAGGGGTCAGGTTAAGGATAAGCATGTTGGAACACCATCAGTTTAACCAATTAGTAATGGTGAAATCCCTATCATACGTGACCATCACTTATCTGAGGTGAAAGCACACAGGGTCTGTAAGTCTCTGTATGGGAATAGTAAAAATGCACAGAAAATTTCAAACCTATTTTGAGGTTTGAAGGACTTGTACATCTGATATATAATTTGAGCAGAAATAGTTTTATATGACAGAACTGGTATCACCTCTTGTTTCATTTAACATCAACACAAACGTTTCACCAAGATTTAAAAACAAAGAAGAGCCACGATTGATCAGAAAAGAAGGTATATAGCACTTTCCAACTTCTACTAGACCAACAAAGATTGCACAACAGTGTACAAGCCACATTTGTGACAATTACACCTTAACACAAACTGTGTCAGTTTCGAATTGCTAGCCTGTGTCTTTTTTAGCCTGACATTTTGGCTTGCTTTTCATAACTTCAAATTTTTTGTTTACCATTTGGAATTATAATGCAAGGGATACTTATTTTAAACAAGTATATTTTGTTATCACACACACATACACACACAAAAAAAATCTATGCACAAATTCTAAAATGTCCATGACAGTGTACTTTACAAAATGTAGGGACAAACTGTACCGCAAAAACACTGAGCTATGGGCTTTAAAATGAAATTCATTACAACACTCCCCTGAGACAGTCTAGCATCTACCTGCACAAGAAGCGTGTGAAATCTGATTCAAACAAACCATGCAATGGAATCTCACAGATTTAATGGCAACTTTTCTTGTGTTTATAACCTGAACCTTGGATGAATGGGGTGTGCAAAAAAGGCATGGCCTCAATATATGACCTTTCAGGTGCAACTGCCTAGATACACTGATACCCAATACATCCATAGACAAATTCTCTTCCAGCTCCATCACTAGTTGATAAATGTAATGTGCTTATAGGTCAATAGATTATAAGTGACTCCTCTATAACAGACCTAAACTATTTAACATTAGAGAAACTAAAGGTGGTGTAGGATGATGCATACTGTAGGAATTTAAAGATGTGAGAGGCACCAGGGCACCTGTGATCATCGGAGCGTTGAGATCAGCTCGCGGACACACCTCAGTATTTCCCTCTAAGGAAACAAAATACGCGAGCATCCTTCCACATGCTCGTTCGCCACTCGCGCGTTTTGTCCGCGAGAAGCTTCTGCGCGAGCTTCACAGTACTTACATGACAAACGGAACGTCGGCCTCCGTCGCAACCCCTCACGGCTTTTAAGGGTTTTATCCTCTCAAACGCTTGACAGAGGCCAGAGCAGCGTCACCACGGGCCTACCTTGCGATTCTCGTCCTCGACCGCGAAATCCGCGTTCGCGTCTGACACAGAAAAACTGCGCACAAACGATCATGTCTGTCAAAATAAATGAAGCGGACGCACGCGTGCGCGCAACGCGCGCCCCGGCAGTTGACTACGGAATGCCGGTCGCTTAAAATCAATAAACGACAAAACACGGACTCGCGTCAAAAACAACCACAACGAAGCGACAGAAGCAGAAAAGACAAGGGATTTTGCGTACGCACCTACGTCGCGCTTCAGTTAAAGTCAACAGCTTCTAACGGGCACTGTGACACATTTAGGAGAGCGCAAAATACACCAACGTCACTGCCATGCCCGAGGCGGCGCTGATGTGCTGGGTATCCCCCTCTGTCGCGCGCTCGCTCCATCTCTCCGTTTCTATAGCACTGGAACGGTGCGAGTCTCTCCGCGCGTGCGGACGGATAGCGGCGCGAGGGGTAGCGTCCTTTAACTCGCAGCCTCCCAGGTGAATAACACGAAGAATACTTCACATTGTCGAGATGTCACATCGTGCTTTCGTGACCTCTATTCAGCTCGTGTATACCCCCTCCTCTCCTGTCCTCTCCTCTCCCCCAACCTTCTTCTTTTTTGTATCCGTTAACAGAGACCGTCGGTAAGCATCACAGTCAACCTCACCTTCATCATCCTCAGGGTCAGTCCCGGTGCAGGATCCGTGTCCTTTCCGCAGGTTCGTGCCCCCGACGCCAGCTGCAACCCTGTATCCGCGCTCCCGTTAGCAATGCGCGGTTTACTGTGGAAGAGAAACGCACGTCCGGTCAACACCGTTCTATTCTCACGGCGAGGTGGGAGTCTGCGTCTCTCTATCTCTCTCTCTCTCTATGAATAGAGCTGAAGCATGGGCGGCGCTTGCACACACACACACACACACTTAGGAGCCAACCATCAGTCAAAAAAGGGGTGCTTCACTCTGCTATTGAGGAGGCTACAAACATTACATAATCTAAATAAATAAATAAATAAAAATAATGCTGTGCTATTGGCTCTTGGGAACATCTCAGTGTAGAAAAGAAAATGTCCAATAAGCAAAAACAAAGAAAAAATTGGATGGTGTTTCACATCATTCAAAAGCACGCAGAATATCTATATATCTTTTTAACACATGCCTGGCAAATTATACAACACCTGAAATATGTCCAGGGTCATGGGTAAGATCAATAGCAATAAAAAGATCCCAATATAATCGTCCAATCACATGCAAAACAATCCCAGCTACCCTAAAAAGGAATAGGTCTCTCAACTGCAATTTGATTAATTCAGCTTAATTTTTGCTACTACTTCTAATCAAGTTAGGCTATATTATTTAATTCCTTCTCTCTTTTCTCTTTTTTTTTTTTTTTTTTTTTTTTTTTTTTTTTTTTGTTAGATCAGTTTCCATGCTTTTTAAAGTAAACTAATTTGTTTTAAAAAAACACTTCAGTGGAACAGAACAGTATAGAGTTGTTAATTTTTGGCAAAATCAGAATACATGCAGAATATACAATACAGAATAAAGTGCAGGTGTTTTTCTAAATATTAGTCAAAGCACTTGAGATGTTTAATTAAGCAGCATGCAGACAAGTTTACAGTCCAGTACAGCTTTACAGCTTTACTTTTAAAGGACATCATTCATTTTTAAAAAGTGTATTATTATTATTATTTTAACATCATATGCAGGCTTGATGTTATATGGTACTGAAAACATTGATCTCATTGGTGAGAGGAGATGTGCTGTAGCAGATTATCCTCTGCCATCAGGCATTATATACAGCATGTGATTGAAAGACGAGGAGTTAGTGATGTTTGAATCACCACTTCATTTCTAAAGGGTGATCTTGATGGCTATGAAGGTACACATTAGTTAGAGCCAGTGCCTGTATAAAATTTTTGGGTCCGTAAGGATTTTCTCTTATGCCCACTGAGCTTCATTTATTTGATCAGAAATACAGCAAAACATAAACATTACGAAATATTATTACAATTTAAAATATCTATTTTATATATTTTCAGGGGTTTTTTTCCCCCAGCAGCTATTACTCCAGTCTTTAGTGTCACATGATCCTTCAGAAATCATTTTAATATGTTGATTTGGTCATCAAGGAACATTTCTTATTATTAATGTTAAATATATTTGTGATGGTTGACATTTTTTTGAAAACATTTTTTTGGGATTCTAAAGATCAGCATTTTTGTACCAAAGTCAAAGCTTTTACTGTCAATTTTGATCAATTTAATGCATCCTTCCTGAATTAAAGTGTTAATTGCTTCAGAAAATCCATCTTACTGACACCAATCGGTAGAGCGGTATTCTGTTTTTAGTCATTTGATGCATCCTTATGTTATTTAACATATATTATAATTGTACTAAATTCTGTTTAAATTGTAAGGTTCAAGGTTTGCTATATATATATATATATATATATATATATAATTGATCTTACGAAAATTGAGTTTTGAAATATTCCATAGTCTCGCTATATGAGTTTATAAAAGTTGCATAAATAATTACATAAACATTAATAAACTAACATTAAGGTCATATATGAGTTTGATTCCCAAAGGAAGTCAAACAATGATTTAAAAAAAAGTATGCCTTAAATACAGTGCAAGTCAGTATGCATAAAAGTGTATCCCAAATGTACAGGCTTAGATGACGCTTATTATATCTCACTGCAGGAATGCTGTGTCAAATTTCCATGTAAATTCCTTGTTGTAGAATTTGAAATTGAAGCCAAAACATCTATAGTCTACAATCATTGCCTCCATCACTGTTTTTGAAATGATTAGGAGGCAAATGAACCCTTCAAGAAAGCTCAGATCTCATATTTCTCTACTGAGACAGAAAACGACAGAAAGACACACAGAACACCAATCCAGAGGTGCTGTCCGGCTGTTAGAATCTTTCTAGATTAATTTCACATATACACTCTAAAAAACGCTGGGTTGTTTTTTCAACCCAACTGCTGGGTTGAGGCCGTTGGATAGGACTTTGGGGTGTTTTAACCCAAGTTTGGGTTGAAAATAACTCTCTTTTTTAACCCAGCGGACTGGGTTGAGGACGCGGACGTGAAGGAGAGCACGCATGTCACGTCAAAATCGTACGTCTCCAGTGCGAGCAGCCGCCATTTTCTCAGCGTGATAGAAGCGAGAAGCGAGTGAAAGACTATGGTAAGTAAATATTCAAAATGTAAAGTTATCTTTTATTGTTTACCCGGTTGTATGAAAGGCGGAAACAAAGGAGCTTAACGTTATATATATTTAAAAAAAAAAAACGGACGCGGTTTTCGCCTCAGACACGGAGGTCTTAACTGCCTCATATAACGTTACTGAACGGAGGATGTACTTTTAATATAACGTCTGTGAATGTATTTTGTCATATTTACATAAGATTTTACATTATCTGTACTTTTTGAGGCGTTAACAGACGGTTATGGTCACGGTTACGCTCATGTGAATTTGTCTTTTTTTTTCGCGGTTAAACTGAATGTATGTTTGTCTCCTAAAGGAAACGGCATTGTGTAGTAAAGACTAGCATAATTATTTTGAGGCTGTTGAAGTGGTAACTGTTAAAAGTATGTTTTACATGTAATATTTCTTGTCGAGCTCCTGTCTTCATTGTCCTTGCGCTGAGAGTTAAAGACACAGAAGCTGTTTGTGTGAGGAGTCACAGACCTGTGTGAGGATGAGGAGGAGGTGTTCTTCTGAAGAGAGGGACAGACGCTTTAAGGAGAGTAAACTTCAGAATAACATCAAGTTATCTTTATTTTTACTAAGACTAAAATAATGTGTGTTTTTTTTTTAGATGTTGAAATCCAGAGACAATCAATCAATCAATCAATCACCTTTATTTATATAGTGCTTTAAACAAAATACATTGCGCCAAAGCACTGAACAACATTCATTTGGAAAACAGTGTCTCAATAATGCAAAATGATAGTTAAAGGCAGTTCATCATTGAATTCATTGATGTCATCTCTGTTCAGTTGAAATAGTGTCTGTTTTAATTTGCAATCAAGTCAACGATATCGCTGTAGATGAAGTGACCCCAACTAAGCAAGCCAGAGGCGACAGCGGCAAGGAACCGAAACTCCATCGGTGACAGAATGGAGAAAAAAACCTTGGGAGAAACCAGGCTCAGTTGGGGGGCCAGTTCTCCTCTGACCAGACGAAAACCAGTAGTTCAATTCCAGGCTGCAGCAAAGTCAGATTGTGCAGAAGAATCATCTGTTTCCTGTGGTCTTGTCCTGGTGCTCCTCTGAGACAAGGTCTTTACAGGGGATCTGTATCTGGGGCTCTAGTTGTCCTGGTCTCCGCTGTCTTTCAGGGCAGTAGAGGTCCTTTCTAGGTGCTGATCCACCATCTGGTCTGGATACGTACTGGATCCGGGTGATTGCAGTGACCCTCTGATCTGGACACAGACTGGATCTGGTGGCCACGGTGACCTCGGAACAAGAGAGAAACAGACAAATATTAGCGTAGATGCCATTCTTCTAATGATGTAGAAAGTACGGTGTTATGTGAAGTGTTCCGGTTCCAGTTTACCTAATTAATGCAGCCTAAAAATCCTTTAACGGATTTGGATATTAAAAGCATATTAGTATGTTATGTGTATGCCAGGTTAAAGAGATGGGTCTTTAATCTAGATTTAAACTGCAAGAGTGTGTCTGCCTCCCGAACAATGTTAGGTAGGTTATTCCAGAGTTTAGGCGCCAAATAGGAAAAGGATCTGCCGCCCGCAGTTGATTTTGATATTCTAGGTATTATCAAATTGCCTGAGTTTTGAGAACGTAGCGGACGTAACGGAGTATAATGTAAAAGGAGCTCATTCAAATACTGAGGTGCTAAACCATT
Organism: Carassius gibelio; assembly: GCF_023724105.1. Lineage (NCBI taxonomy): Eukaryota > Metazoa > Chordata > Actinopteri > Cypriniformes > Cyprinidae > Carassius > Carassius gibelio. The sequence continues at coordinate 30,996,377 of NC_068375.1, read as the reverse complement.
CAGGGCTTTATAAGTAATAAGCAATATTTTAAAATCTATACGATGTTTGATAGGGAGCCAGTGCAGTGTGGACAGGACCGGGCTAATATGGTCATACTTCCTGGTTCTAGTAAGAACTCTTGCTGCTGCATTTTGGACTAGCTGTAGTTTGTTTACCAAGCGTGCAGAACAACCACCCAATAAAGCATTACAGTAGTCTAACCTTGAAGTCATAAATGCATGGATTAACATTTCTGCATTTGACATTGAGAGCATAGGCCGTAATTTAGATATATTTTTGAGATGGAAAAATGCAGTTTTACAAATGCTAGAAACGTGGCTTTCTAAGGAAAGATTGCGATCAAGTAGCACACCTAGGTTCCTAACTGATGACGAAGAATTGACAGAGCAACCATCAAGTCTTAGACAGTGTTCTAGGTTATTACAAGTAGAGTTTTTAGGCCCTATGATTAACACCTCTGTTTTTTCTGAATTTAGCAGTAAGAAATTACTCGTCATCCAATTTTTTATATCGACTATGCATTCCATTAGTTTTTCAAATTGGTGTGTTTCACCGGGCTGCGAGGAAATATAGAGCTGCGTATCATCAGCATAACAGTGAAAGCTAACACCATGTTTCCTGATGATATCTCCCAAGGGTAACATATAAAGCGTGAAGAGTAGCGGCCCTAGAACTGAGCCTTGAGGTACTCCATACTGCACTTGTGATTGATATGATACATCTTCATTCACTGCTACGAACTGATGGCGGTCATATAAGTACGATTTAAACCATGCTAATGCACTTCCACTGATGCCAACAAAGTGTTCAAGTCTATGCAAAAGAATGTTGTGGTCAATTGTGTCAAACGCAGCACTAAGATCCAATAAAACTAGACAAGATAACTTCTTTCTTTTGAGACTGATGTAAGTTAAATTATTACTTTTTTTTTTAGAAAATTAATGTTTCTGTTGTGTCCTGCCTGTTAACTTCACATTTTGATGCAAAAACAGTGTGATTATATATATGTATGTATATGTTAATATTTTATTGAAACCATTGATGTCCCTCTTTGCAGAACTCAAACTAACTGGAGTTAAGGACACAGAAGTCTGCTTGTGTGAGGAAGTGGTTTTCTCAGCTTCTTCTGAAGAGAGGGAAAGATAGTTTAAGGCAAGTAAACTTCATAATTTCATGTTATCAGTTGTTGTTGTGTTTTACTAAGAGTAAAATAATGTTTGTTTTTTGTTTTTGTAGATGTTAAAAGCAAGAGACATGGGAGAGCATCATTCCTTTGAGATTTTATGTAAGTTATTTTTAGAAAATAAATTTTTCTGTTGTCTCCTGCCAATTTACTTCACATTTTGGTGCAACAACAGTGTGATTACGTGCTCATTTCATTAAGACCATTGATGTCTGTGTTTTGTATTGCAGAACTCAAACCAAGTTTGGATTTGTCTTGTCTGATTTGGAGAGTCATTATTCTTGGTCTTCGCTCTTAGAGGTAAAGTTCACACAAAAAATCATTTACTTGCCCTCAAGTCATTCCAAACCTATAAGACTTTTGTCTGTCTTTACAACATAAATTAATATATTTTTAGTTTTCTCATAATATTTGTTAATCCATTTATAGTCTAGATAATCAGTATTTTCAAGCTTCATAAATATAGAGTTATTGTAGAAGTAAATTCTGATATTTATATATGAATACATCTTAAATTATATAATAGCAAACATGTATGTTCAAAATAAAATACTGGTCTCCCAGACCAGCAATGGAGGACACAAAAAGAGAATATTAAATATATTCATACGTTTTCCAAAAAATGAGCAGAGTTTGTATGAGTCTGGAAAAACATGAGGAGAGTAAATTATGACCATTTTAATTATTTGTTGAACTAACGGTTTGAAGAGCAGCCCTCCATGTACATGAATATTGTGAGGTATGTGAAGGTCATGTCTGTTTTAATGTTTCAGTAAAGAAGCTTTCTGAAAGCAATATTTATTCAAACAGTATCGCATGTCCTCACACTAGTGCTGCCATTATAGCATTCTGGAGCGCTGTGGTGGACTGAGACATTTAACAACCGCACAAAGTGTTAAAACTTTAAAACTGATTATTTACCTATCCTTACGGATGTGAATACACCTCTACCTGAAAATGGATAGTTTAATTAAATGTTTAATTTTTTCAAATGTGTTTCTCTTAGGCCACTGATGAAGAACAGGCGGTGACTGGGATGAATCCTGGTCAGAGAGGAGAATCTTCTTTCCCCTAAACTGATGCAGCGGTGGTTTTAAAGGAGGACGCTGCCCTGGATGATGTAGAAGATGTCACATGCTGTGCTGATGGGGTTTCTTCATGATTACATCAGTTATGCTAAAGAGATCATGAAAATTGACCGTGATGCATGATCTGTATTCATGGACTATGAAACAAACTGTAAGTGTATAATTTGTTAAAAAAAAAAAAAAAAAAGTTAAATGCTTTTTCTGTGTTGTTTAGTAGAAGAGTTTACACTCTGTCATTCATACACCTGTCACTTTCTTTCACACACACACACACACACACATGCGTCTGTTAAATGTTATAATATCAAAGTTAATGTTGTGATTTATTTGTGTACTGTCATGCCAGAATAGTTGGAAAAAAACCTAACATTGTAAATTTATTGTATGTGTTTTCGTATATTTTTATACAATATATACAATTGAACAAAGTCCAATTTGATCTTAAGTTATATTCATCAAATGTTCAATGCTTTGTTTATGAACTCTGTAGCTGTTAATGCCATCCTTTTCTGCATTTCTTCTAACATGTTACTTTTTGACTTTTCTCTTGTTTTTAATAAATATTTTCCTTTTGGTAATTATTATTTGTGTGTAAAAGTGGTTAATTTTAACGTAGAAATGCATTGTTTCCCCACATGGCTGCACTCTGCGAGTTTATTTTCTGCCAGCAGGAGGCGCTAAGAGCGGGAGAGGTAGGTTTCTCCGGTAACGGCTGCAGAGCGGTGCTGAGCTCACAAACGCTGCCTTATCAAGCACATGCGAAATGATATCGAACATTTTCTAAATACAGTAGTTTTCCTTCTGAAATACAGTGATAAAAAACACCCGCTCTGTTTTTTTAAACCCTGCAATATAGTCATTTTAAACCATAAAAAAGGCAACCCAGCAGGCTGGGTTAAATATGATAACCCAACTGGTTGGGTTAAAATAACCCAGCGCTGGGTTCGTCCCTTTTTGACCCAGCGCTGGGTTGTCAAAATAACCCAAATTGGGTTGTTTTCAACCCAGCAGTTTTTAGAGTGTATATTTTTGTTACATTATGCAATGAAGCAGGAGAGATGATGTAACCAGCATCACAAGAACCCACCCCCAAACTTCCCTCTGTGTCCTGTCCTGACTTTTTCTGTGATGTAGCTCTTGCATACGTAAGAGTGTATTCAGGACAGTGTGTGAATTGGGATGTCACAAACGGACCCAGTGTTTGGGGGCATATGTGTGTGTATAACAGAGAGGGAGTGGCTGTGTACGTGTATAAAAGCTTTTGGAGACAATATGTCCTCTCCAGCTCATGCAGTTTTAACCTTTTGGCATCTTCTACACACACACACACAGTCCTCATAAGCTTTACCTCGTTCCCAAGGCAATATTTAGAAAAGTGTATTTTGTGTATGTGAGTCATGAATAAATTAGCTGAGAAGGGAGCTCAAAGTTTCATAAATAAAACATGGTGCTATACTTGCTATTATTATGTGGAATATATAAGTGAAGTCCTGCACTATATCTGTAGATAAAAGGAGGTTTTGAAGTCTTGAACGCCAGGCTATTGACATTTACACATGTATGAATCATTAGTGGTTTTTACTTTTTTTATAATTGTATATACTACTTTTTATACTATTTTAAATAAGCTTAACCCTAAAATCTAAAATCTAATATTAAATTGCTATTAAGGATCTACAATTGCTTTTAAAATATAGCGAAAAAAGCAAAACACCAAAGGTATGTTTAGTAGTAGAATGGTACTTTGATATATACAATGGTCCTAAATGATCTCCATGTTCATAGAGGGTTCTAAACTTTTACATTTTCTTTTTTTTTAAAAGCTATTAAAAAATTTGCCATTTCTTTTAAAATACTATTAAAAATATTTATGTCTAAACTGAAAACCTACTAAAAAAACTTCTAACATATAGTGCAAAGCAGTACACAAAAGGGATTATCAATATTCATAAACTGCTTATTTGCATGGTTCTCCAAGTTATCTAAAAACACTAGTAACATTTGAGCTTAAACCTGAAATCTAAAAAAATACAACAAAATTACTATTTAAAAAAATACTTCTAGAATGTAGTGCAAAGCAGTACAAAAATGGTACATCAGTAAAACTTTGATGTATATAAAAGTACTAAATGATCTCCATATTCATGCATTGTTTATTCACATGGCTCCAAGGTACTTCAAAAAATGCCATGGTAAAAAAAAAAAAAAAATGTTTCTTGTTAATAGCTTTTCCCTCTTTCAAAAAAAAAAAAAATATATATATACACATTTGCAAAAATAACAACAGTATAGCTTGTCTATACAAACTCTCCAATACTCATGTGTGCGTATGACATCTGGGATGAATGCCAATGTTGTTCAGGGAGTGAGAGAAAGAGACTGAAGGCTTATGTAACTCTCTCCTGAGAGAGAGACTCATCACACAGCTCTGTGCCAACGGAGGAATCATCAACATGCTCACACAAACCACGTAGAAATAGGTCATATTGAAATCTGGCCACTGTTCAGTTCTGGTTGTTAGCCAAAACTACTGTGAATCTTCTGAAATGCACCTTTCTTTAAATTACCTTACAATGTGCACTCGTACCTGAGTTCAGTAAACCAGATATCGGATTCAATTCAGACAAACAGATGATAATGTCAACATGACAGTCATTCCTCTCACAATAAATCTGGCTAATTTTGTACAGAATTAATTGACTGACATGGTAAAAGGCAAAATACTAAACCTGGTTGAGAGGTTTTGTATAAATGTATAAATGACACTCAATACTACACTGTCATCACATGTAAACCTAGTGATGCCCACAGATTAATAAATTAAGGTTAAATTAACAACAAAATGGTTTAGAATTAGAAATGTTATCTTTATGTTCGATAGTGTACAAAAATAAAATAAATCTCCTGGCATCAGAATAAAATAATTCTTTAGATTTAAAACATATTAGACACAATCTAACCAGTAGAGGGAGCCACAACCTGGTGTGATGCTCAAGTGATCACAGATTCCTTCTCTTACGTTTAGATTGCACATACTGCACTACATCTATAGAAAAGAAGAAAAAAAAAGAAAAGCGAGAGGGGAGGCTGGGAAAGACAATATGACACATCAGTTGATGTCAGTCACGATCTGCCTACATTTATTTTGTTCTCCCCAGCTCATAACATTAAGACGAGCATGACAGCTTCAACTAGTTTCCATGACAACTGGAGCTTCCTTGACTTTAGAGAGGAGACCACCTGTCAATCAAATTCAGCATCAGCCCTGCTTATCAGACAATGCCTAACAGCTCAAAAACTAACAAGGCACTAATTCTGCTTCACCTGTAAGTGCCACATATGCCATGCATTTGACCATTGTTTCTCTACATTTGCAAACAAAATTACAGTGCATTAGAGAGGCCTATGACATCTCACAGACATTATAGTTTTGACGGGTCAAACAGTTCAGTTTTCTCACTGCCAGTCAGAAAAAAAGTGTATTTTGCTAATATTATTAATATTTATATTGAGTATAGTTTTGGTCAAAAAGATTTGTTGCTTTACTGACACTGCATACAACAAGGGCAAATAATGACCTATGGCTGCAGCACTAATCACAAACTATCTGCCATTTCAAACTACAGCACCTTCTGATCGTCCTAACAAAACATTCACAAACTTGCATTATTGATGTCTCAAGGGTTTATTTCCAGTCAGTGTTGATTTGTGTGGAAAAAGATTGTGTCAGGGGTGTGATGTGGTAGATATGCATTTAAACCTTTTAAAAAATGAAGTTTTACTGAGATGTTCTAACATTCGTTGTCTGTGTATGTGCATCCTTGTGTATAAAAAAAATTATAATTTAAAATTATTTTGGTTTTCTGATTCCGCTAACAGATGGGGTATGCACAATCGCACAAATGTACCATATGCATGAAAAAGAAAAAAGCATTAATTATAGAACAGCATAGATTCATCTACAGGGAAACACAAAGGTTGATTAATTCTTAAGGGATGAATATAAGCACTAGTTACAAATGGTAAGTGCATTAAGCTGACTTTGGCATTCTGATGACAGTAGATGATTGTGACTGTAGTACACCAGCACAGAACAATCACATAACTTCATTAAAGGCTTTACTGACATTCTGCTTCAAATGACTTAAGATAGTACCCTTTGATTATCAGCTATACTGATAATATTTACTGAAGACTATAGGCCAGATCTGAGTTGAATGTATGCAGAGAATACGCAAATATTCAGATATCCATACAGTTAATACAGTACATTATCCCAAACAACCTCATACTGTTTAGCAGCAAAAAAAGGAAATAAACCAGATTCTACACTCACATCCTTAAGTGTATATCAGTGTAGTAACAAGTGTATATAATAATGAACAGAGGTGTAACAGGAAAGTTGGTCAAAATGCCACTGAGTTAACAGGCATTTTTCATATGAATGTAGTGTGTGCTATGCCTAAAACAAAATGGCCATATAAAACAAATATGTGACTAGATAAACAAGACTTTTAAAAGGTTCCAAGATGTCAACACTAAAACTTTGCAGCATACAGCATATTTCCAAACTCAAAAAACTGTTGCATTAAAAAAAAGTATTTGTTCAAACTAAGTTTGATTCTTGAACAAGATGATATTAGGTGCTAATGTAGGTTTTATAGAATTAAAGCATTGCGGTCTTTTTTCCAAATATAATTAAAACATATTCAAAACATCCAAACAAAATGAATCAATTTCTATGGCATTGCCAGGCTACATAAATGGGCACACATTATAGCATATATATATAGACAGCACCTGCTGATTGAGTAATGCTGTAACAAATCCAGTACAAATACACATTTTCTTAAACTAACAGAAACTAAAAACATAGCTCAAAAACTACACAGTACATCACAAAAGAATACAATAGCTTATCTGGCAGTAACGGCAACTACAGTATGTGTGAGTGTGATACAATTCAAGAGTGTCACTAAACATCCAGCATCGACTTTGGTGACGAGACTTATCTATTTGGATTACTGTTTTATTTTGAGAGGGAGAGATTGTTTATAATTTGGGTGGTACAGGAGTGAAGTCACCCTCAAGTTGCCCCTTCCGGTTCTTTATGGGAATTTCTCGATGGTCTGCCAATTGCTCAGAGCGAACATGGGGCACACCCTGAGTGACCCCAACTGGTCGATTCTTCCACTGCATGCCTGCAGGGGGGTAACTGCAGGGATAAAGCGCATCGCCTCCCCCGAACAAAATCTCCCCATCACCATCAGCTCTACTGGCACCAGGGAGGTTACGATTACTGCCGTTGTTCTTTAGGGGGAGATGGGAAGGTCTTACAGTTGACTGGCCCACATGTGCCAATTTCGGTTCTTGCTGAGAAGATTTGGAAGAGTCAAAACCACGCCTATAGCCCCACCTGAAACTATCAACAGTAACCCTGCAGGGTTGTTGTGGTAAAACCATAGCTCTACAATCAGCAGTCCTGCGCTGTGAAAATGCAGCCCCCTTTAAGTCATAGTTGGTAACAGCCGTGTAAAGATCACCACTTGTCTGAAACTCCAGACAGTCCGTGTCAAGAGAGCGACTGCGACGATTTAGTGCTAATGGGGCAGGGACAGGTGGACAAGGTCGACCCAAACTGAGGTGGCGAGGAAGGCTTGCGATGCCCCAAGCATTACTTAGCAACAGACTTTGTTCGTAGGCATCGAAAGTACGCTCAGCAAAGGCGTCTTGCTGAAGGTAACATCCATCATCTTCGAAGGGTTCGTAAGGAGATGCCAACTCTTCTTCCTCCTCCTCCTCGACAAGCTCAGTCTGCTGCTCACATTCACCCTCGTTGTCCATGTCGACCACATCAAATGTGACAATGGCAGGCAAGGCGCTCAGACTTGGTCCAAAAGGAGAACTCGACTCTGAGGCATCAAGACTCTCAGTTGAGTTGCAGTAAAGCCGGGTGTTCTTCGTGAAATCTACAAGCGCTTGGGAGAAACAGACCATCAGCTCTTCTTGGGATTGGCTACAGCCTCTGGTGGGTAGTAATGGGCTCTGATTCTCAGATTGAGGCTGCTGTCTGTTTGTCTCAGTGACATGTGGGATGAAACCTGAATCGGCACAGGGTGCAAACAATGGAGTCTCCTGGATTTGGCCCATGATGAGAGGGACAGTCCCTTTCACAGCTTGGGATCTTGATCGTGATTGGGTATAGCGCTGATTGATAACTTCTTTCAAAACCATCTTACCGTTGCCTGCGGAAAGGCTCGAGTCATTGTAGAAGCAGTCGGCATGGAACAGACACTGATCTTTGGATGGGCTTCTGAGATTCTGGAGCTCACAGCACAGAAGGGCTTGCTGGATCTTGTTCAGACGCTCCTCCTCCGTCTCTATGCTTCCTGTCTCTAGGGCAGAGGATGCCAGGGCATACAAAGGGTTTGTTGGACTCTTATCACCCTGCAGGGCTGCACCAACAAATGAGTGGGCATCCTTGGGAGGAAGAACAGGGCTGAGCAGGTGATCGTCAGGCTCAAAAAGTTCATAAAGAGCATCACCACTGTAGCTATCCCGTGGAAGCCTATCCTGGTGTGGACGTTCTCTGCTCTCCTCCTCCATACATGGCGTGGTGGAGTCATAGTATCCCTCATCACTGTTGGGTACCGACTCACTCTGTGGGCTTAAGAGACCAACAGGAGTGAAGGCAGTTTCTGTGATTCCCAGTGGGCTGCTGTTGGAAGTAACACGGATGGAGCTGATTTGCTGATCGGGAGTGAGTGAAGGGCTATCTGAGCCCCTGTCTGAAGGTACATAGCATACTTCATTACTAGTTTCAGACTCCCATAAGCTCTGCAAGTAATCTGCATCTATCTCATCGGGAGTCGCCATCTCTTCCCCCCCACCCTGATATGTGACAAAACACGAGCTCCGTTTTCCTGCATTTCGGCTGCCTCTCTCGGCAGACACTGAGCTATCAGCGACGCTGACATCATCCTGGTCTGCAATGATGTCTCCGCAACCTGTCAGGGAATCAAAGCTTTTCAATGATGAAACATCCCCAAAGACTAAGTTTTCAGAGGAGCAGGATACAGCAGGAGGCTCCCCATCAGGAATGTCCACATTCTGCTCAGCCAAGCGGTCCAGTTCTGACTCGGCACACAAGGGCTGATGATATGTCGTCAGTCCTTCCCGTCTCTCATCTTGCATCTCTTCCTCCTCATTCTCCTCTTCTTTTGCTCTCTTCCTCTTGTCCACCTCCACTCTGCTGCTCCTCCTTTTCTCAGGCACTAGCGTTACATCTTCCTTACATTCAGTGGCAGCCAATGGCAGATCATACTCACTGCCTGCGTTTTGATTAGGCACAACTGGCACCAACTCTTCACCCTGACTGTCTACATGGTTATCACTACAGTCACTGACGCTCGACAGGACACCAGGCACTGTTTCGGTGTGGAAGCTTGAAGACATTTCGAGTGCCTCCCGCTTTTCTTGTTCAACAGTTCTGTTTTTCCTGTGTCTCCGAATGCTGCTGAAAAGACCCCGAAGACCTCTGCGCTGTCGGGGTAGAGACTGAGACTTCTCATGATTCTCCTGTGATTTCTGAGGGTCACCGGAGGTGCAAAACTCAAAGTCCCCAGAGGCCACTTCACTGCTACCTCTGCCCAAATTATCCCAGCATGCTCGGCTCACCCCATCGTATGTTTGGCTCTTTGTAACACCTGTTTTTGACGAAGCCTTACTTTGACTTCTGCCTCGGCCACCGAAAAAGCTGGGCAGAATACAGATGCTCTTACGACCTCCAAAAAACTTGAAAGCCGTCTTCCTTATTTTCACAGAAGGGGGGGACTGAGGTTGAGGGGTGTCATGGGAAACAGAGTCTGACTGTGGACCCCCTATCGCACCAACAACCTCACTTCCTGTGGTGGTCTCCATAGCGAGACAGATGTCTGTGGCTAATGGAGCATGTCTGAAGTAAATACTCCACCCTGAGAGCCAGGCTGGAAGGTATGGGGTCTGTGTTTACCAGACATGTTATTCCTGTGAAAGTAACAGAAATTAAGACGGATCATTAGGAACAGTCAAAAATAGAAAAAAAACTAAGGCACATATTTATTAAGAAACATTTACAAAATTGTATTTAGACACTAAAAGTTGTATCTGTACATCTCTGTTTGAGACGCCCATCTCTTTAAGCCCCATAAAAAATCAAGTAAAACCCCAAAATTCTAAATATACTATCATATTTGATAAATATAAACATTCAAAGGGTCTATTTATGAATATATTAATACAATTCCTTGAGCTCATTTAGTAAACATGGTTGTAATTTTGACAAGTGAGAAAAAACAAAGTCCTATTCTGACTAGGTAACCACCAGTTAAATTAACTCAAAATAAATTCACCATAAGCCTATTTTATTATTATTAAATTAATCAAACCAATAATAAAGGTTTTATTTTTACGTTTTATATCATACTTGTGTGTAACTTTATCATATCTTTTGCATTATTTGCACTGTTGTTTCCCCAGTGGTTACAGCTATCACTAAGAACAAAATGTACTATCATGCAGTTTGTCTCTGGGCTATGGAATGAGTAAATTACGTTTGCTTATTTAACGTTAGGTAGAAATAATTTGATTAAATAAATACAAAATCTAAACCACAGAGGCAGACAGGCAAACCTACAACAGTACAAAAACAAACACGATGACATTAAAGTGTTGCAACCTGAATGTCCTGCAATGCAACACATACGCTGGATTAAACCTACAATCAAAACAAAAGCTGAGTGAAGCCATTGGGCCTGAACTCTCACTGTAAGTACATCATAAACAAAGGAAAGAAAACATAAGCGATAGCTTGAAGTCCACAGAACTACACCCCATGGACCAATTTCTGCAACTACTGCAGTGAAACTGTTATTAGTATTGGAAAATAACTTCTATTAAAAGACTGCACACAGTGTCCCCAGCTGGACACCATCACTGCGAATGAACGCGCAACTGGCGCGCGCTAGCCCAGACGCTAACCAGCTCGAGACCGCTTCACTGATATACACCTAACTTGCATTCACAAACAGCTGTTTCTGCATGAACACTCACGTACGTATACAATCAATGAGCGAATAATACACAGAGATACAAACATCAGCGATACTCGCCTTATTTGTACATCTTTTCCGCCCGAGCGTGCAGTGATGTGCTCTGCCCTCGCGTAGCGCTGCAGGAGCTCGCGGCTATGATTCACTTTGTTCATTGAGCTCTGGAGCAACTGGCGGCGCCTCTTGGTGCTACGTGCATTCTGGGAAATGTAGTACCATGGTATTCGCAGTCACAGGAAAAAAAATAAAAAACAAAAAGAGGTCATTTTTAAAGGTAATAAAGTACATAATAGCAATAGGCTGTACAATAAAATAATATAAACAATTAACACGAAAGTGATTAATTTGTTAAATACTTTGAGTTTTGCTGCAAGTTTGTCTGGCCAAACTATGATCGGGGACCCCCATTGGTCTGCAACAGGCCTTGGGGTCCACAGAAAATTTGATAGTGAAAAAAACATAATTTTACTAAATGTGTTTTAGGTTATGTCAACGTTAATGTGTTAACTTAAGTTACTCTCTGCCACCTAAACAAATCTGTATTTGAATTATAATTATTGTGAAAAGTACAATGACAATATAAAGGCCAATTATTTCATTTTACTGCCTTTTTATTTTAGAAAAGCGTGGGGGTCCTCGGCATCTAAAAGCTTAAAGCAGTATTGTTATTGTTAACTAAAACCATGAAAATTATGTTTGTTCATTTGAATAAATTGCATGAAAAACATAATGAAATAAAAATGAAACAGAACAAATATTTTTGAAAAAAACAATGACACAAGTACAAAACATAACTACTAAAAGTTAAACTTAAATTAAAAAAGAACACTGAAAATATAAAAATAATTGCTAATTCAAAATGAATTGACAATTATCAAAATGACACTGGTTTAGAATGTATATGTTTTTCCATATCAGTGCAATAAAACTTTATGAAGGTGGGGGGAAGGTCTCTATATGGAAACTGGCACCTCAAATTACCCACTCAACACTCAATTTACACTCAAATTTAAGTGCCTTTTAAGCAAATGACAGCCAGGTTTAGAGTGCTTTAACTGTTTGTCTGTCTGATATTAAAGCTTGGATGTCTCTTAATTTGTTTAACCTCAATGAGAGTAAGACTGAGGCTATTGTATTCGGACCTTTAGCTCTATCTGGCAACACACAGCAAGTCCTGGGTGATCTGCCAGCATATATCAAGCCCTTTGTAAAAATAATAATAATAATAATAAATTAGGTGTTTTGTTTGATTCTGCTTTGAATTTTGTTAAGCAAGCAGTAGTTAAATAAAGTTTCTTTCAGCTTAGACTCCTTGCTAAGGTGAAGAGTTTTTGAACTCTTGCTGAGTCTGAGAGAGTTATACATGCTTTCATCTCATCTCGACTAGACCACTACAATTCAGTGTATATCTGTATTATCCAATCACATATGATATGAATCGCCTACAAACAGTACAAAACACAGCTGCTAGACTTTTGACTAGCACTCGCAAATACAAATATATTACACATCCTACTCTTTCTGCACTGGTTGTCAATCCATTTTAGAATAGTAATACATTATGTTCTTAAGGTTTTAAATGGACGGGCACCTTCATATCTTTCTGATCTTTTGAGGTTACCCACCCCAGATGTCTAAGGTCATCGAAACTTATTGGTCCCTAGATCTAGGCTAAAGAAAACCTTGGAACAGCTTTCCAATCTCTATTAGAACAATTGCAACACAATAACTTTTTAAAGGAAATCTAAAAGCCTATCATTTAGAGAAGGCTTACAGTGTATGAGCTAAAAGAGGCTTATTCAAAATTATTACTTGTCTGTCTTGCCATATTATGTGCTTTGATTTCTCTTAAATGATATAGTTCAGCACAATGGTCAAACTTTGTTGTTTTATTGTGCTTTATAAATAAAAATGAACTGAGCTATCCCATAAATGTAAGGAAACGACACATAAACGTTCTGATGTTCAGCAGTTCAATTTTATGAACAAAATAACAAGCCAGACGCCATCCATAGAATTACATTTTCAAAATACACCTGCATCTGTATTGTAAACCCCATTTAGCATAAGACTGTTATACTTTAATACCTATGCTATAAATCCTTCTGAGGACTAGCTCTGGAACTGATGTTCATTTTGAAGTCTTTAAACTCACAGGAACAGAATGATCTCCATTACATGCTACCTGCACAATGGAGGTTACGTGACATGATCTGTTGGAAGTGTCTATATGTTCTAAACAATGGATTCACTGATACAAGCACATCACAATGGAGTTTATATATCTTATTAAGATTAATAAGCCAGTTCTGAACATTTTTACATGCTTCATCAAGCTGCTACTGATAAACAAAACACTAATGATTCTGTAAAAATCATTGCTGAATTTGGTATGAGAAACTAAAACCTCCACATGATCTTGAAAAGGCAGAACAGACTTTACGACAATGCATAGTTTAAGAGAATTTACAACAACACTTCTGGTAATATACACTTTCAATTTTGAAGGAAATTACAGCAAATTAATTTATGAGGATGTTTAACACACTCCATTTATGTAAACCAGGGATGTTAGCAGTGTATCGGTCTGTCTGTGAGATTGCATACGAATGAGTCCACATCATAAGTCCAGATCTTCTGTCTGTTTCGCTCCCTCTGATGTCTGTATGGTCCACCTGTCCAGTCTGTGTGTGAATAAATGAGTCTGTCCTTTAGTAAAGGCACAGTGGAGTACTCTGTTTTGTCAGTAAACCAATGCACTGTTCACAGGGTTGTGTTTGAGATAGTCGATGAGCCTGGGTGGAATCTCCAGAGAGTCCAAAGAATGAATCTTGTTCACCTGTATCAGGTGTCTACGAATAGCCAATCTACACTGAGAGACAAGAGTCTTCGGACACCCTGTTTAAAAAAAAAAAGAGAGAGAGAGAGAGCAAGAGAGAAAAAATAAAAAAGGTGATTTAACAATTGCATGATAATCAGTGTTATTTTTATTTGTTTTATCATTTATGTACTAATTTGTTTATTTTGAATTCATTTAAAATTAGCTTTAATTTTTATTTATTTGAATTCAAATAATTTTATGTGCTTTTGTCTTTTTATGTATATTTATTTTTCATTTAGCTTTAGTAATTTAGTAAATCTCAGTTTTAGTAGTTTAAGTACTTCAACTTAAATGTATTTATTTTAGATTGTTGACAAGTTTAATAAAACATTGTATCATACAAACATTGTATTTTTAATTTTTTTTAAAGACAGTTAATAGTTTTAGTTAATAAATGATAATATGGAAGCTTTTTTCCAGAACGAATAAAACAAAAATTATAAATAAAAAAAAATTAATGGCAACATTTCATCTCACAATTCTGACATTTTCCTCATAATTCTGAATTGTAAGATTTGAGCTCAAAATTGGAAGATAAAAAGTCAGATTTATAAGATATATATACTCACAATTATGAGGGAAAAAAACCCTCTGAATTCAAAGACAAACCGATTCATTTTTTTCTCCGAATTGCGAGTTTATATCTTGCAATTCTGGGTTTATATGTCAACTCTGAGTTTATACTTTGCAATTTTGACTATTTTTTTCTCAGAATCATGAGGGGAAAATAATTAAATATTTTATTAAATTTTTTATTCCATTCAAGAACAATGGCAATTAAAAAACAAAAACAATGCTACAATACTGCTTGTACTTCTCTCACCTCGCTCTTTCAGCAACAGCTCAAGAGCTTCATTCTGTTTGGTGCTCTTTTCTATGATGAGGGTCGGCAGGTAGACGTTTGCCCCAAAGTCAATGAGCAGTTGAATGTATTCGACTCCACAGCCGTGTCTCAAACACAATTCCAGGACTGTCTTCTGCTGCGTGCCTCTGCCGATCACATTCTCATCCGGACTGTTATAGTTCGGATCTGCCCCATATAACAGCAACATTTTGAAGCAATCCAGGTGTTCATATATGGCTGACAGGTAAAGCGGGCCACTGCACACAGCAACCCCTGAGGCCCAAAGCGTAACCTTTGACCTGGCGTTGACCTCCGCCCCATGCTGAAGCAGCTGGCGGAGGATCTCCGGGTCACCCTCTCGAGCGGCAGTGAGCACGGGCGAGCTGTTGTTCAGATGACTTCCATTTGGATTAGCTCCGGCACGGAGAAGTGCGAGCACACAGCTCAGGTAACGCCCACACACAGCAGTGAAAAGAGGGGTCTGGGCTTTAACATCAAGTCGGTCTACCTCTGCCCCATGGGCCAGGAGCAACTGCAGGCACCTCAGGTGACCTACAGGGCAAATAATTGCTGCGTTGTGGTCGTGGTGGACAACAAACTCAGATGTGACATCTGAGAGTGCATGGAAGGGTGACAGACGTACCTTTTGACGCAGCCATACGTAACGGGGTACCTGGGATCCCCCAACCGCTCTGCTGATTAATGCACTTCCTGTAACGTTCTTGTGAAAGTAGCTTGGCCAGCAGGAAATGGTCATTGTCAGCCACAGCTCGGTTCAGCTCCAGACTCTCAGCAGCTGATTCATCCTCCTCCACCGGCCGCAGCTGGAGCATAGAGGAGAACTGCAGAGAAACAAAAGTATCAGCACAGATGAGTGCCTCTGCATGACTGTTGAAAATAACAGCAAGATAGGGAGCAGCCTACCTAGACAATGCCCAGAAATGCTGTCTAGGTATGTAGCTCACTAGGGTCTGAGCCAGAGTATTCAGAATGAAATGCCTTTATTTACGTTACATGAAGTGTTGCACGCAGTTCAGTTTTGCATAACAACAAACCCTTACATTCGGATATTATTGTTATTTACGAGTAGATTTTTATTATATTATAGTAATATCTTTGACAGCGTTTAAAGAAGCTTCTAAAATATAAGAAGGCTTTATCATGAACTTCGTTTATACGCATTAGCTTTAACGACTAAGTTACTAGCAAGAATCCACGGTCAATTAGCCGGTTAGCAAACGAGATTAACCACATAAATACAAGCAGAACTAAAATACTTGTATATGCGAATAAACTAATCTGAGATAAATACTAATCCCATTCGGGAAGAGATTTATTCCCCGGCTCTTGGAGCTCGGTGGATTTAACTCCAGTAACGTTAGCGTTATATATGTAAACAACGCAGAGTTGGCCTCGCTCTTTCTGGCCTGCTGTCGAACAAATACGCATTTTTATGATATAAACGACTACACATATACAACTTAAGCATATAGTAGATATTTTAAATGAGTTTTCGCCTCAAGGACACTTACCGAGCTAATAAGCCAAACACTGACGGGCAGTAAACAGCGGAAACTGTTCGATGGGCGGCCAGAGCGGGCGCTGTGCGCGCACACACCGCCACTGAAAAATTCAGTCATACGTTTTGTAAGATGAGTGGGCTTTAATGTCAACAAACATTATAAATGATATAATCACATAACTTTTTTTTTTTTACAGAAATTTATTTATTTAAAGAAAACAATTTCAAATGTAATATAATGTACAAAAGAGGTACAAAACAGTGCAATGATCAAAATAAGCGTGTATAAAATGAGCTGACATGATTATTACAGAGCAAAACTATTAGTTTTAAAAGCAATAAATGTAATGTAACCACAGTCTGTCTTTTTCAGTGGTATCCCTCTCATTGCTTATTTCAAAATTCCCTTTTGGACTATTGCTGTACATTTAATCAATAGAAAATATTTATTCAAATTCATTCAAAAAATAATAATGTAAACAAATGCTTCTCAATAAAAATAAAAAAAAACATTTTTAAACATTGGTTTTATATTCCACATAATAATAAAAGCTTGTCTGGAGCTCCATATCAGCCAGGGTTCAAGAAGTTGAATATTAAAACTAAAGCTGGGAAAACTTTTACACATCCATTAGCAATAAACATTCAGTAGACATATTAAAAACAATGTTGCTTTGCAAAACTATATGCAATTCAAAAGGCTTGGTCAAAAGAACATAAGCAATGTTCCTCAAATATTTTTATGTTCCTCAAATTATTTGTTTGGCATTAGAGCTTGGCTCAGGCAATGTGACATCCTATTGCAATCAATGAGCAGCATTTCAACTGCGAAATGAACCGCATTTGCAGTAAACACCACAAAAATAATACTAAGCCCTTTGTGCAAAAAGCACTGATAATCAATTTGATCCATTATTCTAACAATGTGTTCCCTTTATCAATCTGAATTTCACATCAGCTGCTTATGTGACTGAATAAATCAGTATCAAAGTCTGGTTTTCAAATATAATACACATATTATACGGAAAGTATTACTAAAAGAAAGACATTAAAACAATCTACTGTACAATGGAGTGAGGCTAAATTTGATCAGAGAGGCATTTAAACAAAAATGTAGATGATTCTGACTGCCTTCGATCAAAGAATATAATTTCAATCCTGTTTTATGAACACACTGAAGTCCACAAAAACATCCAGAACATTTCAGGACTGTTCAGAACAGATATAACAGGGTACAAGAATCCACCCAGTGCTCAAAAAATCTAATAAACAACAATATAAACAAACACAAACTAGTATGTGGCAGAACGCTGCACTTTGAATGCATTTTTTGCATTACAGTGGCTTCAGTTGTGGAGATATTACTCTATGCATCTTTTCAAAAACACGGACATTTGTTCTTTGGGTTCTCAGTCAAAATGTCTGTTACTATGGAGACTCAAGAGGATTCTTGTACCTCCTCTTTGGAATGTTCAGTTTCCACAGAAACTGGTTTGTCCTTAGAGGAGGTCAGATCGTGTTCGGTGGCTCCTGGCTCCGCCCCTTCTTTCTCATTGCACTTTTCAGCTCCTGGACCCGCCTCCTCTGCGTCACCTTTAATCAAAGGAGCGCAGCTTCCATTTGATTGGTCAACAGGAGCGTCGTGACGGTCCTGTTCCGCAGGTGTGTTGATTGGTCCAGATGGATCAGGGAGAACTCCATCTGCAACAGCCAGCTGCTGTAAATGGATGAGATGGAGACAGCGTCATGTCAGTCAAATACCTCTCCACCCTGACAAAATCTAATCCCACAACCCCACTTACTCGCTGTAATTCAGTCATAGTTCGCTCTCTTTCGACCTGCTTCTGTGTGAGGGACAGCAGCTGGTCTAGAACAGACTGTTTTGGGTGCATGCCTCTGTCATAGTAGTTATACATCCCACACCAGAACCTGGGAAACACATAAACGAGTAAAAATTTGGTGCAAAACTATTCAGTAAACATCAGACAAATCCAATTACTTTAAATACAAATTGCATTAATTTGGTCTGTCAAAAGATTTTGTGAAAAGTTAAATTTTAATCTGCAGCAGCACAGCCTCATATGTTAAAGAGTGCATCCATACTTGAAGTGCAGTGGTAAAGTGCTGGGTCTGAGAACTGTGCACTCTAATGAACGCCGGTACAAAGGGTTTCGATACAGATGTTGGTTCTTCAGAAGATGTGGCCACAATGAAAACGTCTTTTCATGCAACCTAAAATCCCACACAGAACAGTGAAGCAAAGCATTTTAAAATCATTCAAGACTTGGAAACAAGCAAACAAACAGTACGTTTGATTTTATTTATAATAAAGAACATTTGCTTTCATTTTGAAGCATACACATTCAATGCCGAGTGTATCAGTTTTGTACATACATGAATGTGTTTGCATCTGCATTCTATCCTCACCTCATTTCCAGTCTCTCTTTCTGGCAGTTGCCGATGAAGTTTCCATACTGGCAGGCATAGACTTGATTGTGTATTTCTATTAGGTAACGTTCATTGAACTCAAACACACAAGGGAACTGTTCTGACAGCTGCCACACACACTCTAGGAACTGAGTGAAGACTGGAGACACTTCCTTGGAGTCAGTGTCCAGATGGCCACACCTAGAGTACACACATATATACAAACAAAACAAGTCACAAAGTTGGACTTGGTATTGATACAAATGGCTTACGATAAAAGGATTACTACTAATAACATTAGCCTTTTTTATAATATACAAAAGATAACTGTAATGTTTTAGCAACATAGTGTATTTTAATATTTAAAATGTTATTATTAAAACATTTATCATAAAAGGGATAGTCCACCCAAAAATGAAAATTACCCCATGATTTACTCACCCTCAAGCCATGCTAGGTGTATATGACGAATACGATAGGAGTTACATTAAAGCAATCCTGGTTGTTCTGAGCTTTATAATGGCAGTGAATGGCTGTTGAGATTCTGAAGTCCAATAAACTGCATCCATCCATCATAAAAAGTACTCCACACATATCTGGTGGTTAATAAAGGCTTTCTGAATCAAACCTCTGCTTCGAAGAATGTTATATATACATCTAGGATTGCTTTAGGGTGAGTAAATTATGGAGTAATTTTCATTTTTGGGTAAACTATTCCTTTAATACTATTGATAAATAATACTGATATATTTGCAGTTTTTAAAAGCTGTGATAATGTTTTGAAGGTTATTAACCCATACATGCAAGAGCAGTAAAAGTTTATACCTGTGACTGAATTTATGACCAAAAGAGATCCACTCCTTTTCTATTAAAACCTGTATATAAAAAATAAAAAAAACAAAGAAACAAAACTTAAATTATATAATTTTACAATATTTTTAAGTTTAGGTGTTTAAGTCTAGTTGTTTCACATTTAAATATACATTGCTGTTCAAAAGTTTGGAGTCAGTAAATGTTTTAAAAGAAATGAATACCTTTAGGTATTTAATGCAAAGATGCATTAAATTGATCAAAAGTGACAGTGAAGACGTTTATGCATATTCATATTTTTTATATCAAATAAATGCTGTTTGTTTGAACAGAAAGAATCGTGAAAAGATCACGGTTTCCACGAAAATATTAAGCAGCACAACTGTTTTTAACATCAATAATAATAAAAAAAGCACCAAATCAGCATTTAAGAATGATTTCTGAAGAATCATGACACTGAAGATTCAAAATGCAACTTAGCCATAACAAATTATGTTAAAACTTTTGAATGCTGACGTATATTAAGTTACACAGGAATAGTTGGTGACTTAATTTGCCATGACCAGCCCAACAGAGTGACATGCGAGTCCTGTGTTGAGGGTACAGGTTATATGTTATAGGTTACTGGGTCATTACCATGAGGCCTTTAATAGTTCTGTAGTATGGGTCCAGCAGTATGCAAGCCAAAGAGCACACCTGAGCCGTTCTGTCCCAACCATCAGAACAATGTACTAACACACTTGCCCTCTCTTCACAGACAGCCTAGAACGCAAACAAAATGACTGAGTACATCATTATCAAATATACTTCTGTTGGTGTCTCTCTATGCAGTAATAGCATGGAGGTTAGTACCTTGGCGAGGAACACGCCTGCATCCATCACAGATTTGATGTGCCTCAGCCAGCCAGAGTTCTCCAGACCTGTCAGATAATCACTCATGGAAGGAGACTTCATAGAGCACACTGGAAGAACAAAGGTTCAACCAACCATCATTTTATCTACTACTGATTTAAAAGACACAATCAATACTCAACTGAGCAACTTAACCAGCTACTGAATATACCAGTACGAATAAAAAATTGTTCTCTCACCTTCCAGCAATTTTTGTAGGCTGTTTCTCATGACGTGGATGTTTTCGATTCCTTGGAACTGGAACCTGATATTGGAGTAGTTGTCCTCATTCTCATAGCCTTTACCAGCTGCGCGGTTCGCCATTGCGTTCAACTGAAAAAGACAAAAATTTGTACAAATGTATGCACACATAGCTCCAGAGGGTCAGGTTGAGATTTATGGTCTCCTTTAAATAACAGGGAAAGGAATTAAATGTTTCCTCAGTTATACTGGCGAAACATGAGATGAGCAACAATAAACAGAACAGAATATTCAATATTGGCAATAGATACAAAAACACTAGAATTTTAAAGCTGCGGTAAGTAACTTTTGACACTCTAGCGGTTAATAAACAGAACTGCTTGCGTCTTGCGGAAGAACATCGTAGCCGGAACTACTTCTCTCTGTTTATGTCTATGAAGAATCACAAAGGTACTGGGTTACTCCGCCGCGGTATCCCCGAAGCAATCTAAAATAGTCCGAAAATAAACACTTATTATAGGTGCACCCTAGTGATTCAGGACAAGCTAAAACACGGTTAGGAAAATGGATTCATGGTGTACTCGCTTATTATATAAATTTTTCTACATTTTGAACACAAACAAAGTTACGGACCGCAGCTCTGATTGGTTGTTTCTTAACGGGAGCTATGTATTTCTGCAAATGGCAATAGGACCACTGGGAGGAGCCAGAGGAGCTTGACTTTTTTCACATATTATTTGTCTCATATTCTACTGTCAGGACATAATGACAGGTTTAACAAATATGTAAATAAAATATATTTTTACAAAAGTTACCTACTGCAGCTTTAATGGTTAACTAGTCAGTTGCCTTGATAGTTAGTCCACCATATGAATAGAAGAGTAATTGGTGTCAGAGGGTGAAAGATTACACATTTTCTTATGTGTCTCTTACATATATGCCAGAGCAGCTGAGGTTGAAAGTTTAAAGATAAACGGTTACAAGTCTGATCCTGGAGCTGTCCTCCTATGTATATAGAGAGGTTAAGGTTAAAGGTCAAACCTTAGGCCGTGTGTCCACTACATATATAAAAGGGCAGTTGGGGTTTGCTTCACTGATGGCCTGAAGCATCTGCTCGTCTTCCACACAGCGAGAAGTCAAACCTGACAAAGGCTGACTGCAACGACAGATTGCAGCCTGCAAGACAGTACCACAAAATACAAAGAACAGATAAAGATAGTTGTTAACGGCCATTCTTGTTTAAACCTACTGAAGCATTTCTATGTCACCGAACATAGTCTCTAGCTTTAATCTACTGTTAAATTAATCATTTAATTTATTAATCTGATTGGACTTTTTTATTCAACACTTTGCAGTATTGAATGAAATATGTATACATTATTTATGTGTGTATGTATGTATGTGTGTATGTATGTATGTATGTATGTATGTATATATATATATATATATATATATATATATATATATATATATATATATATATATATATATATATATATATATACAGTCTTGTTCAAAATAATAGCAGTACAATGTGACTAACCAGAATAATCAAGGTTTTTAGTATATTTTTTATTGCTACGTGGCAAACAAGTTACCAGTAGGTTCAGTAGATTGTCAGAAAACAAACAAGACCCAGCATTCATGATATGCACGCTCTTAAGGCTGTGCAATTGGGCAATTAGTTGAAAGGGGTGTGTTCAAAAAAATAGCAGTGTCTACCTTTGACTGTACAAACTCAAAACTATTTTGTACAAACATTTTTTTTTTTCTGGGATTTAGCAATCCTGTCAATCACTAAACTAATATTTAGTTGTATGACCACAGTTTTTTAAAACTGCTTGACATCTGTGTGGCATGGAGTCAACCAACTTGTGGCACCTCTCAGCTGTTATTCCACTCCATGATTCTTTAACAATTTCTTGGTTTTGCTTCAGAAACTGCATTTTTGATATCACCCCACAAGTTCTCAATTGGATTAAGGTCTGGAGATTGGGCTGGCCACTCCATAACATTAATTTTGTTGGTTTGGAACCAAGACTTTGCACCGTTTACTAGTGTGTTTTGGGTCATTGTCTTGTTGAAACAACCATTTCAAGGGCATGTCCTCTTCAGCATAGGGCAACATGACCTCTTCAAGTATTTTAACATATGCAAACTGATCCATGATCCCTGGTATGCGATAAATAGGCCCAACACCATAGTAGGAGAAACATGCCCATATCATGATGCTTGCACCTCCATGCTTCACTGTCTTCACTGTGTACTGTGGCTTGAATTCAGAGTTTGGGGGTCGTCTCACAAACTGCCTGTGGCCCTTGGAACCAAAAAGAACAATTTTACTCTCATCAGTCCACAAAATGTTCCTCCATTTCTCTTTAGGCCAGTTGATGTGTTCTTTGGCAAATTGTAACCTCTTCTGCACATGCCTTTTTTTTAACAGAGGGACTTTGCGGGGGATTCTTGAAAATAGATTAGCTTCACACAGACGTCTTCTAACTGTCACAGTACTTACAGGTAACTCCAGACGGTCTTTGATCATCCTGGAGGTGATCATTGGCTGAGCCTTTGCCATTCTGGTTATTCTTCTATCCATTTTGATGGTTGTCTTCCGTTTTCTTCCACGTCTCTCTGGTTTTGCTCTCCATTTTAAGGCATTGGAGATCATTTTAGCTGAACAGCCTATCATTTTTTGCACCTCTTTATAGGTTTTCCCCTCTCTAATCAACTTTTTAATCAAAGTACGCTGTTCTTCTGAACAATGTCTTGAACGACCCATTTTCCTCAGCTTTCAAATGCATGTTCAACAAGTGTTGGCTTCATCCTTAAATAGGGGCCACCTGATTCACACCTGTTTCTTCACAAAATTGATGACCTCAGTGATTGAATGCCACACTGCTATTTTTTTGAACACACCCCTTTCAACTAATTCAACTAATTGCCCAATTGCACAGCCTTAAGAGCGTGCATATCATGAATGCTGGGTCTCATTTGTTTTCTGAGAATCTACTGAACCTACTGGTAACTTGTTTGCCACGTAGCAATAAAAAAATATACGAAAAATCTTGATTATTCTGGTTAGTCACATTGTACTGCTATTATTTTGAACAATACTGTATATATTATAATTAGATTTTCTCTTGACTCCATCAGCCATCTTTAAAGAATGTGATCGGTTTGTTGCAGCGTATTTTGGGACTCTGTTATCTACAGTATGATGCATGCATGCAATGTTACCTTAGAATATGGTCAAATGGCAGGCAGCATAATTATGATGTCTACTGTCTGAAAAAGCCTCCATGCTTAAGGTGCCTTAAAATGCTGTCTAGGTAGGGAGCTTACTTGGTTTTGGAACAGAGCTATTATGTGCATTTATGACATGCGTGTGCTTGTATACCTTTGTGTCTTTGTGAAAGTAAGACAGAGCAGGCAATCGCCCGCGGCTCCTAAACTTTGCGCTGCCTGTTACTGTAGAAACACTGACATTTTTAGGGAGTCCTAGGATAGATGGATAAGTGCTACAGATCTGTGTGAAAGAGAGACCAAGAAACATTTACAGATCCATTAGACAGAACAAAATATATAAAATATGAATTATAATTAGTGCATCATTTATAAATTATTTAATACTACCGTTCAAAACTTTAAGATTATGTTTTCTGCATTTCTTTGTTCAAGAATAACAGTAATACTCTGATGTATTGTTACAATTTAAAATAACAAAAAAAAATTATTTTAATATATTTTATCACTTATATATTTTATATAATATTTTATTCATTCAATATGCTGATTTTGTGCTTAAGAAACATCTCTCATCAATATCAGTGTTGAAAATAGTTGTGCTGCATAGTTTTTCTTTTGTGGAAACTTTTTTTTTTGGAGGTTTCTTTGATTAGCTGAATAAAAGTATGTATTTCTTGAAAGAAAAACATAATTTACCCCAAAGTTTTGAACGGCAGTGTATACATGTGTTATGTTGAAACTGTTTGTACCTAAAACATATTAATCTCTGTGGTCAGTAGATAAAAGAGTTAAGTTGATTATTGTGAAATGGTCCTAAACGAGAAGCATGCATACTAGATTGTCTTGTAATAAAAAGATGATACCTCATAGTTTTTGTTAATGTGGCTGATTTCCCAGTAATCATTGGAGAGACCCATCCTGCTGAAGTCATTTGCCACATTGATGAATTCCCAACCCTGTCTCCTGTCCTCCTCATTTTGGTCTGGATTATAGAGAAAGGCAAACAGCTCCTCTTCTTTGACTGAAATGACACAAAAGCACAGTTAGAATCTAAGAGCAAACATGTGCACAGTAGGGTCAGCCAGCATTTTTCAGTATGAAATAAACATAACTGGTAGATTACTGGACTGGACACTTAATAAGAATGATTTTGAAGCAAAAGTGTTGCTTGCTTATATTTTATAAAAGAAAATATAAATGTTAGATGAAAAGGTATTAAAAACATAAATTAAAACTATAAATGTTCCCTTGGCAGCTAACTAAAATAAAATGTTTAAGTTGAAGTAATCAAATGAGTAAAACTAAAACTTAATAAAAATTTTTTTTAATTAAAGCTATACCAAAAATATGAATTAAATAATAATTAAAAATGAATCAAAATGACAAAAACACATAAAAATGACCAAAACTTGAAAACTGAAAATATATTTAACCTTTTCAGTGGTGAGTTTAAAATATTCTAGTGGTCCCCCCAGAGAGAGTTTTTTTTAAGCATTACCCCTTACTGTTTCCATGGCGACACATTAGGCTTGTCATGTGACACACCAGATCTACAATAATACTGTGTGACAGAGGGAACGCTTTTATTTTGTTTTTCCTTTTTTTAATTTAAAATATTTATATAATATTTATATATAAATTTTTAATGTTTGTTCGCGCTGCAGTGCAGAGAATCCTGTCGTTCTGATTCACAGCACATGAATTCATTAATCTCCTCCAAAATACAAGTAATAAGTGCCGGGTGAAGAATAGAGTGATTTTTATAGTTACTTACACTATGTGTATCTGGTATGAATAAAACACATCTGCAAATTAAATTTGAATGGGTTGTTATTGTTGCTTCCATAGACATATGTGTGTATTTTTCAAAACTCTATACGTATTGTTTTACTAGTATTTATGTGTATTTAAACGTCTGAAACCAAATATGCATTATGTGGTTGATAACACTACATAGTTGTGATAATATGACAAGAGCAGTCTCTCGTCTGTCTCTGGCTCAGCGTCAGCCAACGCGTGAAACCACAGTTAGAATTTGACAGTTCTGCGACGTCACCGAACGTTCTTAACCCCATATGTGGGATTTTTTAAAAATATTACATAAATAATACTGAATTTATTTAATGTGCATGTGTTTTTATGCATTGCATACATAAATGTATACATTAGATTTTCTGTTGGTTATCTGCTCAAAACAAAAAAAGATTTCTCATAGGTTCTAAACATGTTGCGCATTTGAATGCAACAAACCACATGTGTATATGTATAGTGACTATATTTGTACATTAGCCTTATAAATCTTATTTAAATCTAGTGTTCTGCATATGTTTCGGTGAGGCTAGATTTAGGGGAAGGGGTTGGGTTAGGTGATAGAAAATATCATTAACCTGATATAAAAAAAAATCAATGGTCTATGCAATAAAAGAAAGCGAAACGTGTGTGTGTGTTTGTGAGAGAGAGTGCTTGTGTGTGTGTGTACCTGGTTGAAACAGACGCAGAAGTGACTGATAGACATCCTGACAATCTTTCTCTCTTTGGAACAGCAGATGAAGCAGCTGGAAGGTTTTACAGCGGATCAGGAGCGGACAACCGGATGCAGTTAATGGAAGCTTCTCTAGCGACATGATGTGATGATGCAGCACCTTCACACACATCAGACATTTCAAGATGTGTATTTCTAAAAGACCCAACAACAGATGAGTGGAAGACTATTATGTATATTGTTCCCTCTGGCCTACATTACCCATGTTTCTTTGCGTGTACTGTTGGTTTGTTCCACGTAGATAAGGTGAGTAGCAGTCAAATAAAGAGTTCCCAGAGTTGACTTCTTTTCAGGGTACCTATTCAGTAGTTTCACATACTCCACCTGCATAAAAAGTCCAGGAGAATTAGTGACTCAACTGTCTGAAGTAATATACAAAGCACTAGCCAGCAATCGCAAGGGTTAATGACACAATCCAGTCTGTGGGTTTGGATGTACCCCTCATCCAGCCTGTGTTTAACACAATAGAGAGGAAATCCTGCAGAACCTCTTAAGACTACTGTCAGCACTTCCTGTTCCTCCATCTCTTGGCATTTTGGTTACTGAGTAACAGGCAATGGAACAATATTATAACACAAGATGCCACTTCAGCACTAAGTAGCATTTTCTTTTGAGTCAAAGTCTAATATATTCTCCTCGTTTATACTTGCTAAACTACATGAGAACTAATCTTCTCAGTAAATGATTAGAACAATCCCTTTAGGTCGTTAGGATAGCAAAACCAAGCCGGCATTTTCTATTGTCTCTATAAAATGAACAAGTTAAATAATGTTTTTTAGCAAGACATAAAAGTCAAGGTGAGCCCCAGTAAGTCCAATTTAGATTCCATCAGTCAATTCTGATGAAGAATTAAACCCACAATTCTCAGGCAGCAGAGTAGATCTGAATAGAGGTGTCAGCTGCTATTACAGAGACTTCCTGTAGTACTGCTGATGAAACGTGACATCCTTTGAGCTGACCCCTCCATGCTGCCAAAAACATCCAAAAAGACCAAAGGCTGCAAGATTAATCGTTGTGTACTTTTTACAATACTCATATGACCATATAAAGTTACGTAGCAAAGGTGCCGCAGAACTGCACATTTTGAAGGTCTCTCTGCCTAGTTCAGGTCTTGAGAGGCTCTTCTAATAATAAGATGATGTCTATATCTTACTGAACTTTATTAACATCTAAAATGGGCACTGATGGGATACCTCATGACCACTAGAACTGAGAATATATAACCAGAACACCAGAATATGATAATATAAAGTGTAACGACACAAGCTCATACTTTAGGCCAGGGGTTTTCACATTTATCTTCATGGAAAACTTCAAATTGGGGTATGTGTTTGTGTGTGTGTGTGTGTTGTATGTGTATATGTATAGATTGTAACATTTAATAAATAATACAAATATAATTCAAATTATAAATTCAACTAAATAAATGCAAAAAACAAAAAGGCAAATAAATAAACACAGTACTATAAAAGTACAGTACGAAAATGAGTAGAAAGCAAAATATTAATGTAACTTTATAGAAAAAATATTTTCCAAATAATAGTTTAGACATTTTCATACATATATATATATATATATATATATATATATATATATATACTATAAATTGGGTTTCTATACAAGAAACTACACAGATGCAAGTCCCTTGCATGAGAACGATCATATTTAGAGTTCTGTGGCATCTTAAAAGCAAAGCATGCAGGTTCACCTGAGCAAGGTTACATCCGGATTTTGGAGGGGAAAAATTATTCCTGTACATACAGTTATGAAGTGATGACTGAAAACTGCTTCAACTTCATTAGCGCTACATTCAGTAACCAATATTAAAATGCATTGGATGGATTTAACAGCCGACTACAACAAATCTAACAACTCAGAATCTTTTTCACGAACCAATTTAAACGCTACATTCTGTGTGTTTTACATACATCGAGAGTTCAGAATATCGAGTCTGCCAACTTTACACGTGCACACCTGTTGATACAGACTTACCTTTGGCGTTATAATGTGCTCCATATTTTCAGTGGCTTATCTTTCAACAGTCCACGTTAAACTTTCGATGTTTATGTGTTTAGCGGTTAACATGTTTGTTTCAAAAACTGCTGCGTTCCTTCCTGACATGACAACTACAATCATGTCAGCTGACGGGAGCAGATATCGCGATAAGTCAAAGCGAGACGTGATTTCAAGTGTTGTCTGTGATGCTGTGATAATTTAACCCACTGCAGTCCGTATATAAACAATGATATATCAGTTTAAAATAAATAATGCAAATTACCATAGTAACACAATGTTAAAGGTAAAAATCAGTCTGAAAAGTATACTTAATTTCCTCTAGGCTACATTTAAAATACAACTAACCTTGATATGCTACATAGTGAGAAGAAAAAAATCACAATGTAAAATAATAGAAACTAAATATTTTTTCAATTGTATTTTATACATATTTATAATATTAGATTTTAACAGTATTAATTGGGTCTTTATACATTACAGTGGGGGAAATATTAATTTGTTTGCCCACTTACAAAGAAATGAAGGCTCTGTAATATGGTAGGTTTATTTTAACACATAGAGACAGAAAATTTACCAAAAAATCCAGAAAAAAAAACGCATAATATAGGGGTTAGAAATTGATTTGCATTTCAGTGAGTGAATTAAGTATTTGATCCCCAAGCAAAACATGACTTATTACTTGGTGTAGAAACTTTTGTTGGCCAGCACAGAGTTAAGACATTTTTTGCAGTTGGTCACCAGGTTTGCACACATCTCAGGAGATAATTTTGATCCACCCCTCTTTACATATCCTCTCTTAATCCTTAAATTTTCTTGGCTGTCATTTGGCATCACAAAGTTTCAGGCCCCTTCACAGATAGGATTGAGGTCTGGAGGCTGGCTAGGCCACTCCATGACCTCAATGTGCTTCTTCTTGAGCCACTCCTTTGTTGCCTTGGTTGTATGTTTCTGGTGATTGTCATGCTGGAAGAATCATCCATGATGCATCTTCAGTGCTCTGGCTGAGGGAAGGATGTTCTCATCCAAGATTTTATTGTACATTTCCCCGTCCATTTGTACCCTCAATGCAGTGAAGTCATCCTGTTCCCAAAGCAGAAAAACAGCCCCAAAGCATGATGTTTCCACCTCTGTGCTTGACTGTAAGGATGGTGCTCTTGGTGTCATATTAAGCTTTTCTCTTCCTCCAAACACGGGGAGTGGAATTAATGCCAAAGAGCTCAATTTTGGTCTCATCTGACCACAGCACTTTCTCTCAGGCCTTCTCTGAATCATAGATGTTCTTTGGCAAACTTTAAACAGGCCTGTACATGTGCCTTCTTGAGCATGGTGCTCTGCAGGATTTCAGTCCATTGCAGCATAGTGTGACACCAATGGTTTGCTTGGTGACTATGGTCCCAACTGCTTTAAGATCATTGACAAGCTCTTCCCATCTAGTCCGGGGGTGATCCCTCACCTTTCTCATGATCATACTTACCTCATGAAGCGAGATCTTGCACCGAGCTCCTGACCAAGGCCGACTGATGGTTGTTTTGTATTTCTCCCAATTCCGAATAATCACACCAACAGTTGTCTCCTTCTCACCAAGCTTCTTGCTGATGGTCTAGTAGCCCATTTCAGCCTTGTTCAGATCTACAATCTGGTCTCTGACATTCTTTGACAACTCTTTGATCTTGCACATGGTGGTGGGAGAGGTTGGAATGAAAGATACAGATTGTGTGGACAGATGTCTTATACAAGCTGACATTAGGTGTAACTTCTTAAAGTGGCAGGACTAATCTATGTTCCACATGGGCACATAATCAGTCTGTGGGAGCAAGAATTATTATTGCTGCTTGGTAGGGCGATCAAATACTTATTTCACTCACTGAATTGCAAATAAATTTCTACGCTTTATATAAAGTATTTTTATTTTGGTTGATATTCTGTGCCTATATGTTAAAATAAACGTACTATAAAAATGACGGACCTTCTTTTCTTTGTAAGTGGGCAAACTTACAAAATCAGCAGAAGATCAAATAAATATTTTCCCCACTGTATATATATCTTTATTTTAAATTTTAACATAGGGTTCCATCAGATGGTCATATTTGGTGGTCTGTGGCAGCTATATGATTGAAAACCTAATCTTCTGACATAAACTATATATCTGGAAACTTCATTAAACCACACCCAGACACAAGCAGCACAGGGAGGTTGCTCCCGCAAGGTGGCCCAACCAGATTTGCCTAATCACTGGGGAGGAACCCCATCGCTTGACCCATTGTCACCATAACGACCTCCCGACTCTTAGGCTCAGTAACTTGATAACAGCACACTAATGAAGAACAATAGCCGCATTTCCACTGTCGGGCCAGTGCGAGCCAGGGCTTAAAGTGGGCCGGGCGGGGCTCATAGCCCAGGGCCAGTAGCACGAGGCCAGAATAGCGCAGGGTTTCCACAGGGGAGCTTGAAGCTCCGCTGCTCGTCACTAAAACACGCCCTTTACACGCCTCTCAGAACAACGTCATGCAACCTCATTATTTCACTAACAAAGAGAAGTTATCAGAAAACTAAGAAATAAGTCACTGGAACATGCGCGATCACAAAACGAACATGATAAAAGCGGCCGTTTGTTTGCATGCTTTGTTATTCAAATTCAAAAGCATGGATGTTTTAACTATAGAATAAGTGATACATTGATCATAATGATTTAATTTATCAAGACTCAAAATTAATCGCACATAAATACACTTTATATTTTATTTATTTATTTTTAACGCTTATGAAAATAGCCTGCTTATTCAGTAGAGTCTGTTTCTGTTTATTTGTAGTCACAGTGGCCTATACGTCACATTAAGAATTAATGATATCTTTATTTTTATAAAGGATCCCGAACAAAAATATTATTATATTTTTATAATAGGCAACATGAGCTAAACTCTCGAGACGAGGCTTGTGATAGATAATATAAGTTACTAAATAAATACACGATTGTGATAGAGAATAAGAAGCTGACGTCTGATTTCTTCAAGCGGTCATATTTTACCATGTTTAATGTTAATGCCCAGCGTGCATAGTCTTTTACATCGCTTATAAATATTTCTGCCTTGTATGGTGAATTATAATCCACATTGGATCAAGTTATTTCAAACACTCGCTGCTGACTGAAAGTGAGTTTTGAGCTCAACTTATTTAAATAAAGCGTTTAATGCTGGCGTTATAGCGGCTATCTTTCTGAAATGATCCACAGCGCAGACTCTCTATTTTTATAAAAGCTCCCGAACAAAAATCATTATTATATTTTGATGATATGCAACGTGGAGCTAAACTCACGAAACAAGACGACAGATAAAATGTTACTTAATAAATACACAATTGTGATAGAGAATAAGATGCTGACGTCTGATTTCTCCAAGCGGTCATATTTACCATGGTAATGTTAATGTTTATCGTGCATAGTCTTTTACATCGCTTATAAATATTTCTGCCTTGTTTAGTGATTGTAATCCACATCGGATCAAGTTATTTCAAACACTCGCTGCTGACTAAGAGTGAGTTTTGAGCTCAACTGATTTTAAAAAGTCTTTAATGCTGGTGTTAAAGTTGTTTTCTTTCTGAAATGATCCGCGCTGACGCTCTCCAGACGCTGAGAAACTCCGCCTTTGTTCCTAACCCCTCCTCTAGCCCCAGCTGGCCCACTTTGGCCCAAGGATTTCGTCGGGCCGAAAAAACCTGGCCGTTGGCCCCAAGGAAGCCCCGGCGAGGCACGATCAAGCCCCGGAAGTGACAGTGGAAACGCGACTGGCCCTGGCACGCACTAGCACGCCCGGTCCTAGCTCGATAGTGGAAACACGGCTATTAACATAACAGCTCACCCAGCTTAAGCTAAATTTGCTCTCAAATACCTGCCAATGTCCTGTAAACACAAAGCACAAAATACACATGCTGTAAAATCAGAGAAAACCACGATTGTTGACTGCAATTAAAAGCAAAGGTAAGTTTTATTTTAAATCAAGGCAGAGCTTACTCCAGAAATACAATTGTTACTGCACCTGAATATGCATACTTCTCTACTATTTAGTAGGCAAAAACAGTATGTGAAAAGAGAAATATGCCCAAATTCACATTATTCATCAAAGAGTAGTCCAGGATGACTTACTTTTTCTGAAAATATTCTGAAGTGCTTATCTGATGGACAGTTTACTATACCATGAGGCCAATGAATAGGATTTCTGAATGACAGTGAGCTGATGCTGTAGGTCACATGATAATGACAACATAACAGATGTTGTAGGTCCGGTTTATGTACATATTTTCACACTTTTTTCCACAATATTTGCAATGTGGAATTAATCTGTCTTCTGCTAATGTGCGAGACTTACTTTATTAGCCACTAAATTATTAGAAGAATAGTTAAGTGTAGTAAATGGTAAAACTATTTGTGCAACAAACTAGTGTGTTCATGATTACAAAGTGCAAAATGTCGTGACGTGCAGCTAAGTATGGAACCCATATCAGAATTTGTGCTCTGCATTTAACCCATCCAAAGTGCACACACACAGCAGTGAACACACACTCTCACACACACACACACACACATTTGTTTTTGTGAAAAATGGGGACATCCCATAGGCATAATGGTTTTTATATTGTAGAAACTGTAAATTCTATCGCCATTCACCAACCCTACCCCTACACCTAACCCTCACAGGAAACTTTGTGCATTCTTACTTTCTCAAAAAAAAAACTCATTCTGTATGATTTATAATATATATATATATATATATATATATATATATATATATATATATATATATATATATATATATATATATATATATATATATATATAGGTATGAAGTTAGTACTTGGTCAAAGTATGCTATTTTGGATGCAGCCCAGGAGTTTGTTAAAACCATAGTTCTGAATCACAGGCCTTCAGGTGCTGGAGAAGCTAATGTGTTTTTAGGAATCTCTACCCAGTGTAGAGAATCAGATAAACAAGACAGACATGAATCTGACCCTCTGGGATAATGATAAAATCTGCAGATGGTCCTGAATGCTTGTCTTACACTTAACTCAGCTCCATCTGAGCTGTATCATTTCATGTGTCTCATTCCTGCACTCTCAATGTGAGCACTGCCAGGTTCAGGCATGTCAACACTGATCTAAGGAAGGACAGATGTTGGTCTGAATTTGACTAGCAGGTAGCCTGCAAAACTATGATAATGGTATCATAAATGTTATGAAAAGTATAGACTAAATACAGTTAGAAACTATAAAATAAAGGCTATATTAGTCAGTATATTACTTAGAATCTTATGCTCACAAAGGTACATTTATTTGATCAAAAAAATTATTTTATTCCTGTGATGACAATGATTAATTTACAGCAACCATTACTTGAATTCCTGTTTCTAGTCTCCCTTTACAATTTTTGTAATCCTACTTCCAAATGCTTTTACATAACCAATTATTTTGTTTTTCAGAATTACATTTACCATATGGAGCATGCACACATGTATACGTGCGCGCGCACACACACACACAAGTTACTCCTGGTCCCAGTCTCTGAGATGCAATTTGTAAGCACCTTAAAGTTAATGACTCAGTCATATTCAATAAGCCGAGCATGTCACACCCTCAGGAGACAGGCTTTGTTGACCTGATGCTAATGTGTTAGTTCTCAAACAATGGCAATTTACCGCCTTTTGTGTGAGGAGTGGACTAATCTCTGTTAATAGCTTGACACAATCAGGTCTGCCAAGCTGTAACAGAGATTTATGTGCACAACGATGTATGTTGTTTTTTGGGATACAGTCAAAGATGTAAAATCTGAATGGAGGTAAAAATATGTTAAAATAATCTGGAAATGAATGCTGAAGAGACGGATGTGCAAGGATCTTACATGGATTAACCTGCTTGTACTAGAATAAACTGTGGGATTAAGGTGTAACGATAAATGTAACAAATTTTTGATTTTTTTATGCTATTTTACTTTTGTACATTAAGCAATTCTGGTACCGTTCCTTCACTTCTTGATGTCTCTGAATCTGGATTCTGAAGCAAGAATACCAAGGCATAAGGACTTCATAGTTGGTAATTAATGAGTGTGTGTGTTTAGATGTGCATTGATAATGAATTGACCTGCCTGTCTCAGATAAAGTAAACAGAGACAGACAAGCACATTCTTGTAACCTTTAACCCCTACAGACACACTCATACAAATGGCTCCATCCGTCTCCACACAGGCATGCTATTTGTATATATAAGTTATGTATGACACATATTGAGAATATTTTGGTTTGGACTAATGGCATTCAGTAAATGTTTTGTTGTAAAGTCTTCAAGGTACTCTCACTTAAAAATGTTTTGATATGTGACCCATTGGGCTGATGTCATTTAGAATGAGTTCATCAGCTCTTGTCATATATTGTATACAGTAATTAGCAGCGCAAACATACAAATAAACACTGCCAATCACTAAATCTCGCCTAACTTTAAATGCAGATGACTGATAACGAGGGGCTGATGGGAGGAGGGTCTGCTAATGTATGTGTGTGTGTGTTTGGAGGGGGATGGGGGTCCACCAAACACATAAATCACGCCTTTCAGACAGTAACTCCAGATCCGATGCGACTCGAAGCAACTTCACATTTGAACAGAGTTCTTAAGTTAGAGGACTTAAATCAACGCAATCATGACTTCATCTGTATCATGTGCGCTCTTTCTATTGGTATCAATCGTTTTTCCGTTGTCTTTTGCGCTATCGGGGGAATATTGTCACGGCTGGACGGATTCCTTCAACTCTTGGCACCGGGGATTCCAGTGTCCGGAGCGCTTTGACGGTGAGGACGCGCGCTACTGCTGCGGGACATGCGCGCTCAGGTACTGCTGCACGTACACGGAGGCGCGCCTCGATCAGAGCACCTGCGACTCGGGCTCCGAGTCTGAGAACACGGATGATGTGAGAAAGTTGACAGAACGTGGTGAGTCTTTATTTACATTTGTGTAATTCATCTCGTTTTACTGTTTTTTTCCTTTCTCGTTTTGTACACTGGAAAACGTGATATTTTACATAAGAAAGACCGAAATCGCATAATCTTGTAAAATGTAGGCCCAGACAAATATTCTGTTTTATTCACAACTTTTTATAATTAATTTATATAACTTTTTTATTTGAAATCACGTGATATGTACTAAAATCTAAAATTTACATTTGATTAATATAGAAAGTAAATTTCAGAAGTTGATTGTTGGGACATTTTTACCTTGTTATTTTTCTCCAGAGCATATTAAAATACCTAGATTTTTCTGAAATATAAAATTGTTGTAACTTCCAGTGCCATTTTTCACCAACCCCTGACATGCATATTTTTATAATCCTTGTGATTAATTCTGTCTCATTTCTCTCTCTCCCCAGTTCCAACCTATCTGCCTTTTGTGATTGTGGTGAGTGCATTCCTGTCGTTCATTCTGGTCGGTGCGGTTGTATCTGTCTGCTGCTGCCAGTGTGTGAAACCCAAAGCAAGCGATCGGCCAACGGGGCCATCTGTTGCTCAGACCAGCCTGTTGGAATCTGGAGGACCCTCTGAGGACAGCTCCACACCGTCCCGCACCTCCATGTCAGGCTCCTCCACGACAAACACTCGCCCTCCACCATCCGAGCTCAGCGTGAAGCTCTATGGCCCGATGGGAAACGCCTTCTCAAACTCTCAGTCCCAGCAGTATGTTCCTCCACTGCCACAGGGGGCACCACAGTTCTACCAGCCCTACATGAATTACCGTCTCCCCCCAGAACACAGCATGCTGATGGCCCCTGTGTTTCCGGATGCCCATCCTGTGTTTGGGCAGGTGCACGGTCAGCCTTTTCCTCAGGGCCCCATGCACACAGAGCCCATATATCCCACTGTAACTATATGATAATGTTTATAAAACTACAAATGGACTTTAAAAATGTGTGGTACTACACAAGGAACAATAATATCCCAGGGATATTTTATTTTTGCTGCCTTGGATGGCTTCCATAAACATTTTCTGTATCTACATAGACACAATCACATCTGACATCATGTTGGTCGTGGTTGGTATCTTTTATGATGTATTAATACTTCTCATAGGAGTGTATTTGCATGAACACTTGATTGTTTATTCATCAATAACTGTTTGTAATGGAATTTATAACAGATTAGAGAATACATTTTATTTTCATAGGCAATTTGTTTGACTGTCTTCTCATTCTTACACAATTCTAAATTCTTATTTCAAGACATTCAGACATGTTTGTGAAACTAGAAAATTAAGTTGCTTGAAATTAGTATCACACATTCAAAGGTTCTCAAATGAATGAATTGTGAAGAACATTTTAATAATTAAAAAAACCTTTCACAGTAAAGAAGCTTTTAGTGCAATGGAAAGGTTCCAGAGATGTTAAAGTTCATAGATGTTAGTGGAGTCATCAATGCCAGTAATGCATTTATTTTAAACAGAGATGGGCACATTTCACAAAATACTGTGTGGAAAAATTTACTTAAATGCAAATTACATTCGATTTTTTTCAAGGGTTTTAAATACAAAAAAGTATTTTGTATTTCATACACATATTTTAACTACATGTATCTGAAATACTGCCTATCCCTGTTTTTAAGAGTATAGGATTCATGAAAAGCACAAGCAACATTGGTTTAATTAAATGGAGCTAGTTTAATTTACTAAAATTAAGTGGCAATATTTTCCTTAACTGTAGTTCTAGACATATTCTTGAACAGTAAGTGTCTCTTTGTCCTGCAAAGAGCTTTGGGTTTTTCTTTACAATACTTCGATAGTAAAGCTCTCCAGCCGTTACAGCTGCTTGTGTATGTGGCTTAGCGGGTTTTATGCGTTTGCATGGAAACAGCAGGAGGGGAGAGGACAAAAGATGCAGATCTCCTCACGCCCCTGAGAGTGGGATTAGTGCAGGTAAAGAGGGGTGTGTGAGTGAGATTAGGCTCTGGATGGCCCAGCTGGAGTTTAAGCAGATGCGTATGAGTTCATTAACGAGCTGCAGACAAGCCTACTGAGTTTCACCCCAAATCCTGTTATGATGTAAAACGTGTCATGTGAAGCTAAAGACATGAATAAATACAGCCATGCAGACAAATAAATCTGCTCAGGTACACATCTGGAAATAAACCAATCTGCGTTTCTCCACTCACACACATTCAGAAGTGTTTGAACTTTAAATGCTTGGGGGGAAACACACACACACACACACACACACACACACACAAAGCTGTTTTAGTTTCACATACACTTTGAGTCCAAAAATCTTCGTGTAATTATAACATGTAAAAGACTGTAAAACCCAGTGAGTTAAGATAAATCGTTTCAATTGAGGAAACCGACTTCCTCAATTCATTTAAGTGTATAAAACAGTATTTATGAGTACTTATTTGAATTCACTTTAAAAAGTATATTTAATTCATTTAAACTTTACACCCAATTCAGATATTTTGTATACTGATTATGACAGTCATATATCAACAAATGCATTTACTCAATTTTACCACAATGGCAAGGACCCAAACACTCAGACATAACAGAAACGCTTTTAAATCCCATCATAACAGAACATTAAACACTAACAGCAGCTCCCCATATATAAATGCAAAAACACTTAATATAACATGTAATTTCAACATTTACCCTCCATACTGTAGCATAGCATGCTGGGAACTAGAAATCCGCTCTAACTTATTCCATTTTGCTCTATTAAATGTAATTTAAGTTTCAGTAATATTTGAGGGAAATTATTTAACTAATTAAGTGTAATTGTTTTGAAGAAAAATTATGTGGTTTTATTTTACATAGTTTTTTTTTTTTTTTTTGCATTACATAAAACATATTTACATATATTTAAATAAAACTCAATTTTAAGTCATCCAGTACAAAAGTACTTTTTAATTATTATTATTATTTTTAGATTTCAGCTTAAGTGCTGTAGACATTTCTGTGGAAATAGTCAGCTTGCCACAAATGCTGTCAGTGGAGTGTCATTTCCATCACTTTGAGTGTAAATATCGCCCCCCACAGGATCAAGAGTTCGGTGCAAAAACAATGTAGAACCTCATGCTGGTAAAGAGATTAGGCAACAAAAAAAGATTATTGCATTGATAGGGGTCTTGGGTGAGAGGTCAAATTCCAGATACATATCGAGCCAATTCAAGACAGAGAGAAAGCGAATCAATCAGATGACATGACCAACTGAAAGGAATTCATCTTGACGAGATACACAAGTTTATTAGTTCACAGGTTTTAATTATTAAAAAACGGACTCTCAGAAAAGATGAGACATTAACACGATTCAATACTGAACATTCTGAAAGTTCTTAATGCCCCTTCAGTCAAACTCCAAAACACAAAGTAACACCTCATTTGCTCAAACTGAATGATAGTTCTATTAGAACTCAAGCTTAAGAATTCTCATTTAACTGGCGTTCCGTAATAATTTTACTTCTAAAAGGGCTGTTCACACGTTTTTGCAATTAGTCTGCATTAATATATAACTGGCAATAATTGGTTCAACAGCTTTTCAGTCTTTTCGGCATCTTATGCAATTAGCACCAAATTTTTTAGAGAAGTAAAATTCTGATGCTTTCCATTTAAACCTTGTGTGAACGGCCCTCAAGCCATTCTACAACACTGACATGATCTGGGACAGTCATGGTTACATAATACAAGAAAAACTATTTGCACTGTTATCATGAGGAGAAACATTAAAGACATTAAAATAATTAAAGACCAGTTTAAGCATAACTGAACACCGTACAAACGGCTCTATTGACTAAAGTCACTTTAGAGAATTTAGTTTAAACTAATGCACTAGAATTAAACCCCACACAGAATAGTACACCTCAATATTTCTAAACCAGCATCCATTTCCACTACGGACTAAATACAGACAATATCACAATATTAAGTTTGACTTATATAAAAACAAAAT
Source organism: Carassius gibelio (assembly GCF_023724105.1). Classification (NCBI taxonomy): domain Eukaryota; kingdom Metazoa; phylum Chordata; class Actinopteri; order Cypriniformes; family Cyprinidae; genus Carassius; species Carassius gibelio. Next base: position 30,956,676 of record NC_068375.1, on the reverse strand, counting down.
GAAAAACTGACACCTCATGTCCACTGAAGCAGGAAGACAGATTAACTACAGGATCACTATAAGAGGTCAAGTTATCAGATTGCAGATGGTTCTTTATATCAGTTAAGTGTGTATAGATGCACAGTGACTGTGTGGAACCATGGGAACTGTCAGTGTGTGTGTTTGGAAATGTGCATGCATGAGAGTGTAAGTGAGTGTGTTTTATTTTAGTAATTTTTTTCCTGTTGCGGTTGTGTGTGTTAAGCTTTCTCTGTGCATGTTACTCGTCTGGTTTTCTCTTGGGTTTTTTAGGGTTGCGTGAGCGACTCTTGGCTTTGCAGAGAGGACAGATCGGTGCATTCCGGTGAATTTGCTGGTGGCAGGAGAGACAAGCCTGAAAAAAAAAAAAAATATATATATATATATATTTTTTTTTATTTAGCAAGGATGCATTAAAATGATAGTGAAGTAAATTATAGTAAATATAAAAAATATAAAAAAATACTTTTATTTCAAATAAATGCTGTTTCTTTATGCATACAGTTTGTCAAAGAATCCAGAAATAATGTATCACAATATTAAGCAGCCATTTCTAACGATGATAATGAAAAGAACATGAATTAAGCATATCAGAATGATTTCTGAAGAACTTTTTGACAATGAATAGCAATGGCTTTTGAAAATTCAGCTTTGCCATTCCAGGAATAAATTATTATTTATATATTTCTAATATATTAAAATAGAACAGTTATTTTAAATTGTAATAATAGTTCACAACTTTACTGTATTTTTTACATTTATGCATTTAGCATTTATCCAAAGCGACTTAGACATAAAATTCATTTTTAGAATACAAGCTCACAGCTGAGCTGAGTTAAAATATTTTTCTTTTGGCAAAGTAATTGTCAAAGAAAGTAAATATATAGTTCCACATGAGACTGCTGGTGTTTGAGTGCATGTGCACAGATGCAGTAATGTAAAAAGTCTGTGCACCTTCATAGGTGGTGGCTGCTGGCGGAATGTCGCTGTCTGCCTGACGTCTTGTTTCCGTGCAGCTTGAAGCTGTTGGGCTGCAGCTGCCGCTGCTGCAAGGGATTCTGGGATAGGAGGCTCCTGGGGTTCTGTCTGCCACTCAGCTTTTTGCTTTTCAAAGTAGCTGAAAGGAGAGGAAGAACACACAAACAAATAGTAAGCGATTTAGCCTTCCCATACACAATTACGCACTCTCTGTCTAGCTAATTTTCTGACTCAGCTTTAAGAATTACTCTGTTGCAAACAAAGACTCCTACACTGCAATGACTCATTATGAAGAGTTCCCCCCAGTCAAACACACACTCAGGAACAGTGTTACTAACTCCAATGACAGCTTCTCCTCTTCCTGGCTGAGGTCGGGGAGTCTCTGTAAGCCGAGGGTCATCCTCAGGGCATCCACGTGTTCTTTCAGTGGCTTGTATTCATCGTGGAGACGTCTGGTAGTCTCCAGCAATTTGTTCAAGTCACTTTCAGACTGTTTGATAGTGTTTTCCATCTGGGAGAAGAAATACAGCCACTATATAAATCACAATGGGGTAAACCTAATGGTTAGACATCTGACCTGGTCAAATCCTGGACATCACAGAAAAAAAAAAAAGAGTTTGTAAAGCTTCTAGAATACGTAAACTACCATTCAACCATTTGGAAGTTTTGAAAGAAATTATATGATCATACAGTAATTCTGTTTTCATGAAAATACAGCAAAAACAAGGCACTGTGAAATATTACAATATTCTTAGAGTTTCAATTTAATACACCTTTGCTGAATAAAAGGATTAAGTTCCTTTTATGATATATATATATATATATCTCACCGACCCCAAGCTTTTGAATGGTACTGTATATTCTGATATATTACATAAGTTGCATACCTTTGAATATGTGCATTATGTCATAGAAAGTGTAAATACAATGGATATATATTTATTTTATAAGTGCACTACAAACATCATAAATGAATGAATCAAAACCAATAAATCTATTATCACCTGATGTGTGATATTGTATAACGATTTTTTTTTCAATTACCACATTAATGTCAGCATGTATGAGACGCAGCTCCTCTACATGAGCCATTTTCTCCTGCAGCAGAAGATCCATTTCCTGTTTGTACTCTCTCAGGTGCTTCTCCTCTGACTCCAGAGCTTCAAACTCACTCCTCAGTCGAGATTTGATCTTCTCCATCTGAATTGTCTTATTCCTGCAAAACCACACAAAACAAAGGAAACATCCAGCCAATGCATGACAGCATATGACGATGCACTGCAAATGCAAAGTCTTCTGATATGGTGCATGTGGTTTTAAAACGAATACGGCATCTATTATGTGGTTTCAGTGATCCGATCACAAAGCGCTTTATACAACGCGTGTGCACATCAAAATTCAACAACAACCAGACAATCATGTGTATGTCTGAGGGTTGCATAAATGATTAAAAACTGTTCCGCAGGAAATGAACCGTTTGCTCTGCAGTTTCGTGTCAAACCACAACAGGATGCTTTTCACACTCATCTTCGCGAAAATAACGGTGCGATCAGAGAATTTGTTAATGTAGAATTAGTGGTCCTTGGTATGTTTTCAGATTTAGTGCAAAGCTGCGTGTTTTTATGGTTTCAGTCCTTTGATTTAGCATCATGACCGATACAAAGAGACTGTCAAATGAGAAATTTATCAAACGATTTTTTTCTTCAGGTAGTACATAATTGCAAAATCATGCATTGTTTATGAAATTAAATGATTAAGGGGAAACACTTTCTTCTTCTTCGATCTAGGCTGAATTGGCCAGATGTTGAAAACAGGCACGCTAGCTGCTGCTTTAGGGATCAATCTCAGCTTTTCTTACCTTATTTCTTTGATGTTTTCTAGCTTGCACATTATCTCTTGCTCGTCCGCCATGGTGGACTATGAAAATTTGAGATTTCTGAGGGAATAAAAAAGGAGGTAAAGATTGAAACGGATATACCTCTCATAAGAAAGACAATAGAAATGCTAACCAGCTGTGGACAACGGCAACACGGCGCTGACTACATTTCCCACAATCCTCGACGAGGTTTAAAGGGAGAGTGTGGTAAATTAAACAAGAGTTTGTCGGCCGTTTATGATATTCAGATTATATGTTGTTATAGGAAATATTGGGCAAATTAGATTTTTTTTAAAAGTATAAAATAGTAAACATGTTTATTAGAAAACAAAGAAATAAAAACATCTCCAGTAAAACAGAAAAAAACTATATCGTCAGTCGGTGTCTAATTTATTCACATGAATGCATTTCCCGTGTCTCAAGTATATCAATGTACATAAGTATAATAATTCCATATTTAATTGCGCTGGTATTTACATGGTTAAAAAACAGTGGGTATTTATTCATACTTGGTGCTTGACGTTATTATATATCTTTGTATTCCCCATTTGCAATTTTGGTTTCGATTGCTCGTAGATAAACCCACTTCCTCTCTGTAATTTATCCACTTCATTATCCAGTAATTATTTTCGAGAAACCAAATGATCCAGTCTAAGAAGAACTGAACGATTCAGACCGAATCGCGAAGCGCGTTTAAGAAGTTCATCGAAAAGAATCGACTCAAAAAAGAATGATTCATTTGCGAATCGGACTTCGCCACTTGTGATTCACAACAGAAAATACAAGGCACGAGAATTGAAAGCTCATTTATTTTCAGAGATATGCATCGCCAAACAGACATTTGCTGCTGAAAAACGACATGAGCTGAAAAACATCAACGTTACCAGATAGCTACCGAGATTTATATTTAAACTAACAGTTGAACCTGTCGTGGCGACTCAACCGGCATTGTTCATAGGCTGATACTTGATTGTAAAGGATTCCAAAACAATAACAACTGCCGAATACTGTATCAGGCTTCAGAACAATAAATTTGGGAGTATGGCAGTCGTACCGGACCGCACATTCAGCGCGTCCGGTGTATTTTTAACTCTCGGGTGCTGATTTACCGGAGTACCGTCCACCCACGTGTTTCAAAACACAGAGACAGAGGCAACAAAAACGCACTTTTCTGCAGCTCTGCCCGTTCGAGCGGAGCGACAGGGGGCGTCCAACGTGTTGCCGAAGCGCAGGCGGTGGGTGCAGTCGGGGCCGCTGTAGGAAAGGAGGGAGGGAAGTGAGGAAGGGAGGGCGAGAGGAGAAGGAGGGATGGAGATGGATGATAGATGCTTATGTAGCGCGTCCCGTACGTTTGCCGTTATGCTCGGCCGCAGACAAACTTGCATTATCCCGTGACTTTCCTTCTTTCCCCTGCTGCTCCACCCATGAAGCAGGACGCAGGGCGAATGCATGCCAGTGTTCCGGAGCGCGTCGTGATCGCTTATTTATCCGTCTGATAAATGGTTTTGGAGCTCGCCGCGCCCGCCGGTGCAGGCCCTGCGCTCCAGCGCTGCATCCCGCACATCCAGCGGGTTTTCCGGGTCCGAGTGAGCTGCAGCACCGCAGAGTCCAGCTGCGAAAATCCCAACGCCGGCTCCAGTATCATCGTAAACATCGAGGACGGCAAGGAAGAAGATTGCACTAAAGCTAAAGTGAGTATGAGTGTGAGAGAGCGCGTGTCGCAGGAGACCAGCGCGAGCACGACATCGACATTCAAGCTCTTTATTTCATTACATTTTCGGGTCTGTTTTTACTTTTATTGGCCAAATTAGAGACTTTGTTTATAGCCTCTATGTATTTATGTAAAATACATCCCATGTAAATGTTTCTGGTGAGGCGAAATGATCTTTAAATCACGAGCAGAACTGATGCTCACGACTCACGTTTCACAGATTTACTGAGTGCAGTTTGACATCCACTCGTTGACCTCTGAAGAGACAGCATAATATCAATGACCGATCGTAGACGTATTCGGTTTTTTTTATTTTTTATTTTTATTTTAAGATACTTAAATGTATTTTTCTTTAAACCTGACCCTTGCACAAACCTGTTGATACTGTTAGAGCTATAGCAAAATATAATGTATGTCTCGTTCACATAGTGCAAGGCGCTTCAAATGTCAACAAGCAATTTTTGACAATTGTCATTATAGGGTATTTTCGAACATTTGACCCTCACAAGTCTAGCCAGATTTGTATACACGCACAAATCCTTGACACTGAATTTTCCTATTTTTAGGCAGGTTATCTTCAATATGAAACTTTTTTTATTATTCTTTATGCACTGAAGACATGAGGCATTGCACTTGCAAGATGTTGGTGATGAGAAAACAAGTGTCCTTGCTTTTGCCAAACAAAGTCAAGGCAGTTGAAGGGTGTGAGCACCCACCCCCCCTCACACACACACATACACACACACATTTATTTGGCATCCTGCATATATATGGCAGTGTTATAGCACTGGCCTGTTGCTGCTGTATTTGTTGGTGTTTGAGTTTTGCATGAACCTAAAGCATTAAAAGTATCTTAAATTGTGCAACTTCAGGTAAGTCTGTGCATCTCTTTGCAAGTGCATGCTTTCACCTCCTGCTGAATCTTTTGGCATAACTGCACCATAAGATGCTACCACCCACTGTGTCTTCAGACTGAGTGCCTGAACTCAGAGCTGCACCGTGGGCCTTAAATGGGCTTCATCTAGCCATGAGCTCCAGCAAAGAGACTCCACTTGTTGCTATGAGACAAACCAGCATAAATCTGTGTGTGTGCTCGAGTGCATGGTGGCCTTGCTGATTGTAAGCCTGTGTTGTGGAGGAGGTGAGGAGCAGAGAAGGGAAAAAGAGGAGGAAAACAAGGCAGAAATCAGAAGAGAAGAGCGAGGGAAGAAAACAGGAGGGGGGAAATAGGAGGATGCATTCTGTTATTTGGTTTGTTTGTGGTGCGTCTGCTGTTTTGCTGCTGGCTGTTTGAGTCACAGAGTATTGTGTGATTTTTAGGACATGAGATATGACCTGTGTGTTTACAAAAGACTGAAATTCGGTGGTCCACTCGCGTGGAGCTCACTAAAAGCTGCCCCCACATGACGAGCCACTTGTTTGTCCATAAGATGGCTATTCTGGCTCACTATGCTGCAGTTTCTCTCTGCAGTCAGTGAAGTGACAGAGTACGGAGCCTTCCTCTGTTTCTTCACTCTTTCGTATCTAATATGATGTCTTAGCTTTGTAAAAAGCTGATCCAAACTCTGCTCTTTGGCTCTTTCTAACAGAGGAGTGGGCTCATACCTTTTCACCCAGGGAGGAATATTTCAGCGTTCTCCTCCTTTCTTCCTTTTGTTTTTATGTGCTCCACACACACAGACCTCTTCCACCCACTCGGCAGCAGTTTCCCGATCAGTTCCAAAGCTGGCCGGGTAATTTTCAGAGAAAGCATAAATTTACGTCAAACACGACTTAATGAACATGGTCATGTGAATTTGCAGCTGACCATATATTTATAAAAAAAAAAAAAAACTTGGCATAAGTATTTAATGATTTACGTCATCATTTCAAATTGTTTTCAGATCAGCTCTTCACTTGTCCTTATTTGTCACAGTTTTTGTCCACTTATATCTATACCATAATTTTTCCGGTTTTCTGTGGGCTGTTTCACTGATCTCAGAACAGTTTGTCAGTCTGCTGTGGTGGACTGCTTGCATTGACTGTGTGATGCAGCTGATTTGCGTAATTTGATGCACACAAAACATGTTAAAGATTTATTTAATTAAAGTATATTTTAAGTATTATTATTATTATTATTATTGTGTTATTATATTATAATATTATGATTTATTATCGTTATTATTATATAAGTAATATATTTTAACATTTTATTACATAAATGCTATTTATTATTAGTAAATTAGTGTAATTGTCCTAAATATATTAAGTATTCATATAATAAAACACACACACACACACACACACACACACACATATATATATATATATATATATATATATATATATATATATATATATATATATATGTTAATAATACTGTTATTAATAGTATTTATATTTGCATTTAAATATATCAGTAATATGTTTTATTTTTATCATATAAATGCTTTTATCATCTTTATAACAATAAAAATAATAACATTATTTTGCCATTTGCTAATAACAATATTGTTATAATTTTAAAGATGTTAAAATCAATTCATCCTAATTCAATAAAGTATATATTTTTAACATCTTTATGATAATGAAAATCTTTATTTTGTTTTATTTTTATAATATAAATAATAATAATAATAATGTTATTAATAGGAAATATATTTATATTTTAAAATATTTTTATCATAAAAGCTTTTTAACCTCTTTATGATAATAATCGTTATTAATAATAAAATGTTTTTCTTAAAAACATTCATATAAAATATATATTATTATTGATAATAGCAATAATAAATTATTTGTAATGAAAATAATTAACATTATATATTATTATTATTATTATTATTTATAACATTATTATTAAATATTAATTCTATCATATTTTTCACAAGCTTGAAAGGCAGATTGCTTCATACATTCCACTGTAAAATTTTAAAGATATTAACAGAAAACTTATGTCTGACTTCTATGTAAAGGTAAATTGTGTTCCTGTCTGTTCAAGCTATAGTGATTATTAAAGCCATCATCTTTCAGGTTTACTGCAGGCTGTTTCACTGATCTCAGAGCAGCTTCTCAGTCTTCTGAGGTGGACCACTGTTGCTGACTGCGTGACGCAGCTGATCTGAGACCTGCTGTTGAAGCTATGATTCCCAGCTCGGGCCCATGGTTTGTGTGTGCAGACGATGCGGTTCAGTGCCCAGGGGAACATGCTGCTGGAGTCAGCGTCACGACTCAGAACAGCAGCTATGTCACGCTGGGGAGGAAATTCTTCAATACGCCACATCTGCAGAAAGAGAGAGAGGGGGAAGATTGTATACACTGTCAGTTTAAAGTGATAATATTAATCTCAATGCAACCAAACACCCATAACACACTCTCTGTCACCATCGCATGTGTGAGGAGGGCTCCAGTTCTGTGCGTAGGTGTTTATTAGTGAAGCATGCATGTGTGCTACTTTATACGTGCATTTCGGCTTGGCACGTGAAGCACTGTATGGTATAGATTGTTGTAAATGTAATATGTGCACTGTGTTTGCATGTGTGTATGTTCCAGGCTTTCCCAGAGAACACTGCGTTGTGTTAGTCGTGACTGCTAAAAAGCAGTTAGCTGATGACAGGGCTGCGTTGCTAGGCAACCGGTGTCATGAGCGCAGAGGAGCCTCTCGTAGCTGGATGGAGCTATCGGTTTTCTCTACACACACATGCACACGCACACACACTCAGCCTACACATACACACATCCCTCTCACCCCACACACAAAAAAACAGAGATGCACACACATGCACATGCAGATATTCACACATTCTTACTCACTTTATGCACACACAAAAATTAGACATTGCATATCAACCTTGATAGAATTGCAGAAGTTTTTAGACATTTTAAGAGAATTGTAGAGAATTATTGCAGATGTGCAGGAATCTGCTAAATGCAAACAAAAAAAAAAAAAGAAAAAGTGAGGGTCTCTGAAGCTGAAGTGAGTTTGCGTTTGCTTTGGACGAAGTTCACAGTATCATTTCCCCTCGAGGAAGTTCAAACAGAGCCCCACCCCAAGAAGCTTCTCTTTTTGTCATATTGAAATAGTTTACAATACCGAAACGTCTGACATGAGAATTTAAAAAATGCAATAAGTTTTCCCAGCGGCAAATATGTTTCTTCAAAAATAAGTTCTTGGGTCAGGAAAAAAAACCTGTTATGAATCTCTCATTCACCACAGCTGCATTTATTTGATCAAAAATACAGTAAAGATTTTATTATTGGAAAACGATATTAGAATTTAACTTTTTTTCTTTTTTAATGTCTTTTGCAAGTATATTTTTTTACGAGATGGCAAATTTCTACAGTCATTATTATACTACAGTCTTCAGTGTCACATGGTCTTTAGGAAATCTTTCTAATATAACAGAATTTTGTAATGCTTTTCTTCAGTTTAATGCATCCTGGCTGAGTACGTGTAAAACATTATATACACTACCAGTCAAAAGTTTGGGATTTATGTTTTTTAAAGGAGTTTCTTATGCACATAAAGGCTGCCTTTATTTGATCGGAAATACAGGAACAAATTTAATATTGCGAAATATTATTATGATGTAAAGAAATGTTTTTCTTTTTTAATATAAATTCAAATGTAATTTATTCCTTTGATCAAAGCTGAATATTCAGCATCATTACTCCAGTCTTCAATGTCACATGATTCTTCACAGATCATCGTAATATGCTGATTTATTATCAGTGCTGGAAATTGTTGTGTAATATTCTTTTTGGAACCTGTGATACCTTTTTTTTTTTCAGGATTCTTTGATGAATAAAAAGTTAAAAATAAGAGTATTTATTTGAAATAGAAATATGTTCTAACAATATACACTACCATTCAAAAGTTTGGGGTAAGTACATTTTTTTATTTTATTATTTTTTTTAAATAAATTGAAAATTTATTCAGCAAGGATGTGTTAAATTGTTAAGAAGTGATAGCAAAGATTTGTATTTTGAAAAATGCTGTTATTTTAAACTTTGTATTCATCAAAAATCCTAAAAAAAAGTATTGCAGTTGTTTTTGATATGTCCACATTAAGATTGAACAGTGGAATATATATGTAGGAAGGTCAACTGTCTGTAACACTGTAATTTAGAACTTACTGTGTCTTTACAGGGCTACAGCACTTTTACAGTTTATTAGAAAAGCTTTTATAGTTTATTAGAAAATCAGGAGCATTTTCAGACTTCTTGTAGTGTAATAACTCCCTTTGTTGCTACCAAGTAGATACCAACTTGATGGTCCAGACTGTCCTGTTCAGCCAAGTGCATGTGAGAAGAGCAAGCTTTTCCAATGACCTTGAGTCAAAATCACAGTATAGTGTGCCTGAACCCTTTATTTTCAATAAAAGTAAATAAGCAAATAAATAATCAAGATTATGATTATGACTGATGAAAAATTAAATATAATTTGGATAATATATGTCGATTGCTCTACAGTAGTGCTCAAAATTGTCTATTTGAAATCTGTTTTTTGCAGCAGTTGAGCATTATAGCCATTCACAGACATATCCATTTTAACAAATTAATGCAATTTAAATTGGTCAAATGATCAGTCCACCATCTGTTTTCTTTCTCTCAGGAGTACATTGTGTCACTGATTAGTCCTGTGCATAAGCACCGTGAGCGTTTGACTCTTTGGCTGCAGCGGCGACTGCATGCCCTACGTGCAGCTATTGAGTACGAGAGCTGTGCTGTGGTGCAGGTGAGGGACCATGCACTGGAGCTTCAGGGAGGTCATGCACAGGTAATGGCTGCATGCGCCATGCTGCAGCGCCTGAAGATGGAGCATCGCGGCTGCCGTGAACCCCAGCCCTTGCCCGCTGCTGCTGGCCACGACTCTCCAGAAGAAGAGGAGGAGGAGGATGAAGAAGCTGCTGAAGACGGGAGTAGTTCTGAGAGCGATGGCGAGGCAAGGTCACGGAGCAGTAGTTCTGGTGGAGCCGTCAGCACAGCAGGGTCAGGAGAAGGAGTGACCGGAAGGAAGCAGGACCTGCTCATAGCAACCAAACCTCACCGGCAGCTATGCCGCTCATCCTGTTTGGACCGTCCCAGCTTCAGTCAGAGCAACACCTTTCAGGAGTTACGTGCAGATGACACCCGCTCTGACTCCTCCCAGAGAGCCCTCGCTCCGCCCACCTCCTTGGCCCAAATGCCCTTGCGTCAAACCAGTGATCGAGATTACCAAACCAAAATGGACTTTGCTCTAAAACTGGGCTACTCCGGAGAGCAGGTGGAGTCTGTTTTGAGTAAACTGGGGTCCAGTGCTCTAATCAATGATGTATTGGCCGAGCTGGTGCGGCTAGGGAATAAAGGAGATCCAGAGAGTCAGGCAGCAGTGGGCACCGCCGGTTTAATGGCACGGGCAATGGGAGCCAAAGAAGCCATAAGCCCTGAGGCATCTCTGGAGGAAGACTCATCAGACACGTATGACAACCTCCGACCTATCGTGATTGATGGATCCAATGTTGCCATGAGGTAAATGCTATTGAGAACAAAAGTCTTTCCACAAATATTGTTTAAAACATACAATTTCTATAATTACTGACAAGGCCTAGCAGTCAACGTTAATTTGAGATGCTGTTGGCAACCAATTTTACCTTGTAATCCAATATATTTCCAGCTAAAAATGTTAGGTGGAACTAGATTTTATCTATCATAGTTTCAGATTGTGAAAAGTGGTTGGAGGGAAGAATTTTTGAGGTAGAGCAAGTTGTTTTAGGTGCAGAGAAATGTATTTTATATTATGAGATACATTATGATTAAGAGTTTGGTTTTTTTAAAAATCATTATTTGGTGTAACAGAATATGTTGACATGCTTTAATGTTTAAAAAACACATTAATTTTCAAATACTGTACATTATTGTAGGTTCTCTTTGCCCCTCCTCTCTCAAATGTATCGTTTTCTACAAAGTCCTTCCTTCTGACTAGCACAGTCTGCTATGATTGGCCAACTGACCCAGTGCTTTGTGATTGGCCGAATACAGCAATCACTCGTTGGAAATGTAATGCCCCTTTCCATAATCACAATCTTCATCTTTCAAATTTTTTTTTAATGATGTGCTTAGTTTTACCATCAGTTAAAGCCCGAAAGAGGAACAGAGTGGCGTGACAGACACAGTGATGAATAGATAAATAGATGCACCGCGAATCAAGAAATGATTCAGCATCGATTCTGAATTGTTATGGTTTCATGGAAACTAAGAATAAAAAATAAAAAAATTCAGCAGGGTAATGATACTCATACTGTGCTGCATATTGACAATATTGAGCTGAAGCTTGACTTCGCAAATCAAAGCTCAATCGCATTAAGATATTTTCCCCATATCGCACAGCCCTAATTTCCACATAGTGACATAGACATGTGGGGGTGTGTTTGAATGAGCTGTTTTAGGGGGTGTGGCAGAGTCCTAACTTTGATAAAGAAAATCTCGTTTGTTTTGAGACTTTAGTCTTTGCAACGTCATGGATATTATCTATAAACAGTCAGCTTGTAACGCTCCAAAGAGAAAGGAAAATGGGTTAGCATCATCATATGTCCCTTCAAAAGTTTTAAAATGCAAAAAAAAAAAAAAAAAAATACTGGGAAGTGCACAAGAAGACCAGAAACATTAATTTAGAAGGCAAAAGGGTCAATTTAAGCCATGTTAAAGGGATATTAAAATTCTGTATACAATTAAATTTTTTTTAATTCTAAATAATTTAAAAATAAAACACTAGGAGAAAAACTAGATGTTCATTTTTGATATTTGATAAAGATTACATTTACAGTGTAGTTAAATTATGAGTTTTTAAGTTTACTTTAATGTGAGCGTTAGATGATGGCAAAGGTAATCTAAATGTAAAAATAGAGGAAATGAAGCATGCACAATTAGATAACAAACAACAAATAACCATGATAACGGATTTGGTGCCAATAAATAGTGCACCCCTTGTCAGTTTTAATTTCATGCTGACTTAAAGGCTCTGGACTGATAACATGTTGATGAGAGAATTAGTCACAGCCTGGGGAACTGTGAACTAGAGTCATCAGATTCTCACTATTGTTGTTTACTTCTGGAATTTACACTGTTGTAGGAAGTCTTTTGGCGAAACAATCTTGATGTTCCTGTTTTGAAATGCTTTTAGTATTGAGATATGTCCAATCAGTGAGAGAATTTAGTGTATATATGTGTGCGTGTAATTTGATGTTGGTAATATTATTTTGTAGCCATGGAAACAAAGAGGTGTTCTCATGCCTGGGCATTCAACTGGCTGTTGATTGGTTCCTGGAGAAGGGCCACAAAGACATCACAGTTTTCGTCCCAGCATGGAGGAAAGAACAGTCAAGACCTGATGCACCAATCAAAGGTACCACAAAAAACAACAACAAAAATTTCCATGATGAGTTAACACTTCTCTGAAGTGTGAGTATGTGTCTGTGGATATCCAATTGGTCAGATAAATTGCTTCTATTTTAATAATAATTTAATGTATATATTCTAAATGTATCAATTTGTGTAATTGAAAAGTAATTTCTGAATTTATTAGTATTGTTCATCCTCATTTTGATTAAGGAAAAGCATGAACTCCACAAGTTTGTGTAAAACCTGATGAATCATATTCTCAATCATGATTTGAGAATGATCCAAAAACCATCTTGTGCTTCAGCCGAGACAAAAAAATAATAATTTCAGAAAATTCACATGATGAGTTTCACCCGATTCCCACCTTTGATTCTTAATTATTATATTCCATAATGCTTCTTTATTTATAAAATGTAAAATTCCAGAATGTTCTGTTTATTTTTTCAGGCTTAAAATAGGTTAGACCTTTGACGCTTACTGTATGTTGTTAGATACAGTAGATATTTTCTCTGTGTGTGTTACCATCAAAAGCCATTTTTATTTGCCTGCATGAACTTCTCTGAGGAGCCGCCATGTGTCCAGTGAGATCGTCCATCTGTGCTGTGATGTTTATACAAGTTTGCGTATGTCTGTGCATGAGGTCACAGGAAGTGATAATGCGTGATGTCACCCTCATCCTCAGATCAGGAGATCCTGCGGAAATTAGAGAAGGAAAAGATCCTTGTCTTCACACCGTCTCGCAGAGTCCAAGGCCGTCGAGTGGTTTGCTACGATGACCGTTTTATTGTCAAGCTGGCCTGCGACTCAGACGGGATCATTGTGTCCAACGATAACTACCGAGACTTGCAGAATGAGAAACCGGAGTGGAAGAAATTTATTGAGGAACGACTCCTCATGTACAGCTTCGTCAACGACAAGTATGCTCGCACACAGTTACCATGGTGACGGGGTTTTCTCTCTCTCACTAAATTGTCTTCTGCCTACCACCCTCGCACCCGTATGGCGTTCCTCTCTCTCTTTCTTCTTACACTCTTTATTGCTCTGTCATTTGTTTCAGCTCTCTAGTCAGCTGTTCTAATTGTAAATAAGCTTTAATTAATTTACTGATTTATTTGCTTAAATTTGATTTCCAGTGATGAGGTCCCATGATAAGACCTGTTGTGTATGCCTGTTCCTAGTTATATGTGATTTAGGCCACACACTGCTATCCAAATAAAGTCATTTTAAGTGATTATAGGAATGCCATAAATGGGGATTTTTGTCTCACTTGCGAATGCAGTGCACATACACCATCTGTGGTGGTTCACGTCACAAAACTATTAATGATGCTTTAACATACATTGTGAATGCAGAGAGCTTCAGTTTCACTTTATATTAATATTTGCATAATGGCCACAAGTAATGAAGAATTTAGGAGAGAAATATTCTACCACACTTCTGTATAATTTAAAAAACAAAATATAAAATTGTGTATAAACGTTCATATTTAAATACATTATTAAATACATTATTCCTATCATAGGGTTGTGCTTATTTGTGTCTGTTGGATTGACTTTTAGGTTCATGCCTCCTGATGACCCTTTAGGGAGACACGGACCCAGTCTGGAAAATTTTCTCCGTAAACGACCAGTGGTTCCAGAGCACAAGAAGCAGCCGTGTCCTTATGGTCAGTACAGCAAAAGTAGGAAATTAATTTATGTCTTTATTCCAGAACATCACAGCATATTACAAATATCCATATTTGCTGTATTAACACTGTAATATAAGAAGATAAATGTATACGTTTTTCATGCACTGTCAAACTTTGTATTTTTAAAAATAATTTCCAGTATAATGTTATTTAAAAAGAATCAGTGAATCATTTTAAGAAACACAGAAGTAACTTCTTTTTTTTTTTTTTTTTGTCTCAACCACCACTATTGGTTTTATCACAGGTAAGAAGTGCACCTACGGCCATAAGTGCAAGTACTACCACCCAGAAAGAGCCAACCAATCACAACGGGCTGTCGCAGATGAGCTCAGAGCCTTTGCCAAACTCTCTGCTGTAAAGACAATGAGTGAGGGGGCACTTGCCAAATGTGGGACCTCTGGTTCTTCTGCCAAGGGAGATAGTAGCTCAGAGGCAAAGCGAGTGGCACCCAAGCGCCAGTCTGACCCCAGTATCCGGTCAGTTGCATGTGAGCAAGAAGAGAGACTCTGTCCAATGCGGAAGGCCGAGGCCAGTTCTGTACCGTCTTTAGTGTCAGCACTTAGCGTTCCAACTATGCCACTGACGAAAAGTCACGCTGCTGGCGCTCTGAACACACGCTCAGCGAGCAGCCCTGTTCCAGGGTCTCTGCACTTCACCCACAGCTCGCTTGAACACGCAGGCAGTGTCCAGTATCCCCCCATCCTAGTCACCAATAGCCAGGGCGCCTCTGTGGCTTACGGTGAGCCGTTCCCAAAGTATGACTCTGTGGTAAGCGACCATGGCTACTATTCAATGCTCAGTGACTTCTCCACCATGAGCCTCCAAGACAGTTTTTGCAGTCTTGAACAGCCAGAACCTGTAGGGGTTGGTGGAGGATATCCAGGAAGAGCCAGCATGTGTCCAGAACCTGGCCGAAGCCATTCATCAGACTCCTTCTCATCCTACAGTGGAGAGATGTACCTCAACTCAATGGAGGGCAGCCTGGATGACAGCATGAAAGGGCCACCTTCGCAGTCCCAGACACAACCTTTGGTGCAAACGCGCCTTCAAGCCTTTGCTCACGGTTTCCACCATGAGGCCTTGACACGTGTGCAGAGCTACGGAACGGATGAACCCAAACCGGGTCCTCGAAAGCAGTCCTCCGCCCACCTAGCACCACACACCCAACACCCAGTTGTTGGCAGTCGATCCAGCTGCCCAGGAGACTACCCTCCTCTCCCCCAAAATGTGCTGCCTTCTGCCAGCCCCTCACAGCAGGGTCGATCCTTGGGCATGACTCGAATGGACAGCATCTCTGACTCACGGCTCTACGAGAGCAACCCGCTGCGCCAAAGGAGACCTCCTCTTTGCAGAGAGCAGCATGCCAGCTGGGACCCTTTGCCGTGTGGTAATGAGCCCTACAGTTATGGAAGTTATGGTTTAACGGGAGGTCTTATGCCTTGCTGTGAAAGGGTGATGGTCCGCAGCATGCCCGAGAAGATGGAGCAGATCTGGAGGTCCCCATGGGATAGTGTGCCGCCTCCACCGCCCAGTGCTCGTGGGCCAGCGGAGGAACCCCAAGAGCGGCACCCTATTCCAGAACATCAGTATCAAACCTACCGAAACCTCTGTAACATCTTCCCGGCATTTGTGGTCCATTTGGTCATGGAGGAGAACCCTCACATGACCGATCCCCAGCAGCTGGCTGCCGTCATTGTCACCAAACTGCGCTCTTGCCACTAAGCACATCACAAATGGCTGCTAACAACATCACCACAATATTTAGATATCCTAGTGTATGAGAAAATGGACGCCTTGAGAATTTCGTATTTTTGTTTCACTCTGAAGAAACAGCTAGCCCCCATATGTAATTCTGATTGGATTGGATCCATTAGGAGGTTGGCTAGCATGATAGCATTGATGCTGCATTGGTTATTATGTCATCTTTTAAGCCATATGGGAGCTTGGATCTTGTAATTTAAAAGTTTAGCATAAAAAAATTGAAATCCCTCATAAATAAGTCCTGCTTTCTCCACAGTTTAGCTCCTGAGATGGGCCAAAAAGTTCTTAAGGTTGTTCATAAAGCCGACTCAAAGTGTATCCACATTGAGAAAGCAACTGCCTGCCAGTTTGATGGCAGATCTTGAGAATGTGTTATTTTGTTGGTGATGATAACATTTATCCTTTGAAAAAGAGTTACATGAGAGAAATCTCTTTGGTAAAAACCGATCAGAAATGATCCTGCACAATATGAATAGTATTGTGTATGTATATGTGTATTCACTTGCATTAGTGTGTAAATGACGTGACACCGTGGTGGTTTTTTTTTGGTGTTTGATGACTTGATGTGTGATTTTGGAAAGAGGAATGAACGCTTGTGTACCTCAAAGCATGACCTTTGAACTTTTATGGCCTTACATCAGATCGACCCAGCCACACATTAAGGTGAATAGCACTTAATAGTTGTGGAGGTCGCTGTTTTGCATTTGTTTTATAAAGCGAGCACTGGGACAGAAAGGTTTAGATCGGCCGTGCTGCAATTCAGACTTTTTAATTGGCTGGGCTGTAACAGCAAACCAGCCCTGCAATGTCTGTTTGCACACATATACGGATACGTATTTACGAAGCCATTTTAAAAGATTGAGCCAAACAGAAAAACAGTGTACATTTTCCTGATCTGAAAGCACTAGGTATATCTAGTTGGAGAAGATATTATTCATATGTATTTGCTAAATGTTGTTGTTGTATTGTAGATTTTAAGAGAGATGTTTGAGTAAGCATGGGCTTCAGTAAATCTCTCCCAGACAGCATGTTAGCACTATGCTTGACAGAGAGCGCCGGTCCCGTTTGGCTCGTTAGTCAGTAACTATGTTTTCACGAGTATTCACAAACTGGGGAGGATAATGCGTCTCTTCGGCAAAATGCTCTTGTGCAGCATCTATTTCCTGATTGATGCCGAGAGACCGCCCCATTTCATCTGCTCCGCCCTGTAAATTAACATATCTTCAGGAGAGCGTGAATGTTATTGGTCCAGAGATGCTCTGGGTGTTTTAAAAAAAGACTTAAATTGCTCCTTCATTTTTTTTCATGAGCACAGGAGTGGCCCCGTAGGGTCCCCGTTACTGCTCGTGGGAAGGTGTGACACACTGCCTACCTGTCTCTTCCTGTGCGACACACACGGAACACAAGGCTGTTGTTGGGTTGTTTCTGACATTTGGCTGACAGTTCGCTTGCTGGCTCCTCTACCGCCCCTGACCCTGCTTCGATTTGGACACAAAACCCAACCTCTCAGCTCTCTAATACGAACATGGACAGTTCTCCTTTCCTTTAGTTTTATTTTTCAACAAAGTTCTTCCAGAATGCAATTAATGATTTATTTTTTATTTTTACAATCTCTGATACAAAATATTTGTAAATGTTTTATTTTTTATGATTATTTACACATTTTAGGCCAGAAACATATTTTTGTAAGTACATAATTGTAGACACTAAAGGCATGTTCACACCAATAACATTAACTATATAACGATAACGATATTAGCGTCCACACCAGCGAACGATATCGTCTGTTTATTCTAAGTGCACGCATGTCTGCCTCTTCAAATTCTCAAACTCGTTACAGCAGGATGGATTATTATTGGATGTCATTATTTTTTATCAGCTGGAAAAACATCTGAAGGTGATTCTCGTTATAGTTGTGGTGTGAACTCTGCTATTCTTTAATATTGAGAACAATTCGTAGAACTATATTTTTATCGTTGTCTTGATAGTTATCGTTCTTGGTATGAAGGGGCCTCAATGCTTGATCAGTGTCATCATGACAACTTTTTTGGCTAAAGGCATCACAAGAACGTTCAAATTCCTAAATCCAACCCTAGCGTCCATCTTGAACTGTGACATCAAAGGCAGCAGATAATAAAATATCCCATTTAGGACCTTTCAGAAAATCTAGAACTGTCAAAAATGTATTCTATTTTTTTTTTCTTCTTTTTTATGCCCTAATAATGTGCGTTTACTATTGCCTGCTATAGTAGCAATTGTGTCCGAATTGCAGTTCTGTTGTGCTATGAATTGTGACGTATTTTGGAATGCAGTGACGTGAAAGGTGTGGACACATTTAATGTTTGGCAGATTTTTGCAGACTAACTGCAGTCATTTAAATAGGAATCCACAGGATTGGAAATTTACTTGAGGGCAATAAATTTCCCGACAGAGATTTCGCAACTGGTTCAAGTTGGTCATGTAGACTGAAAATATTTGCCCAGGAACTTTCGCTAATTTGACTGCATGTTTAGCATCATTCATGTACTTACGCAGAGTATGTTTCAGGCCTAAATGTATATTTTAGTTTGAGACTGAAATGTTTTAATGGTTGGGTTTTTCCATTTCCCCTTCTCCTCTGAACCTAGGAGCAAAAAATCCCGAAGGTGGTGTTTCTAGAGCAATCTAGAAACTAATTTCTGGTAAGTTACGACATTACTGTCCGCTGCTTAAGCTCCAAGGTTCAGACCCCTATGCAGCTGAGCAGCAAGCGACCACACATCAAATGTCCAGAAACGACCTTTTGCTTGTTGATACAAATTGTATCTATTTCTTGATTGTAAAAAAAAATATATATTTCTGAGCTGTACAGTATCACTTATATGAGTATATATATATATATCTATATATTTAAAAAACACACAAAAAAAGCTTAGTTTTATTTAAAAAAAAAAAAAAAAAAGGATAAAGACATATAATGCCATAATGTCAGTGATACCGTGTGTCACTCGAGTAGCCCATAGAGATGGCTTATTTCCTGCCGGGCAGACCACTACAGACAGGGATCTCTCTCTCTCTCTCTCTCTCTCTCTCTCTCTATCTATGTATCTATCTCTTGCTCTCTCTGTTTCATTTCTTTCTCCGTCCTCTCATACCTCCTTTACTTTTCCATGCCTTGAAATTCGCTGTTTGATGATTATTCTGGAAAGTGATTATTTACCTCAGTGGAACTGAACTTCATTTCTGTTTAACTGAAGGATTTTTAGGGGGTGGCTTTATTTGCCATTCAGTCTCTCTGTCAAAGGAATAGATTCAGGAGAGACCCATTCTGACACAATCTGTGTACTCCTTATATATTTTCACTCTTTGTAAATATTGAAAATGTATTTCAGTCCTCTTGTATTTGCACAGTATTAGTGCATTTCACATACATACAGACACTCTACCAGCTTATCTGCGCCGGATCCCTCTCATACACACACTTAAACTCGACGGGTTGCCCTGACAACCGCAGTCAGCTGATCACATGCTATCATTAGTACTGAAATAACTAATGTGAAATGTTGACTATTGTGTGCGCTGGTGTGAATTTATGGTAAATTCACTGCTGTTTCACTTGTAACATAGTTTACCTTCTACAGTAAAGTCATGAAGGTTTCAGGTTGTAGATGAGACTTTAATTGGATGGAATTTGCACAATATATATATTTTTTTGTTATTTTTTTTTTAGCAAATGAAGTTGACGCCACACGCACACACATTCTCTCATGAGTAAAATGTGAGCTTTATCTGAGTGTCGTACTGAAAGATGTCCACACAGACACATGAACACACCTCGTAACCTGCCTTACAGTTGAACTTCTTTGGTTTGTGAGAGTTGAGCACATTCTGACTGTACAGCACCGAACGTTACGCTTCTTGTTTGTTTTATTTTTCTATTCTGATAAGCGGAAGCACTAATGAAATGAGTGTTTTTTTTTCAGATTAGTCTCTACTGGTTTCTGAATGGACAACCTGATTTAACTGCACGAACTGCCATTTTTTTCTTATTACGCTTGACTAGAATGTCCAAGAAACTACAGGACAACTGGACCCCCCTAAAAAAAGTCGCCGGCTGCAGAGCTGATGTAATCTGTACATTATGTTTTCAATATTGAATACACCAGCTATAACTCGCTCAAACACTCTCACCAACAGATTGATTCTCAGGAACAAACCGATGTGTTATTTCAGCTCCTTTATGAAAGACATTATCTTTGATGTTTGCTCTTATAAAACTGCGGCGATTTGTGAAGTAGCGTGGATGATCTTGAAAACGTGTTCTTAAATTGGAGTTTTGTTGTTCATTTAACATTTCCTCCCCTTATATTGTGGGTTTTTTTGCGCCTTCGCGGGGTGACTGGGTGGTCTTAACAATTTTGAGTCTCGTGCTGTGATGAAGATGACATACAATAGTATGTTTTACTCTCTACTGAATGAAACGTGTTGCTTTTAAACTTGTTTTCAATATGACAAAAACATGAACCCAAAAAAAGAAGGAAAGTGAAATAGGGTGGAAAAACTTTATAACGCTTTGGGTCTGTGGACTCAAACAAAAATGTAAGTCTCAATGACAAAAGGTGTTTGTTCCTCTCAATAAAGCCAGACTGTATTTGGTTAACTGTTATCATGCCTGTGTTTCTATTGGTTGCTTGTTTGACTGTAAATAGCCAAATGAATGAAGACATACAGAGGAAGTAAGATAGTAAGATATTGCAAAACACCAGATAAGATGCAGTTTATTCAGTTAGCACAGAGGTCACGACACTCACACTTTAGTCACTTAATTTTTCAGTGTTCAATTGCATTAGATACAAAATAGAAAATTAAGATGGTAAAAAAAATTGAATGCTTTTTAAATCAGCATCTTATGCTCACAAAAGCTGCATTTATTTGATCAAAACTTGAAATATTGTGAAATATTATTAGAATTTAAAAATAAACAGTTCAATACATATAAATAGTAATTTATTCCCGTTATGGCAAAGCTGAATTTTAGCATCCATAACTCCTATCTTTATCAGTGTTGAAATCAGTTATGCTACAAACATTTATTTATTTAGAATTCTTTCATAAGTTGAAAAGAACAGCTTTTGTTTGAAATATTTCATAACAAATATATTTACTGTCACTCAGTTGAATGCATCCTTGCAGAATAAATAATTTTTCAATAAAAAAAAAAAAAAAATACAAATTTCCACCTAAGTGGCTTAAGTGTTTGAATACATTTTGGAGCCAATGTATTTAAGTTACTTTAACAATCAGATGTGGGATTAGACCACAAAATTGTGTTAGGAAGCTGATATTAAAGGATGTTCAGTCATTCTTAAAGGAAGTAATTTACATGGAGGTTTAACATGAACATTTACACGAACAGCATGTTCAGTAATACAACTACAGTGCAACAAACCTGGACCTCAAGAAACAAATAAAAAATAAATAAAAGATGTAACACGAGTACACAATACGAAATGAATTCTATTTGGCAACTTAGTCTTCAAAAATAATGTCACGTAATTTACAACATTTCTCAAACAGCACCTACTTCTTCATTAGAACCTCGTGAGACATTGCTCATGGGAGTTTCACTTCCGGATGGTTTGAACAGATCAAACTGTAGCCTGGACTGTAACTGCAATAACACTAGAGCGAGACAGACAACCGATATTACTTCTCACAAAGATGGACACGAACTATAAAAGAAAAACAGTTTGATGTGTGTGTGTGTCTAGATGAGCCTCAGTCCAGTTAGCTCTCAAGTGTTTGTCTTTAACATCACAGGGTTTATAGTTCAGGGTTGGTTGTTTAATATGTTGAGGAACAGCTTGAGTCCAGCTTTGAGTTTGCTCAAATCACTATGAGTCCAAAGCGGCCCATCTGATCCAATGGCTCTGCTCTGAAGGGGAACACTGCGGATAAAGATTAATTTCTATAAAAATCATATTACAACATATTAGCTACATGTTCCTAACATTTAAAGTTTCTAAACTCCTCTCACCTCCTGTTGCCATGGTGCTGGGGAAGTTGATATAGCTCCACCTGCTGGTCAAACACAGTAAATGTAGAATAACACTCCATCAAGCAGGACGGTCCTCCGGTTGTCCTGGAACCTTTCCTAGTGGATACTGTTTCCAGGGGACTTTCATCTGATCGGACCCAAAACCTCAGAGTAAGGCACTTGAACCAAATCATTTATTTCAGGATTTACTACGAATTTACCAACTACAGATTCTTGAGGAGCACCAGCTGAAGTTAGTTGTATTTGGGATCATGGAAACAGACATCCCCCACGTGCAATGACTGAGGAAGTGTTCAGATGGTCTGAATTTATGAATGAATGTATTATTCAGTGAATAGGTATTGAAGCATTTCATTTATTTGTAATAAACTGCAGACCTGCTACAGCACAAACATCACATTTCATGAACACAAGACGATCTGTAAACTAACTGCAGTGTTCATTTTAATTTTAAGATTATTAAAATATAATTTTTGTTATTTATTTATATATATATATATATATATATATATATATATAGTTTTATTTTTTATTTCAGTTTTAGTTTGATTTATCTTACTACTTTAAATGTAGTTAAATATGCTGCAACAAACCATTATAAGATAAGAATAAATTTATTTACTAATATTTCATTTTATTTCAGTTAATAATTTTTCTTTATAATAGTTTTACATTTAAATTGGAATTTAGAATGTACACTGTATATATCATGCACATCTATATAGTGACAATTTAAAATCTAGCCACTGTTAGCAATATGTTGGAAAATGTATATACAATAATTCATAAACAAATGACTGCTATGAACTGGTTCTTTTTAATGTCTTGACATTTGAAATCACTCGTGAGTTAGTGGATTGAATCAACCTCATACAATTGACCTCCTCACTGAACAAGAATTAATTAATTAATAGTAAATATAATTATATGTAAATATAAATGTAAGTGAGGTTGTGTGAGTGTTACCAGTGCACACGCTCCATGCAGATCCCCGTAATGCAGAGTTTCTCTCTTGTACAGTTTCTGCGCTTAGCCTTTCTTGGAGCTCTTCTGTGGGCGGAGCCTGCACAGATCTGGGGGTGTGTTTAGATGAGTGGGTGTCTCTGTTCTGTGACGTGTTACTCCTGAGTCTCTCCTGAAGGTTTTGCAGGGTGTAGACAGGCTGAGCGGGGTCTGAGGGTCCGGGGGATGAGTTTCCATGGTAACCCTGTGTGTAAATGCTGCAGAGCTGAAGCAGAGGGGCTGGTCCATGTCACTCAAACGCCTTAAAAGGCAAGAAGTAAAATCAGATTAGTTACTCTCACCCACACTGTATGTGTAAATATGTGTGCATGTTTACTCACTGTCGCAGAAGAAACGGTGTTAGCTGGGTATGGTGTGTTCACACATGCAGAAATCAGATTCTGCCAGGGAAACGGTAATCTGTTCATGAAGACCCATTCCTTGGATATTTTTAGTCGCTTGTGAGCCTTTAATTCACCTGCTACACACAGACTTTGTTAAAAGAAGTTTAACGCAAAGTTCAAGAAAACATTTGAAAAACTATGGGTCTCAAGCGCGTACAATTCGTTAAGATTTTTAAGTTAAGTTAAGTTTTTGGACACTTTCTTTGGATTAGCTTGATAGCGGTTTAAATCAATATACCAGATAGGAATTTTGGGTTTTCATGAGCTGTATGCCAAAATCATCAGTATTAAATCAATAAAAGACCAGAAATATTTCAGTTGGTGTGCAATGAATCTAAAATATATGAAAGTTTAATTTTTATCATTACATTATGGAAAATAATGAACTTTTTCACAATATGCAAATTTTTTGAGAAGGACCTGTATATTACCGCAGAGACTCAGAAGATGTCTCAGTTTCATAATTTTGCTACTGCAGAATAACATTTCAGAGATCCAGGAGGCGATGTAGTAAGTTCTGAGACTGGACGGCTCATTCGAGAGCTCGCAAACAGTTTGTCAAGGATCAGATTTATAAAGATGGATGAATTCAAGACCTTCAAACATGGCAACCAGAAGTGCAAAAACACTCGAGGAAGACGTGGGGCGAACATGTTGACAAAGTCCTCTACAGAGAAAGAGGGAGAGAGGTCAATTTAATTTATTCAAGCTAATTTCTTAATGCTTTATTGCTTTCTAAACAAAATCTCATGCATTTGTACCTGAGGGGTCAGTATCCAAAGACTCCCAGTTGTTCTGCGGTGGGAATAATAAGGAATCCATCCTGAATTAAAACATCAACAAGGATGTCTCTGTAACACAGACAGAACAGATGGCGATGAGACACATAGTCTTTAACATGTCAGAACTAAAGTCCTGCTCAGTTGAACACATGCACACACCTGGTCTCTGTGGCGAAGTGTTTGATCTGCGTCAGGATCCAGCTGAGATCAGCGCTGGAATCCGGCCACACGTCACGCTGCCCTCCCTGCTTGGTCAGCTATTCGTACGCCTGCCAAACACACCAAAAACAATGGACACAACATAATCAACAACTTGAAACCGCGTGCATAAATAACAAAAACATCCTTGCCAAACACCACTACATGTTCTAAGCTAGCGTCTATGTGTTTTATGAATACAGTGTACACATAGTAGTGAAATAGACATATTCGGGCACAGGTTCTCTGAACACTTGTAAGCTGATGTCTCAGAAACACAAGCTCATTCTGCCCTCTGCTGGTGTAAACTGGGACATTATACACAATGTGAGATTGATCCCAGACTTCGTTCATAAGAGATGAGCAGTTCTCTGACTCTTTCTGAAAGATTAATATTTAACAGCTCAAAACTATACTACAGTTCAAAAGTTTATGGTTGGTAAGATTTTTTTTAAATATAAATGTCTTTAAAGAAGTCTCTCTTTGACTTATCAAGATGGCATTTATTTGAACAAAAACTGAGAAATATCATTACAGTTTAAAAGTAACTGTTTTCTATTTTCTAACTTATTTAACCTCTTCTACCCACACTATATCAGTATCTGACCCGCAACTTCTACCTTTCTATACTTATCCTACACTCTCTTCATTAAACTGGTGTTATTCAGAAACTGGAACAAAACATTTACAGTAGTATTTCCTATATCTAAGCCTAATATATTCTTTAATGTTAATTATTTATCCATTCTTCCATACTTCTCTTAGGACTTCTCCCTCTTCATCATAATCCTTACAATTAATAATCACATGTTCTACAGTTCTTCTTCTTTGACATTTTTATGGTGGTTGGCAAACCAGCTTTATGTGCATATACTGCCACCTACTAGGATGGAGTATGAAGCAATGATGGTAAAGGAAAAACTATATGAAGTGCTATATGAAGTGCTTCTGTAAATTGTAATCTTTCATTGTCATATACATTTCACTAAAATATGTTCAACTGTATCAGAAAGATCACATTTAAATCAAAGTCCAGATTCATGTTTTCCTATTATAAATACTGATTGATTAATGCAGTGAGTCCAATTCTAAGACAAGATATTATGCTTTCTTCCTTTCTATTCCCAAAAATTCTCCTCTAATTTCCAACTATTTTTGGAATATAATATAAATGTTGTCCTTTATTATCAGAGTCCCATTTAATTGCCACATATCTTTTAATTTTAAGAAGCCCTTTTAATTCTAATTTACACATTGGAAGATTAAACTCAATATCTGGATGTTTTCAGTACGCTTTCTGCAAGAAGAGAAGGCTTAAAATAGAGCTGGGAATAATAATGTTAATTGCATTCAAATTATTGTTGTAAGTGTAGTCTATGGCAATAAATATGGCAATAAAGAATATTTTCCTCAAACTCTTTGGTCAGTCAGAATTATTATGCATGTGATGAGCACGATCAGCCGTTTTCAGATAAGACACGTTTCAGTCAAAGCAGTGACAGTAACCAGCCAGCTCTTCTGATAAAGCCTTGTCCTGTTTTTAGACAATGAAACTGAGAGATTAATTTGATTTCTTTATTAAACATCCCATTCAGCACTAACAAAAAGAAACATGCTTCTGCTATGTTTTTGGACGTGAATACGACAATCATTTAGTAGCCTAGACTGCATATCTAAAAATACCATTGTAATACTATAACTGTTTATACCTGTAAATACCTTTTTCAGTACCTTTTGTACAAGACACCAGCAGATTGTATGATCCTCCAATGAGCATCTTTAGGAGATAATATTCACAGTTCACAATATTCTGGTCTTTAGTCATTTAAATAATCTTCTGGCAATTAGATCAATGTGCTTACATGATATTGTATATGACAGATAAAAACTGGGATATAGTTTTGTGCATGTTAACACTTTTTGAAACAAAATTACAAAAATGCCTAAATGCATCACATTAAAAATCAAAGGATATTTAAAACACCTAGCGCTTTGGGTTCTAGAAAAGCGCATTATAAATAAAATGTATTATTATTATTATTATTATTATTAAATTATCAAAGTATAATCCTAATAAAGAAAGTTAAAAGTTTTTATTTTTTTTATTGAAAGTCCCTAAAATTCAATTCAAAAACAATGCTCACTAATTTTATAAAACTGTAGGCTATATACAAAAGTGTTTGTATATATATATACAAAAAGTTTTCAGTCTTTGGTTACTTAGTTCTTTGTTTTCAAAATATTTCTCTAAAATGTAGGCCTAGTTTTATCAGCTTTGAGACAAGTTACATTGCACGATTTAGTTTTTGGTCCATAAAAAGTCTGGCCATGTTCCTCAGGCATTTCCCGTACCAAATGATGCCTTTCAATAGAGGAAGCCAAGAAGAGCTTGGAATTTCTTGGGGAAAATTACGTCACTTTGGAATTGTGTGGGATACCCCCACCTCGCATTCTCAGAGCGCGCGCGTTGAAGCCCCGGCGTCTGTGGCACACAAAGCAGCAGCAGCGCATAACGGGGCCGGGCGGAGTTAGGCAAACGCGCTTCGGTTAGCATGCTTCGCCTGGGCTGGGTGTGGTTTTCAAAACTCAGTTCCGTTAGCAGGAAACGACTCTAGGACCACCAGTACTTCTCTGAGCGACAAAAAGACGCACTAAAAAGTGAAATTTTGTTCTCGGAATCTGGAAGAAATCTGAGGAGAAGCTTTTCCACACGGGCGGTGGCGTTTGCTCACTCTTGCGCGTGGACGTCAGCCGATGGGAAAAAGTTTGCCTTTCTGTTGACTTCATTGTATCAGCTCAGTTTGTGACACATCCGTGAGAGAAGAGACTAAATACAGACAAAATGCCGAAAACGGTGAGTAACGTTACCCTTTAGAAAAGTAAACTATTGGTTTGAGTTTGTACAGTAGCAAACAAAAACTGAGAGGACATTTCACACTGATTTTAAAAGCTGCGCATTTTTGGTGAAACAAGGGACAGCCGCGACGCGTAGGCGCTCGAAAGGGGCGAGGATGGGCTTTCTCTTGTTGGCATTTTTTGCCAGCCAGTTCCCGCTGGCGAACAGTAGGCCATGCGCGGTGCACTATTTATGGCAAGAATTCATTATTTGGACAATGACGGTCGTTCATCCCATCCTAACACACTGAAGAAGAACTTGTTGCGTTGCAAATTAATTGGACAATTTCTCTATTTTATTAGTTTCTTTACTTTTACTTCTTCACTCATGCTTTCGCTGTGTGTTGTATTTTATATGCAATTATCTAAATCTATTAACTTAGCAGTGGCGTTTTGTGTTGTGTAGGGGCTGAACCGTTACTCGGTGACAACCTGTAACCCCCTTTTCTCCTCCCTCCCCCCCAAATCGGATTGGCTTTCCATCAAATTTGCCGTGAATAGGCCGTCTAGTGGTGGTGTGGATTGTGGGTTCCCAGTGATTCGAATCTTTTGAGTTCTTTCACAAAAGATTCGTTCAGGTTCATTGAATAGTTAAGTTACATAATTAGGCCAGTAGGTGGCAACAAGAACGTCTGTTTTGTGTTATGAGTTATTGAATCATAGCCGATTCCATTCAAACACCGGTTGTATTATATTTTATTAAACTGGGCCTATACATATACTAAAAGACTGAAGAAACGGAAAGAGTGTTTAGGCCACAAATAATAGCAAAACAAATTTACTTTAATCTGAATTTCTTCAATTAAGTCTACATGTTTTTTTAAGGTAATTTATGATTTCACTGACATCTTTTGTCTGCTTCATTAATCGTAACCACGTGGTGGAAAAATCAGTCACGTGGGGATCAGTCATATCACGAAAGTGAACGAGAACCGTTTGTTCACTTAAAAGATTCATTCAAAGTGATTCACGCATGCATTTAACTTAAGCCTCTGTCCAGCAGCATATTGGCGCGTTTTTGGTCTGCTTTTTGTAAGTGGTGTCGGATAAGAAATATGAGGCGTGTCAGAAGCGGCTGTTCAAGCATTTTTGTAGCTCGTCTGTCACAACTTTCCATGCCATCGCCCAAATACTGCAAAAAAAATGTAATAGAGTCCCTCATTATTTATATAATTGTTACACCTCATAATTATTGAATCATTGTTTTATTAAAGATTACACTTAAGACCACAGACCAACAGTTGGAAGTAGGGACAAATCTTTTTTTATTACAAGTAGCTCAAGTTTTTAGTTTAAGCAATTTCTTTCATCTTGTAACTGCCTTTAAGTGGTTGAGTGTCAGTAGTTACATACGAGAATTTCATGAGAAATGAGTATTCAAAAGAACAACTAGCAAAAAAGAAAAAGTACCATGGACATGTGCTATGGTCTAGGAGCTTGTACCATATTGTTCTTTGAAAATTACCATGTAAATACCCTAATTACTAATCTTTAAAAACGAAAAAATTTCCTAGCCTTTCTTGTGCATTAATATGGAGATCTGTGTGTTTCAATCATTGAAACGTTAGATAATAATTAGTCCTCCTGAGAACCAGAAAGAAAAAAAATATATGTTTTTGTATGTCATTACATTGGTTGAAGCATAAGAAAAAAAAAGGAGAAAAAACGTTATTCTGTGTCCTTTGTAGAGGATGCCAGGACTAAGTTTTATTTTATTTTTATTTTTATTTTTTCATTCAGCAATCAGTTTTTAGGTTTCAGGCTATGTTTTTTGCCAAAATTTGTTCAAAGATGACTCTCAACTATGTTATGAATATAATAGAATTATTTAATGGAATATGTGTTTAAAATGTATGTAAGTTGGTATTCCCATTCTATACATTGTATCCATACGTTGCATCTAATTTGCATATTAATGTGTTCTTGGGGAAAACCATCTATCTATCATCCAATCTCTGTTAACAGATCAGTATTGATGTACATGAAAATGTGCGAATGAAAGATTTATGACCCAAACTCTTGTACTGTGAAGGATTGTATACGGTTTAAAATAGATTGTTTACATTATATATTCATTATATACTGTTACTGTCTGTTAATGTAATGTAAGTTATTAGCCTGTTAAATGGCCATATTAGACATTTGAGTATTGATATTGTGATTAAGCTCCCATTTCTATTTATTTCTTAAAATTGCTTGATAACATCCTTGCGCTATAGCTTATAAATGTAGCTTGTAGTTATTTTCCTCTCATGTTCTGAATGAAGAGAAGCTCAGGCCAAGAATAGTTGTGTGTGAATGTAGATGTTAACCGGATGTAATATCAGAGGTGTTTAAGAAGAGAGAACAGAGTAGGTTCATGACACTAAAAAGAAGAGTGTCGCTGAGGTTGTGCGGCATACATGCCATATTTTCCCCCCGGAATAGATGGATTTTCATGATAATAGAAATCAGTCTTGTATAAGTAGATGGGTTTCTCTTGTCAGTGGGGACATTGGATGCGTTTAGAGGTTTGGATCTGCTTATGGAATCGTATTGGACTGTAAAATGAGTCAGAACCTTTTTTCAGCCATTATTGTAGACTCCTGCAAGTCCAAGAGTCTCTTTCCGAAAATGACTCAAGATTTCTGTGCTTACACTGTGGTTACATCACTTCCTGTTTGAACGTTTCCTGTTCGGGACTAGCTAAGCTTGAGTACCTTATTTGGAGGCTCAGTACCTTATTTGGAGTTTCACAGAGCTGTGGCATCCGTGCACTTACACCCTCACACACACAGCTTTGTGTAGTGAGTTTGGGCCCCTTTTCCTCCTCAGATTTCTGTTGCCCAAAATGCAGCTGTGTATCACAGCTAATATACTAAAATGGCCTCTTTTATAATCAACACACTCCTCTCTTTTTCTTCCTTCCCTCACATGCACTCACACATATGCATTTATCTCCAGTCATCAGTTCCTCTCAGTGTATTGAGTGGGAGTTTTGTGACCTCTGTAGGTTCAGGTCATAAGGGTCAACTTAACACTAAGCTTTGTGCAAAATTATATACGGTAAAGAGTTTTGTGTAAATTTATAGGCAGATCTGTTTCAGTCAAGTCTGTATATGCACTACTCTTAACAAGTTTGGGGTTGGTACAGTTTCTATGTTTCAGTGTTTTTGAAAGATGCCTCATGCTGACAATGGCTGCATTTATTTATTTAATGAAATGTAATTAATATTTAATGCATCCTTGCTGAATAACAGAAAGTTTCTTTGAACAAAAAAAAAACTCTCACTGACCCCAAACTTGTGAATGGTATAGTGTATGTACAGTTTGCATCTTTTTATTTCATGTTTTTGGATTTTCTTGAACATTCGTGGTTGTATTCTCTTTGCAACCCTATATAGTTGAAGTTCAAGTTAATTCTGTTGCCAAAGTACTCAGATTTAATTCAGTAAACACTAAAAAAGGAGTGTTATGTCCAGATCATAAGTCACGTTACTGATTTAAAACCATACAGATGATCCAAGATCTTCTGGAATGAATTTACAGCCAATAGTTTCTACATCATAAAATATAGACTTTAGTATTATTTGCCTAAATATACAGCTTAAATATTATTTCTTGACCTGGCTACCTTTGCCATGAAGTTAGAAGGGTGTTGGAAGTCTCTGGTATGTGCCAAGTGGAGGGATTAACTACAAACACACACACACACACATGGTCAGATTAATGATATTTAATAAGGTAAAGCTCCAGGGGGTTTCGAGGAGAAAGTTCTTGAGTTTGTTGAACAGTTCACATTTCAATGGAGGGAAAACATCAGCATTGAACAACCTCTCACTTCAAGCCTCATGTGAGTTCAACTCTGTGTGGGTATGTGTAAAGCAATACGAACAGATTGTGAACTAAAATAGTTGGATCCATTTGCAAGTGGTTTTGGAGAGTCAGCTGAAAAACTTTATAGCTTTGAGCAAGATGTTTTGTACAGGACTATTGTGTGAACGCATAATACTGGTGTCAGTTGTTTCCGCATTTAATTTTTTTAAGAACTTCCACTTTAGAGTAATTGAGCTGTGTTCATTTAATGGCAGAACCTTTGGTGAAGTGTTAAGGATCTCAATTATTAAATCAATAATCTAAGTGTCTTTTATTTAAATATGTTTCGTTAGCTTATTGATTAAAAACAGAGCCACACTTCCATTTCAAATTCATATTGACCTAAATTCACATTTAATGTACTTACCATTGCCCCGTGGCTGCATGCATTCTTATTCAATTTGGGAAGTTACTGATGTTTGTGTAAGTGTTTAACAGTTCGTCTATGAAGCGTATTTCAAGAGGGAGATTTGATCCTGTAGTATCAATATCCCGGTCAGTTAATTCATGCAAATATTTCTCTGAAATATGGAAGTTTTGAACAGTTCCTGATTTTTCCCCCCTTCTATCTGTATATGTTGTTTTACATGGTTTTCTGTTTTGTGACAAGGAAAGGTCTTGTGTTAAATGTGCTGTGTGCTGTTTTAAACTTTTGCACAATTGTTTCCAAACTACATTTAGTTTTCTTCCAACCATGTAGGGGAGAGATAACAATAATTGAACTCTGTTATGGTGCAATGACACGGCAGGTTTTTGCTAGTTTTCTTCTGTTGCATACTACAAACCCACAAGACAGCTAAGCTATTTATCGACAGCATGTTATTGATGTCTGCATTGATCACTTTTCCATTTTAGACACGGACAAACGTGTAAGTTAATGTGCATTAAATATACAAGGTCAGATGAGGATTGGCCACAGATGCACTCCAGTTTTGCCATCTCAATAATTTTTTGGAGGAAGTATTGTAGAGTCATTATCCTAAATCAGACACCCAAAGGAGGGGGAGGGCTGAGAGGAAAAGAGTTTGACTTCACTACCACAGTTAGATTGTGATGTCAGTTAACTAAGGGTAACGACAGAATAAACACAAGTATACAGAGGTTGTTGGCTTTTTATCTGCCCTCGTCTGTCTGTTAGAAACGGCAGCCATTTTCCAGGCCTAAAGGCTCTGTGTGTGTGAATGGGATAAAAACACTGTGAATTTTACGATAGTGTATTCTCTACACTATACTTATTTTTTGAATTATTCAGTTAGTCCAAATATTTGCTCTAATTAGCCTTTTTATTGTAGTAATTCGTTTTCATTGTTTGCTCTAGTTTGTTTTTATTATTATTATTGTGTGTGTGGGCTTTATAATTGATTTTGATGTATTTGAGAAATGCGAGGCATTGTGTGGCAAATCTTGGCTCTGTCAAAGCTCATGATTAGCATTTTTGCTGTAGCCTATGCTAAACTAACTTCACAAACTGATCCAAACCCTACGGAGCAGGCCCTGCTGTCTACTGCACAGACAGCTACCTTCTAAGACAGCATCCTGAATGAATTGAATCATGACGGTTATGTAAATTGGTTATGTAACAAAATGATATATTTTATGTTTATTGCAAAATAGGCAAATGTGGTTTACACGTTCCGATTCTCTGATTAATGGCGATTTCTCTGCAGAATCATGGCTAATGTAGATTTCACAAGGAATTCCACTGTTAAACATGATTATTTAGAAAAGGTTGAAATAAAGCAGGCTGATGGCTACAACTAAAGCATAAACCATTGATAAACAACCTCCCGGGAGGTTAGTTCCCCTACAGAGTCATATCATCAACCATCTTAGATTATGTCACAGAGCTACATTTTGAAACAGAGCTAATATGCTCATTTTATTGATTTTTTTTTAAACTGCAGATACTATGTATAGCCTATTCTTTGCTGGTTCTTTGTGTAATTGTGTGAGTATCATTGTCTCTCTTTTTGTGTGTGTGTGTGTGTGTGTGAGTAAAGGCAGGGCGATTTGTGATTGTTCTAAGAATAGTGGCAGAGAACCTCTGGCAGATCCACTGTGAAGACTACACCCATCACACACACACACACACACACACACACACACACACACACACACACACACACACACACACACACCCTGACCAGGCAGAACTACAAATTCTTAGTTCCTGTTTCGTGAAGACATGAGCTATTTTTACCCTGTGAATCCACCTCTGAATTAAGAGGGTCCATTAACTGACCCCCAGTATAATGTTCCACACTTACTGCCACACACACACACAGACACACACACACACAAACCTGTCATTTTGACAGCAAGAAAGTGTGAGATTGAGAGGGGGAGCTTGTGTATATGAAATGAACTCTCCCAGACCCAGAGAGGAGTAGAAGACAAAAAGAGCATAAAAGTCATATAGTTGTTAAGTTCTGCTTGTTCTCTTTCTTTTCCAACTGGCTGATGTAAGCCTATGAAACAGCAGAGATAGGATTCTCTCTCTCTCTCTCTCTCTCTCTCTCTCTCACACACACACACACACACACACACAGTAAGGCTAAAATCAAAGGAGTCACCTCATAGTAAAGTCATTCCTAGAGTGCTTGATAGTTACCAACACGCACATTCTGATAATATAACCTTGGACACACACATAAAACACCTGGCTTTCAAACACGGTTTCACAATCCAGCCATTTCACAACCTACTTTTGTTTAACAATCTGAATATCACTTTCTATGCTGAATATCTTATGGTCTGTTATAACATTAAGAAGTATCAAAACATCAGACATTTAATAGCTAAGTGTGTGAATATGAGAAAATCAAGATATTTGAATATGTAGTTGTGTGTGGAAAATATGGCTTCAAGGAGGTGTGTGCTCAAGGAAGCTAGTAGATATGAGGGAGTGTGTGGATATATTTAAAACTGGCAGTAATATCCAGTGCTAACATTTATTTTTATTCTGGCAAATTTCTCAATTTTGAATTACAAATATAGACTATCTTTTACATTATGCAGTTCATATATGAATGTGATGACATAAGACATAAACTGCTTTTTGGGTTATTACATATAGTATTAAGGCTGAATGTGTGCATATTATAAATATTTCTTCTTTCTATTTCTTTATTCCCTAACACTAACCCTGCTACTTCATTATGTCCCTCGTGACTCAGGAATATTAACTATCAAATCTCATAACTATCAGATCTCATTTGTGCTTCTCTTAGTCGATCATTTAGAGGACTTGCAAGAAACAATGTTGTTTGGCTTCATTGATGTGCAAATGCTATGTTGAGCTCTTTAGAGTCTCAGCACATGGACACGCGTCTGCCTCACATGCAGCTGCTAGATAAAGCAGAGCATTATGGGTACAGCTGAGCTGGAGGTGTGTGCCTAAATTGAGCTATTTGTCTCTTGCACAAACAGTTAAAGCTGGATACAAGACCTTAGTTCGATATAAGAGCTTTATATGGACCCCATCAATAAGACTGTCCATATTTCATTGACATTTTCACAGAACACTGGTTAGTTTGAGTTAATGATAATTGTGTAGTGAGAGGAAGTGAGGCGCATTGCTTAATGTGCCTCCATGGTTACAGGAGGTGTGGTTATCTGCATCCTGTGGGGTGGAGGCGGGGATGGGGTGACAGAGACAGAAAGAAGAGAGGGGGGATATCTTTTTCCATTCGTCCCTCTTGCTGTTTCCTTGCATTGTTTTTATCTTATCCAGAGTTCCAGTGCAATCAATCACGTTAAAATAGCAAGCCACGCTTTGGAGCAGATTAAAGTGTGCACACAAACATGCACACACACACTCATCAAAACACACACACACACACATACACATAATCCCTCTTTTATAGTGCTCTTTGAGGAGGGTTCAGGCTTTTTCTAGGTAGTATAAGCTATGATAGATGTTTAAGCTGTCCATCAAACTTCAGTGTAACATGATCCTTCAGAAATCATTATAATATTCTGATTTGGTGCTCATGTATCTTTTGTTGTAATCACACAGTTTTACTGCTTAATATTTGTTTTTTTGTTTTCTTTTAATTAAAAGAAGGTCAAAAGAACAGCACTGAAAACAGTAATCTTCTATAATATTATAAATGTCTTTCACTTTTGATCAATTTGAATGGATCCTTGCTGGCTAAAAGTATTACATTCTTTGAAAGAAAAAAAATGTTACTGGGCACAAATTTTTGTCTCTTGGCTTCTCAGTCTGTCTTTCAGTCTGCATTCATTTATTCACATTTTATTTGATTTTTTCTTTCCCAGATCAGTGTTCGTGTGACTACGATGGATGCCGAGCTGGAGTTTGCCATCCAACCCAGCACCACAGGGAAACAGTTATTTGACCAGGTGTGTGTGTGTGTGTGTGTGTGTGAACTTGTTGCTTATTTATTAATTCATTAAATAATTTAAGATCTTTTCACACATTGAGGTCTTGATTCAACATCCTGCTCCTAATAAATGTCAATTAAATGTTTTCTGATTGGATGTGAATATTTCACATTCAGTGTCAGCAGAAATATTGACTTGCACTGGAAACTTAAGACCATGTCATACAAGCTGTCTGTGTGTGTGTTTAGATTAAGAACTGGACATCCTTCTTGTGAGGGAATTCTCCCTTCCTCCACCCTTCCTCTTTCTGACTCTGCTTCTTCCTCAGGCTGTACTTCTGTACAGTCCCCTCTTCCTCACTCTTAGTCACTCTGTACATCACGTCTATGAAATCACTCTTTCGTAAACTTCATAATAGGCAGCTCTGTTTCTGGGAAACTTTTATTTTCACACACACACACACACACACACACACACACACACACACACACACACACACACACACACACAGAACATTCATTCTTCTTGCAGTTGTGTAGGTAGTCTCATTTATGAGGTTTTAATGTTCGGACAAGTAGTAAATCAAGACAAATGAACAGACAGAAATACAGGTTTATTAGGCTGCATAAACATAGATGTAATATTTGACGTGTGATCATTTGTCCTATCTGTTTTACATTCTCTTAAGACCAACGGTCTTCCAAAGGTTTGGGATCATTATCATATTTTATAGAGTTAATTATATATTATGTTGTCCTGCAATTTACTGCATTAAATTGATCAAAAGTGAAAGATATTTATAATATAACTAAATATTTATATTTCAAATAAATGCTGTTCTTTTTAATTATATTTGAGTACTTTTAGTTAAAAAGATCCTTTAAAAAAGTATCAGTTTCAACAAGAACATTAAGCAGCACATCAATTTTCAACATGAAATGTTAATTATTAAATTGTAATAATATTTCACAGTATTACAGTTT
This sequence comes from Carassius gibelio, assembly GCF_023724105.1. Lineage (NCBI taxonomy): Eukaryota > Metazoa > Chordata > Actinopteri > Cypriniformes > Cyprinidae > Carassius > Carassius gibelio. Next base: position 30,919,781 of record NC_068375.1, on the reverse strand, counting down.
TTACTTGTGCTTTGAGTAAATAAATGCAGTCTTGTTGAGCATAAGGGACTTCTTTGAAAAACATTGAAAAGTCTTACTGACCCCACATTTTGAACGGTAGCGTTTCTAAATGAATATATCACTAAGACAGCCATTTTAAAATCCAAAAATTGAATTTGAGTGTTTGAAAGCAGCAACCCAGAGCTTGCGTACAAAAATGTAGTTTGTACTCATTTAAACCAATACTGTAGTAAGACTTTTCACTGTTACTGGAACATCTTAAAATCTCTAATCTCAGTTGTACTTTAGTGTGTGATTGTTTTGATTATAAGTGAATATATGTCCTGGAAGTGTGTATCTATCCTCGTTAATTATCCAAAAACCCCATGTTAACCATCCAGCAAGCGTCACTCTCTCTGTTTGAAAGTCATATATAAACACAGCTGCCTCCTCCCCATTATGTTCTCTTTCTCCACATTTGATCATCACTCTCTTCCATTCTCTTTCTTTCTCGGTCTCTTTTTAACATTCATCATTTTCAGACACAGTATGTCCTGACTGGTCCAGTCGTGAGTCAGCATTTCACAATACATTTTCCATTGCTCTCTGTCTCTCACACCCTCTTGACCGAGAATAACGAGTTTCTTCTCTGCATATGTGGTTTCATTCATAGCATCTCTTGAGTGTTCCACCCCTGCTTTAACACTAAATACATACAGCAGGGATTAAAACATGAACCTGAACGTTTGAGCTCTTGGAGGCACTGCTAGCTGCTGAAGTTTAATTCAGACATTCTATTAAAACGTCTGCCACTAAGAATTGTGGAACTCTGGTCCAATGTTTTATTCAAGGAAATCTGGCCAGATAAAAAGTGCATTTAAAAATAATTAATTTATTTGTTCAATTTGAATTATTATTAATTTAGCACAACTATGTTGGGGATATTAAATATAGGGTCCAGTCCCAGCTGGATTTCCACTTTTTCCATGAAGAGGAATTTGAGCTTGAGTCTCCTTTTCAGATCCCTCTATTATGGAAACCAAATGCATGTACTATGGATGTGCGAAAATGGTATTAAATGTAATATGTCTGTTTATTTAATATGAATCTGTTTTATAGGTGGTGAAAACCATTGGGTTAAGGGAGGTGTGGTTTTTTGGACTGCAGTACCAGGACACCAAAGGCTTTACCACCTGGCTGAAACTCAACAAGAAGGTGTGTGTGAATGCATACAGCTGCTTTTCATTTTTTTGGATTCATTTTTATATTTTATATTTTTTGTCATGTTTTTTTTTTCTATATTTCTTCATATCATCAAGTTGATTTAACTATGATTTGAATAGTAAATAATTTTAGTTGTCAAAATAAACATTTGAATTATGATAATGATTATAATGTGCAAAATTAAGAAAATGTGTTGAATTGTAACAGGCCAAATGTTCCAAGATTTTTGAAAAATGTTTATCCATTTACTAATTTTAACATACTTGTCAAGAGTTATCACATTCATAAATTATGTCAATATGTGTCCTTACTGTTTACATTCACTCATAAAACACAGCATATAATAGGTTTATTAGCGTATTTGATACTTTTTAGAAGATACAGAGTTGTAAAATCTTCATCCTTTGGAAACATGAGTCTACCAAGGATATTGCATTTTGTGTGAAGCATTGTTACTGCAACAATATATTCACAAAAGTATATTTTAGTTCAGATTTAATGAAGTTTTAATTCAAAAAGTAATTCTAATCATGACACCTTTTTTAATCTTTTCTTCATTACTGTTGACAAAATAAAGAAAAACCTGTCAACGAACACTTTCATCTGTAATACTTCTGACAGGATTTCACTGATTAGCACTTTCTAGTGGAACCTGGAGTTGTCAGCCGTTTTCAGACATGTCTTCCAGTTTTCTTACGTCCCAATAATTTTACCCAGCGTGCCTCAAAATAGTGTCATTAATAAAAAAATAATAAGGAAAGGCAATGAGAGTCTGATAATTTATACTGAACAAAGATATGATGGTCGCTGACAGGTGGAATTAATGAGCATGTCAAAATGAAAGTGATACTAGTTCATTTTTTATTGTCTAGGTTACGGCTCAAGACGTCCGCAAGGAGAGTCCACTGCTGTTTAAATTCAGAGCAAAGTTTTACCCTGAAGATGTTTCCGAGGAGCTGATTCAAGAGGCGACTCAAAGACTCTTCTTCCTTCAGGTGTGTGTGTGTGTATTTACTGTATATCTTGTGTAAAGTTAAACGTAAGATGTGGCTTTAAATATATTAATATAGAACGCATGTCAATTGGAGTGGACTGAAATGAAAGCTGGGTCTTGTAAAGTGATAATGTGATATTGCACCATCTGGTGGTCAGTGAAGGAATTGCACTGGCTGCTCGACTTACAGGCCAACTTTAAAACAGCTCCACTGTTGGTTTACTTTAGGTGAAAGAGGGGATCCTGAATGACGATATCTACTGCCCCCCAGAGACTGCAGTGTTGCTGGCATCTTATGCAGTGCAGGCCAAATACACCGACTACAACAAGGATGTTCACACAGTTGGATACCTGTCCAGTGAGAAACTGCTCCCACAGAGGTGTGTATACACAGATATTTTGGTACCAGTAGGGACTAGTGCTTATCCATAGTGGGGGTGCACAGATGATTGACAGAAAATGTGCTCTGATCTGTTTATTTAATGTGGTCTTTATAATACTTCTCTAAAATCACCTTTTCAAAGCATCACTAAACATGAAGTTACTTAATGAAGGGAACTAATAAGACTCGAAAATCTATTATATTGAAAGTATAATTATTAACTGTACAATATTTAAAAATGCCAATAGACTGCATTATGTTTGCTGAAGTAAATCTACTAAATTAAATTAAAAATACTAAATTGTTTACAAAGCATCTGCTAAAGGAATGACTAAATGTAAATGCCAAATTTGAGTTGTGTAAACTATAAAAAGCATATATGTAAAAAAAAATCTATTAAAGTTGAATTAAAGTATTAATAATATAAAAGTCTTAACTTTTCAAACACTGTGTATTAGTTGTTTTCCAATTTCAAACCATGTCAGTCACATACATCTTTTAATTTATTAATGTTAAAGTAAGTGTTTAAAATACCAGTGGTGTGTGGTATTTTAAACATTTATTCACTAATCTGATGAAACGCCAAGAGTGGTGTATAATAAATTTTTTGTACTGGGACTGCAATAACTAAAATCAATGATCAAGATGGCTTACATTCAATGTATTTTGTCATTTTTATTAGTTGTTTCATTGTTCAAGGATCATCACTTTACACTGATAAAATCCATACTTCTGTGACAAATGCATTAAATACTGTAAATGGCAGAGGCCATAGTGTCTTGTGTAGGCTTAAAACAGATTACTTAATGTTTTGTTAAAAGGTATCAGCCAAAGAATGCGTTTGATAGTCTAAATGTGAGCATGTGTGTGTAATCTTTTCTCTGCAGAGTTCTGGAGCAGCACAAGCTGAATAAGGAGCAATGGGAGGAAAGAATTCAGGTCTGGCACGAGGAGCACAAGGGCATGTTGAGGTACAGCCAGTGGAATGCGCTCTTGCCTTTTCTGTTTTATCGCTGACTGCAGTGACCCTGTCAATCACACACACCAGACAGAATGATAATGTGTATCTGTGTGTTTCAGAGAGGACTCGATGATGGAGTATCTGAAGATAGCTCAGGATCTGGAGATGTACGGTGTGAATTACTTCAGTATCAAGAATAAGAAAGGATCTGAGCTGTGGCTGGGGGTGGACGCCCTGGGACTCAACATCTATGAGCATACTGACAAGTACTTTAAGAAACATGATACGCTTACATTTATCAACAACAAATTAATGGGTTTGAAAGGTGTCACAAATAAATTTGGTAGTATAAAATAACAAAGTACCATATATATATATATATATATATATATATATATATATATATATATATATATATATATATATATATATATATAGCAAGGATGCAAATAAAAAGTGACAGTTAAGTCTTATATTGTAACAACAAATCATATTTCAATAAAAATAAATGCTGCAGTAATACTTTCTATTCAAAAAAGAATCCTAAATAAATCATAGTTATATCATATCATAGTTATCGACAGCACAACCATTTTTAACATTGATGATAATAAGAAGAAATATTTCTTGAGCACTAAATCAGCACATTAGACTGATTTCTGAAGGATCATGGGATAGTTAATACTGGAGTAATGGCTGCTGAAAATTCAACTTTGCCATCGCAGAATGCATACGATTTGAAAATATATTAAAATAAATTTTAAAATGTATACAAACTGTAATACTTTACTATGTTAATGTATTTTTCAAAAATAAATGCAGCCTTGATGAGCATAGGAGTCTTGAATTTAAAGACATTTTAAAATTATTATTATTATAATTAGATATTTCCCAAATTTTAGTAACATGGTTACGTTAAGCAAACACTACAATTAATAGAAAAAAAAATTCCCTTGCTTTTATTGACCATTTGTAAAATAAATAAATAAACTTTGTAAGATTTTCTGTCATAGAAAGTGACATTTATTTCTGTGTCCAGAAAACGTGACTCATCTCTTCTTTTCTCTTGTCAGGATGACGCCTAAAATTGGTTTCCCCTGGAGTGAGATCAGGAACATTTCTTTCAACGATAAGAAATTTGTCATCAAACCCATAGATAAAAAAGCCCCGGTATGTCAAACAAGATTTGTGTCTGACTTATCACAGTTTCTGTCCAGTTTCTTTGGAAATGGAATGTAGACAGGAGGAACGCAGTTATTGCAAAGCCTTGGTGGTGAAATGTTTTATGATGTGATTTGATGATGGTGAAATCACAGTAAAGACTTTCCTTTGAAGCTGCACGTTTCTCCTTTACACTTTATCACAGGCATAAAGAGTCTGGAAGTGGGTCTCTTTTCCCCATTCTTCAGTATCTCATATAGCTCCTGATTCCTCACTCCCTCCACCTCCTTTCTTTGGCCCTGTTCCGAACTTAGGGAGCTGTTTATGTAGGCAGCATTTTAAAGCATCACTGGAAATATGTAAATAATGTTCTCTCTCTCTATCTCTTTTCCTACAGGACTTTGTGTTCTATGCCCAGCGTTTACGCATTAATAAGAGGATTCTGGCTCTGTGCATGGGGAACCATGAGCTTTACATGAGACGCCGTAAACCTGACACCATCGAGGTCCAGCAGATGAAAGCACAAGCCAAGGAGGAGAAGAACCACAAGAAGATGGAAAGGTGTGAGGAAAAAAGCACCACACAAAGGCTCTGATATTAGTTCAAGATTGTGATTATTGGTGAATCATTCCAATATGTTGATTCTGTTCACCAAATGGAATTGGTCAGATTCATTCTGTGAATTTTTTTAGTTCAGACTTAAACACCAAAATAATTTAGTGTAGGCTGTATTTGCCTAGTCCACCAGCTAAGAAAGGTCCTCCACTTAAAAAGTTCTGATACTTCTTTTAATGTATCTGTCTGTTTGCTTCAGGGCCATGCTGGAGGATGAACGTAAAAAGAGAGAGCAGGCTGAAAAGGAGAAAGAGAAGATTGAAAAAGAAAAAGAGGAGCTGATGGAGAGACTCCGAGTGATAGAGGAACAAACAAAAAAAGCTCAGCAAGGTAACGTGGAGTGAACTTCGCTCGTTTTTTTTTCTATTCATTAACAATTATTAATCACCCACTGTTTTGTGTGGGCAGAGCTGGAAGAGCAGACCCGCAGGGCGATGGAGTTAGATCAGGAGCGTAAACGCGCTCAAGAGGAGGCCGAACGCCTGGAACGAGAGCGCCGCCTGGTAGAAGAGGCCAAAATGGCTCTGCTGCAGCAGTCTGAGAGCCAGATGAAGAACCAGGAGCATCTGGTCAGTTACTATCACATCCAACATAAACATTGCCAGCCACCATGGCAGCGCAATTCTAGTCACCATGACAGCGTAACAAAAACACTGTTACAGTTGTAACCATGGTAATCAAACTACAATTACAACGTTTCCATGAGAACCAAAAATAATCTAACCACAGAGTGCAGGACATCCACAATTACGGACATTTCCATGCTATGCTGACAACATGTGCGTATATATGTGTGTGTATACAGGCAACTGAACTGGCAGAGCTGACGTCTAAGATGTCTCTGCTTGAGGATGCCAAAAAGAAGAAAGAGGAGGAAGCATCAGAGTGGCAAATGAAGGTAAACATGGTTACTTGTTAGCAGGTTCATTGCAGCAAGTGATTGTATAATGAGATAGTTAGAAATAGATCTATCCATCCATGCTTTTTATCACCATATACCTTTTTAGGATTTTAAGCTGGATATATATCTTAAAAATGATTATTTTACAGCTTTGACAATATTCAGTTTTAACAGGAATATTTAATATAAAAATTCATTATTTACATACTCCCATATGAACATCTATAATTTAATCAGTTGAAAAATCTTTAAAATTATATGATTTAAAATGGTTAAAGGAAAAAAAAAAATTTCAATTTGGAGTCAGAAATTGCTTTAAAGAAATTAATACATTCAGGAAGGATGCATTAAATTTATCAAAAGTGACAAAGACATTTTACAGTAAATTTCTATATTATTTTTTTCTATATTATTTTTCAAATAAATGTTTTTTTTTTATTCATCAATGAACCCTGAATACATAAATATCATTACGCAGCACAAATGTTTTCAACATTGATAATAATAAGAAATGCTTTTTGAGCACCAAATCAGCATATTGGAATGATTTGTGAATGATCATGTGACACTGAAGATTTGGCTGCTAAAAAATGTAGTTTTGCCATCCCTTAAAAAAAGTATTGAATGTATACTCGTGCTGTATTTTTAATCAAATAAATCCTGCCTTGGTGAACGTGACTTCTCTCAAAAATATATATAAAATATTTAAATATATAAATATAAAATGCTGTTGCCCTTATGTAAACACGTGCTTGCGTTCGATCTGTGATGTGGACAATTTGAAAGAAATTTCAAGGGAATTTGAAATCAGAATCAAACTTCCAGACTCTTAATAGTATAATGCTTGTGCTAAAAGCAAAGTCTTTAATGACCAAATAAAAAGCACATTAAATATGTTGACTTTCATATGGTCTAGATAATAACATTTCAGTGCTGTGTGTCTCTTCCAGGCCGCTCAGGTGCAGGAGGACCTGGAGAAGACTAAAGAGGAGCTGAAGAACAAAGTCACGTCAATCCATGTCCAAGAGCCCGTGCATGGAGAAAACGACAATGACGAGGGTGACGAGAGCAGCGCAGAGGCTTCCGCTGAACTCACCTCTGAAGCTGCCTATAAAGACAGGAGTGAGGAGGAGCGCATGACAGAGGCTGAGAAGAACGAACGAGTGCAGAAACATCTGCTGGTGAGAGAACTACTTCACAAAGTTTAAAACACTATTTTAAAAGGGATAATTTACCCAAAATAACACTTCTGTTTATCATTTATTTGACCTCATGGTTTTCCAAACTGGTTTCTGACTTTCATTCTTGCATGGAATACTGGAGGAGTTATTTTGGAGAATGTCCAAGCTGCTCTTTTTCAATATAGTAAAAAAGTAGTCAGCCATGGTTAGCATTTAGTAAAGGCTTTGCCAGAGTAAGTTTACTTTGAACTGGAAAAAATTGAAGTGTGTCCTTTTTCCACAGGCTCTCACTTCTGAGCTTGCTAATGCTCGTGATGAGACCAAGAAGACCCAGAACGACATGATCCACGCAGAGAATGTACGAGCAGGACGCGATAAATACAAGACGCTTCGTCAGATCCGCTCTGGAAACACCAAACAGCGAATTGATGAGTTCGAGTGCATGTAAATGTACTGCAGTCAGCCAACAGGGGGAGCTACAGCCTGTCTTTTGCATCATTCCTGCAGAGGAACTACAGTACCCACAGTGCACCACTCCAGCAGAAAACAAAGCCAAATATAGAAAAATGCTGCACAGTTCAAAAATTCCTTTAATTCGGGAGTGTTATTTGGGTTACTGCATTATGATAAGGGAGATTTATTTTTTGCATGGTTTTGACCTAGACGTAGCTTTTTTTATTGGAAAACATTGGAAAAAGGATTGCTGATTAACCAAACTAAAGCATTTTAATTTCAGTAAAACTTGGATTTCAGTAGGAATGAAGATTAGACAAAGCATTCCAGTGTTAGGATAGGTTTCAAAAGCACTCCAGAGAGACATGTCAGTGTGCCAATTCAGATCAGTATAGTTGACATCAAATTTTACAGTGCCATTGTGATGGTGTAATAACCTAGTTATTGCTATAACATTGTATCTATGTGCCTTTCTAATAAAACAACTACAGTATAGATTAAAACTCACGGCTATCTGCTCCCCATCAACCACTCTGCAAATACTGGCAAGCCACAAGAGCAAAAGTGTGTACGTGCTTGTGCGTGTGTGTGTGTGTGTGTGTGTGTGATCCCTGTTGATATAGTTTCTCACTGCTGCAGGTTTGTGGCCGCTCCCTGTTTGTGCCTTTTCACTGTAGAGAAAATATCAAACTGTATTTTTAGTTTAGTTTTTTAATCCTACTCTTATTTTAAGCCTTTTTTTAATGAAGAAACTTTTGTTTTAGAGGCATTTGAATATTTTTTTCTGCAGTATTATTGTAAAGAATCCTTTAATAGAATGACATTTAAAAAGCATCTTCTGGGAATAATTTTCTCCCTTTATTTCTGAACAGTATTTACCCAGAGTGTACACAGTTTTAAATAGATCTGCACCTGTAGGCAGTGCCTTAGATGTTTTTGTGATCTGTAATCATTTTATTTTTTATTCAAGTTGCATCATGAAGAAAATATGTCCCCAGCTACTTTGGAAGAATTCTTCATTCAGATCTTACTCTTGGATATTTCCTAAACTGGTTTGATATATAAAAACATGGATCTTTTAAAAGTAAAATTATGAGCCTTCTTGTTACCCGGGCTATTTCCCGGCCTTAGGCTGCGGTTCTTTTTTTTTTTTTTTGGGTATCTTTTTTTTTTTTGTCAACCAATCACAGAAAAGATTGCTGCTTAAAACATTTTCATTGCAACTGTCAATAAAAATATTAAAAGCATCACCAATTTATTGGCTACTGTTGTGTTTGGTCATGGATATTATGTTATGTTTAGAAGAGATCACTTAATAATCTTATAATCATCTTATAGTCTTAATTTCTGAATATTTGCAATTTGTAATTAGCTATAACTAGTGTGCAAAAAACGACAGATAATTTGTAGTTGAATGCCATAACTGAAGTTTTAATATACAAATTTAGACAGTGTAGAAATAGTTTAATTTTAGCAATTAACTTCTTGAATATAGATTTATTTACACAACTGACTGTCCCCCTAAACTGACAAATGTTAAACACATTCCAGCTATCTATCCTGACAAATCTGAATGATCTTCATTCCATCTTAGTCCAGTGTACCATAGTGTCTCACACTTCTTACTAGGCTTCTACTAAAATTGAGTTTTTATTAGTTTTTTTTTGGTATGTTTTTTCTTATTATTTTTGGATGATTGTTTTTTTTTTTATTACTAATGGTCTTTGGAATCCGGCATATGGTCTTTATTTACTCTAAAGTGCGCATGCGCTGGACCTGCTGGAAAACATGATATTTTAATATTGCTGAACTGACAGACTTTGTTAATATAATCCATTAATAATTTCTTTACACGTCCATACAGTCTATGCACATGTCTCATTTTTAAAACCCCGCTCTCTCCCTTCAACATGTCAGGAAACCGTAAAGTCTGTACTGTACTGGTTTAAACACTATTACAAGAGAAATAAATAAACAGAAAATCACAACTTGATGGACGTGATATATGTTTTATTAATATCTTAATATATAATTAATATTTTAATATACTATTATATCTTATATTAAACCATTTGCACATGAGCATTATCCGACTCGGTTCTTCCCGACTGCAAAGATAGGTTTACAAGCCACCTTTTTATTGCGTTTTTCAGTCAATTTCTTGCCTTTTTAACTGTTAATGCATGTTATTCAAGCGGCAACCTTCTGGTCTCTCTCCTGAAACCAACGCAGAAGTGAGTACAACTGCAATTCATCGACTGGCCACTAGAGGCTGGCTCCAAAAGGGGTTATAATAACTCATCGGTTTATATTAAGCCTTAAAGTTCTGCACAATTAAGGGCATGACCACTTGAGTGACAGGTGGATTGCCACTGCTGTCACCACCGTGGAGATAGGTGGGTGTGGTTTCAGCGACCAGCTCCCATTTTTGATTATCTGGGAGTGATGCGCAGTGACAGTCTGCCTACTCTGAGGCCAGCTCCGCCCACTTTGAGCTTCAAAAACGCTCTTCAGAAACCTATGGGTGATTTTTTTTATGCTTTTTTTTTTTTTTTTTTTTTCATTTCAGCACCAAAAATGCAGTTACTCATTGCTATTTATCTTTATGTGTTCTTTCTTTCAGTGATGTCCTTATCTCAAATGATTGACAAGGGTGCAGCAACAGCATGCATGTAAATTTCTGTGTTCTTTGATCTTTTACTTTAGCAGGCACAAGCCATAGGATGGATTAGACTCTGGGCATTTCTGAAACCAAAACAATAATAGCATTCTAATAGCCTGAAGAACTTAATTCTTTTGAAAAACATCTCTCTTATTACCAGATCCTGACCAACCTCAGGGAAACTGCTATTTTCAAAGAGACACATTTGTCACAACACATTATCCAAAAAAAAAAAAAAAAGTGTCATGATGACAAATGTTAACGGCACATTTAAATAAAAAATATGGAAATTATCAAGGAAACTCTTCAGTAGTGTTGTCCAGTGTCATTTCAACCATTTGTTAATATGCATAAAAAAATGACTTTTCTGCATTAAATGGTCTAAATTTAAAATGTGTTTAAAAAAAAATTGCAATGGTATAAAATATTAAATACATTTTCAGCTTGCAGCTTCAGCACAATAATGTAATTAGCAAAATGGGTTGAAGAATCTGGAATAAATGAGTATATAGCAGTATATGAGTGAGAAATATGGCAATATTGATGCAACATTATCTTGACTGTTAAAGAAATGGTCTCACTATTATGGTAATGGATCACTAATGATTATAACTGGGTGAATACAGGTAAATTGGCACTGCTACTGGAACGTAATTGCTGTATTTAATATTTCCTTCTTTCCTATTATGGTTGAGAATTTAGCTCTTTGAGTTTTTATACTGAATACAATCTTGATATATTTCTGTTCTGATTCATAACTTCCACACATTATTGCAAAGCTGTCTGGATAATCCCTTAGGCCTTCATTGAAGTGAAGTAGCGCTTTGGAAAAGTTCTGTAAATAAATTGATAATGTGCAGTGACCATTTCAAGGAAAGCAATTCAGACAAAAGACTAAAAGCAAATGGCATCAGAACCACCGTAAAACATTGTGTTGTCATGACAATCATTAGAAATATTCTACATTTTTATTGTCTTGGAGAACAAAATAAAAATAAATAAATAAATCCCTTGATGCCAAGGCCTCTGGTTATGGAGTATTTAACCTGGCTTTTAGGTTTGGAGTCGTTACTTGCATCCAGTGAATTTCAGATGTTTGGTTAATAGAAAAGCCCTTTAGTTTCTTAAGGCCATCAAGGACATGTTAATGGACACTTTTTTATCAGCTCGTCTTCCTGTTGACCTTCACAAAGCCTTTGGAGCTGACAAATACAAAACATAAAGTGTTTTTGTAAGTATTTCTCCCACAAAGTCAAATTGTAAATCATCCTCCACCTTCCCATTTAAAAGTTTTAGCTGCCTGTGCAGTAAAACTTCAGTGTGAAGGTTTTTGCTCTGAAAGCATGAAATATTATAAGAGGCTGAGTGTTTTTACAGTTTTGTAGAGAATTTGTGAAACTCTAATTATGCCTACGAGACCTCTGATAATGAGCATGCAGAGACTTCTTTCATTCACAGAGAACCAGCTGGCTGTGAACCTTTTGTGTGAGTTCAGGCAACTTTACAATCTTTCAGTCAGTAAAAGCAGTCGTACACCAATCAGAAGCACATTAATCCCATGCACATTTCACATCAGTTCCTAGTCAGAGCTCCGTGATTAGGGAAACATTTTGGAAGTTCAAGTAAAATGGCATCTATCAATTCCAGAATATTCCTTAATGTCGTTATAGATTTTAATATGTTTTTGAGAGAATGTATTGAGAGTTTCACTATTAGTATTCATAATTGCTAAATAATGCTAAATAATAAGAATGATAAATGCATTTAATAATAATAAAAAAACAATACAGTTTACCAGGAATGCAATAAATAAGTTGCAGTATTGTAAATATGCAGATATGACACAGAACACTTCTAGAGTGTGATGATAATGGATCTGAGGCCATTGTGATATAATTTCTTAGATACTTCTATAGTTATTTTTTTTTTAATTCATTTTTATTTTTATATTGTCTGTTTTTTAGTAACATTTGTACTAATTTTGTTGTGTATTTTTCTTTTTTTGTCTAGTATCAATGCATTTGTCTTTGTTTGTGTCTGCATGTGTTCCTTTTGTCCCACTTCCTTGGTCACACCCTCTTGTTTAGCCATTTTCTTATCATTTCTCTAACTGTGCTCACCTGTATATTTTACTCCAGGGTGCTAACTACGGGAGAGCTAGGGGGAGCTTGGCTCCCCTTAATAAGTCATGGGCTCCTTTGAAAATGCGATTTGTGAAATTTTGCGGGGTCTCAAAAAATATTTACAATGTGTTGTTTTGTTCATTGAGTTTTCAGTTTTGTCTAATGTGATCATTGTGGATTATTATGTGACAAATGTCAAAAAATATTATTCATTCATGCATTACGGTGATTTAAACGTAATTCACTTCAGTAAAGATAGCTATACATGCTATTCTTTTCATGAGCATCATGGTATGGGGGTGCTGCGGTGCAAATTCCACTCATGTTTATTACGTTAACTTAAAGATTCATATAAAAAATATAAATGTTGGAGGCCATTGATTTAGGCATCCACTCCTTGGATTTCTGGACAAACATTAAAGATCGACATCTGTGGTCGACTCTGAGTCAAGGTAAGGTGTGTTACTTATTTGCAATTATGTGTTGTGGCTTAAACATTGTTCATGTGAACTCAAAGACAGCCTGATGGTTTGTTTATTGACTATTTGTGGGTGGCTGTTTGTTTTGTTCACCTATCACTTCATGTCAATAAAGTATAATAGGGTAAATCCTGTATAGCGATTTATCCTATATAGTACTTGCATAAAGCATAGTTCATTTATTTCTTTCTTTTTTATTCTGATTGTTTAGATTTACTTATTTATTTATTTATAAAGTTATTAAAAAATATATTCCAGCCTGCTGCATTTGACATCACAGCTCAGAATGTTCTCTAGTGATGTCATCACTGGCCATTTAAATATTTGCACAGGTCCACCACAACTAATTTCACAACACCAAAAAAGAAGATTTGGAGTTTGGTTTGGTTGCGCTTTCCAGAAAACTCTGTGCAGGTTGCTAAATGCATTCAAACTACTACTAGTCCATGACAAATTACAAATTTTCTTTAGTGTGGAAATCTTCTGATTCCCCAGTAAACATGTCCTTGCAGGGTCCATGCTGGCTTTTTGTGGGCACAGTGGGCTAGGGCCAGCACAAACCAAACTTAAACAGGCACATTGCATGCTTGCCCAGGAGCCGCAGGCTCTCTGTAAGCAGCCCACACTATGGGACTGCCCACGTTAATGCAAAGAAGGTCCAGTGTGGGGCAGACATGAGCCTGTTAAGAATTTTGTGGGCAATTTTCTTTCCTACCACCCTTTTTTCGGGTGCGCATTTGTTCAGGAAGTAAAGTATCCAGCGCATATGTAACACTGTCAATATCATTGTTTCCTCACCACACGAGAGAGCCGAGGTTGATTCCACACACTCCCAAAAGTCCAAATTAAATTAATGAAAATGTAATATTTAAAATTTATTATTATGCTGTGCATAACAGCACCAAAATAACAAAAAAATTACAACTATGCTCAGTCGCATTATGTTCTCCAGGCGTTTTCCATGTGCGTTTGCGATGACGTAAGGTGACTGCAAACGCACCTGGGTTTGATACAACTATTAAGCGTGAAAGCCGACCAACACTGCGGCCGGTGCCGGGAACAATCGCACTCGGGCTTGGACCGCAGCAAACGAGCCCAGTGTAAAAGCCTTCTTCAGAGACCTCTAAGACCAAAGCTTCTCTCTCTCTCTTTTTCTCCCTCTGTGTTTTTAACATTGCCCACCTCAATATTTGCCTCCTCCATGGAGCTTGTGGCTTTGTCCTTGAAGCAAAGAACATTCCAAATTAGTTGCAGAGCCTCCTCATTCAAAGACCCACATGCACACATGCTTGCACAGCAGGACAGCATGGCCTTTCGTAGGTGTGTTCAGGTCCTGCTCCGTTCCAGCTTGGTTCCTATGTGCCACCCAGCATCCACGAGGAGCCATCCAAAATTTTTTCACACAATTCCCAGACTACAGTCAATCCCTGCCAAACGGGTAAGGTTCAAATATATTTCTCTTGTAGCTTTGTGTCCATTACAGGGAGTATGAAACCTCTGTAGCACTAGATATCCTAAAACAATTAACAGCATTGTGGTTGGAATAACTATATGTGCACATCACTAGCCTAATTGCACACAAATCCAGGATTATTTACCTTAAGGTATAGCTCTCTGAATATAAAGATAATTTTAAACAAGGAATGGTCTAGGAGCACATAGGGCAGGGATTGGCAACTTCAGTTGTGGAGGGCCACTGTCCTGCAGAGTTTAGCTCCAACCCTAATTAAACACACCTGAACAAGGCAATCAGTGTTTTCGGGATTACTATATAGATACAGGCAGGTGAGTTTTTATGAGGGCTGAAGCTAAACTCTGCAGGATAGTGGCACTCCAGGACCAGAGTTGCCTATCCCTTACATAGGGGATAAATGTCAGGTTCACTTGAGTAAAAACGAAACATTTTGGGTTCTGAACTCCTTTCTATCCTTAAGCCTCCCTCTTACATACTCCCTTTCTCGTGTTTATACCTTTTTGTGTGATTCAGCCATTACCTGTTGAAAGATAGAAAATTTGTGCACTGAATGACCAAATGTAACAACTCTTAGTAGTTGGTTTGTGTATATTTGTACAAGTGCATATAGAAGTGTTAACTTGACATAAGACTTGACTTTTTTTCTCCTTATGTGTAACCAAGCAAAACCAAAAACAAACCTAGAGAACAGATTTTTTTCCATACGATGAAGTCATGGGGAGAAAAGTGTATATTTTTAAATCGGCTCATTATATCACTGACTTTGAGGATGTTTTGCCCAAAGCATATCTTTAAAAGATGCCCTCACTATCTGCTTTTTTTGCATCACATAACCTTAGACCTTTGTGTTCTTAGATTTAATGTTGAGTGCATACAGCAATTTTATGATTGCTTTTTTCAGCACTGTGTGGTGAATGGCATATCCACTTTAGTATTTTGTTTTCATTAAGCTCTTAAATGACATGAAATAGCCCACTCTTATCGACCCACAAGGGTTCCACAGGGATCAGTGGTGCTTTTCTTCTCCACCAACATACTCTAATTAGATCGTGTTTCTTTTCACGGCTGTGCTGATAACACAAATGTATTCCCCCATCTGCCTCTGCATCTGTAATCTGAGAAAAGATCTTTGCATCCCTTGACATATCAGACTCGTTGACTACTGATTGCTTTGGACTCAAGCTCAACAAAGCCCCTTTCACACTGCATGTTGGTCCTGGAAAATTGCCGGGTTACCTTCTGTGTGAAAGCAAACACGTCCCGGGATTGATTCCGGGACTGATCCCGGGTTGGGGACCTAACATTGCCGGGTTCAGTCCCGGAACAAGCTCTGTGTGAACAAAAGCCAGAACTACTACTGTAAAGAGTGTGTTGTAATGACGACATGCGTTATCATGCAACTCTTTTACCGGGTGTTTTGAAAGCAGATCAACATTTGAGGCGCAAAAATATGTGCAAACTTTAATGAAGCAGAGATCAGTTAGCTCCTCACTATCTGCGTGGAAGCTGAGATCGTTCAACAGTTTAAGTGAAAGTTAACGTTTTCAACTTGTACATTACACAACACATCCTAATGTCACGTGTCACTACGGGACCTTTACGTGTTGTGTGTGAACGCACGGACAGATTCCAGGAAATCACTGGCATGTGTGAATGAACTAAAATCTAACAATCCAGGAACAATTGCTGGGACACATTGCCCATGTACTTTCCAGAATGCCCATGTCTTCTCCCTTCTACTCCCTTCACCAACTATATTTTTATTGTGCAAAAATATAAACACTATAATTCTTCTCTTTCTTTTTTTCCATGAACAAAAGTGTCCACTAACAAAGTGATTAGTATTTGACTCGAGATCCCAACATGCTGACCCCCATAGGGGTCATAGGCTTTAGTTAGGGTGCACACCATATTTATTCCACAAATGAAAACGAGATGTGAGAGAGAAAATTGTTCCACAATTGAGGAAAACAGGGTCCTTTCTCTAAAAACTACTATACTCAGCTTTCTCATTAAAGTCCAGGTCCCCTTACAGGACCAGGCTGTCAGAACCCTGGAAATTATTTTCTACTCATTCCTTTTCTTGACAGTCTGCCAGTATCTATTAGAATTCAGGGTAAAAGACCTTGTCTCGGTCGTGCTACATGTCAGACTGACCGTTATTATCAGCCATTTCAGGTCATCCATCCATTCTGTATTTTCACCTGAAGGATCCTACTCATCCAGGTCTAGAAAACCCATCATCCCTGCGTATTAGTGAAACAAAGCTGCAATTATTGACACATGATTTGATTCTCCAGTTATTTTTAGACAAAGCCTTGCGTCGGCCATCCTTCAGACTCCACTAAACTGCTGTGGCTTTTGCTCATACAGCAGTAAAAAATGGTTCCAGTTGCCAACTCAGCAAAAAAGAAATGTCCTCCTCTCACATTCAATTGCTTTTATTTCAGCTGCATCTTACGTTATGGAAATTGCAGTTTATTGCTCTGGCCAAATCCCATGCCTCCCTGCAGCAGGAGTATGTCATGTTCACGCAGGTGATCATCTATCCTGCTCACTTCTGGTCACACATATCTTTCTTGAAGTGTTTTATTCTGCTGTGGGCAATACTCTGTTTTACTCTCTTCTGGGATTTGTTTGGATTTATGTGCCTCTCAAGTAGAGTCAGAAATATTGTTATTACGAGTTCTGGGCAAATGAGAAAAGACTTGCGTACGAGTGGAAAACTTGTGTAAAAGGTGTGATGTATGGAACAGCTGATTAAGTTAATCATAATTTGCAACAAACATTTAGTTTTGATAGCCTACCATGTATAATTGAGTGATGTAAATAATTTATTTATACATGAATACATGATTAAATTAATTCAAATGTTGGGTTTATTGTTCACAATATCATTTAGTTGCTTAGGCAACTTGAATGTTATGCTTCCTACTTAAATGCATGAGATGTCGTAATAAAGAATGCCCAGCTTGGAGGAACGATTTTCCCAGGTGCATATGAAGTAAGTATTATACCACACTAAAAGGTTAACCAATGTCGGTTGAGATAATTAGTGCATGCAAGTGTTGCAGATTGAGGTAATGAATGTGATTATTGAGAAAGTGCGTGTGTTGTGGGTGAGGGGAAAAAAGTGGGAGAAATTATTTTGGGATCCTTTTTTTTCTCTCTCTCTCTCTCTTTGAGAATTTTGTGGAATATTATTTGTTTGAGAGAGGGCTAGAACCTGAGGACATCAGAACCTTTAGCACTCATCAAGCCTTGTCTTATACATTGTTACTTCACATAAAACCCAGCCAGCATGTCATACTTCCTTTTTCCCTGAGTCTACCTTTTTTTATACCCCCTTTCCCCTCATACACTCTCACATATATATATATATATATATATATATATATATATATATATACAACCTCCAGTAATTAGCCCAAGTCACATAAATTAGCATATTAATGGGCAAATCTAAAAATTAAAACTCAAGAGCATGATTGAGGAAGTAAAAACGAAAGCAAAAAAAAAAAAAAAATCAGGGATGTAACAATGTGTTATTCATAGATGGATGGCCAATGTGTTCAGAGTCCCCTGCATAGTGCATGAGTCATCACTGAAATGTCTAGAACAGGAATAGTCACATGAAGTGACATGCCATTTGTAATCTGCTTCATAGAACCACTTAATTCAATTAAATGTAGTGCTTTTTAAAATGCATATGGTCCCAAAGCAAGCTTGCTAAAAATACATCCCTTAAAAAAAAAACCTGGAATGAAACTAGTTTGTCTTTTTTAAATAAACTCTTTAGTTTGACTGAAATTGTGAGTTGAGTTGGACTAACAGACTTAAATAATATGATTTGTAGCATGGTCCAAGTACACACATAAATCAAACTATTGGCCACGTCATTGTGCGTATGTTGTGACGTGTATTTAATCATTTAAATATTCAGTTACGCACAGTGTCATGTATACTTGGACAGGCAAAAAAAATTAATGTAGCTCGAATACACAAAAACCTATAAATTAATTATGAATGTTCACATAAACACAATGACAAGGACAAATGCCATAGTAGGGGTCATTTTTCTTGAGTCGAGAGGATGGTAATCTACTTTTCATTTTCTAATTGTAGTAAGTCCAAAAAACTCAAATTTGAATTGTAGACTTTTTCCATGACTTCTATTTACCTGGACTGTTTAAAGACTCTGAAAGACTAGGAGATCATGTTTAATGTCGTCTAATTATAGATTTGTTATTAATTTGGTCTGGAATCACAAAAGGTGTCCACTGAGTGTGTTATTGTTTGCGATTTTCAGGCAGTTCATTAATGAAGAACTCCCTCTTTGAAATTCACACTCAGAAAAAATAAATAAATAAATAACCCTTGTTCCTGCTCAGAAACTTTCAGTAGCAAGCAATGTTTTGTATTTTTATTTAACACTACTTGACTCTTCAAACCATTCATTGTTAGCAATTCTACTTGTTTGTCATTAAGAATGTCTCTACTGAGAAAATCAGTGCAATTAAATTACTTAAGTATTTTTATCTGTGTGTGTGTGTGTGTTCTCAGTTCCTCTGGCTCCCACTTTATAAATCAGCTGGGGGTAAAGAGCAGTGTGTTTGTCACAGAGGGAAAGTCTCTTCTAGATGTTGTCATCCAGAACAATCTTGACATCAGTGGCTTTAAGATTTTTTGGGGGGTAAATTCAAAACTTTTGCTTTGTCCACTTGTTTTCCTTATAACAATTCCTTATGATTTATAGTTAGCATGGAATTATTTTTTTTCATGTGATTTTACACTGGATTTGTAAATTTACAGTCTATTTGTAATTGTAAAAACTGTAAAATAAAACGGTAAAATTCCGTAAAAATTTCTTTTTTGCTCACTTTTTCTTAATCTCTGATGTAATTTATATCTGAGTGAAACAGTTCTACACCATAAAAAAAAAAAAAAAATCTGTAAAAAAAAAATGTACTGGCAGAAAATTCACGGACACTTCCTTCAACATTAAAATGGAAAATTCTGTAGATTAACATTTTCTTCAGTATCATAAATGGAAAATCCGTTTGCAGAGATTTCTAATAAATTATAGGCCTATCTTTTGTAGTAAACAAATCCAGCACAATATATACAAATTGAACATGGTTTATTTTTTACCTCATGTAAACTATTAAAAGTACTTTCAGTAGATTTTATTTGATTTAACCGGTGAAGACAAAAATATTATGACATCAATTAATAAAAAAATGTATAAAGCACCATTGAAAATATAAAATATATATAAATATAGTGCTCACAAAGATAAACATTTTCAAATACATGGAAAAAAATAAATACGAAGACAGGGCTGTTATTAAAAACAAATGATACCATTTTCCTATAAGAGAACACAACATTATTTAAAAAGGACAGTTCACCCAAAAAGTAGAGTATTTTTAATGAATTCTTTTTGTTTCTCCACTGACAGCCTATGCTACTACCATCTATGAACAAAAGTCTAACAGGATTGGAATGAGATTTTTCATATAATATTATAGGTGAACTAACCCTTAAGTTAGATTACTAACCTTTAATTAATGCTAAATTATCTGCATCTAAAATTGACATGGTACTGCAAAAAAAACTTGTACAGCATTTGAAAATAAAGAACAAAGATTCATGCACTCATGCCTGACATTTCAATGTGAAACTAAGAGAACTATAGAATCTAAATTAAGAGCAGGGCTCCAAGTGTGTGTGTGTGCTTTTAGTATCTCTTGCCATGTGCCAGTTTGAGGAAACTACTTTTGTGTGTGTGTGTGTGTGTGTGTGTGTCTGTGTGTGTGTATTTGTGTCTTGGGAGCATGTGAGGGCACTCTGGCCTGTTCCCATAAGCGTGGGAAGTGGGGGTGCAGCACCCCCCTTTTTTTCTGTGGGAAACTGTTTAATTGTTGGGAATAATAATAATAAAAAATTGGAGTGTTTATTAACACTAAGTGCAAATAGGCCACCTCGTTGGCAGAGGAACTAGCTTCACCCATCAAAGTGTGATAGGGCTAGTTAACAATAAAAAGACGCTCAGACTTAGTGTGTTAATAAAGTGTGAATCTTTTTTTTCTCCCTTTTCAAATTTCTATTCACATCAGAAAATCATAAATTTAAGGAAATTAATTAAGGATAAATAAATTAAGGGAATAATCAAAAAGTTTAAGAATGTCAGGTAGGATTAGGGTAGGGCTTTTGTCCCATTAATGTGGCATCCGTTTAACAATTTGAATTAAATCAATATATTTATTAGAAATAAATCAATATGTAATAATGGCATAATGTTTTATAATGAATTACAATGCTGACGTGCAGATAATTGCCACAATTTGAATATCCTGCTATTTTAATATGGTATAAATAGAATCTAGCTTTTTTCACTTAGTGTAAACAGCATCTATCGCTAAGAAAATGTAATTTTCACTTAATGTAATAGGCTCTATCACACGTCTCTGAGAGAGAGAGAGAGAGAGAGAGAGAGAGAGACAGGGTCACATCACAGTGGAGTCAGCTATCTTAACCGTGCATGACTTGTGTACTCCAAACACATACGAGCTTCATCACTGTGTCTGTCGCGCCACTCTGTTCCCCTTTCAGGCTTGAACTGATGGTGAAACTAAGGACATTATTAACTGTCTTTACATTTATTTTGAAAGATGAAACTCATGATTATGGAAAGGGGCATTACATTTCTGATCAGTGCTTGCAGTGTTCAGAGCAGACTGCTCTTGTCAGAAGGAGGGACTTTGTGGAAAACAATGCGTTCGAGAGAGGAGGGGTATAGAGAACCTACAATAATGTACAGTATTTGAAAAATAATGTGTTTTTGAACATTAAAGCATGTCAACATATTCTGTTACACAAAATACACAAAATAATGATCTTTAAAAAAAAGCATCATATGACCCCTTTAAATTTAATAACAAGATTGTAAGTTACTTTCATTTTACAGAGAGCAAAGAACTTTTACATTATCAAAGAATATACTTTATCATTATCCGGGTGTGTGTTCACAGGGTGTGTGTGTTTACTACTGTGTGTGTGCACTTGGATGCAGCAGAGCACAAATTCTGAGTATGGGTCACCAAAGCCTACTTGGTCACATGTCACTTCACTTTCTTCACTTTCACTTTCATGCAGCCTAACCCAGGTTCAGCCATTCTCAAAAACTCCTATTAAAATCACTGTAGCTGTTTACAGTGTGAAATTCATATCTGACTTACATTCATAGTACGCACATCTGCACTTTGCAAGCGAGTGAACAAAACACTGCATTTCAGTGGTGAGTCATCTGAAAGCCTCTGATTGGCCATTGCATTCATCAGCTCAACAGAATCTTGTGTGATTTGTTATAATGCAGCATTGAATTTAGATTTAAATTTAGCAGCTGGTGATGTGCCACTCTGAATGATGAAATACACCGGTGTGATTGTATCAAACATAAACAATTGTCTTTTGGAAGCTGCATTCAAAATCCAATTGGCTCAGAAATCTGAGGGGGCATGTACCCCTTCACTTTGAATGGGCATGACACCTCTGGGCTTAGCAATGCCTATAACGCATGTGCATTAGACTCACCTCCAAATCACCTACAGGTTTGGAACAGCACATCAAGTTAATACTGTTGTTAGCCTACACAGCATAAGACCATTGATCAGTACTGCTTAAAACTTCGGGCTACTAAACCAAAGGTTTCTCATCCAAAAAAACAATGTGGTGAACCCAAGAATCATCTTATAATCTACACTTAACCAAAAGCTGTTCTGTGGGCACTACATGTCTCTGATAGTATGATAGAAAGATGTTTTTTTAATACAGTGTGAGCTTCAGTGTATTGATATTCTTTAGACATTCTGTTTCAATTTTTTTATTCTTTTCCCGCACAAATTTTTGCAGTTATATACACACTTTTTTTTTTTGTAGATATCTATTTTTTGTTTTGTATACTTTTTTATTGTTTATGTCCATAGTCTGAAAATCAGTTTGATATTGTTAGATTTCCCCAGGGTTGTTCGAAATTCAAAAGAATTAGTTCATGAGTTAGAATTTGAATTGAATTAGCCACACCCCCAGATTTGGTTGCACCCCACATAATGATAAACTATACTTATTTAAACCGATAATGAAACATCCTTAAATTCAGATTTCTATTTGCTGCCTTAGTTCAAATTAATTAAATTCAGGAATTGATTTGAAAGCTGGCATTCTCAGTTCAGCTGAGAATGGTGTAATGCACACTTGACAGAAAACAAGACAACTGCTGGGTGTTATGATAATGCTGACTGAAATGCAAAATTGTATTGATGCAGGACCAAATGCTAAAACTTAAGCTTAACAAAAACTAGAACATCATTCTTTTGCAACCTTGCTAGCCTTGGTAATTCTTTCTGGAAATGCAAATGTGCTTTTCTTATTAACCTGATAAAAATTTCATTTCTGAAAGATACATTTTCATTTGTAATGATTGCTTGATGTTCTAATAACCAACCACTGTACATTGAATTGAAATAATAAATGTAAACAAAACATGTTAAGATATCATTTACATGCATTCACACTCCCACATGCATTGCAACAGACAAAGACAATGAAACAAATTTCACAATTATTTTTTGTAGCAAGAAACTTGTGCACTCAAACTGTCATCAACAGCTTTTAGTATGCTTAGCATGCTAAACACTTGTTATCTAAATAATATTAAGTACCTGTATTTAAGAGTACTTTATTATAACATATATATTATAACATTTAGTGTAACAAAACTGATACAGACGGCACTGCACGGATTAATGCTACTTTTCTGGCATTTTTTTTTCCATCTATTTTTCCAATCTACCTGTTCATCCATCCAGAGAGATTGCAGCAATATACACATATGCACACTATAAATGATTAGATTATACTGAAGACATCCCGTGGTTCTGCTTATCTGACATTCTGAAGACATTTTGAACAAGCATTATTAGCTAATCTTACACATGCTCTGCTGCAAACGGTTGAACATGAGGGTGTACGAAGCTTGCCTGAGGCAAACGAGGTGTCGCTGAACTTTGAAGACTCGTGCCCCCTCTCTTGGGGTATTTGACAAACTGACACCCCCTTAAATCGAGTGTCAACCACAGTCTGTCAAATACTCTAAGAGAAGAGTCTAGATCAGAGAGAGGGGCTGGCAGATGTGTGAATAGACCTGGAGAGATGAAAAAATGATATTAAAGCATGTTTAATTCAGAAAGATCTGTCCCTTTCACTCCTCCCTCCTCCTCCCTTTTGTCAGATGTACTCAAACAAACTGAATGATCAGTGATTCTAAAGTTATTCGTTTTTTCAGACTGAATACCAAAGAGCTCAAAATATCAGGTGATGTAAAATGATTAAAAAAAAAAAAATCTTAATCCAATGAAAGACCTCATACAAGTTCAAAATTTGAATTATTTAATGGACGTTTTTCAACGCCCACCATGCTGCTCAGTTTCTCTTTACCGCTCTTCCTTTTTTAATACTAGTTATCTTGTGTACTCTTTCTAGCCTAGCTGAGGAGATATTCAAACCTTTGGGTTCCTCGCTTCAGCGCTTGTTGGATCTGCAGGTCTCCTCGTGTTGGCCGGTGTCGCTTCCATGGGGATGTGTGCTCTCCGGGGCACGTATGCATCAGGCGCTGATGAGTGTTTGTGTGAAGCGGACAGCATGTGTGTGATCACTAATAAGCCACCAGCATGAGGAGGAAGTAGAAGGGGGAAGATAACATGCAGCATTTAAAGCAGGAAATATCTGGAGGTTAAGAGACAACATTGTATGTGTTGAAGTAGTTGTGAAATGCTTAAAAAAAAAAGGCTGTTCTGAGTTTGCAATAACAGCCACAAACTCTCCCACCAAATTACTCCACAAACTGTAGCCCTGTGTGTATTGCATTGGCTCAGCCTCCCTGTAAAAAAAAAGAAATGTAGAAAAATAGATAATGTTCAGGCAGAAAGTTACCTTAAAAGCGGGGCATTTAAGGTACTTAAAGTACCTTTTCCTGTTTTGTTTACAGGGGATTTTACCCTAAAATGCAACACAATGCACAATTAATGCCTAATAAATTAACACCTGTGAAAAATCACTTCAGAAAGTCATATTAAAAAAAGTACAATGGGCTATATATTTTACAGATTTTCATGTGCACGATCCTAAGATCTGCCTTACGTTGCCAGAGTTTCTGACTCCATTTGGACTCAGTGTCCATGCTTGAGATATATATTTAGAGTGTGTGTGTGCATATGGAACATTTTTTGCTTCTTAGTTAACATGAGCATTGTATCCTATGACACAAACATATACTTTCTTGTTAAGAAAAGCGGTAACTTATACTAGCACATTATTATAGATCACTTTGGATTTCTGGTCAGATGAATAAACATGGAGACCATTGAAGTCTCCCTCTGAACACATTGATGTGATATTACTTTTGGTTACTAATGGCATTAAACCTGCAGCCTTTGAAAACTGTTGGATGGATTTGGGATTCAATTATACTTTAATGCACTTAATAAGACAAGCACAACCCAGCAGTTCTTGTCTAGACTTAAAAATGCCTTTCCCCTCCTCAGTAATGTCCCAGTAATGTGCTCTCTTCCACCATTAATACCCATGACTGGAGCCCTTGAGAAAGGCACCTAATATCCATTGCTCCCAGGGCACCACAGACAATGGCTGCCCGCTGCTTTGTGTGTCTGTGTTCACTACTCATTGCTGTGTGTGAGCATTTGGATGGGGAAAATGCAGAGGACAAATTATGTGGGTTCATTTACGTTTACTGTATTAAAGTGCAGTGGGTACATTTAAAAAAAAAAAGTTATAGTTGAGTGGAGACTTCAGGTCCTCCTGGTGCTCAGCGTCGCTGGCTGGAAGTGATGGATTACAGTTTATTAAGTGTAAATTGTAAATAATACGAACATAATTCAGAGAAGTGAGGAACTGATTCATGAGTTCACACTTACATATAATAAACAGAGTAAAGGATATGTGTATTATGTGTGCTGTCTGAGGGGAGGACTCTGAATTTTGGCCCAAACAGAGAGTACCGGAGGGATGCTGGAAAACTATCAAGGAACAGAGGCAAGTCTGCTGTGTATATATACACAAACCTCTTGTCTTGTTAAAATGGGTTAACTCTTTTCAGCTGCCTTTTAAACTATTTGAGGATACAGGGGAAAGTTGAAGTTTGAGGTTCGTAGGACTGCCAGCAGTTGAACTGCTTTTAGAGTCTAGTTGCAACAGGCAAACTCTTCACAGACTGCTCTTGTGGTTGATTGGTGTTTTGTGCTCAGCTGTCATGTGGTAACGTGTGAATTTCTGGTGGGGGATGTTGGATGCTCTGAGGCCTAGTGTCATGAGAGTTTTCACACCTTCATGTCCAAACACTGCTGACGAATGAGCTCAGTTTTAACCATAGACCTTCCCATTAGGCAGATGGCCTGGTCAGGCATAAAGCACTTTGTATCATTGGATTGTCACGTTGGATTGTAGTTTGACTGCCTTGAGGTACATTTATAAGCACTATAAGAATCAGGATGCTGTTTATTAATATAAATATTTAAATTTTAGATACATTTCTTAATTAATTTTACTACATTGTGGGGTGTGCTGAAACCATAGGCATTAATGGTCTCTACAATCTAATTCGGCTAATGAAGCTTTTGGGAAACATAGCATTGATCAGTTCACACAAATAAGTGATTAAGTAGCTTATAAAATAATTTTTACATTTCACCAGAAGTAATACTAAACAAAAGTCAAAAAGTATTGTCTAAAGACATTCACATTGTTGATAACAATGGTTTGTTGCAAGAAGAGGAAACAGTAAATTTAATGGCTGATAATGAGTCTTTTGCCCCATTAAAGGGTTAGTTCATCTACTGTGCCTTCCTTACACTTACTGTCGTTTTAATGCACTGTAATGTGCTTTTATGAAAATGTAATTGGACATGCAGTGCAGAGAACAAACCTACGGGTTAAACTTGGAGTGGTCCCTTTGTTAGGCTCATTAAAAAAGCTGTTAAAGTCAAAGCTAAATAGCCTTTTGTCACCTCAAAAGTAAAAAGAAGTGACAGTGTTTGCACCTGTGAGCCATGAGCTATCAGTGGTGTGTACAGGGACTAAAATTAACACCTGCCAACCTGCCAAATTCTGAAAATCTACTTTTGTGTGCAACTTGGCAGGTTATGATTATGTCCTTTCACTTTGCATGCCATGGGTATGTTGGTGGTGAGAACGGGATAGCTTTTTATAATGGATGTCAGTGAAGGAGATTCTTCAAGCTGAGTTTAGTAAAGTGACTTTTGCGAGAGATCCTCTGTGGTAATCAATGTCTTCTGAAGTAAGCTTTATTTAGAGTTTACAATAATAATAAAAAAAATGCTGTTTTAAAAGTTATAGAGAATTTTGCAACAGGTAGGACAAAAATGGCAAGCGATTTTTTCTCTCTTTTTTTTCATAATCAGATTTTATAATAAATATATTAAAAACTAGTTTATTTATTATATTTTATGTTTTGGCTTGTAAAATTTGTCCCATAACCAAATAGACTGATGAATTAAAACAGGTCACGAGTCCTCCATATGTCCTTAAGAAAAAGATGCATAACTTGAGGATGCTCCACTAATATGTTTACTGATAGTTATTTTAAGCAGACTCACATGAATTATGGACAAACAAAAATCTGCAGTTTTTGTCTGAGATTAAAGTCAATGTTTAGTATTCCTCAGTGTTTTCCTTATGTGGATGACTCACTGCACAGCTTGCAGCATCAGTGGTCCATCGAGCATCTTGAGAGTCTGTCTCACGCAGCTGAGATGATGCGGGAGATCAACAAAGCTCACATCTCCATAGCCAGATTCATTCTGCCTGCAATTACAAGAATGGTGCCAAAAACAGAGATGCTTTTAATTCCTTTTAGAGTATTTCAGGGGTTTAAATTTGCATAATTTGTCACATATAATTTACTATATAAAGATAATGCAGATATGCTAACACTTTCCTAGATTTCCTTCTGCTGTTACTGTACAGAGGATAAACTAAACTGACATGACATGAGCCAAGTCTAAAATGTACAGTGAACATGGAGCGATTGTGTTGTGTAAACAAGGATTAAACAGTAGGCTTATGTTGAACTTTTTTAATGTTTGTTAAGCAGCTGTTCTTTAGCAGTGGTAGAATTACTGATTTACTAGCTGGTGTAGTTGCTACTGTCTTGTGTTGATGATGGTTACATTCATTTTTAAAAGTTTAACTCTGGCTAGTATGAGCATCTTAAAGGGTTGCACAGCTGATTCATCTGCTGTTCAATGTTCTGTTTTGTTTTGTTATTGCTGTTCATAAAATTTTCACTGGAATACAAAGAAGAATATTAGCATAATGAGAGTGCAAAGGATGGTAATTATTATGCCGTTCTGGAAAGGAAAGGAGTGTGTGCTGTATTATTGAGGGCATGCATGTTATTGTGTGTCAGAAGGAAGATGACATTCATATTGTAAGATTTACAGCACAATAAAATGGATGCTAAGAAAAAATAGCAGATGGAGAAGCGACCATACAAACACATATACACCATGACTCATACCCTCCAATTTTATATCAATGAAACCAGATCAGAATATATATAGAATTGTACATTAATAATTCTTTTATTTTCTTAATTCAATCGGTAAAGCTTGTATTCAGTGATCTCTGACTCACAACCATGACTGAATTCAGCAGCCTCCAGACTGCGGCTGAGAGCGTGTCACAACAGCAAAGTTTCAGGCCTGAGTCTCACAGAGTGTGTTTGAAAGAAAAAAAAAAGAAAGAAAGAGAGGGAAACTTCAGTTACACCCTCTAAAGAAAAAGACGCTTCCTTCGAAGAGACACCTCTGTTTTTATGCTTGTCATGCAGTTATCTACAGCAGCCAAAATAGCAGCCAAAAAAGAATAAGGCTTGAGAAAAAGAGAGAAAGGGAGTTGTTTAAAGGTATATATTTAATCAGAAGCTTGGTTTGGAGGGATCTGGGTTTTGGTTCTGGTTTGGATCAGATATTGACTGCAGCTTTACTTTGTGACTAGATGGAGATACACATCAGCAAAGCGTTACAACCACACAAGTCATGATGACTCACATACACTCATATCACACTCTCACACGCATACATAGATGTTCTTATCTGCTCCTATCAAAGCATCAAATATAAAATAAAAGTATGTTTTAGTAGTTTATGTTCTGTTTAAAATATCCATGTTTCTGTTGCTATAGTGCATCTGTTTGTGTATTACAGTGTGTGTCCAGTCTGATCATATTTACACATGGATGTGTACTACTTATGGCTTTAAGTGTGCATGTGTTTGTGTGTGTGTGTGTGTGAGGGGGGTTGGGTATGTTTTTAGGTGATATTTACTTCACTGAAATAGAACAAATTCATCTTGTTAATCTCTGATTATAAATATACATTGGTCAAAATCATAGGGTTCTCTTGCTCATTGTGAGTTTGTGTGTGCATATTTTAGTGTATGATTGTGTACGTGTTGCCATATGTGGGGTGTGAGTGAGCTTTTGATATCTCTGTTAATAATCAGATGTGTCTGCAATCATCATTTCAACACTCAACCAGCTAAAGTTGTGGCCCATCTCTTAAAGGGGAAGTTCTAATATTCAGTTTGTCTTAAAGGAGAAGTTGGGTTTGTTACTTCACGACTTGTGTCTTAAGCAAGTGTTTTCGTCAGCCTCTTCTGCACGACTTTCTTAGTGTAAAGCTGCACTTTATTTATACAGCAGAATGAATGAATTTGTCATTTATGCAGGTTGGGTGCTTTCCACCCTGTATGAGTTCTGGTGAAGAAGTTTAAGCTCTTGTTTCTCATTCTCCAACATTAGCTTTGGCAATACTTCCAATCCTAGCACCCTTAAAAAGAAATCTTTTTCAAAGACATCTACACAAGCATACAGACCAGTCGTTCCTTCAACTCTTAAATGGAACCAAAACAAGTGATTGGCACACAATTTTCTTATTACTCCAATTTTCACTCACGTAAACTCCTTTATGCCTGTGTTAAGATATTTTTTATATGTTTACATTTTGCACAACATACACAACATTTTTCTCAAAACAGAGAAAGAAAATGATCTTTTCATTTATTCTTGTTTTTGATGCTTCATATTATCAGTGCATTTACATGTAAACACACCTGACCTTTTAAAGACCAAAAAAGGTGAAAAGAAGAGGTCAATCCTCATGTGTTGGCAGATGCTGTTTGATATATATGTTTAAATGTAATAAAATTTATACATTTACAGTGTCATTTAAATAATTACTACTCTGCTTCACTCTAATTTAATAACAGATGATATCTTCATGAATGATTCAAATTCAGTCTGAAGCAAATAAATAAGATCTAATTAACAAGGCCATATTTTGACTTTGTCTGTGCTAATAAAATGCTGTATCTTGTAAGGGAGGAAGTTAGAAGATGGAGGCAATCTGTTAAAACCTCTTGTGTGACTCAGACTTTTGTCACAACTCTGTCGCACTGGTGGGCAGAGCTTCATCTGCAAGTGTTACGGCCCATGAACTAAAACTTTCTGAAGCTTTTTGAAAAGATTGTTCTGTTATTTCCTTTGCCTTTCATCTAAATGTAGTTGCTGCTTGATCAATTACTTTTCAAAAGCTTCTATTTGCTGGTCATTTCTTTCACCATGTAGGTCATGAACCACAAAACTGTGTTTGAGATGTGGCCATTAGTTCTGCAATTAATGTTCGGCATGAAGCTGGACTTTTGAAACTTTCATCATGGCCTGTTTCAAAGCAGTGTTTACTGAATACTGAATTGCTGCAGATTGCAAAGCTGAACTTGATTTTAATAGTTTCTGTAGTTACAATAACATCCAGTGGGGGGCCTTGGAACTTCAGTGAGTGTGGAGCACTGAACCTCCATGTCCATATTTAGAGAGAGAGTGACACAGAAAGAATGTGTGTGAGGGAAACGGGACAGAGGGAGAAAGACAAACAGGGAAAGAAATGAGAAAGGCTTGCCAAAAAGGGAGGGTGAAAGGAAGAGGACAGTAATGAAAATTAAAGAGAAAAGAAAAAATTGTGGGGGGAAGGGAGATGGGTTGGGTGGGTAAAGTTCCTCAAACCAAGGTCCAGACAACTTCTCATCAGGGTGATAATATTAAACCACTGCATGATTGAAAAAATCTTATTCTCAATCTGATATTATTTCCTTTGTGGGAATTTATGTATATATGTTTTTTGTTTCTGTGAATGAGAAGATTTAGGGAAGCATTGCCGAGGATGATTGAGGGATATGGATGAAAATGAGTCCACATCAGAAGGTCTCAAACGGCAGTGACCTTCAATCTACCAGAAGTGGACCGGTGACCAGGCCTGTGGATGAAAAGGTGAATTTATTATGTGTGTGTAAATTCAGCAACTGATTTACGAAAGGTGTCCTTGATTGGACCTCAAATTGAGATTAAGTGAGCAGTACTTGAGACATTTTCATAAACGTGCTTAGTGGTAGTGCATGCTTTTAGCTCATATTTAATATTATCTGCGGATATTCACACCACTGGTGCTGAGTTGTATCTAGATATGAAAGCCTCTACATAAAGTAAATATAGCCTCTGTTCTGGCTCCTTGAAGTAATTGCTGCATATTGCAAAGTGAAGTTTTTCTAATAGGCTGCCCAGTAACTTATGGGTTATCACAAAAAAATTCCGGTCTGTTACTAATAGTATTTCTGGGCCAGTAATGGGATTCATTTGATGAAAGCTGTTCATGGAGATTTTAATTTTGGAGGACAGAGCAATGATGCTGAAGGCTGTATCTAATATATACTGTGTGTGTATATATATATATATATATATATATATATATATATATATATGCCTGTTTGTGCATGGTATTTGATAAAATAAAATGAAACTGAAAGGCCAGTTAATTTAGTCAGGTTGAGTGGAGGAGGAAGAGGAACATGATGAGGGAACAGGACAAAATTAATATGCCATCTAGATTACAGTATGTAAAGTCAGAGGTTTTTATGAGGGGGAGTGCATGGCTGGCTTTGATGGATGCAAACACACACACACACACACGATTAATGCATTACTTGGACACTCAAGAGCATTCAGTTTTTAGAAAAAAACTTTTCTGCCTTTCTTGGTATTGCAGTATATTTCCATCAAATACTGAATGGATTCCACTTAAGCCCAGATGCATAATTACATGTATCTGTGAGCATAATATCTGGATTTCCTGGAATGTGGTTAAATCTAGATTTTTTATCTTATTGGATTTATTTTTCTAAAGTAGAAATGTTTAAATATTTTCTGAATGGTGTTGTTGGTTAGGTTTGAGGTTAATGCTATTCTTTCTTTGCTGTTGCTGGCATGATGTGATGTTGATGATGAGGGAATAAAGTTTAATTTAGGTTTGTAGAGTAAACTTTGCACTTTTTGAATTAAGCCTCCTCTACATTTAGTTGAGCACCTGCTTTTCAGTTTGTGGTTTATGATGTGATGTCTACAAGTCTTGTTTTTAGCACATGGTTTTATGTTTTCAGGGTATCCACTTTGCTAATGAATTTAAAATAATTTCATTTTAAGCATTTTAATTTTTGGATTTTAAAAAGAGTTTTGCAAGAGTTTGCCTTACCTTAAGATTTGCACAGTTTCTTAATCACTCTTTGTAAATACTGGTTTTACATTGAGATAATGTTACCTACAGTCTCTCAGTGGGGTTTGTAGCCTTTTCTTAGTTATAATAGTTTTAAGAGCATCTGCTCATCTGCAGTATGTCTCCACATGTTCCCTGCCACAACTAGAATGCATTGATGAAATCTTTGTTGATTCTATTATCTTTAAGATTCATTCAAAATTCTATTCTATTGGCAATTCAGAATGGAATATTTTAATATGCCCACCAGAATAATTGTTTGTTGATGGTTGCAATAGAGGGTTGCAATAATTACTAATTACCGTAAAGTCAGATTTGTTTTAGTTTTATCTTCATTAATTAATACTTTAGTTGCTGCTGAAATATATGAGTTTGATGACTGTATGTGTATGCACACATACCTGGTGCTAAAAAGTACCATTTAGACGTATGTCAACATTTAAAACGTACAGATCGCTATGTATTTTTAGCTAAAAATTTTTAAATATTTATGTATCTTTTATAATATTAAGATATTCATATCAGGGCATTTTTATCATTTTTTTAATAAGTAATTTCGATTTTTAGACCCCTTAACCTTCCCCCAAACCTTAACCTACCCATTTTATAGTGAATATAAAAGGATATAAAACACAATTAACCAAAATATGCAGGAAAATAAAAAAATTTGTAACAATATAATATATTTATAGTCGCTAATCACTAATAATTTGTTTATTGAAAAAGTGTCAAAAGCAGTACAAAAAGTTATCCAAATGACAAAGTGTTGCAGCCATCGTCCTCTCTGGTGGAATACAGTAGGTCTGTGTGAGCCAGAGCAGAATTCATGTTGCTATTCACTGAAAATATCCAGATTATTTTCCAGATCCACTCCGTACCGGTGCATCTCAATAAATTAGAATGTCACGGAAAAGTTCATTTCAGTAATTCAACTCAAATTGTGAAACTCATGTATTAAATAAATTAAATGCACACAGACTGAAGTAGTTTAAGTCTTTGGTTCTTTTAATTGTGATGATTTTGGCTCACATTTAACAAAAACCCACCAATTGTGGCAGAGGCTCAACAAATTAGAATACTTCATAAAACCAATGAAAAAACATTTTTAGTGAATTGTTGGCCTTCTGGAAAATATGTTTATTTAACATGAACTCAATACTTGGTAGGGGCTCCTTTTGCTTTAATTACTGCCTCAATTCAGTGTGGCTTTGAGGTGATCAGTTTGTGGCACTGCTAAGGTGGTATGGAAGCCCAGGTTTCTTTGACAGTGGCCTTCAGCTCTTCTGAATTTTTTGTCTCTCATTTTCCTCTTGACAATACCCGACAGATTATCTCTGGGGTTCAGGTCTGGTGAATTTGCTGGCCAATCATGCACACCAACACCATGGTCATTTAACCAACTTTTGGTGCTTTTGGCAGTTTGGGCAGGTACCAAATCCTGCTGGAAAATGAAATCAGCATCTTCAAAAAGCTGGTCAGCAGAAGGAAGCATGAAGTGCTCCAAAGTTTCTTGGTAAATGGGTGGAGTGACTTTGGTTTTCAAAAAACACAATGAACCAACACCAGCAGATGACATTGCACCCCAAATCATCACAGACTGTGGAAACTTAACATTGGACTTCAAGCTTCTTGGGTTAAATCTTAAAACTATTATAACTAAAAAAAAATACTGCCTACAAACCCCACTGAGAGACTGTAACATTATTTCAATGTAAAACCAGTATTTACAAAGAGTAGTTAAGAAACTGTGCAAATCTTAAGGTATGTACCTTCTATCTTGAAACTCTTGCAAAACTCTTTTTAAAATCCCAAAATTAAATTACTTAAAAAAATTTTTTTTTTAATTCATTAGGAAAGAGGAGACCCTGACAACACAAAACCATGTGCTAAAAACAAGCCTTGTAGACATCACATCATAAACCACAAACTGAAAAGCAGATGCTCAACCAAATGTCAACATGCTTGGATACAGCACTCTGTGAACAGTCAGCTTCTTTGGCAAATGAATGTTTGTGACTTAACCTCCTCATGAAGGGTGTTAATAATTGTCTTCTGGACAACAGTCAGATCATCAGTCTTCCCCATGATTGTGTAGCCTAGTGAACCAAACTGAGAGACCCTTTCAAAGGCTCAGTTTTAAGTTGATTAGCTTATTGGCATGTCACAATATTCTAATTTGTTGAGATTTTGAGAATTAGTTTTAGTTTTTAGTTTTAGCTAGTTTTTGTTGAATGTGAGCCAGAATCATCACATTTAAAAGAACCAAAGACTTAAACTACTTCAGTCTGTGTGCAATTAATTTATTTAATACATAAGTTTCACAATTTCAGTTGAATTACTTAAATAAATTATCTTTTCCATTACATTTTTATTGAGATGCATCTGTAAAAATGAAGGTGCATGTGCATCATTCAAAATACCTCGCCACAGAAACATGGCATGTTGCAACCAGTGGCGAATATAAGTGAGAGCCAATGAGCATTTGATTATCCTGATGTAAATCCTGTCGTTTGAAGCGGCAACAATTGAACTTGTAAAGAGCTTAGAGTGCATCAGTCAGCATTGGCTTTGGGTCTTGTTTAACATTATGCAGGCCTATTCTTGGAAACAAGCTAGCAACAGAAATCACACAACAAAATGAAATGTTATTACTGCATATTAAGCAAATGAGTAAACAGTTTAATAATTCAATTGAAAACAAGGTAAAACAAACTAAATAAAGCTAAAGCACAACTAATAATAAAATTAATGCCAAGATTTCAATATTCATAAGGATACATTTTTAGGTGTCATCAATATTCAGTTTTGAACATTTAAATGCTTAAAAAAGTATTTTTACATTTAGATGCTGAAATATATGTAAGTATTGTAAGTTTTAGTGCCTGTAAAAACTTAAGTGAATGTATGTTTTATAGAACCACATTTGATGTAAAATACATACGAATTATCATGAGATCACTTTACAGCATAACTGTGTGTTTTTAATTTTTAGAAAATGAAGTCCACAATCCCAAGAAGAAAAACCGCTGTGATTAAAGCTTTCAGCAAAACCAGACAAAGGTACATGCAAATACACATCTCATTATTCTTTCCCTGTGCAACTGGTTTTTCCTTCTTCACCCTTTAATTGAATCCAAGCGTAAAATCAAAATGCCTCTTTTGTTCTTCTATTCCTCACTAAATGACTGATCTATATGTGTGTCAGAGCTTCCATGAATCAAACATAATCACTTGCTTGCCACTTCTTGATTGCAGGACTCTATCAAACAGAACTTAATAGCACAAAGTTCACGGAATCAAAGATATTTCAGACTTTGTGAAAACTGGCTACATTAAAAAGAAAACAGACAAAGTCTAATACTGTGTGTGTTTATGGGCTTGTCTGGTCAGTACGATTCAAGAAAAAATGCTGTTAGATATGCTGCTATATGCTGTTATATATAGCATATATTGAGTTGTCTGTTCTTTCATGTACTTGCATGATACATTTCTTGTAAAGATAATAGAGCTGTTGGCAGAGAATATATGACATTTATTTAGGCAAACTGACAAATAGTTCCCTTTCAGTCGGTCACTCTCGACGTCATGTTGATGACCGACAAATTGGGATCTCGCTAAGAGAGACCAATCTACTTAGAGTTTTAAATGAATTTACATAGGCATGCGATAATTGCATCCAGCTGCTGCTGATCATAGTGTGAGCATAAAAAGGCAACAGGTGCAACGTATACCAGTTTTTTGCTTCGGAGCCGAGTACCAAACTGCTTTGTGTGTGATGAGTTCAGCGTGCTCTAGGGAGCTTCTTGTGTTGGCGGACAACGCCTCAGCGGTGGTCGTTCCTTTGTCAAGTGGGTTGCCCACTTCAGGCTGCGCTATCTACTGTCGTGCTGCAAATGACCATTTCTCCTGTGCGTTTCAGCATCTAAAAGAGCATTTCCCTGAAAGAGCCTATTTCTCTAAACGAGCTTACACACGTGTGTCTTTGTAAAGACGATGGATAGTATTTTTAAAGATGCCGCTTCACCGATGTGTTTTGGATGTGGTCGTTTCCTTGGTGCCGGGTGATGGTTACGATCGCTGCTTCAAGTGTCTGGGCATTAAACACACTGAGGTGGTTTTCACAGATGAGCTATGCTTTCCTGGGCTGCAGAGATGGTATTTATAAGTAGAGAATTTTAAAGTTTAATTTGCACTTTAAATTTTACATAATACACAACATTATTAATCTAAAGGGATGTTTGTTACACATGGGGGATACTTCTTGTCATTTTTTTTTTCACACCATCCCCCCTCATCCATCCTCAATTGCAGCCCTGGGGACAGCACATTTCTAAACCACATCTGACTGAAGTGTCAACAGCTTTCATGCATGTCTTTTAAAATAAAATCTTGCATCAGCATTAAGAATAAGGTTTTTTTATGTCATTTCTTTGGCCGTACACTCTGCGACCCACTCAGACGGTCTTGGGTTGAGACCCACCAGTTGAGAAACACTGGGCTAGAAGACACACTCTGCCTTATAAAGGCAGGAATGCAACAACAGACACACGCACGTAACAAGAAAGCTGGCAACGTGCGTCATTCACATTACAAGCAAGAAGAGAGAGAGGGAAGATGCCAAGACAAAATTATCACTAAATACAACAGAAAGAAAAAAATATCTATTTTTTTTTTAATTATATTTACTTATTTGTATCTAGTGTCAGAAATCTGTTTGGAATCAGACTTTTCGGAAAAAGCATAGATAAATTAGAAATACTTGAATAATGAAATTTGCTGTTGCTGCAATCAACACATCATTCAAATTAAATTAGCTTGAGATTCATGAGAATGATAATATGTTCCAGGCTGAATCATAGCGGTTAGGAAGTATAGTATGCAGCATCTGAAGAAATGTTTGTCATGAAGTTGACTGGCTGCAGGTTATAGTTATATGAGAAAACTGCGGCAATAAAAACAGGCATCCGGGGAAGAAAAATTTTGTTTGGTTGGAGTGTTAAAACTGACTCATTGTTTACTCTACTAATGTAATAATCAGCTTGTTGTCATGGCAATGAAGTACGCAGGTTTCATGAAGAAATTTCAACCTTCAGTGAAAATTGTTTCTTTTTGGTCAACATCAAAAAAATTTACTAAACGTGCTTACGTGCTCAGAATATTTCAGCTTTTCTGCACCAAGTAAACCTTGGTTCATAAACTTTTCACAAACCTTTTTGAGCTGTTTAGAATGGTGACATTCCTGCTTCTAAGTATTACACTATTTGTGAATATAAAGGAATGAATAAAACATGCAAACATTTTTATAATGATTCTGTAGTTTGTTTTATCCCATTCCATGGGAAATGCAGTTGATCAAACTTTATTTAATATCATCAAAACTTGTATTTAGTAAAAAAAAAACAAAACAAAAAAAAAACTCAGATTTCCTTAATTCTCACTGTATTTGTATTACATACAGGGAAATGTATGACTATAAAACAACAGCAGATTTGAAATCAGGACATTATGATTTCCATTGACACACCCCTTAACCTGCATCATTGTCGTATGTAATCAAGGATGCTTGTTCTGCGACAAGAGTAACTGGTCTATTTTTTGGGGGGGCAAAATATCTTTGCAAAATTTATAATCTAACCTTGAGAATATAAAAACCTATAACTGCATTTCATGAGCATCATGACCTGTGATCAGAATATGTTAGGACTCATGTACAGATGTTATTTCATGCAAAATGGTGTACTGCTGTTTATGCATTAGTAAATCAGGCCAGTGACTAAACTTAACACTGTTTCTGTTAGTATTGTGAAAACCATCTGTTCTCTATATTATGATTATTTCATAAACAAAATGTGATCAAAGATTGCTCTTTTTATAATCGGGGGATATCTTTTCAAGATAATATGGTTAACTTTTGTCATTTTTGTTTGAAAATAAATGTGATATTAACATGTTCACTCTTCTGCAGTGATGAGTATGGGGCATGTAATGTATCCCAAAATGCAGTGCTGTTGATGGAAGCTCACGTTCACCTTACCACCGGCTTGCAGTCAAGAGAGAGACTTCTGCTGCTTTTCTCAGACTCACTTATCATCACCAAAACTAAGTATGTTCAAATTTCAATGAGTGTGAATACGTGTAAAATGTAAGACATCTGTCTCTCTAAGAGTGCATGTGTATACAATGTGTGCATTACCTGTTACAGGTCTCTGTATCTAAAGCTGAAGGCTCGTGTTAGCCTCTCAGACATATGGCTGGCATCCTGTGTTCATTACATCACAGACAGGAAGCTCACCTCCAAGAACTCATTTGTGATTGGCTGGCCGACTACCAACTATGTCGTCACTTACAGGTAGTCTTTGAAAAACTAATGATGTAAACATCTGAGATCTTGGCAAACCAAACCAGTCTGATATGGTCACTGAAAGTCATTCAGACAAATAGCTCTGAAAAGTTCTAAACTGTTTATGAGTTTGAGATGAAACAACCCTTCTCGAAAAAAAGAACTATTATTCAGTGGAAGGGAAGGAATAATAGATGTGTTAATGCTTTAGGCACTTCCAGTGTGCTGAGATCCACCCACTCAGCTGCTACTGACTTGATCTTAAAACACTGCATGATAAGGTGCTCATTTTAAATTCTCATGTGAAGTTCAGATTATCTGGTATAAATGCATTCTCTTACAAGCTCAGCTCGGCATTTTGTCCTTCACAGTGCTGATTCAACTCCTTATTAACCTATTTTTAAGTCTTTCATTAGGCGTACTGTTGTAGAAACAAAGATACCTGTAGGTCCTTGAAATTGGAAGCACACTGTATACTGCAAATTACAGGATACATTTTTCTTTTTTGACTGAGTATGATATTAGTTATTTAATGTCACAAAGACAGTGCAGTGAGGACCTTTTCATGTTAGTTACATATATTTTTTTAAATAACACTGTACACCTGTCAGTGTGTGTGCATCATGAAACTAATGTGAAAAATATCAGAAATGAAAAGTGCAAGATTTAGAAGGTCTCAATTGCATTCGTCTTACAGTGACCTCTAAGGCCCATAATATAAGGTTTTAAGCTTCTCAAAAGGAAGTCGCCACAAAATTCAGTGGGATCATCTGATTGTGTTTTAAAGCTAGCATTCGTATTAAATCTAGAATTCGACTTGATGTGTGAACAACATGTTGTTTTGTTTTGTGTAATATACAATATTACGCACATTTTTGTTATGCATTTCATATGAAGTTTAAATACGTTTCTTAGGTATGAATAGTAGATACATTAGGTAAATGTGACTGCTGTGTCCACAGATGAGACGGTAAATTACATTGTCATTCATTGCTCCTTTTGCCAAGTGTGGTCCAAGCCACAGTATATTATATGAGACACATACCTTTCTGAATTTATTTTGTTAAATAAAAAAGATCTAATGTGATATGGAACACACGCCTAACCTACATGTGTAAGATTGGATCAATTATTGACATGAGTCACAAGCTCAAGACTACAACCCTATATCACATGCAAACCACACACAATAGAACTCAGTGTCATTTTCAGATGAATCTGTCTGAAAATCTACTTATGTCATGCACTTTGTGAATGAAAAATTTAAATGTCTTTCTCTCTCTCTCTCTATTCACCTGTCCTTCCAAACCTAAGCTCATCAGAAACAAAGGAGAGATGGTTACATGCTCTTCAGTGGTAAGGAAACAAAACACAAATCAAAAGCTAACATCAACCTCATATAATATATCATAATACAAGTTTTCTTTCTAAACTTAGATGTAAATTTATTTATTTATTTATTTATATTTATTTATTTTCTGTTAAAGGTCAATTTTCTTGACTTTTCCATTCCTTTGTATTGGTGTCTAGCATTTTTATTTGTTATTGTTTGTTTGTAATAATGTTTCACTCTTCAGGCATACCTGCAGAGCCAGGCAAAAAGTCTTGCCAAATGCCATTCTTCTCTACGTCCTGCTGATTTGCCATCCAGATGACACCAGCTCAGCGGTACACAAGAGCTTTTTTAGTTTAATTTGGACTTGAGCTACTCCCTGTCCTCCGGGAACTGAATCCATATCTCTGTTTATAAGTGGAAGTTATTTGTACTCTTGCCTGAAGCTTTTCATTGTGATTTAATGGTCAATGTTGTTGTTTGTTTACGTTCTATTGGCTGTTAAGACCGTTGCTGTGGCAGTGGACGTGAGCACGACTGCAGAAAATGTGGTTCAGTACATAATGCAGCAGTGCAAACTATTGGTAAGTGATCCTTAAGAGCTT
The DNA here is from genome assembly GCF_023724105.1 of Carassius gibelio. NCBI lineage: Eukaryota > Metazoa > Chordata > Actinopteri > Cypriniformes > Cyprinidae > Carassius > Carassius gibelio. Next base: position 30,879,215 of record NC_068375.1, on the reverse strand, counting down.
CTTGTTGAGAGTGAAGTGTAATACAAACTATTTATCCTCTTTAAAGCACTACTGAGTACAAGGGAGTGGTCCAAATGAGAGAGACGTGATTTTTCTTTGCACCCGACATCAACTTGTGTATTGGTGGATATGAATACCTACCCATTTGAGTCAATGTGCTTCTATAATTTTGTGCACATCATTCTGTTGCTTTCACCACTCACTCTACATTGTGCCAAGTTTGTCCACTGGCATTTCCTGTGTTCGATAACAGCCACTTCCTCTTTCCGGTCTCTTTCCAAAACGTAATGGCCATTTCCTGTGTGCAGGGTGAAGTCTCAGACTACCAGTTGTGTGTAAACTATGAAAAAGAAGAGGAAACATACCCCCTTATTGGTGATGACACACACACACAAACACACACACACACACACACACACACGTTAACTTAATCTAAACAGGGACATTGCATAGATGTCTATTGTTTTTATACAGACTTTTTAATATAAGTCAATTTTTATTTTTATTTTTTTATTTTTTTACAAATTATGAGTTTTTGAAAGATTCTATCAGGTTTGCCCATACAGAGTGTATATAGTCCTTTATCATAACACACTCTTCAGGAGCTAAAACTAGTATTATGCATCTTTATTACCAGGGTAAAACAGATGGGAGCACACTGAATTACATATTTCATTTACAAGACTCTGTTAGATTTCATATAAAATTGATATTTAAAGAGTATTGTTCAAACGCTATCATCACCTTTGTGTGTTTATACATAAAGCATGATTTTCCTCAAATATTTCCAAATGTTAGTTGAACTCCTCTGAGGGACATTGCCGATGATTCAGCCTAAAGTATGTGTCTTTAAAAATTCTGTGCTATGATGAAACTTTTTTGCTTAATGGTCGCTCTGTGATGAAAGACCCAGCATAATAAAAAAAAAATAGCAGTCTGTCGGGAAATAAAGCAGCCTGCAGGACTGTAGATCATATGTATGCAAGTAAGGTTTATTGTATGAGACAACAGGATATGAGCATTTTAGTATCAGATAACAAAATCCAAAACTCAATTTATCTTCAAATCTTTCTATGTCTGCCTGTTTCACTCTCTATATTGTGGGACAACCTCAGGATAATTCTCTCCAAATGCCAGCCGCAAACATTCACAAACGCAGACAAGCTAATCTTCACTGTCTAAATTAATCCAAAGTCTTATTTGGATTTCCAGTAGAAAGGTTGCATACTAATCCTTACTACGGGATTTTTATATAGATTTTATACTAGTGACAAATAAGGTAAAAAAATGATCTGGTTGTGTGTGCTTTTTTTTTTTTTTTTACAAAAGCATATACAGAATGAAATATGTTAGCAATAAACACAATTATACGCTTTTTGGCCCTTGCACTGTTCTTTGTAAATGAAATTTCCTGCCGTATAAAACACCAATTTCCTTTCTCTTCCTGTCAATTTCTTTTCTCTCTTCTAGGCCACGAGTTACCATTTTTCATCCTGCATCACTCCCTGAGAAGTCAGCAAGATCAACTGCACATGCCCAGTGAGCCCCTGCAGGAAGCCTTTAGTTCTGGCCAGCAGACAGAAGCTACTCCCAAGACCCCTCACTTCACCCTAAAAAACAGAACACACTCTCCTAGAGGTCAGTGCTTTTGTCACTAACAGAAAACTTTATTGTGGAATAATGGAATTAACATGGATTTAAAATGTGTTAAATTGAGCTGTGAATACTATACTCTTATTGGTAGCCTAAATATTTCATATTAGATGAGGCAGGGGACATACGGACCTTTGTGATTGATGAACGGTTGAGTTCTGCAGGCACAGATTCAGTGTGTAACAGTAGTGAGAGGTTCCTGAACACTAAATCAATATAATATGCTGATTGCTATATAAATATATATATATTATACACACACACACACACACACACACACACACACACACACACACACACACACATTCATATCCCATGTCATTCTAAAACTCCGACAATTCAAACTCCAACAATTCAATATTTCAGCTGCTCTCTGGCATTTTCAAAGGTCAGTGAATTGATTGGTTTTCATGTGTGTTTTCTTTTCTTTTTTGCTGAAATGATTGCTGGGAAGCCATATTATAATTATACTTATTGTTAAACCTTTTCATCAATTGTTTCCTATTTCAAAATACATTAAAGCGTATTTTCTGTTCTCTGAGAATATCCCCACTCACAGCAGGTCATCTTGTGTGTTAAATGAAATTTTCACTGAAGGAAAAAGTGACTTCTTTGTCTCCCGTAAGTGATGATGACTGGACAAAAGTGCACTGGGAGCTGCCATTTAAACTCAAATTACTCCAGCGCTCATGGCCAGAGTCTAATATGCTTGAATGTTTACCCTGACAGTCTGTGTCCTGTTCCTCATAAAGCATGCAGATCCCAGTGGCAGAAAGGATGTTCATGTCCTGAACTGTTTATAGTATAGTCTAAGGTGAAGTCATGGAACACCAGCACAATATTGTACAGCACCAGGTTTACAATATCTTGACAGACCTGTTTACACAGCAGGCAAACTGGAATGTGTCCACCTCCAATTCTTGTTTCCCAGGACACACTTTCCATGATCAAAGTTGTGTGAGAAGGTTGTTGATCCAGGTGGTTGTGGATGTCTTATAACCTGTGCTTATAGCTGACTGCATTTGAATCTTTAAAAAAATAAATGAATTCTAATTAATTCAACATGTACCTACATGCTGTGCTCTTGTCCATTAGCTCTGAATGTCCATCAGGATTCATCTTGGTAAGCCAATAATTATGAGAAATTAGAGTTGTCAAATGATGAGCTAAGGTCAGGAAAGTGTCAAATCCGTCAGTATGTATACTGTATGTGTATTATGTTTTTAACGGACTCTTCTCTGTTATCTGTTTTTTATTTATCACTTTGAAGCATAAAGATATTTACATCATTGTGAGAGGAATTTGACATTTCTTTGAAAATACCACAAGCTTTATTGCAACTTTAGTCCATCCTATAAAAGCAGTTATTTGTATAAAGTTACTAGAGTACTTCTAAACATGATTATGCACATAAAAGCAATGGCCTTTTCTCTTCTGTGAATGTCACAAACTTTTTTCTCAGAACTTTTCATTTAGATTTTTCATACATTTTATTAGTCTTATGAAACGATACATTTTGAAATATTTCTTTTTTTCATTTTTATGGCCTAACATATGAATAATGTCCTGACAAGATGCAATTACTGTTACAACTATGCAAATGCTCCAGTTCTTTTCCTTTTTGCAATTACATGAGTGTCCAATTATTGTAATGAACCTTTGAATACAATCATAGATTTTTGCAAAGCTGTTAAGGACATTTCAGTGTTTATTAAGACAGCAGCTACAGTTTCCGCATTTATCACCATAGTCAACATGTAATTTACTTATTCATTTTCCAGCACTAATTGATTAAGTAAATAATGCTTATTATACTACCTCTGATACTACCAATAAGCTATTTGGATTCCTCTCACATCTCATAATATTACACTTGATTGTACATAATAGTGCCAGCAGGGGTCAGTTATTAATAATAGAGCCCTTGCATTCAGAACTAGACAAAGAGCTTTAAGAGGACCATTCAGAATAATCACACAGGATTCAGCCTGTTCTGATCTCTTCTCATGCCCTCCTTATCCCTCTACAAACACCATTACACTACAATGATATTAAGGACATCAGAGCATGTGATCAGACTGAAGATGAGACATGAGACACTTAGGGGCCTTTTACACGACAACATTTTCAGACATTTTTTTTTAAGTGGTTTCAAAGAGGAAGAACTTGAAAACGCCACCGTTGTCGTTTCAGTGTAAACACCCAAAGCGGGAATCTTTGAAAACGCTGACTTAATGTGTGTGTGTAGTACGAGTTAGGTATGTTGATATGTGCATTACTTGTCGATTTTTATGGTAAGCGCCAACAAACATACACAAAAATTGTGTGGATTTACTTTACCAATATTACAACCAACAGCAGAGACACATCATATAATCATCACTTACCTACAGGTAACAAGATGACAGCACCAACTACTGGTCTGGCATACATAATACAGCGTTTTGGTCATTTTCGCGGATATGTGTAAACGCGAATCATTTTGAAAACAATTTCATATATACGTGAAAGTTTTTTCAGTTTTTGACTACATCATTGATGTGTAAATGTAGTCTTAGTGACACTAAAATGCTGAAAGGAAACATTTACTTGAAAGAGGGTGCATCTTTTCTTTCTTTCTTTCTTTCTTTCTTTCTTTCTTTTTTTACTCAAACATAAAATAAAGTAGACGCAACCACCATTTGTCAAAATAAACAAACTGGAATTAGCAGAACAGTAGCCTTCCAAATAATGAATTTGCCAATTGTGCTTCATTGACAGGTGCTTTGCTGAAACATAAAAGGAAAAGGTCTCTGATTGATTGGGCTCTGAGGAGGGGACACTTCAACCAATCCGATGGCCAATCTGACCCACAAACTGCCTCTCACAAGCTATTCGGCCAGCCTCTGTCCTCCATTTGTTCTGATGGAAACCTGCCCAAGCCAGTAATGGTAAGTTTCCACTGGCTCTGGATTTGTTTGTTTCACTATATTTTGTCATGTTGGGTTTTATTGTCCATGGGCGCTCATCAAGTACTGTAACCTTAGTGTCTTAATGAATGTGGCATGAATGAGGTGTGCTCATGGACAATAAAAACCAACATGACAGAATAAAAATATAACTATGTAAATTGAATAATTGCCGTATTTTTCGGACTATAAGTCGCACCTGAGTATAAGTGGCATCAGTCCAAAGATACGTCATGATGAGGAAAAAAAACATATGTAAGTCGCACCAGACTATAATTCGCATTTATTTAGAACCAAGAACCAAGAGAAAACATTACCGTCTACAGCCCTCTCGCGGCTGTAGATGGTAATGTTTTCTCTTGGTTCATTTCTCTCGGTTCATGTCAAATTAATTCTGATAAATAAGTCGTACCTGACTATAAGTCGCAGGACCAGCAAAACTATGAAAAAAAGTGTGACTTATAGTCTGGAAAATACGGTAATAGTAGTAATAATAGTATTGTTGCACTTTATTTATTTTTTATTTTTAAATAAAATAATAAACAAAATAATAAATAGAGTGTTATAATACTATTATATTTTAAAATAAAAAAAAATATTTAAATAAAAATAGAATTATATTATTAGTACACTTAAAAATACAATGCTAATAATTACATTTTTATTAAAGTTTTATTTTTATATGAAGATTCATTATTTTCAAACCTAAAATCAACAAGCTTTTACTTTGGCAGGTTGTCGGCACTGAAAGTCAGTTCCCTATTGAGCATTCTGTCTACACTGTGAGAATCTCTATGGGAACTCCTCCCCTTCTCCAGTTTCCTGAAACATTATAGGATAACGCCAGTTCAATATACTGTCCAATTGTCGCTACTTATCCAAATTGCATGCAATTACAGACAAGCTAGCAGGCAGTTTAATGCGGCGAGAACAAAAATTTGTGGTTGCCAGCACTAGAAGATACTACAACTTATTTAAAAAGAATATATATATATATATATATTAGGATTTATTTATTGAATTTTCAAAACAAGATCAAGTAATAAAATAAATTAAAAAAACTAAATCAGGTAAAATAATAATAATAATAATAATAATAATAAAATAAATAACTTAGTTACAAATGTGTGCTACTAACATGATAATGCAATTGCACAATCGGGATAAATGGAGTAATAATAGTACAGTGTAGATGGATAATTAATCAAGAGAAATTGCATCCAGCTGCAGAGTGTTGGAGGCATGAGGCCTGGTTTATTTTTTTCTAATTTAATAAAAAATAAAGCATCTTTATGCACAGAGTCTGAGAGGGGATGTGAAGACCTTTCCAATGCAATAGAATACAAGGCCATCCTAAAAAGGTGAGAAAAGCTATCAGCTCAATGAAATGGGATGGCAATGACAAGGCAAGACTCCAAACAATCCAATTAGTGTAGAGGGAGAAAGTTTAAAAGATTTGGTAGCTGAAAGTGAGTCAAAAACCACTCATAAAAAAGAGACAGAGCAGCCCAAGTCCAGAACATGTGGGCTTAATTAGCTGGTTCTGGATGACACTTGTCACAACGTGGATCAATATTTGGAAACATAAGGGCTAATTTACTTTTGGACCAGTGTAATTTGTAGACACCTTTACACTGTAAAACCCCATGGCAGGAGAAAACAGATTAAATATGAACACGTTTGAAAACCAAATGCCATGTCTCTGTATCTATCTCAATGTTAAGATTCCTAGCCCAGGTAATCTGGAGACAGCCAGAAGCCAGGGGATGACATACAAATAAAGTACTGTATAATGTAAAGATAGCTCTACTTTGATAAGGATTTGCATTGAAAATACCATCAACAACGGGGAACCTGGGAAAATGCTTGCGGACAGAGTCCCGGATTTGCAAATATAAAAAAAAAAATATATAAAAAAAAAAAATGACCATGGCAATTAAAGACTTCAAATCATATGTCAAATGTTCAAATGAAGCGAATGTTATTGCCTGAATTGACACCAGATCTTCAGACAGTTCTTAACTATAACATTATTGGAAATGTTAAGGTGATAAAGACAGAGGAAGACAGAGAAGAGACATAAGTGCAGAATTATTACATGCAGCCTCCTTTATACTTAACCAGAGTGGGGGCTGATCATTAGAACTACACCAGAATAACATATTTCTGACATTTGCAGCCCGATAATAAGACAAGAAGTTGGGTAGTGCTAAACCACCCAACTCTTTGTTTTTTTGTTTTTTGTAAGATGCCTTTTCGTATGCTGGGAGTGTTCAAAATCCAAATAAATAGAAAAATAGAGAGCATTTTCAAAAGGTTAATCAAAATATAAAACTCAGAACAGCAAAAGGAAATATTATCACTGTTTGCCTGCACCAAAATGCTTGAGTGGCACTTTAATAACTCAGACCAAATATATCTGCAGCTAAACTGAATAAAAGCAGAACAAACTGATGAAATGCTAAGAAAAAAACCCACAATAAATAAATACAATTTATGAATGATGCAGTGCTAATTGACATAATTTATTACAGTACAGAAACTAAAAAGTATATTTTCTACCTTATTCTGTGCAGAAAAGTAAAATAATTGCTATGTAATTGTAGCCTAGAATATAAAACAATCATAAAATTCCCATTAGGAAAAAAATATTGATTACAGATGAGTGATTGATTATTGTCCAGCAGTGTATTTGATTTCTTACAGCTAATTAAAAGTAATTAAAAAAAGAAGATAATTCCTTGTAAAAATAAATAAATAAATAAAAATAAAAATAAAAATTATAATAATTATGATAATACATAGGCTACATACATAAAATGATTGTATTTGACATTTGTCACTTCTGAAATGATGGCTATGCCCTTAGTGCAACAAAATGTTAGCTCATACATAATACTCTTAAAGCTCTTTTTTAAAAAGTCATGTCAAAAAGTCAAAAAGTCTTGTCATGTCGCATCATTAAACTAGAATTTAGCAATGGACAAAAGGTTATTTATTTATTTATTTTTTTACCTACGGTTTTCCAACCATAAAGGCTGGTGTAATTTGCAACCTGACTAAGCATTTTATTTTTTATAAGAATTTAGGGGAAACATTTAAATAATCCTGTGAATGCACTTAAAGAATGTAGAATCGAATCGTTGTAATCGAATCGAATTTGTGAATCAAATTAAATCATTCTAAATTTGCAAAAATCGTTATTGAATCAAATCGAAAACCTATGAATCGTGAATCGAATCACTGCCTTCCCAAAGATTCAGAGCCCTACCTTGAAGGGAAGTGGCCCACTGCCACCAGCAAGCCACTGGTCGTCTTCTCCCCCAATCCTTTTTGCTGAGAACCTTCAACCTGAGCGACCTCAGTTATGCAGAGGAAACTGCCAACTCCTGCTCAACTCCTGGTACTTCCAGTCGAGTTGCTGCTGGGCTGCTTTGAGGAGGAGTGTTCTTTTTTCTGATGTTCAAATTTCAGGCCATGTTTTCCCACGTGGATGGGGCCGAGGCCCATGGTTACACCCGTATGCCCTCCATCGTGTAGACATTTGTGCCCATCCTCGGTCACGCTTGGTGTGGACCTCAGCCTGGCTTCTAAGCCTTGTAGACATACAGTAAGGCACTCCTTAATACGCTTATCACGCCCTCTGGCCTCTTCGTTGATGCCGAGAAGTCTGTTATCGAGAAAAAGGTGCCAGTAAACGATCATTGCTGCTAGCGATAGTGACTGGAGACAAGCGGTCGTTATGTCAGTTCTTAGATGCATGGAGAGCTAGTCCAGGCATTTTGCGTTGGCTGCTGGGCATAATAGAACATGGGTATTGTCTCCAGTTCTAATGCAGACCACTCTTTTTTAATGCTGTGACCCCGTCACTGACATTCTTTGACTCTGAAGCAGATTCTGGCACAAATCCATCCCGGCAACAGGTTTGCATCCGTAAATTTGTTGGATGCATATTTCAATATTCGGATTGTGTCGCACCACAGGGGCTTCCTGAGGTTTGCATTAGAGAGCACAGCGTACCATTAATACGTTTTTCCCATTCTGGCTGGCTTTAGCCCAATGCATGTTCTCAATGCGTAATGCGCATTCTAAATTATCTTGATGTTTGGCTGATTTTAGCCCATTCACGAGACATGTTTATCAGTAATGCAAACATGCTGCTTCGTCAATTAGAGTCCCTAGGGTTGAGTCATAAATGATGGATGGCAGGTGTGTGTATGAAGATATCATACAATTTTTTTTAATACAATGTAATAACAATGTAACAATGCATAGTGAATATCCCATTTTATGCACATGTGACCCAGTGTTTACAAAGCGAACGTGCAAAGAAAGCCAAATGCCCTTTACAAACAGGGTAAAACAACGATGTCAGATGATTTTGAAGTTGGAGAGTAATTTTTCTTTGACTTTTTTTTTTTTTTTTACAGATCTATATTAAACCATGTAAATATTTTAAGTGGAAGAGATTTGGCTGACTAAAAAGTCTTGGAATCCCTGGCTTTTATAACTATTGTATATATGTGTATGTGTGTGTTTGTGTGTGTGCGTGTGTGTGTGTGTGTGTGAGCACAGGACCTGCTGTATCTGCTGTTCTGTGAGGGTCCAGAGACCCGAGGAATCTTCCGTCGTTCAGCAAATGCCAAAAACTGTAGGATCCTAAAGGAGCGAATGAATTCTGGGCAAAGTATTTCACTGCATGAACAATCAGTGTTCGTCTCTGCATCTCTAATTACAGTGAGAACACAGTCATTTTAATTCAGCAGTGATATGCTCTGAATAAAATGCACACAAATCATTCATCACCAACAGTAACACTACATTCTCAATCTAAATTCTCATGATCAATTGATTGAGCATTTCCTCTGCACCCTATATAAAAATGTATGGTCTTTTTATTCTCTATTAAATTGTGTGTTCGTGTATGTGTGTAGGAGTTTTTACGCAAACTGCCTGGTGGTGTTTTGTGCTGTGAATTATATGAGGACTGGATGGAAGTGCTACAGACTGAGGATCAACAAGACAGACTTAACAGAGTCAGAATGTGAGAACAACATACAAACATACTTATGTACTGTACATATGCTCACACATACATACACTCAATGTATAAAGTGTACAGACTAAGACCACATTCCCACCTGCATGTTTTTGGTTATATATCTATATCTAAAACAATGGTTTTAAATATTACTCATATGTTTTATTTATCTAAATCAATGTTATATCCCATAATCAAAATAAAAATCAAAGCTAAACATTTTTAGGATTTTAATTGCATGACAAATTGAGTGTGTGACATGAGTTTGTGTCTTTGGGAGCAGTAGTTTATTTAGACACCACGCTAACCATGCGATTGTGTGGGGCCCCGTGGTCTGGGGAGGCCCCTGAAGAACACGTTTTGTGTGTGTATATATATATATATATATATATATATATATATATATATATATATATACATACATACATACATATATATATATATATATATTATCATCACTAGAAAACAATGGAATTCAGAAGTGACAACTCTTATTGAAGTTTGCATAAATTATTTTGTAAATTATAGATCACATTGTAAAGCTGTACATTAGCATGAATTAATGGGAACATTAAAAGGAGCTTATTTTATTTATTAACAAGCATTATTATTTTTTAATAACTTAATAACCAAAATGACATAAAGTTATAATAAATAGGCAAATCTAAGAATTCAAGTTGATAAATAATTAATTCAGTATTCCGATTCCTTTGTTTTGCTGGTGGTAAATGTTTCAAAAATGACCCTGGTCTTTAGATAGTTTGCATCTACTGTAACTCAGGGTACTGAAGAAAAATATGATTTTAAATAGTTTGTACAAGCAATATTTTTCAGAATATCTGAATAGATATTCATCGCATAAATTCCTGTTTTTGGTCTGAGTTATTAAAGTGTCACTCAAGCATTTTGCTGCAGGCAAACAGTGATAATATTTCCTTTTGCTGTTCTGAGTTTTATACTTTGATTTACCTTTTGAAAATGTATGATTCCAAGCCACCTGCTTATTGCTTGGAGAGTGATATTAATATTCACTTGTTTATGCACAACTGTTGTTTTATCTTTTTGTGTGTGTAGTATTTGTGCATATTTGAGCTGGAATGCATTTTCATATGTATGAGAGGGCAGACGAACTTCTGCACATAATCATTTGCTGGCAAGATTATTTAAGCATATGTTCTATGTTTTCTGTTTGTCTGGTTGCATTTACCTGTCATTGTTAAAGCTCTATTGTCTTTTTGTCTAGTTTGCTTGCACAGTTGCCAGAGGAGAATGTCACCTTGCTGTGTCTCTTATTTGGAGTGTTACACAGGATACACACTCACTCTGAGGTGAATCAGATGACAGCAACAAACCTGGCCCTTTGCATTGCACCCAACATGCTCTGGAGGTCTTCCCAAATCAGTCCTGACAAAGAGGGACAGAGTGTGTTGCAGGTAAGCAAGCTACAATCTGACTGTATGTATTCTTAGTATTACGACCATTTCACATGTTTTCTAATTTCTTTAATAGGATAGCATAAAGCATGTCCGTTTTAATATTCAATTTCAATTTGTCATTACAAATTATGTTAGTAGCACAATTTCAGTGAAAGAAAAAAAATCATTATTTTTTTGTTTGTGTTTTTTTAAAATCTGAAATAATAACATTACAAATGTTGGATGACAGCATAAATACGAAGAAATAGAAAAAAAAAAACACACAAAGGACACAAGTACAATAATACTTCAGGGTAACTTAAAAGGAACATAAACCCCAGCAGCAAATTACCACACAGAATGATGCATTATACATTTAAAACATATATTTTAGAGCTTGTGCTATACTACTCCAGTAAGTGACAGTTTGTATTCTAGCCCCATAAATCCTTGCAGTGCTGCATTCTAAACAGACAATATAATGAAAAGACATCAGCCAGAATCTTATAAAATCCAAGAGTGAACCATTGCTGTGTAATTGTTTTTTTTAGCAGCAGAGAAACCAGACATTAACAATCTTACTAATTTACTAATGTAAGTTGTTGGAAGAATCATAATTTAACAACATAAGACAAGGATTTGTTCTCTGTCATTATTCAAGAACGATCCAAAGAGTATATTATCCTTAAAATACTTATTTAATTATAGTGATCTAGAAATCTTAAGTATTATTTTATTTTACAATAAAACTTTTACAGTTTGTTTGGGTTTTATTCATATTTTTCATGGTTTCAAATTTTCAAAATCCTACTTTATTTACTTGCTGGTTTAAATGAAACTTCAAATCCCTGATTTTCAGTGAGCTTTCAGACTTTTGAACCCCATGGTTTATGTAAGGGAAATTGTTCTTGGATTCTTATCATGACTCAGGAGAAGAATTAGGAGACAAGAACTAAATAGCTAGTAGAGACAGAAAACCTGAAATAAGACTTACATCACTGTGACATTTCACTGGTAATGAACACACAGTACAAGTCTTTAAAAGTATTCTTAACATAGCCAGTTGCCACTTGGCTAAGTATATCATAAATAGCGAACTGTTCTTTGAAACAGTTACACAATATGTATTCATTCTTTAAGTGCGCCTACACACTTGTAAATCACACAGAACTGCTTTGTGCATAGCATATTATTCAAGAGAAACCTTTATAATGATGTGAATTATTCTGTATTCTTAGCCTAAAGCTACAAATGATTCTCTCCACCCTTTAGATAATGAATTGTAATGCATCCGATGGCTGCCGACTTGCTCTGCTTATTAACTTTAGCAGTTTACTGTAACAAAATCTGATTTCCTGATGTCACCAAAGGGATCTGTCTTATCAACAGGATGTTGACTCAAACGCAAGCAGGGAAATCATTAAGACTTTGAATCTCCATGGAGAGCTCCATCTCTACTCTACGTCACTATATTGTCACGATATAGTGTGGCACGATATATGTTGCAACACACCAAGAGATTTATAAATCTTAGGTTTGTTTACAGTATGCAATACTCTACCTATGCAAAGGAAAATATATATGTGCCATTGCTTGAAAAAAAAATACATTTCATATAAATTATTAATGTCCTTGTAAAACACTGCCACACTGTCTGTCTTAATATAAATTGGATCTCAAATCCCAGCAGTGCTGTAACAGGAAATTAGCAGAGCAGATTTTGCATTTCAAAGGAGATTCCTTGTTAACTGCATCTTCGTATTCAGGAACAATACAATTCAGGAGCATTAATAATTGAAAAATTATTGAAAAACATGTCCAGATTTTCCTGACTGATTTTCTTGTTGCTTCATATTGTTTTTGACAAATCATCCTGTTCAGAGAGAGACATGAATGCAGGGCTCAGTATGAATGGCTCAAGGCCAGTGTGAGAGAGAGAGTCATAGGCTGGCTGACACACTCTCACTCAAAGTCCTGCTGCGTTTTTAGTGCTCATTAAAATGGCGTGATCTGATGGTCAAACAATATCTAGAATCTGTTGTATATGACTGTTTGCCCTAATTTTCCAGGAAAAGAGTGTGTATTAATTTATATACACCATAGATCCACATTACACAATGTAAACCTTAATGCTCAAAGTAGTTAATTGTATTGAGTTCTATTAACTTAGATAATTACAATAAGTTCAAATGAATAGACCTTGGTAAGTATTTAGAACTTTCTGGTATTTATACATTTTAAGTTAGTAATTTTGTTGTTTTAATTTATATGAACTGTTTCTTTAAAGTTAGATCGACTTAAAATTTTTCAGCGTGGCGATATTTTGCATCTGACATCATCCATGTTCTTCTCAAGATTGCAGATTGGTCTCGTTTCATGGAATGCTGTAAGTATCATTTCTACAAATCCACGGACCCTGAAGTTAATGTTTTTATGTTTTTCACCTCACTGTTGACATTTAAGCATGATGTAAAGTTATGACCAGAATATATTTCCATATGTTGCCAGGGAGAAAATGTGACCTCTAGTTGTTGCTATCTACTGTTTAGCAGATCAGATAGCCAGATTTAGTGTAATTGCCAAATAGCAACCTTTAATTCGAACCGACTACTTTAATAGCATAAATTATAACATTTTTGAAATCAGCAGATGTACGATTCTGATTTTTGGCATAAGGAAGATTTTGAATATAAATCCTGAATTCTATTAGCTGCCTCAACCCACGCTGAATCTTGTTGGCCAGTTAAATCATTTCAGTCTCCGGTCCTGCTAAGTTACAGAAGAGCACATAATTCATAAATTCACCTAAAAGTGGAAAAAAAACTTTTCGTAATTTTGAAGTTTCTTTCATGGATTCTATGCTTTATTTCTGCGAATTATATGCATGGAATTTTAATTCATATTTCATATTACAGTGAAGATCTCAGGGCACTTATTTTGCGCTTTGCATTATATTGAAATATTGTTCACTTTACACATCATTTTGCTTCACATTTTTACATCTTGCTTGCTTTTACTGTTTACGTATATCAAAAAGAGTAAGGGTGTAAATGCTTGCTTTTTATGGAAAGATCCATAATACCCATTATACCATTATATCTCTTGTTTAATATATCATGTGATGTTGGTTAGTTTTACAAAATTCTCTTTTGTCTGATTTTGCAGAGTAAAAATTGCCCCACAGTCCTATGCAAGACTGGACCACACCTACCTCGTTTGATTACACTTTTTCTACTCTGTTATTTATTTAAATGTGTGTCACTTTTTTTCATTATAACATTAATGTGATTACTAGTTAGTGATTCTTGTCATATTGAACCAGTAATAATGATAATTTCATAACGTTCTGTTATTCTTCTTGATTTTTCATTTTTAGCTTGATTCTGAAGGACAGATTGAGGATGCAAGGATGAAATGAGGATTCTTTTTTTAGGCAAATATTTTTGCAGCTCTTAAGGTATTTAAACAGAGTTGGTTATTGAAACTGCAAACTCTACAAAAATCTTATTGTTTTGATCCTAAAGATTTGATTTTGTTACTTTTAGTTTTATGTTGCTTTAAAGGTCTTAAGAAATGTTTGCATTTATCGGAGGTATGTTTACTGAAATTTTACTGAAAAAAAGTCTCATTTTTGTTTTAATAAAAAATAAAGTTGGCTGTTGGGCATTCCTTGCTCTAAAAAATGGTATTACTTGCGTTATGTGTTTTTTTTTGTGTTTTTTTAAGTTTGTTAATACATTTTGATAGATAGTTTTAAATGTATACATTCAGATTTAACTTAACTACTCGTTTTATGTTATGTTAATATCAAAATGTATGAGTTAGGTTACTCAGAACTTCATGTTGAGTAATTTAATTGAGCACAACATACATACACATTTACTAGCTAGCAAACGAGCAAAGAAAAAAATATTTAGCTGTGCCCTGAAATTATATAGAGTTTATTTTTACAGTTTACTTACCATAAAAAATACATCCAAATGGCAGTGTAGTAGCAGTTAGTAAAAGACATACAGGTGCTGGTCATATAATTAGAATATCATCAAAAAAGTTTATTTATTTCACTAATTCCATTCAAAAAGTGAATTGTATATTATATTCATTCATTACACACAGACTGATGTATTTCAAATGTTTATTTCATTTAATTTAAATGATTTTAACTGACAACTAAGGAAAATCCCAAACTCAGTAACTCAGAAAATTAGAATATTGTGAAAAGGTTCAATATTGAAGACACCTGGTGCCACACTAATCAGTTAATTAACTCAAAACACCTGAAAAGCCTTTCATTGGTCTCTCCGTCTAGTTCTGTAGGCTACACAATCATGGGGAAGACTGCTGACAGTTGTCCAAAAGACGACCATTGACACCTTGCATAAGGAGGTCAAGACACAAAAGGTCATTGCAAAAGAGGCTGGCTGTTCACAGAGCTATGTGTCCAAATACAAGAGGAAGGAAGGAGGAAGAGAGGAGAGGCACACAGTCCACGTTGCTTGAGGTCCAGTGTAAAGTTTCCACAGTCAGTGATGGTTTGGGATGCTATGTCTTCTGCTGTTGTTGGTCCACTGTGTTTTCTGAGGTCCAAGGTCAACAAAGCCATATACCAGGAAGTTTTAGAGCACTTCATGCTTCCTGCTGCTGACCAACTTTATGGAGATGCAGATTTCATTTACAAACAGGACTTGGCCCCTGCACACAGTGCCAAAGATTCCAGTACCTGGTTTAAGGACCATGGTATCCCTGTTCTTAATTGGCCAGCAAACTCGCCTGACCTTAACCCCATAGAAGATCTATGGGGTACTGGGAAGAGGAAGATGCGATATGCCAGACCCAAGAATGCAGAAGAGCTGAAGGCCACTATCAGAGCAACCTGGGCTCTTATAACACCTGAGCAGTTGGAGTCGGTGCTTCAAGAACCACTACGCATATACTTTTAATTTTTTATACTTTTTAGTTGGCCAAGATTTCTAAAAATCCTTTCTTTGTAATTTCTTTCTTTGTACTTAAGATATATTCAAATTTTCTGAGCTACTGAATTTGGGATTTTCTTTAGTTGTCAGTTATAATCATCAAAATTAAAAGAAAGAAACATTTGAAATATATCAGTCTGTAAGTAATGAATGAATATAATATACAAGTTTCACTTTTTGAATGGAATAAGTAAATAAAATATTTGATGACATTCTAATTATGACCAGCACCTGTATACTGAGAACTTTATTGCCACCAAGGGCATAATTTGATCATAAATTCAACAATGTGTAGGTCAGGTTTGGTTAGTAGGTTAAAATTTTGGGGTGTCTATTTATTTATTTATTTTTTAACTGGGTGACGGGGATGGTACGGAGCCTCGCATATGACATGCAGGAAAAAAATGTTGGCTAAATCGTGTGCATGATTTACTAATTCATTCCTTCACTGTACTAAAATGTGCACACGATTACTATTGCATTCCCTAGATTTACTATTTCATTCACTCGATTTATAAATTGTGCTCACGATTTACTAATTCGAGGGAATGCATTGATAAATCAAAGAAACGCAATAGTAATCGTGTGCACAATTTATTACAGTGAGGGAACAAATTAGTAAATTGTGCGCACAGTTTATTTATTTTTTCTTGCGTGTCATGTGCGGGGCTCCGTAGGATGGAGTAGTTTCTTGATCTATATATAAAAGCTTTTCATTTAGAGAGAGGATAAACATTTCAACCATGCACAGCTGGTGGCAGCTGCTGGCAGTGTTTTATCATGGCTTGTAGGACACTGGTAACACAGCAGTCTGCAATCAGAGTCCAACATATAGGAAGACAATGAAATGACCTGAGGTGATGATCTCTGTGCTTTAGAGAGATTGAAAATGAGATTGGGAGAAATTGGGAGGAAGCAGAGCTCAGCTTTGTCACAGCTGAGCCTGAGATGATTGACATCAGAGCTGTGTAACTGAAGAGGAATTTCGATAATTTAAGGTCCATGGCAGGCATGTGAAGAATTCCTCGTGTATAAAAGCATAGCACTGTGTGTTGCCTCATTATCTAAATATGACAATTATTAGACATTGGCCTCCATAGCAACTTATTTACTGAAATATAAAAACTGATGTGAGTCCAGTACTCTGACTGATACTATTTGTGCAATTTGATTAGCATTATTCATTAGATCTCAAACCTGCCTGAGAAGTAGCATCTGTGATAAAATCTCTGCATTTCACTCAGAGAATTACTTTTGTAAAGTGCATCTGTAAATATTATAACGTCCATTGGTATTACTTGCGAAATTGTGGAAGTTTATGGTCACAAGAAAGAAACGTGGTCTGAATTTCCATACTTACACAAGATGTAATGAAATTGATGAAGAACTGAATTCTTGACATCTGTTGAAGTGCAATCTTTAAGTTGAGGATTTCATGTAGTGTAATATATTCCCAGATTTGGGCAAATAACATACACATTATCACCATGAAAGTGTAAGAGCTAAAGGTAGAAACTTTCTTCAAGTAACTTTATTCTTGGAAGCTTTAACTTTTACAATTAAAGGAATAGTTCAGACAAAAATACAATACTGACTTGCCCTCAGGCCAGCCAAGATGCAGATTAGTTTATTCATTGGGGCAGACTTGGAGAAATCATATCACTTGCTCACCAATATATCCTGAAGTGAATGGGTGCCATAAGAATGAGAATCCAAACAGCTGATTGTTGTTAAACTTTATTATTAAGAAAATCCATCAATGTGACTTTAACTCTTCAAAAATACATAGTACCTCTTCCTCCAGTGAAAAAGCCCTTCCCCTGTTGTCCTTTCACATCCAAATCCTTCAATATATTTACTTAAATTGGTTTTGAACTTTTGCTTTTAAACGGTCCTTGATCTGTGAATATTTTTCAGACTAGATGATGATTTGGTGAAAGCAAAATTATGGAATTATGGAAGCCGAAGGCAACAGCTTGCAGATAAAAATGTCTTTAAGGATTTGTTTATTACAAACATGCAGGTTTCACTTCATAAGACATTAATGGATGGACTCGAGTTGTGTGGAATACTTGTGGGTTATTGTGATGTTTTTATTAGCTATTTTAACTTTTAGTGCATCTATTATTTGACAAGAGTTTTACATGCTCTGGAGACAGGTATTATGTTTGGGTTTTTTCACATAGGGATTGCTATGTAAGGTCATGTTATGTAATCTTTTATGCACACAATGACCAATAGTAAATAGCTAATAGTCTGGAAGATTAACAGCTACATACATCATTTCAGTGAGAAAATATAGAACATTTACATTAAATAATTACAGTTAGCATGAAACAGAAATTGTGATCACTTGTGAAATGGAAAGAAGGTGGGACGGGACTTGATTTTGTCCATCAGGAATCAATTAAATTGTTGGGTTATTGCCGTTAGCTTATTGCTGCAATCTCATGTGATTGACAGAAGGGATGGGTTATTGCTCTCCCACCGGTGTACACATGATCAGAGAAGTGATGTCGTTGCAATGTGGGATGGGAAGGTAATGTTTTTAATTTAGGATTACGAGGGCACATTCATTTATTGAAAATAATTATGTGCACAGATAAATCATTTGGAATAAACTGCAGTATTCCATACAGAAATAAGAATTGTCGATTTTGATTTCCTGGGGACTTTAAAAGAACATGAAGGGAGAGATGAGTCATGGATAGATCTATAATTATTTATGGTTGGATTTGAGTGACTGCAGATGCTTTTGTATCTCAACATCCAAAAAATGGCAGTTCATTTATGCAGTGCATTCTCACAATGTGTCTGAACCCAATTAATCCAAACCAATTAGTTGACAGACAAATGTGTGGTGAATGAGCGCAGGCAATTTGAGTGAACACCTAATTATTAATGTGGTTAGAATAGTTCACCATGTCCAGGACTACATGCAATGAAACCTTTTGCATTTACTTTGCTGAAAAATAAAAAAGAACGAGTCAAGCACACCACAAAACCCTATGGTGTCTTCAAAATGACAGTTTTCCATTGGAAATGCTAGAGAGCATTCCATTGCCTCTGAATGCTTTTTAATTTTCCATTCCTTTGGGCTTATTTACTGTAGATCTGAAATGTTCAAGGAGTAAAAGATTCATTGTATTTTTTTCATTGAGAGAAGTGAGGATCTCTATGCACATGCCAGACGCACACACACTTTGGCGTCACATACAGCTGTGCTATGAAAAATCTAAACTAATGTCTAAACACTTTAGAACTTGGACAGAAACAAGATGGCAGTCAACTAGCATACACAGTGTGTCCACCTCATATATACTGACCTGCTCCGACACATGAATCTTTTTAAAACATTTAACAAGTCGTAAACTTCATGAGCTGGTTTGTACAGTGTCTGATATATGTGCTGCTACATTCAGCGTTTATGTTTGCGGGCCAGCAGTGTCTGTTTTCCATATTGATGATGTTTCATATTTTTCCATCTGTCGTTCAGGTCGCCACGCTCATCCAGTACCTGATTGAAAACACGCCTGCCATATTTGGAGATGATCTGGAGAGTCTGTTCACCAGGCAGATGAATTCAGGGCAGGAAACAAGTGACTATGCAGGTAACTGTCAAGTTTTGTCATTTGGACCTCATGTCACTGAGATGTAGATGCCTATTGAGGTAAGCTTTTTTTGAGATGTGCAATTTGACAGTACTAAACGGTATAAACGGTAAATGGTAGCACCGTCTATCTTGGTAAGCCTACCACTGAGTGCCATTTAACAGCTTAAAAGATCAAAGGCAATTTTTAATAAAACTCCAATTGGATTTATCTGAAAGAAGAAAGTATACACATTTACACGTAAGATTTTGTCATGAATCACTTACCCCAATGTTGTTCCAAACCCGTAAAAGCTTTGTTCGTCTTTGGAATGCAATTTAAGATATTTTGGATGAAAACTGGGAAGCTTGAGACTGTCCCATAGAGTGCCAAGTATGTTACACTGTCAAGATCCAGAAAAGTATTAAAAAAAAAAGCATCATGAAAATAGTTAATTTGCCATCTGTGTTTCAAACCTAACGTTATGAAGCTACGAGAATACTTTTTTTTTTTTTTACCTCTCCTCCTCTATTATTGTTGCTTCATAATGTTACAGTTGAACTGATGGCAGATGGACTGTTTTGACGATGACTTTCCTGAACCTTGACAGTGTAACTTACTTTCCACTCTATGGGACAGTCTCAAGCCTCCCGGTTTTCATCCAAAATATCTTAAATTGTGTTCCGAAGACGAACGAAGCTTTTACGGGTTTGGAACAACATTGGGGTAAGTGATTAATGACAACATTTTCATTTTGGGGTGGAGTATCCCTTTAAGCTCTCATGCATAACTGAAATGCCAATAAACCAACAGAATACCAACATACAGTCTATTGCACTGAATCTATCGCACTATTGGGAGAATTCAATAAACAGGTGTGCCAAAAAATAGTACTGTTTACTTACAGTAATTAAAGTTGCATTAAATAGAATTAAATCAAATATTTTAACGATGGCAGCATTAATTCATTAGTGCATTATAACCAGGAATTTATTCAGATGTGTAATGTAGCTGAGCATACTTTTGGCAATTTAAAGTGACTAGTAATAGTAAAATGCTTTCATTTTTTACTCACCCTTGTGTGGTTCCAAACACTTGAAGAAGAACCTACTGTGACGGACTATTTATGCCCACACAATAAAAACCAAAGGGGTCGAAAACTACCTTTGATGCCACTGAGCTTCATTTGTTTCGACAAATTAACATGAAAATAATATGAATAATAAGAATAATAATCTCTAAATATCTTCTTTTGTGTTGGGTGATCTCTCCCGGCAGGTCTGAGAGTGAGAGAAGATTGCTTCTTGTTCATTTTTAATCAAATGGAAGGTCAAGAATCTTTGCATTAAGACATGGGTAGGTAACATTGTTCCTTGAGTGCCGATGTCCTGCAGAGTTTAGCTCCAACCCTGAAAAAAAAACACCTCACTTGTCTGCAGCCTTAGTAATCCTGAAGACCTTGATTAGCTTGTTCAGGTGTGTTTAATTAGTGTTAAAGCTAAACTCCACAGGTCAGCGGCACTCAAGGACCGACGTTGCATAACCCTGCATTATGGGATTGCATAGCCCCTCAGTGAGCTCTGTTGTATACCGCAAATATGCACATTCAACTAATGTATTGGATCATCAGGGTATGCATTTAGAAAATATGTATAATTTTCACTTTATACATGCAACATACCCAGTGGTTTTCTGATGAAATCAGAGATTTTCACTGGATTTCATGTCTCTGCTGTGGGACACTCATAAATTACTTAAATTTCTTTCAGAGCCATTCTAGTATGGTTTTGGTATTTTTGACACATTAAGGATGAAATATTAATGTTTGGCCTGAGGAATCTGTATTCTTCCAGGATTTCTGTCTTTTCTTCAATTCAGACCTGCTCATCAATCACTGATGCTAAAAGAAAACTGACAAGGAGAAACTGCAGCTTATGCCATAATAGTTTTTTAATTTTTTACCTCATGCTCTCAGAATTGGTTAAGTGCCATTTGGCAATTTCCAGACAGACTGACACACTCTTTGCCTTTGTATCAAACCATACCATGGAAACTTGGTTCATGCACTGTTAGATATGTATAACCTTTTGTATTAGCTGCATGTGAGATCCTCAGTTGTCCTCTGTGTGAAATGATGGATCTCTTCAGTGTTAGCTATTAGGTTTTGTTAAATATCTCAAAACTCTTCTCTTCTCTAGATGGTTCGTATCTTCTTCAGCACTCCTCTTCGGAGGACACAGATCAAGACTTCACCGTTTCATCCCAACTATTGCCTGAAGTTCATCCTCTTATCCTCCCTCTGGCTACACTTTCTCTGAAAGAAAAGAGGAGAGCCCAGCCCTTTCATATTGATATGCCATCGACAGAAGGCACCTACAGCTGTGGAACACTGGATTCCATTTCATCGTGTTCCAGTGCGTCTGTAAGCATGCTGGGAGTTGGGGAACTCAGCCAGTCACGTGACCGTTGCCTCTCTGAGCCTTCCATGTATTTTTCCACACCCCAAACTCCAGCTCTAAATCATAGCCCTGTTATCCGCCAATCCAGCTATGATGCAGCTGTAACAGACAGCAGAAATGAGCAGTCACACAGTTCCTTGGGGTTAAGGCCACAACAACAATCACACAATTCTGGAATGGGTACAAGACGCCGCCGCTACACTTTCTGGAAGTCACCGCAAATCCCCACCCGCTTTCGTCATCCTGCGCAGAGATTGGCCAGCATGTCAAGTCTGTCATCAACTACCACTTCTTCCCTCAGCTCACTGGATAGTACGTTGTCTCTCAGTTCCGCTGATCCAATTCCCAACCCTCAAGATACACAGTCCAGGCCTTTTCTGTTTGGCGCTACTGCGAGACTGCGGCCTCTCACACCTGAAATGTCCAGAAAGCAGGGTACAAGTGCTTTCACATACGAAGAGGACGTTAGGAGAGAAAGAGTTCAAGAAATGGAAGATGAGAAAGAGAATGAATTTAAAGTATCTTTTTGTGACTATGATGGAGAAAGAAACGAGAATGAGTCCTTAGGTGATATTCATGAGGTTAAAGGTGCAACAAGACCATGTGTGTCAGAGTGTCATGCTGAGACTATGTGCAGCATGGAGTTCAGTGTGAATCCAATACATTCCTCCACCTCATGTCAGATAGAGCCCAATTCTGACATGAATTCACAAGCGATCTCTCTGAATCCATGCAGTATATGGACAGTCCCACATGCGAATCCGATTGGCAGTGTAATACAGGAATCCCAGGTCACACAAATGCTCACAAACACACCCACAATGACACAAAAACAATCCAGTAGCAAAGGAGAAAACCCTGTAAGTCAGTTGCAGCTGGAGCAATCAAATGCTTACTCCAACATTAATGCCTCGGGTGGGCAGAAAGTGAGCAGAATGAAAATCACAGTCTTTCCTTCTGCAGGAAGAGTGATGCTAAAACATTCAAAGGACACGGATCAAACCCAAAACATCCTGGTGGAAACAGAGCAGAAAGTTGAAGGAAAAGTGCGAGAATCTGTTCAGGTACAAATCCCCCAGACATTGTTTTATGGTCATAATGTTCCGTTAGTATTACTTACTACACCTCCGCAGCAAACATCAGTCCAGGTGAGGACACATTGTACTTCTCCTAATGATGTGGATGTAAAAGACGAAGGCTTGAGTGCTAATGCTAATGTTAGCTTTGTCCCAACTGATATTAGCAATGGCGTAGCAATGGCACAGAAAAGTCCTACTGTTCAGAGCGTCAGATCTGTTAGTCATAGCATGAGCACTGTTGATGACCTGCACCATCCTGGCTGTACTACTGAAACCGCTAACCCTGCTGTTAGCATTAGCAGTGTTAGTGTTAACCCAAGTATAAAGGTATTTCATAGCAAAGCTAATCAGAGCGTGGCCAATCCAAAACCTGCTAAAAAATCCTCTGGAACTTTTCGCCACACAATCTGTATCAAGCTCCCTGGCAACAGAGGGACAGCACAGAACAAGCCATTACCATAACTAAATTTGGTGATGTAATATGCATCATATGTAATTTCAATGAATGTTTTTTTTTTTTTTTTTTTTTTTTTTTTTAAGCGAGCTTGGGTGTAGAGGCTACAGGCCTAAAATGGAAATACATTTCCACAGGGATTTCACACTGTGGGTGTGTCTTTTCAAACTTCTGCAGAGACACAAAGAGAAGGGAGTGATGCAGTTGTGTGAATGGAGAACACATATTGCTGGGTTTTAGTCTATGCTTGTAATGAAGGGAAAAAAATCTCTGGGCACAGAAAGTGTAAAATACAGTGTTGGTAGTATGATGAGTTTTATTAATGAGTTTAAATAAACTATAAATACTTTAACATTACAGAACTGAATAAAAAAGTCTAAACAAAACTGGACTTTCAGTATGTGGACAAAATCAGCTGAGACATTTATCAAAATATCTTTTGGGTTTTTACGTACACAGTATTTTGGAACAACATGAGGCTGAGGAAATTATGATATTTTTTGTGGGGGGGAACTATCCTATCGATAGTGAACTAACCCTTTAAGAAATTAATTAATTATATATATATATATATATATATATATATATATATATATATATATATATATATATATTTAACAATAATTAGTATTACATTTTTTTATATAAACCCATCTATATATTATATAGTTATTATATGGTGCAAGGTGCAGGTGATTTAAAGCTAGACAAGCCTTGCAGCTTTTCACACCATGCAGTTTGCTTTATAAATCCATACAAATTTCTAGACTTTTTTAGACTGAACTGAATTCATTGTGCAGTCAGCATCTTTTTTGTTCATTTATAACAATAATTTGTGACTGAATTTGACCATTTAATTTTTCATTCTGCATTCTTAATTCAGAAATCACAATTGCAAAAATTGTATACACATTAACTTTGTTAGCCTTAAAATTTACACTTAGTAATATCTATCAAATTATCCACGGGTCCCCAGAAACCCCCGAATTAAAGTACATAGCAATTAAAGCCAGTTTTTTATTAATATCAATAAAGTCAGTCATAAAAATTTGCTTAAAAAAGACAATAAAACATGCTCGTGCTTCAGGCATTATTGGAAGTCAATATGATGGTAATCACACTTTAGAGGTATGTAGGACGTTTTAAGTACTTAAGTGGAAGAAGGTAAACGGCAGATGTTACAAAGTGCTGGCATCACTATAGTAACATAGCAGGTGGCAGGAGAAGGAACTTCAGTGAAGACGGCAGGAAATGGTATAAGGGAAGCAGCGTGATCTGCATAAGATGCTGTGATAAGACCATTAGAGGAACATTAAGGAGGAACAAGCGGGTGGGAGGTGTTTATAGAGACAAGTATGCATAGTGTAGATCTGGTGAATAACATTAGTGGATAACTGAATGATGTTTTGATTGATCATATGGTTCAGAGTCATGTAGTTGTGATGTGAGATGTGATAAGCTTGTGCCGCACAATCAAGCATCAGACAGCAGACTTCCTTGAACAAGTGGTGGCTATTGCACTTGGATGCATTTTATATATATATATATATATATATATATATATATATATATATATATATATATATATAAATAATCAAATCAATTTCTAATAATTATGATATCTGTGCTGTTGAGTTAAAAAAAATACTTTGCTGGAGGAAGAAATAATTAATATTCACAATAAAATATGTTTTAAACATTTTGAATAAAGGAAGGGAAAAAATAATGTTTCTTAATAAACTGCCAGCTTTCCATGCTAGAATATTAAAGATAGCTAACCAAAAATTTTAAATTCTGTGATTATTTACTCGCCTCTTCTAGTTCCAAATCTGTATGACTTTCTTCTGCAAAATTCAAAATAAGATATCTTGAAAAAAACGTTTTAGCCACTTTTTTTTTCTTCCTTTATAATGAAAATCATGGAAGTCCAGTGTTGTTTTGTATCAGAATGGTCAATCTGCACAGCTAATTGATATTATGAATAAAAGTATTATTATTTAAAATTATGTGAAAAAAAGTCAACCAATGAAGCATTTAATCTTAAATGTATACTGTGTCTGTCTTAGAATCTAGGATACTCTTGACAATTCTGTTCCATTATCGCATGTTTCAAGTGAGAGTGCCCTTCTGTTAGTTTTTTTTTTTTTTTTCTAGCCAGGCAACACTTTGCTTCATGAAACAAACACAGCTCTCAGGCACGATTCCTGAGCTTTATTCTTGTCTGTAAAAACTGAATGACAGGGATTTCAACACAAAAGCCTTGATCCAAATTACCTTCAGCTTTTCATAATGCAAGTAGATAAAATTGACCTTCAAATAGAGATTTCAATAAGAACGACTTTTAATAAGAATAGTAAATTCTAAATGTAACTTCTGACTTTTTTCCCCCCAAGTTGACATCTTGCAATTGTTTTTAATGAATAAAAATTAATAGGTAATTGTGACTTTTTTTTTTCTCTCACAATTTTATTTAAAAAAAAAAAAAGGTGAAGGTGATGTGTAGCCAAGTATGGTGTCCCATATTTGGAAATTTAAATTTAACCCATCAAAGTGCACACACACAGCTGTGAGTAGTGAACAAACACATACACATGGTGGGCAGTGGGCAGCCATGTGCTGCAGCCCCCGGGGAGCAGTTGGGGGTTTAGGTGCCTTGCTCAAGGGTCTCAGCAAATAGTCAAATAATCGAGTGGGTATTGAAGATGAAAGAGAGTGCTGGTCATTCACTCCCCCCACCGACAATCCCTGCCGGTACCAAGACTTGAACCCGTGACCTTTGGGTTACAAGTCCGAATCTCGAACAATCAGAATTGTAACCCAGTATGTATAAGAATAAGATTTTGAATTTATTATTTTTATTTGTATGTTAATTATTTATTAAAAACAGAAAACAGCACATGATGTCATATTGCCCATTAAGTTCAAGTCATTTCACATGTCCGAAAAAGCATGCTCTCTTGAGTAGGTACATATTTTGAATAAGTAATTACTTTGAGGCGACTAAAAAAGTATGTTCAGTATAGTATGACTGCAATCCGGCCAATTGCATTCACCATGTAAGGATGCAGATCTTCTGGCAATAGAGAGAGATAATCAAAAGAGCCACTAGCATTTGGCCACCATTCTCTTTTCCACCCACACTGAGCCATGTGAATAATTTCTCTTGGTGTTTCTGATGAGCTCTAAATGTCCACAGCTGTTTCACTCATCACACAACCTCACCATATTCCACATTAAATATGTTCTGGTGTTTATCTGCAGAAACAGTGTGCAGTCTGAAATGTGTGTGTATGAACACACAAGTATATATGTCAAAGTGCTGGTAATGAATCATTAGATGAGAAAAATTATATAGTTATGAGCTCTTGAGCGCTTCTGACATTTAACACTGCTCCCAACTAATGCTCAGAAGCTGTAGGTTTTAAGTTCTCATTAAGTCACTCACATGTAGTTTACTCTTGATATTCCTCATCGGTCAATAGAAACCAAAGCAACAGAAAGCAGTGGGCAGTTGCAGAGGTAACAGCAGGTGAGAAGCAGCTCGATCTGTGCACTTTCATTCATGTAACAGAATTTATCTTTATGCACGTTTATTTTCACCTAATTCAAGACTGTTATGTGTCCTTATATGGATGGTTTTCATGTTTCTAAATATGTAATCGTACTTGAATTAGATTTTTTTTAAATATATATATCTAAACACATCACAGATTGTATATTTTAAATCACAATGTGTGAAATTGCTATGCATTTATTGTAACTGCTTTCACCGGCGGGCGTATAGACAATAACTGCTTGATCAAACATGTAAAAGTGAATAAAAGTGAATAAAAGCTAAATATCTTTAGATCTTGCTTTCTTTTAAGATCTTTAGAACTATTTGTTGTTGTTATTGTTGTTTTTTAATAGAGCATGTAAAAAAAGTCACCTGAAGTACAAAATGTGAAGTGTTGTTTCTACAGACGTATAGATTAGACCAAGATTGCAGCATGCACTTAAAAACATGTCTGGAAAGCATTTAAGTCAATACCCATAAAAGCCAGAGTAAATGGAGGTTCACTAAATCAATATACTCAAAATGAATATGCTTATAAGTTATTGAAAATATTGACAACCATTTGATACATATTGCATTTCTTATTATATTCAACAAAACACTTGAGTGTGATTTAATTTTGATTGCAGAAGTGGAAAGCAGGGTATTTCAAAAGCACATTAAGGCGGAAATAATAATATTATTATAGGAAATTAATGTAATGATTTTATGTGGGACCTAGATGAGAAAGCTCTAGCACATACCAAAGTATAATTCAAATCAATAAAATAGTGTGAAAAAAACAAGTTTTATAATTATAATAAAAAGAAAAAGAAAAGAAAAAAAATGATTATTTGAGCATTTTGTGTTAGTTGTATTATTATTATCTGTAATTTTTAAAACCAGTGAAGACATATGAATCTATGTATTACAATGTGCTAAAAAAGTACCAAAAAAGACTTAAGGCTGGTTTCACACTGCTTAGCATCCCTCCATCACCATAATGAAACTAGTTTTTTTTTTTTTTGATAATGCATTTCACAGTTTCACTCTCTTTCTCTTTTTTTGTCCTTTTATTCTATCAAACACCCATTTGCTCTCATGGCTTTGAGACATCAGTGATTCTCAGCACTTAACAAATTTGTTGCCTACACAACCAACTACAAAACTTCCAGTGCACACAAAAAGACTTATTAGGCTTGCCGTTTATACTGTTCATTAAAGAGCTGCAAACCTGGGTTTGCAAATTCAAATTTGCATCAGGAGTTTGAATTCAAAACAGCTAATAGAAAACACGACACAAGATTAAATCTGATATGATAAAAAGACACTTCATTTTCAGTTATATGTTTGATTTGACAGAACTGACACTATTTAAACTGAACTGAGCTGAATAATTGGCTATTGTCTACTGAAGATCTGCTTTAAAGTGAAATTGAACTCGTTTCATAATGTATGAACTTTTGTACTGTTGAACTGAAACAATACTAAACTTACTGGAACTGAATAATGACATTATTGTCTTTCTGCAGCTGCTTTATAGCAGAGATTTGGATTTGCCTCATTTTTCGTCAAGTCTGCATGATCGATTCTGTTAAATTCCTCTGTAATACTTTGAAGATGCTTTGAAACAAACTATTGTATAAAGTACTATACAAACAAAGGTGGCTTGACACCACAGCACATTACTCAGTAATTTACTCAGTAGTATTTACTCAGTAGTGATGTGTATACTGCATATAAAGAAGGGTTAACTGTCACTTCTCTTGACCCATTGATTATTTCTTAAAAACCACTTTATTTCATAAAACTACTCACTTTCCTGCTAGTAAAAAAACTTATTATAGGCTTTTGTTTTATTTTAGGCAATTTTATTTTTATTTTTTATTATAGGCTATTTTTAGCAACAATTAAAACAACACAAATATAAAAAGGAAAATAAAAAAATAACTGCATGGTTTTATTTTTCACTAACTCTGGTCTCCCTAAACTCAAAGTGCAGTCTGCTGGGGTAGATTTCCACTATAACCCACAACCTGACCCCAAAAGAACCCATGCTGATTTCTTTTAACATTCCTCTGACATCACTGTCTGAACCTCTGAGCACATCTTATTTGTTTGTATTTAACATAAAAGCCTCTTTGAGAAGCTTCATCACTAATCACCGTTATTATATATTTTATGTTTATGTGCTGAATTCAAAAATAATTGCCAGGTTTTTTTATTTTTTTTTTATTTTTTTATATTAATTTGGACATCAGTTTTGACAGCATGCTGCTGGCCCTCTGTTTACAATTATTGCCTAACCTTTGATCTTTTATGGTTTCACATATGTGATTTACATCCAATAGGTTTGCACCTGTCTAAAAATGCACAGAATAAGCATGTCTACTGTGTTTTAACAAGAATTGTTAGAGTAGGTCAGAAAAGAAATTGAAGAATCAAAATAAGTACAAGAATTATTCACGACGAGTCTCCCCTGCCATTCTGAGGAAAAGGTCAATTAGCACAGCTTGACTTGGAAACTAAGCACGTAGATTCTCATTTAAATTACACAGAACACGTATTTTGAAGTGAAATGTTTACTATTGGCACCCCGGGCACCTTAAACGTAGCTTTATATCTTGCAAATAACATCAGAATAAATGTATAAAGCAATTAAAATGTAAAAAAAACTGCTATTTTACCACCTCATTGCTGAGAAATATAATACAGCGGGTCAGCATCGAAGCTATTTTATTAATAAACCGAACTGAAACCAATTTCTGAACCGAACTGATTCTTTTGGTGATTGATTCTGAACTGATTCTGTGCTAATGTTATGAGCCCAGGTAAACCGAAGGCTTGAATCAAGGGCAATCATCGCAAATGACGCCATTATGTTGAGCGCAAAAGAACTGGTGAACCGTTTTCTTCAACCGGTTTATTGAATCGAACTGTCCGAAAGAGCTACTGGTGATCCGAAAACCGATGCAACCGGTTCTTGACTCGAGAACGAGTCAGTCTATTGTTCGTTATCTGGCTCGGCTCAGTGTTCATCTTCAGTTCTCTCTTCACAGCAGTTCAGTCAGTGTACTGTTTGAGTACATTAATTACTCCGGGATATTGGTTTGTTTGAACTCAGAGGGAGTGTCAGCCACATTAAAAAAGTTGACAGCTTAAGTTATTTGTGGATTAATGCGTATTGGAGACGCGAACCGTTTAAAACGATTCAGTTCGATTTGGTGAACTGGTTCAAAAAGATCTGGTTGCATCAAATGATTAGTTCACGAACCTGATATGACAAACTGCTTTGTTTTGAAACTGTCTTATAACAGGCACGGAAGAGTTGCTATTTTTGGACCAAAAATGTATTTTCGATGCTTCAAAAAATTCTAACTGACCCTCTGATGTCATATGGACTACTTTGATGATGTTTTTCTTACCTTTCTGGACATGGACAGTATACCGTACACACAGCTTCAATGGAGGGACTGAGAGCTCTCGGACTAAATCTAAATCTAAAATTTAAGGCCTCAAGGCAGATTTCTTTGACCCTGGCAACACATGATTGCTGAAATATGTTTGGATAAATACTCTAATATAAACATACACTACTGGGAAAAAAGCAATGAAATCGCAATTGGGAATAATTTAATACAAATTCATTTTTACTGAATCAGTGATTCTGATAGTTTAAGCCAGCAGAGAAAGCCTTGCCGGCCCTAATGACCCACCACTGACAAAAAGCTTGTTGAAATGGATTTGGAATTGCTATCCTTGAAAGCCTTGTGAGTGACTTATCATTGTAGGCTGTTGTGAAGTGTTTCAGTATAATATCAGTCTGTTTTGGGTCTGTAGTGTAACGTGGGTCCTAAAGTAGGCTATAAGCAGTTTGTAGATGTATTCAGTAAATAAGGATTTTTTTTTTTTTTAAATGTCATCCTCTTTTAAAAATAAATAAATAATTAGTTCCTGTAGCTCAATTGGAAGAGCATTGCACTATCAAATGCAAGGTTGGGGGTTTGATTCCCCGGGAATGCATGATAGGTAAAAATTGATAGCCTGAATGCACTGTAAGGGTAAGTCGCTTTGGATAAAAGCATCTGCTAAATGCATGAATTGTTGTTTGTGTTGCGATCAGGGTCGTCCCAAGCATGGGACACTGGTTGTAATACATGCACTGTCAAACTCCAAAAGGTTTATTTTTAATTCTAAAATAAAAAACTGTGTTATTGACAAAATACTTCAGATTGTCTTGTATATTTTTTTCATTAGATCAGATAGAATTTTTATATGGTCATGCAACAATGTGTCCTTCTGGTGTTACAATGTGCCCCACCTATGGGGCATGTTGTCACACTTCTCTTCCATTCTTAGGGTAAATAAAGACAAAAGTCTATGTACTTTATAGTACTTTACTCTGAAGCTCATTTGGATTTACACAAACGGAGAAAGTCAAAAAGTGTTAAGGTTGTGGCCCACTTTCCTCTATAAAGATAATATTAAATAATATTCACTTAACACTTGCACTTAAGTGTAAATAAAATATTAACCCTAAACATAAATAAACATGAAAAATTAAAATAAATATTTTAACTCTTCTTTTATATTTTCTGCTTTACAACCTAGTTAAAAATTCTGATTAGCATTAAAGACACATTTTCCCTTCAGACATAATTAGTTCTGGACCACACTGGCTGTTTTTAGAAGCTGTTGAGTCACTCGGTTCAGTCAGTGCCAAAAGTCATAACCCCAGAATACATAAAATGGATGATTCTGAACAAGTAGATTGTGTTTTTCTGATTCCTTAGAGGTAACTGTAGTGCACAATGAGTCTTTTTTCGCCCTGTAATTTAGAAGCTGTAATATTTTGGGGTTACATGAGTCACTAAAAAGAAGTTTCTGCTGTTCATTCACTCCCCCATCCTACATTTCCTGCTGGTACAGACAATCAATCCTGTAACCTTTGGGACTCCTCTCATACTGTGTAAGTACATACCAGTATATGAGGTATATATCTTTTTTATAAGGATGATGTTTTGTTATTGGAGGTTATAAAATTTAATGTAAAAATAATTCTTATAAAAACATAAGCTTGTTTTGGGGGGTTAATACTGAAGGCAAGTACCGTTGGGTTAATGCTATGTGAAGAGATTTTATGCTTTTATGCTTTTGTTCTGTGTTTGCATTTGATGCAACCTTGTAAAATAAGTCTAGGGCATTTACATTTTATAGAAAACTGTACAACACTGTCTGGCTACCTAGATGATTCACTTTCCAAGGGCTTAACATGCTTATGTCACCAACAAACTCCTTGTCCTTGTCATCTTTGCTGAGAGATGATCAAAGAACAGGACTGCTTCTGGTTCACTCTGTGTTTGCAACAAATGTATCTAAAACATTTTTAACTTAAAACCATTGCTTTTGGCTAAAATTTAAATCTTCTATCTATAATATTGAATTATACATTGAAAAAGTAGTTTTGACTTAATTAGGAATGAAATGTGCACAGATTAAGCATTGTTAACAAATTAAACCAGTCCAAAACAGTTATAAATGTTGGTGGATTTTAATGTAAGAGAACAACAGGGGATGGACTTTATTCTATGAAGGTCATACAGTAGCAGAACTCGAGAGCTTGTTGATCTGAATGTAAAAACTTGTTATATTAACATTCATATTTGTAAGTTGAAATTTACACTCACAGCTCTGATGTGAAAAGCTGAATCTTTCAATTTGCACACACAGTCACGACAATGATCAAAACATCCATGTTTTGAATTGGAAGTTGTAGAGTAATAGATACAAATGTGTAAAATGACATTTACACAAATGTTTACGACATATTTACTTTTGCACTTTACTTTAGTTTCACTGCACAACGTCAAGTCGGCACTTACATCCTCTCAGATCTGGCAGTACAATTCAAATCCTAGCGCTCTGACTTTTGCTACTCCTTTTGTGGCATTCCTGTTGCAAAACTTACTTGTGCACTTGCATATGAAGATGTGAGAGAGCAGAGCCGGGGGCGGTGCTTTGGTGCGAATTAAGACATTTTATTAGTTGATGCCCGACCAATGAAAAATGCCAGCCATCGCATCTTGCCAAGAAAGAATTTTGTTTTATGCATATGTATGTTATTTGTAAAATACTGCAAACTAATTTCACTAAATTTCAACTTGCAAATACAAATGTTAATATGACAAGTTCTCAGAATCAGATTTTCAAGCTCTCAAGTCTAGCTACTGATTTACCTCCATATTTTTCCACTGGATGAAGTGTTATGATTGATTATGGACAGAAGCGATGGTTAAAACACCTTGATGGATCACTTGTGAATTACTGTGGTGTTTTTATAAGCTGTTTGGTCTCTCATTATGATGAGGATCCATTGGTGAACAAGTGATGTAATACGAAATTTGTCCAAATCTATTTTGAGGAAGAATTAAACTCATCTGCTTAAAATAAATTGTGTTATCAACATGAACGTCAGATTAAGTAAACATCTATTTTATGAATGTAAGTGAGTTACACACAATGACTGAGTAAAATTTCTTATTATATTTAATTGTTGAATTAAGATAACAGAACAGGCAGCACAAATCATGTTTATCACAATTATAACTCCTATAGTAGCAACATCTCCTTAACTGTTGATTAAACTGCATGTCCCAGTCAAACACTTCCTAAAAATATGTCCAGATATCACCAATCTTGAGGACGGGTGAATACTGGAAAATTGCTTCAAATTTACCACATTTCATTGATGATGTATTCTCCTGATGAACCTGTATTCTCTGTAAGCTCCTGTGCCCTCAGATTCTCCCACAATCACATCCTCCAAAATCTTCAGATTCAAACCTTTTCTTTTTAAAATGTATCTTAGCAAATCATTTGTATTTTATCTCCAAATAAATCAGCTAATCTTTCACAATTGGAAAGTCTAACAGAGTAACAGCTTTTCAGAATCAGCAAATTGCTTGTGATTGATAGACTTTTATATTCACCACTGAAACATCTATTGTTTGTCAGCATTTTATATTAAAGGACATTACAGGACCCTTGCTAGATTCTCTTCAGTTTGCCTATGAGCAAACAGGTCTGTGGATGATGCAGTCAATATTAGACTGCATAATGTTCTGCCACATCTAGACAGACCAGGGATCATGTATGTGGACTTTAGCTCTGCTTTTAACACTATCATCCCAATTTTGATAATTTTGATAAATAAGTTGCACCTGACTATAAGTCGCAGGACCAGCCAAACTATGAAAAAAAAGTGTGACTTATAGTCCGGAAAATACTGTACATCGGATAGTCCGGACTACTCTCCAGCACACTCCCTGTTTGAATTGCTGCCATCTGGTCGACATTACAGAGCTCTGAGCACCAGAACGGCCAGACACAAGAACAGTTTCTTCCCTCAGACAATCCATCTTATGAACACTTGACAATAATTGTGGAACACACAATACTATTTATAAACTTATACACAGAACACTATTTATACACTTATTTGTCTAACAAACACTTAGTTTACATTTCAAATTTGCACATAATATACCTGTACATTCAGAACTGCCTATTGTAATATAAATGGACATACAATTGTTAATTTGTTTTGAACAAATTTACTTGTTCTATTATATATATATATATATATATATATATATATATATATATATATATATATATATATATATATATTAGATATTCTTTTATTATCTGTGTTTTTGTCCTGTCACTATCATTCTGTTGCACTGTGGAAACTTCTGTCACGAAAACAAATTCCTTGTACGTGTAAACTTGCCTGGCAATTAAGCTCTTTCTGATTCTGATTCTAAAATGTTTTTGTTCCCACAGATGTACAGTACACACATAAACAAACACACACGAAAACACTTACAGGATAAACTTGACCAGTCTGGATCCAAATGTTGGTATAAAAGAGTAATCATACTGCGTTCTGCTGCCAGCAGTGAAACAAATGTATTTATCATACAAGATACATTTTATGTTTGCAGCTCATTTTACAGATAGCAAAACATCTCCAAGTCCACATAACACACTGTGTAAAAGATTTAATCATTTGTTTAAATTACAACCACACAGAAAATACAGAAATTGTCATAATGATTCAAAAAAAACGATCAGAATGCAGCTGATTATATATTTAAAACATTTGTCCTTTGTTGCTTCCCATCCTACCCTTGTTTGGCTGTTTAATTAATCAGTGCAAACAATCTTGTGTGAGTTATTTCAGCTATTTGTGAAGCTCCTTTGAAGAAGAACTTCTGATATATCGCCAACAGGACACACATCAAAATATATAATGTGTGATATAAAAAAAGGAACTAATCTTTGAAAGATATACATAACATTGAATTGGCAGGTACAAGCTTGACATTTTTTTCTATCCCCTCATAAATGACCATCACTTTTATTGTATCATTTGAGGCCGGTAATGGCTTCACAGAAATCATAACACACTCAAAGCTGCAAATACCCCCCACTGCAACTGGAAAATTAAATAGTGAAATTCATTCTCGCAGATAGATGTTTGTCTCACACACGGCATGCCGTGAACAAATACCATCCCACACATACGCACAAACGTCACACAAGATCAAATAGCAACATAGTGAGGATTTAACACATCAAAAATAACTGAGCAACAATACATTTGTCTCTTCACTTAAATCCTCTTTTTGTTGTAGTTCAAAGCAAAATACCCCTCGGGCAACAGTATCCTATAAGGATGATGGAAAATCACAGAAGTCATCTCTGTGTTAGCTTGGTTTGACAGACAAATGGCAAGATGTCTGGCTTTTTTTAGACACAATGGCACAACTACAGGCTTGAAAAATCTAATTCGGATTAAATTTGCTTTTGGTGTATTTTTAGATTAACTGATGGATGTCAGTACATGACAGCATTAGATTATGTGAACACTGTTTTATTACAAACTTTTCCCAGAGCACAGCATTTGTCACAATTATTAAATTTTTTAAAACAAAACCATCACATTTAGTATGTAAAGTATATAATACTCTTATATTTTATTAAATATTCTATGTAGAAATAGAAATAATCTATTCAGGATATAATATACACACATGGTAGCTTTTTAAATTTTTTCCTTATCATGCCATCTTAGTCTTTATATTTGATATGCATGAATGGATGAGGTCATTCTCCACCATCATCAACTTGCCTTTGAGCCTTTTAACATCACAGTGAATCACCACAAATTTCAGCCAGCCTTGATATTTAGTTAAATGTCCATTTGGATATTAGCATTTGTGCTACAACATTTTGTTCAAAGCTATTTAGAATGTGTATTACTTATGAATATTATTTCATTTGTGCTCTGAAAAATCAATAAAATTTGAAACAATGAAGACTGCTAAGGTAATTGCAGTTCTGTTTTCTGTTTTTAATATGTTAATAGCTGATTAGTTCTTATTCTCATACTTCCACAAAAACCACACAAAATGAAATTAAGTGAAATACACTGAAATCATGGATTGTGTTGCTATCGAAGTAAATAATGGGGCTGTTGCTAAGGTAATTAAATTTCAGATATTTGGGGATTTTAGAAAGGAATTTGTGAGATCTTTTACAAATTTCAGAACAGAAACTGACATAAACTGATGTCACACCTAAGGCATAACACTCAAATTAAAAAAAGCATGAGATAAAAAGGACATTTCTTTAGAACTGATAAACAGAGCCATAACAATCAGTTAAGAAAAGTACTAAAGTACATCAGTTAAGAAATGTTGTGATCAGAAAACTACCCTTCTGACTCAAAGGTAGTATGTATTAGGTATTACATTCTACAATCCTCAATGTCCTGTGCAAATCACTTCCCCCATTTCATCCGAGATTTCATCCGGAATGTTACTGCTATCAGTAAGAAAGCAAGTCGTTTTTTTTTTGTTTTTTTTTTAAATGTTGCATCAGGTGGCGGCCTGTGCTATTAGTTAACAAGGAGCAATTTAGCAGACGATTTTAGCCAAAGCAACTTAAATTGCACATTAGGGACCATTCCCTAGACTAGAGCAATTCAGGGTGAAGGGCCTTGCTCCGTGGTACAATATCTGTGGTAACTGAGCCAGTTACCTTCTGATTACCACCTCTGTTACTGTAGTTACATTGTATTAGTATAGAACAGTACATTATCACCTCTTCCAAGTAGTTAAACAATTTGATATAGGTTTTGTTCATTCAGGGATGCTTTATTTGGATTTGTCTGTGCATGTTTTTTTTTACTCTCATAGATCCTGTTACCATTGCCATCCATTGTACGACTGATAGACTGCACCGGCTGAAGTTAAAAATCAGAATTTGTGTTCTACTGAAGAAACAAAGTCACCGACATCTTGGATGCCCTGGGGGTAAGCAGATAAACCGAATGCAACCAAATGCAACACGCAGTTTGATTGCTGAATGGAGGATGACAGACAGCCGCAGTGGAAAGAAGAGTTTATGTAATTGTGTGTCAACTATTGTGGCTCACTCTGCTAAGGCACTGTTCTCGAAACTGTGAGGTTGTGGGTTCGAATCCAGGGTAGGTTAGGTTGATCTCTTGTCCTGATGTAAGATCAGTTTTAGGGGTGGTGTTGGCGCAGTGGATAGGACACATGCCTTTGGTGTGAGAGACCCGGGTTCGAATCCACTGTGAGATACCAATGTTTCCCTGAGCAAGACACTTAACCCCTTAGTTGCTCCAGAGGCGTGCGACCTCTGACATATATAGCAATTGTAAGTCACTTTGGATAAAAGCGTCAGATAAATGTAATGTAACTTGAATTTAATTACCTAAATATTTATCTGTACCTCACATTGAACTCACATTTCAGAACAAATGAAAAATAGTGCACAAATACTTTCTGATGCTTTATCATGTTTATGACCTTTCATGGGGCTCAACAATAACACAGAATCGAATACGCACAATATCAGATTTTGATCGACAGAAAATTCCTGTATCAGAGCAAGTACCGATCCTGAGTATCAGATCGATGCCATCCCTAGTTTATTTATGTCATCTCCTCAATGTCAGCACAGTGTTGTTGTTTTTTCAAAGGACATGGGTTTAGGTGTCATTTTCAATAAGATGGAGATGAATAAAGAAGAGCTGTGGGTGGGATAAAAATGAGAAACAACTGAATTTTAAAAGAAAAAATGGGACTGCAAAATCTTAGGTGCTTCCTTAGGATTGCTGGATGGCATTGCCCTTGGCTATTCGGCCAATTAGAGGCAGGGCTCTGAGTTCTGCACGGAAGCTGTGATTGAGCCAGCAGTATATAAAGGGGTTATAGCAGGTAGAGCTCATGGCCAGCCAGTGGAAGATAAAGTACAGGGCATTGTTAGCCTGGATCACATTACTTGACAGCAGCACAATGTAACAGTTTAGAGGAAACCAGCAGACTGCAAAAACGGCCACCACTGCAATTAGCATTTTCAAAGTTGTCTTCTTCCTTCTGCGATGAGCAGCCGATTGAGCCAGCGTGACATCACCGACAGCATTCCGGAACCAGACCTTTTTGGCAACCACAAGGTACGATAAGGAGATAATTGCTAAAGGCAATACATAGAGCAGGACAAAGGTGGCAAGATCTAGATACTTCCAGAATAGATCGGCGGGGTGAGGAAAGCTGGGCAGACATACCATCCGTACTCTGTTATTGCTAAAAGAGGCAAGAAGAGAAATCTTTTAATATCACATTATTGTTAGAGTAATAGTTCACCCCAAAATGAAAATTTGCTGAACATTTACTCAACCCTCAGGATTTCCAGGATAAGTTTGTTTCTTCATTGGAAAAGAATTGGAGAAATTTAGCATTATATCATTTACAAGTGGATTCTCTACAGTGAATGAGTGCTGTTCGAATGAGAGTTCAAACAGCTGATTAAAACATCACAATAATCCACACAACACCAGTCCATTTTAAATCAGTTAATGTCGTGTTAAGTAAAAGGCTGCATGTTTTAACTTAAATATCTCCACAATCCATAATAACGCTTCCTCTAGTAAAAAAAAAAAAAAAAAAAAAAAAATTACATCCTGAGGGTGAGTACATTTCCAGCTAAATACAATGGGAGGCTTCACTACACAAAACTTATCTTTATGAAGCACTTATCTCTCTTTCTCTTTCTCTAGGCCTGACTGCAAACGCTAACAATGATTGGAATATATTAGAATTTAACTGAATTCCTCGTGCCCCTGCACTGAGAACAAAATATCCTTATGATGACGTTATAATATTATCAGTGTTTACATCCATTTAAGTTGTCAAAACAATGTCTGTCATTTGAACTTGATTTTCATTATCAAAAAGAAATAAAGAATAAAAAAAGAAAGAAAGATCATACACAAATTCAAAGCGCAGCAGTTTCTGGTAGATGGCATGAGGTAGAGAGAAGCAGGACCCCATGATCCAGATGACACCGATCCAGGCTATGCCCTGAAGCCGAGACATCCGCTGTTTCATTGGATGCATCACCACCTGATGGATAACAACAATCACCTATCATGATTTCATACTGGCACACGATGATTCACTAATTTTAACAGAAGTATGAAAAAACTATTCACGCTAAAGATTTCACTGTTAAGATGTTACAGATAATCTGTGTTTATCTGTTTGTGAGAACACTTACTTGGTGTCTATCAATGGCGATAGCGACCAGCGTAAGAACGGAGACATGAACAGAACAATACTGTGCAAAGCGGCTCACATGGCACATCGCCTTCCCAAACACCCATGTACTGTAAACAAACCGAACCTGAGAGAACACATATGCAATAAAGTGGCCTTGGATAAAGACACATGTAAGGATTAAAAAGCACTCACATGCTCACCCCCACACACTCACAGAGATATGAATCATGCACCTCCTCTGTATGGTCGTCACTAAACAACTAGGAACAA
This sequence comes from Carassius gibelio, assembly GCF_023724105.1. Classification (NCBI taxonomy): domain Eukaryota; kingdom Metazoa; phylum Chordata; class Actinopteri; order Cypriniformes; family Cyprinidae; genus Carassius; species Carassius gibelio. Next base: position 30,839,145 of record NC_068375.1, on the reverse strand, counting down.
TGATAGAGATAACACACACCAGGGTGAGTAAGCAGCATAACCATTTATTCAGTTTTAACACCTTTATTCAGTTCAAAATGTCCATATTTGAGAAAAAAATGTCAAGTAGATTGCATTACTGGGGGGCTTTGGGGGGAGGGGCTTTAATTATCCCCATCAATGGCCCAGACTCATACTCTATTACAAATGCTCAGTAGACAAAATAGACTGATTATAAAACTGTTTGATATTATAATATTCTCAATAACAAAAAAGGATGCCCAAGAGGACAGCAGAACATAAAATGTGTCAAATTCTTAAACGTGCTCACTGAAAAAAAAATACTTTGTGTTATAGCTAAATATATTAAATTAACCATCATAAATCTGCTTAATATTAAATATCAAGGAGAACAAAAATTTTCTAAGTAAAATGTACAGTACACATTTCTTTTTCAAGTAATTATTGAACTGCGTGAAAAGTAACTCTTATTAATATGTACTTGCAATATTTATGTTTTATAGTCATTGCACATAAATCTACAATTATCGAGTAAACTTTAATCTAAAAGTATTGTGCACTTGAATCCGTGCATGCATCCTCACTTTAAATCAGGGTGCTTTCACACGCACTTTTATTGCACACCCAGGCTCAACTGACATCAGAGGTTTGGTACGTTTGGATGATGTGAATGTGGTCTTCTGAACTCGGATGTGCACCCACGCACTGAGTCCGCTTAAAAAAAAAAGCTGGCCGAACGGTCAATTTAAATCCTCAGAGACCTGAAGGGGCACACCGAAGTCTGAGCGTCTGCATCACATGAGGTTGATGATTCAGAAGACAGAGCAGACATCGAAACACTCAGCGCCCTGAGGGGGGTGGATAGTGATTTAAGCACGTAACACGGTCTTGGCCGGAGAGTGACACTGCAGTCACTGGGTATGAAACAAATACAGTCGCTATCCACAGAAAATGCATGTAAATCCCCTATGTGCTTGGCCGAGGCGAGTGCAAGAAGAAATGCAGTTTGAGGGGCAGCTTCTTCATAGCAATGGATGCTAAAGGCTTGAATAGTGGCTTTTAAAGAGCTCTTAACACCACCTCTAGGTAACAGGTAATGATTACCCATCCAGTGCGGAAAGAAACGAAGGAATAGCAGGCACATAGACTTTCAGTGTTGATTGTAGACATCCACTATCCAGCCTGTACTGTAGAAAACACAGAATATCCGACACGGAGCAAGCAGCCGGGTCGATATGAACATCACGGTACCACAAACACTACCCATTTTAGAGCATAGAAAAGTCTTGTGGTGGGCGCCTGCGCCTCCAAGAGCGTATCAAGCACATGGGAATACAGAGAACTCAGATCCTCTGATATCCCAGAAGCAGCCATACATGAAGTCTTCATAACTCCGGGTTGGGGTGCCACACTGAGCCGCTCATTTGAGACAGCAGATCCTCCCTGATGGGGATCGGCCAGGGTGGCACAACCAGCAGCTTTGTCAGATCCGGGAACCAAGGCTGGCTCGGCCAGTTCGGGGTGATGAGTGTCACCAAAGCCTCCTCCTACCTGATCTTTCATAACACCAGTGGCAATATCTTTATCGGAGGAATGCATACAGCCTGGCTGCTGGGCAGTGTGATGTCAGAGCTTCCCCTTACAGTGAGGAGTGAGACAGAGAGAGAAACAGAGGGCAATGCAGATTCTCGCTTGTGGCAAACACGAGGAATCCCCTTCCTCCAGAGCAATTCTGCTTCACAGATCAGGAGACCAGGGATGTGCACTGCTTGTACAAAGCCTTGGATAATGCACACCTCCTTGGTAATTTATGTACGAAACCACAGACATGTTGTCAGTGCAAATCAGAACATGTCGTTGTTCCAGCTGTGGCCGAAAATCCTTTAGAGCTAATGTCTCTGAATGTGCCAGTGAGTACTGCACAGCTGTTGTTCGGTGGGGCAGCATCGCTCCATTGACTGAGTGAGGATGAAATTTTTTGCAAATGTAGGCATAATTTAATGAAGACATTCATCAAACAAATTTAAACAATATTGAGACGGCTTGTGATGCTTGGGGGCACACAGGAGTCACAGGGCGGGTTCCTCCGCTTGCCATGGCACCTCTTCTCAGGTTCCTATATATTTTTCTCTGCACATCCGGCTCCTGGCGAGGGGCAGCAGTGGTCACGGTAGCAGCTGCATGCGTGGAGTCCCTGCACTGTGATGAACCATGCACCAAAGAAAACCTAGACTCACTTTGGCATGCTTTTCTGCGCATCAGGTGACTCAGTGCTGCTCTAAGGAGGGGGCTGCTTTACTGCTGGTGGGTGGGTGAGCAACTGAAGCGCTTAATACTCTGTTCATAGCAGGTCACCGCACTGAAGCAGGGCCTGCATATTGCCTTGAATGAGTGAGAGTGGTGATGAGAGGGTGTCCTCTAAACATGGCACACTGGTGATCCAAAGTGCCAAAGTGATTTACACACATAGCATAATGCAGCTCTGAGGCAGTTGGTATTTGCATGCAATTAGCATACTTTGTGGCAATTGGTGAGTCATTTGGACTGGCGTGAGCCAATAGTACTTCAGGAAAGGTTGGAAGGGAAGGAGTTCCCATAACGGAGAAATGTCTCTGTGATGTCTCATGAAAACTCAAGAGGGAACTACTGAGCATGCACAGATCAATATAGCGTAATTTTTCTCTACTCTGTACAACAATTACTATTTTTGCATCATTGTAAAGGGTGGGTTTAGGGTTGAGGCAGGCGTAGACATTAATAAAACACAATCTAATAGGTAGACTCAAAAGAGGTTAACTTATTTCAGTACAGAACACATCCAATATGGTTGACAGCTGTGACGGCTATCAGTCAAAATGAGGATAAGGTCATAAAACAAACTTGTGTTCGGATAATTTGGTAAAGTAAAAGCTATTTTACATTGTGTCATAATGGCAACAAATAAAGAGAAAATTTTCTTTTAGTAAAGACTGGGCTAGGACATATACCTGGGTGAATGTCTGTGGTTGACAACATTGCTCAGTGCTACGAAAACACTTCATAAATATTATCTTTCACGCTTTCGAGTGCAAATACAAATGTGCACTGGAGCGTTTACCAAATCTGTTTCACCAATATCCTAATCAGGACCATCGCTAGTGGGGTGAAAGGTGGTAATGATTATAGGGGCTCACGGCAACTGCCCAAGACCAGAAATGAAATACGTTCAGGACAGCTGATGGGCCAGTGCTGTGCGTGTCATAAGAACTTATCATTTGCACATTTTTGCATGCTGTTAATCCTTGCCAATTAATACATTCAAGAAATTTTAATGCATTTAAACTGAGTACTCGTACACTGCATTCAGTGCCTAAATCCTAATGTGCCCACTTCTTCGCCGGGACCTGTAGTACTGCATGCCTTTTGTCCTCCTCCCTTTCAGGAAGCAGGCCAGGAAAGACTCAGCCTGCTTTGTCCAGTGCGTGGCCCTTCAATATATTTGTGCTGCAGTGGGCTGGTCCTCTCCACACACATTTGTCCAATTTAAAAATTTTGACCTGACATCTACTCCAGGGTCCCAAGTTCCCTCGCCTTGATGTGCTCACCAGACACATTTGACAGGGAGTTGCTCGTATGGCACAGTGGGTATTCTCGTTCCCAAAGCTTTTCGTCTCCAGGTAACATATGTGACCATGGTTCCCTGAAAGGAACGAGACGCTGCATCTTTCTGCCATACTCCCTGCACCCCTGCAGGCGCTCGCTTCTGCATAAGCTTTTATACTTCCTGGTTGCTTATGTACGCACGCTTCTCTGTTGGACTGATTTCATACATGCTTTAGAGTGTGGTCTCGTGGGGGTATTTATCAAAGCGTTTCAATGCAGTGTCTCATTCCCTTCGAGGAACAATGGTTACAAATGTAACATGGAGACAATTTTCTTGTGCTTAACCCTAAAAAGGGCAAACCCATAAAAAGAGATCAGAAAATTTATTTATTGCTATTTTCCATCTTATTGGAACTCAAATAAATTCATAATTTTTTTCAAAACTTGACTTGACTATATTTTATTTTAATGTTTTTATCCCTCAGGATACGCTGCGCCTGTGCAAGTATAAATTCACTGGAAACAGAACACTTGATCATCAATGCTTGTTACAGTATGGTTGTATTTCCTGAATGCTTTGGAGTACAGACCTTTGATAGGTCTCTTTTTAAAGAAGAAACATAGCAGATTATTGCTGAAGTAAAAGCGTTTAAAAAAAGAAAGAATAAAAAAGTTATTAAAGTTTAAGTTTACAGTAAAGATAATGTAGTATACTAATTGTTTATATCTTATATAAAATACATATTTTAGAAAATATTTTGCACTCTAAAATTACTATAAAATCAAAGCCATATATCTAAATTGCATTTAGCGGACGCTTTTATCCAAAGCTACTTACAGTGCATTCAGGCTATCATGTTTTTACCTATCATGTGTTCTCGGGGAATCAAACCCACAACCTTACGCTTGATAACACAATGCTCTACCATTTGAGCTACAGGAACACTAACTTTGTTAAATACTAACTATGTCTAACTGATTTATGTTCCAAATTTGAAGTTTATATCACAAAAATTTGATAAAATTGTGGTTCCTGTGAGATTTTGTTTGGGGACTATACCAAAAACAACCACTGGGTGACACCCAAACTCTACTGAATTTTTCTAATTTTTCTGTCACAAATCAATAATTTTGTCAAAATATTACTTTTATAACAAAAGAGTCACCAAATATGGAATCTTGACTGTCAGACCTTTTCAATAATTTCAATAAAAGTTTTGTCAAGATTACAAAAAGATCAGATTTTTTAAAACACAAGCCACAAAATCTCAGGGTCTATATATATATCTTGATTTACACCCCTAAAAGGGCAATGTATCCCCGGAGATAAATACATTTAGAGAAAGATTACAAAAAATATGCTCATATATGCGTGCTGTGCACTATTTCATCAAATTTTAATTCCTTCAGGAAGCGAATCATCTGATGTCCATCATAAAGAGATTCTTGTGTTCTAAGCCATCTATTTATATAGAGCAGTAATCTCTAAGATGGACACAATGAGTTTTCGGGTAAGTATGGATGTATGTTACACAGACTCACAAGGAAACAGAAAGGAAGACCACTTTACGGCCCTTGTCTATGGTTGTATCCATGATATCTGTGTTTTAAAATAAGTTGTACTCTGGGTGCACACTCTTTCTGAGGAAGGAGAGAGTACAGAGAGTGAGAGAACAGAAATAATAACTTTCTCTCTCGCTCTCTTCCCAGGACTGCATGCGTTCATCAGAAGTGTCCTGAGAGTCAGGTGATTCGTCAAATTTGAGTATCGCTCCGCAAGCTCATAATCGATTCTTTCGGCTGCTCGTTTGATAATGCATACTCTAAATCAGGCTCGGTCTCTCGAGCTCGCAGGCACACAAGCTGTAGATATAAGGAATGGGTTAAGGGACGAGCTTACTGATATAAATTCCCTGTTGCTCTATTCCCTCCCTGGATCAAGTGTATCTCAAGTTTATATGGTTTTTGGCACTTAGAGCTACAAAGCATTTAGCACTTCAGGATACCAACACTATTTGCATTACTAATCATTATTCTTCTCATCCCAACTGAGTTGCACTGAGCTGAGCTACTTTGTAAACGAGTTCACGTGTAAGAGTATCTCTAATGCTCACCATGATCAGCCTACTTCATATGATTGATGCAGCGCTTTTGCTACCAGCACTCACTTCACATGAGTGGCTGCATTATATGACTACAGCATACATTTTTGTGCACTAGAGATGTTGGGTGCTTCATGCTACCAAGTAGTGGTTTGTATGACTAATTACTCTGTTCTTTTCAACTGTTTCATTGAGTTGGAACTGTGTATGAATGTGGGCAACCTACAAGTTTGTTTGCCTCTCTATCAGCTGTTCCACCGGATGTTGCATTTCGGACTGATTTTGACCATTCTCCGTGCCTTAGCTTTGGAGATTGAGAGGATAGCCCTAAACCTATTGAAGTAGGGTCTATGTTGACATCCAAGTCCCCACTCTGTGGTTGGGGCTTGCATGCCGGATTTTAGTATCCATTCCTATTTCAGAGGTTTTCCCTGCAACTCAGGTGTCTCTGGGTCTCATGAGGAAAGATCAGGCTGTCACACCATCCAGCTTCTTTGGGCCTCATGAGGAAGGATCAGGCTGTCACACATACAGCTTCTTTGGTTGATTGGATTTGCATCACCTAACATTGTGCTTGGAGTAACCAATGTCAAGATGCTGACGCAGAAGTTCATCCTGTCTCTTATCTGAACCGGAGACTGGTTTGTGACCATTGATCTACGGATGCGTACTTCTGCATCCAGATCATCAAGAGACCCAAGAAGTTCCTCAGGTTTGCTTTTGGAATAAAGCTTGCCAATACTCTATTCTTCCACTGAACTTGCCTCAAACGCAAGGTGAATGGATGCGTCTCTTGCCCTGTTGTGGTGAGGTGTCTGTTTTGAGTTAACTCGATGATTGGCTGAAATTAGCTCAATCACACAAACCATTTGGAGCAGCGTTCTGGCACTCAAATGGTTCTTACCCAATTGAGTGGTTGCCACATTAGATCAAGGACTGAAAACATAGCTGTGGTCTCATACATTGGTCAGAGAGGATTACGCTCTTGGCCCTGTGCAGGCTGGTGGGTGTGTTCTTCTTTGGACACAGACCTGGTTCCTGTCGACCAAAGCAATTCATGTCCTTGGTCACCTGGACTCAGGAGTGGAGTTACTCTTGAGGCCAAGTTTAGAGAATGGAGAGTCTCATATGGCAGAGGTTTGGCCGAGTGGAAGTTGATTTGTTTGCATGCGCATTGCCTGCTCTGGTTTCCTTGTCTCCTCTGGGTGTGGACACTCTAGCCCAAGAATGGCCCAGGATCAGTCTTATGCTTTCCTGTTGACCCATTTGCTTTAAGACTTTGTTTAGGGTAAGGTTGGTCAGCGTGAACATCTGTTGTTGGTGGTGCCGTTATGGACCACTCATACATGGTTCTCAGAATTGGTCAGTCTGTTAGCCAACCCCCTTGTGAGGCTCCCCTCAAACACGACCTTCTAACTCGGGGCATTTTTTGGACATTGCCATCAGGATTTTTGGAACTAATGGGTGTGACCCTTGAGCAGAATTGTCATCTATTCCAGTCTCATAGCAGAGATTACAGACACTATTCTTAATTCTGGGCTCTCTCCACAATGTAACAATACACAATGGCTGCCAATGGCTGCCATATCTGCTGAGCATTACCCATAGAGGTGTTTCAGCAGGATTACACCCTCTGGTTTCCCATTTCATGCAGGGATGAAATGGCTTAGGGCATTTCGCCCAGCACAGATTCCTTTTTGATACTTATTTTTCAGTTTCATTTGAGCCGTTTAAGTCTGTCAGATAACTTTGGAATCTTAAGCAGTTTTTTGGGTAATCCTATACTCTATTAGATTAGGATCTGCAAGCTCTGTCAGCTCCTTTTGTGTGGATTTTCCCTCAAGGTTGGTTAAGTCTTACTGCTTCCTAGTCCTAGTTAATCGTAGGCTGCTTTGACTCAGTTTCGCCTTCACAGCAAGTGGTTAGAGGCTTTCTCCCCTGCTATGCAGTGTCGGATAGTGACTATATTTTTAGCCTATGAGGCGTGTGGTTTGACTTCGCCTCTAAAGGTGTGCTCGTTCTACAAGAGCAATGGCTTCTCTCAAGTTCTCTTTAAAGAGCCTTATACGAGAGATGTCTGTGCTGTGGCAGGTTATTCCTCTCCTAGCACTTTCATCAAGTTCTATTTGTCTGGAAGTGAGGATGTCTCTTGGATCCCAGTTCTCTTCCACTTGAGCAGACTCTTTCCTATGTCTTCCAGCTATCTTAGGTACGTCAGGCATGATGGTATAGTGTTCTCTTAGCAATGAGGCCATCGCAGCATTGACGTGAACCTATGAAAGGGAACATCTCAGTTGCATATGTAACATTGGTTCCCTAAATAGGGAACGAGATGTTGCGATGCTGGCCTTCGATGCTGGCCTTCTATACCTTCGATAACGCTTTCTTTGTCATAGAGTCAAATCTGATGAAATAGTGTGCACCATGCATAAATGAGCATACTTGACATATGCTCGGGGCGGTGCGAAGCGCTATTGGGTCAATAAATTGGCATATAAGGGCTTCAGACATTCATCACATCAGAGGTGTTCCCATAGCGATGACGTCATCGCAACATCTCGTTCCCCATTCAGGGAACCAAGGTTACATACGTAACAAAGATGATTTATACTTCTGCGTCAGACATATGCTGTAGCTTCTACACTGTAGGGTATGTGTCTGTTTTCATTTACACTTCTGCATCGTTGTCCACATCGACGTGCAGTACACATGTAAACCGTATCTCTTCTCCAGTGTCCACGGACATGTTGCTTGTTGCACAAAACTAACAAATACATACAGAGGGAAAGGTACTAGCTGACCAATCATTTGTTCAGATGTGTTTGAATAGGGAAATGGTGTTAAACTCTGCAGGAATGTGAACCTCGAGAGCTAAAGCTGAGAACCCCAGACAAAATTAATCAATCATATTAATCAAAAAGAAATTAGTTTACAATGTTACAATGTTTACATAATCATAGGGAGTAATATATATTCATAAAATTAAGTCTCAAGTCTCAAAAAAAAAAAAAACATATATATATATATATATATATATATATATATATATATATATATATATATATATATGTATACAAATAAAGTCTTATGTATTTAAGTAAATATTAAGATTTACTCAATATTTTGATAAATCCAAGGTTCCTGTCTATAAAATAATAAATAAACTTTACTTAATTACTTTAAACAAAACCTCTAAATTAATTAACAAAGTACTTAAGAGTGCAATTAGAGATAATTTCTTCATGAATTTTAAGTTTGTAAGTATTTTAATAATAGCAACTAAGTTGTAATTAACATTAGAGTAGTAAAATTTACTTAAAATGTGTGAAGATTTTTTCAAGTAAATTTTACTTTTTTAGTGATTAATATCAACAAAAAATTTTGGTACATTTGACCTGAACAAAACAATTACGCCTACCATTGAATTAAATAAACAAACATATAAATATTTTTATTGTCAAATGACGATCACACTGACTTAAATTTTCTAGTATAATAACATTCTGCATATGAATATGAACACAATTTCAGCCTTTAGTTTTTAATTCAAAGGACAGTTACAACTTAACTGTAATGTAACTGTAACTGTTTGTGCTCTCCACAAACATCACAATGACTTAAATGTTTCATAGCATAGAAAATCATTTTTTAATTGTATTGTTTAATTTATTTTGAATAGATTCCGGACACAATAACAACATTTTCTAGATTTTGAAAGGCATAAAAAGTAACAAGAGTAAAACTTTAATAGCCTATCTGTATTTTAACCATAACAAAATCAAAATACAGTGTTTTCATATTTAAGTAAATCAATGAAGCTTGTGGAAACTTACCAGTGTAAAAGGCGTGTTGAGGAGAGTTATAAGAATGTCAGCAATGGCTAAATTAATGATGAACAAACTTGTCACTGAGTGCATCCGTTTATTCTTAATAACAACGTGACAAACCACCACATTTCCGAACAGCGAGATGATGATAATAACGGAATATGCGACGACGAGCAGCGCTCTGATGGTCGGTCTTTGGGATTCAGACTCGTAATTCGCTCCTCTGTCGTACATAGAGTCCAAAGAGAAATTAAAATACATGGAGAAATTCTGCAAGATATAAAACTGCGAAAATAAATCCACGGAGGTGTTTCTGAATGTCATCGTTAAGATGCAGGTGCCGTGTCAAAAACACTAAAGCGCAGTTCTGATCCACTTCTGGACAGTTTGGTGGTGTCTGAGTCAGCCTTCTAGCCAAACGCTGGAGCGCATCGTTAAGTGAAGTCACAGTTAATGCGTCTCTCAACCCTGTGATCAATCACAGTCTTCACTAGCCACCTCACACACGCAAGCGCACGCACGCAAGCGCGACACACAAATTGTATTATTTTATTTGGATCCAAAAAAAAAAAAGATTCCAAAACCTTGGTAAGTTATTTTGAAAGATGACAGGTATGCATGGCTCACATACATTCACAAGTCCTTATAACATTTTACACTCAAATCCTTGGTGGCTAATTCTGCAAAAGAATTACATGACTGCCGTCTGTTCCTGTTGGTGTGTCCATAAGAGGTTATTCTTGCAACGACTATGAAAAAATACATGATAGATGGAATCAAACTGTAAGAAGGATGATTCCAATACAAACTGCATTTATTCTAATTGACTTATTGTAGCCTTTAAAGGTGCCATATGCAAAAATTGAGGTAAAAATATCCATAACATGACCTACATGCATCAAAAGAATGAGAAGAAATAAGGGCGATGATGTCATTTAAAAAAATGTCAAGTTATAGTGCTGCAGAGATATCAACCTTAATTAGCATTAGCATTACTAGCCCCGGCCCGACAGTTGTCGTAATACCAGTTTCGGCCATGGGAGGCGATATGAGGGCAACATAACCACCAGCCAACCTGCAATACACGAATAACTCGCACGGCTTGTCGGCGTGCCTGAACCTGATGTCAATCATGTGGAAAGTACAGCCCACTAGTTCATTTCAGTTCAGGGAAGAGAGAGAAAGGATGATTGAAGTCCTTGGCAAGAGACCACCACCGCGTTTGGAATCACAAATCAAATCCGATAAGAAAAGGAGCCGAACCAGAGTAAACATCGGCACTGCTTTTAATCGCTGGAGACAACTAATGGACCTGAAAGAAATGTTCAACTCCGAACTTGCAACATTTCTTTTGCATTGTTAAGTTAGAAGCTGTTAGTATTTCGCTAGAAGTTTGTTTTATATGTTTGTGTATTTGTTTTTGGGAAGTTATAACATAGAAATGTATCAAAGGCTGTTCGATAAACGTGCTAATGTTAGCGATGGCTAACCGTAGCTGCGTTTGATAATTAGCTAGCTATAACTTAACGTTACCCATTTTATTATATCATAACTAACTCGCTCTGCCTAGTCTGTTGGTCTCCGTGTCCTCTTTGCTTCGTTGTTTTTCTGTGCGTGAAAAAATTGATGTGTGACGTGAAATCGTGTGAAAAGAGTCAATTGCGTGTGTCTCACGGTGAATGCTTGAGAGTTGGCACATCAGTTCCCAAGCAGAATAAAGGACAGGTTGATTATTGCTGTTTAGCGTTTGTTTTAATCTATGATGTGTCCCTGTTTGCGTACAGGGACATAAAAAATAAATTAAAAGTGATACGTGGACCAAGGTGTCTGAGATTGTTCATTTTAAGTAAAGGATCCTAATATTTCGTCCACAACAATATTTAATGAGGTTAACTTATAACTCCTTGTGGTTAGTCTGCACGAGATCAACAAGCTTGTTTGCTTTGCGGCCGCTTTAAATACAAAATAAGCATTCGATCTAGAGCGTTAGAGCGTCTGAGCGCTCACAAATCTTTCTGCAGCGTCGTGAGCAGAGCAGCAAAAGCGATTTGTGACGCTCTAGACGCTGGCTTCGGCTATGGCTGTAGTGTTGTTGTGAAAGTAGGGGCGGAGCATAGAGACTATGCCATTTCTCGTTTGTTATTCTAGATTAGACCAATTCACTTTATTGAGGCATACTGCCCCCATCTGGTATGGAATGTGGAGTATGACTTGATTTTTTTGCCAAACATTACAGATGGCACCTTTAACGTCAATACCACCCATTTTTTTCGATTTACCATTTTATCAAAATAATAATAAAAATAATGATGATCAGACACTTAAAATAGAAATTTTATAAGGAACAATTTCTCTCATATTTTAATGATATTGAAATGAATTGAAAATTAAGCTTAAACTATATTTTAAACTGTAAATTTCTCTAAATCATAACTGTACAAATGACATTTTAACTATGACTGATGTGTGGATATTCCCTTACGTCATCAGAGGCGTGGCACGTTGGGCTTGGTTTCAGGTAAAGAAGCAAAGAACTTTTATTTCTGCCTTTTAGGCCTGAGAAAAAAAAGTTCTGTAAAATATAATTATTTTATTATTATTTTTATTACTAATAGTAATGCAACCTTTTTTATTTTACAATACAGTAGATGGTAGTTCAGTTTTTTTTTTTTTTGTCCTTTTGCTGATCACATATATGAGACCTTGTTTTAAGAGTATTTTGTCTAGAGAAGGCAGAAAATGGGCCTTCAAATTAGGTGGTCATAGGGATTATCCATAAAGTGCAAAAAATGACAGGTTGAATTTGGCCGATGGAGCTGTAGAGCCATTTTCACAGCTCCATCAACCAACAGAGACACAAACTCATAGCCAAGCCATTCCAATTCAATGCCAAATTAAGTTTTGATAGGCGTAATCTATTCAAGGTTGTTGGCAAATCCACCAATATTATTGTCTATCAAGCCCCATTCTTAGGACGTGATAGTTTTATTACTGAATTCTGTTACCACTAATTGGCAACTTGTGAATAACAATAACAGTGAATATTAAGTTGGTGGTTACAGGTGGTGCACTCTGTCAGCAATTAACACAAATAAATAAAATGATTACTAATTAAGTACTGTTTTCAGGCCTTCTGGGCATGTGTCCAGACAAGATTTCAACCATGCAGGATATTTATACATATTTATTAAGCTTTCTTTTTCTGAATTGTTTCATTGTTTTGAGCTGTAATTTAATGAACTTGCTTTTAATTTAGAGAGTAAATGCTAAATGTGTTATGTCTCTTTGCTTGCGTGTATGCGTGTGAATGTGTGTGTGTGCAAGACTAATTGTAAGTGGGAAATAGTAGTGCTTAATGTTGTGCTATGCTGATTTAGAAAAGTGTCTTTTATGCTAGGTTTTTTTTTTTTTGGGGGTGGGGGGGGGGATGTGTGTACCATCATGGTGGAGCATGAGCTTGGTTTTAGAGAAGATATGCTAAATGCTCTATATTACCTTACTCATTCAGCAATTACCAATTAGCCAGTTAGCATTTACTGAATAAGCTAGTTGTAGCTATAGTTAAGGTTCCACTACTAAACATTTTCTTGATATTAAATTTGAGATTACGTGATATTTTATTATTAACGTAGTATTCCATAGAGTGTGCTCAGGCTGTATACCACTATCTCAAATTCATGTCAGTAAATGGTGGTTGGGAAAAAAAAGTTTTTTTCATCAAAAAAAATTGTAGCAAATCTAACAGAAGAGTATAATACACATGATATTCAAGTTCAGAATAGACAACACAATATACATAATTCACAAAATAGAGCCACAGAGAATATACAGTGTGGGGTATAAATACAAGTGTTCTAGACAGCCAGCAATAGTGACAATATAGTATTTGGTCTAAGCAGCATATATAATATATAAACTAAATGTGGGTTTTTAGTGAAGTGATGGTAATGTAAAAAAGTTGAGAGTTTGCACAACATGCAGAAGTGCAATACAGTGGGACAATTCAACTTGCAAAAGGAGGCATTCTCAAGTTTAAAAATACATTTTTGTGACTGCATCTTTAATTTTGGAGAGCGATAATAGATTTATTCATTAGAGAGTAATTTCAAGTATATAGCCAAGCCACATTTCGTCTTTCTATGCAGAACCATCTTGACACTTTTGGCAACACAATTTGATGACTTAGTTTACAGTGCACAGTGCTAGACATGTTGATTAGAAATTATTAGCATTATTGTATTTATAAATACATGAGTAAATAAAAAAGGCTGTTTATTCATAAAACTCACTGTGACTGTGCACTGGGATTCATTTACCCCTAGCTAATATAAATTAAGATATGCACACTGCTGTCAGTTTTGCATTCGGCACAGAGAATGTCACAGACCCATCTGCTGTAATTTGTTTTCAGATTCATCGCTTTGATATGTGTGAATCAAAATAGTGTTCAGTTATTTGCTACAAGAGTCTCAAATAAGTATAGTTGGCTACACACAGGGGAAATGTGTGCACATATTCATTATAGACAACAATGTCTTAAACCATGTATATATACATGGTGTACATTGTGTAACCTCAGAGATGTGTTTGACTAAAAGTTAAAATGTTGTCTTGACAGCATAACAATGATTATTTTCTTTGGAAGGACTTTTTCCCTGCTGATCAGTAGCTGTTTGGTAGCTTCTGTGCACTTCATTTCCAGAGTAGCGGGAGGTGTCCTCTTTGCAGTTGGAAAAAGTCTGAAAAAAAAAGGTTGCTTTTGTCCATTTGGTGCAGTGAGTGTTTTTCTATCATTCCTGTATGTCCTGCTGAAATGAGTTTAGGCAGGTTTGAAGCAGCACCTCTGTGGTTGAGAACAGACAGCAGTGCTAGGTGTTTTCACTGAACGTTAATGGACATGACAGCTCAGGCTGTCTTCTCCCAGCAAAAAGAAATGACTACCACAGTCATTAACTCCATCTTACATTTTCTCCAGCTACACGTACGCTATGCGTGAAAAGAATAATTCAAACCTGAACGCATTTCTGCCAGAAAATAAATGTGAAAAGACATTTTATATTATTGATTGTCTACCATAATTAATTTGGTTTTGATTGTGATTGCATATTTATATGACAAACTTTGCTTCGCATTTTCTTTTTAATGTGCTGCATTTAATACAGTTTCCCAGTAGGGGGCCCCCCACCCCACAAATCAACCCATGTTACGTATGGGTAATATTACAGTAAAATTCATAACAGCTGATTGCTCTCCAAATGCACCTTCTCCACCACTCTAACTCTTGAGGGGTGTTCAGATGTTGATTTCAGGTTATTTGGGGGATGTTCGTAATAGCATGATTAATATCAGACTCTCTCAAAGTATAGCCTAATAAGATTATGCCTGGATTCTTTATGAACATGCGTGGTCTCTACTGCCATCTAGTGGGGATGGAAGAATATATAATAATGTTTTGTTTTGTTTTTTTACAAAAAATATATATATATAAAAAAAAAGTTTTTATTTGGTTTAACCACGGCGCCCTTTTGTGTTTACAGAAAACTCAAGTTTAAAAGCTCAATCTCAGTTTAGGATGTTCCTAGCTTCTTGGAACAAAAACTCTTAAGGGCACTGAAAGCTGCTTTAGAAAGTGTCCACCATATGCTTACTGTAAAGGGTTTTTGTTTTCATTATTTAAATATAAAGGTATTTTTAAAAAGTGGACTGTAAATGTATGTTATAGAATATGTACAAACACGGTGCAATTATTACAGTTGAGTAAACAATTTAAGGAAATCTGGAGATGGAAACAGTCACCAAAATGAAAACGCCACAGCACACTGATATATACAACCTGTATTTATGAATTAGTGCAGATATCAGTACATAAATGATTTAATGTCTCATTTCAGCTATACAAGTGATCTGCTCATTCCACTCATTTCTCCATCATCATCATCATCCAAACTCAGTGCTTTGCTGAAGATTGAAACCCTTTTGATAAACATGCACAGCTGTTGCATAGAAATCACCTCTATATTCTCTTTCATGCAACTTAATATTGTTTTTCTTTAATTTCATGTGTGAAAACTGACTTTAAATAAAGGAGGGGAACCCACACACTTAATTTTCTCCATTCTTCCAAATATGAATTAAAATATATAAATACTTACTGGTGAGGTCAAGCTGGAGAGAAACAAAGCAAGGCTTAGCAAAGCAAAAACTGACCCTGCAGGTAAACAATTCTGGGTTTAAAAAAAAAAGGTAAATTGAATTGTTCAAATAAAAGTTATTTTCGCACTGCAATTCCTTTGCAACACTGACATCATGTGGCAGCTTTAAGAAATGCAGAGGTAGTTTTCTTTTAATACTCCAGATTTATTTTTAGGGAGAAATTGTGCTTTTTGCAGGCAGACCGTAGTCAAGGTCACTCTGTAACAAACGTTAGATTTGAGAGTCGAAGAGTCAAAATTTTAAGTAAAGTCATAACTAATCGTTATTTTATGCTTTGGAAGGGGATATTTGATAAACTGGCTGTCAGGAGTGAAGTTGCTTCAGCAAAGGTAAGACGGAGACATACACAGCAACAGTTTGGTAACAGACATTCATTCATCCTCAGTCACATTTATCAGACAGATACACACAACAAGTTCAGTCTCTAGTTATGCGGTTTCTAAACCTGAATGCAGGGTGTGCAACTGTTTCTGTTGTCATATGCATGTATGTTGTTCTGTGTTATGTGACAGCAGGAACTCACTGTTTCTGAAAGCAAGGGCACACAATCGCCTCAGCTTTTAAATTGCAGATCAATATTGCATGTTTTACTGGAGCTGATCAGGGGTCAAGTGTGTTTTGTCATAAAAACTAACATATTCTGTAAATTAGTATTTTATTCCACACCATTTAATCGCAATTTCAGAAACTGGTTTTAGTATGATGCTGATATTTGCTGTTGCATAGACAACGAGGCCAGTCAGAGTTTGAACTCAGAAGAACAAGTTTGTGCGGTGAAAGTAGAGCTAGTTAGGAGAAGCTTGACCTCAACAAAGTGATTGACAACTTAAATTAAAGCCTTAGGACCATCATTACAAATAAGTGAAAAAAAAACTAACATAAAAACTCAAATTGATTGTTTTTTGTTGTTGTTGTATTTATTCTGGTTTATTCAGATATTTTAACTTGTATCATATCTGTGCAAATATAATTTACAACTATATATTATCACTAGGGGGAAATCATTGTCTTTGTCATAGGAATTGCAACAGCTGTCAAAAGACAGTTCTCTTAGCATTTATATTAAAAACAAAACAGTCTCTGATGAGGGTTTTAATGGTGATTTCTTTTTACAAGTATCCTGATCTTTTGCCCTGGTCAAAACAAACCATAAACAGTAAAAGTTGCATTTCCGTTTACAAGAGATCCCGGAAAAGGATGTTAATGCACGTTTACTGTCTAAATTCAGCCAGGGGCACAAAACAACTCTGTTTAACTTGTTACATTTTCATAGGTTGATAAAAATTATTATTACTATTATCTTTTTTTTTCTTTCTTTTTTAATTAGACGCTGCAGCTCATAGAAGTAAATCTCATTTACTAGTATATATACAAATATATATATATACAGTATTTTTCTTTATAGCATGACAAAGTCACATACACCCTATTTTATGTGTACTAATCATTTTACAATCAAAGAGTGATGTAAGGGGGCAGAGATGATAAAAAGCAGCATATTTGTACACATACTGGGGTGTCTGATCGTACTTCCTCTTAGTTCAGTGAAGAATAACCTTGCACTTTAAATTTGTATTGTGATAACCTAATAAATACGATCAATGAGGTTATAGTACATTTGATCTCCTTCTGGATGGAGCTGTATTCACACACACACACACACGCACACACAGCCACATTATATTCACATGTTGTGATCGAGACTCTTCATTGGGTGTAAACTAAATCGAGCTCACCACAGTACTGTGTAGCATCTCGAATGATTATAACAATTACTACAAGCATCAGGTGGAAGACTTGTGCGTCCTCGGGTGAGAGAATGGTATTCCATACCAAACATTTTCCCATGATGCACTGTGCGTGTTCGTATGCATGTGTGGGGCTGTGCATGGATGTCGATCAGGAGGAACACTGTCCCTACTACCACAGCAGATTTCTCTCAGAAAGACTTCTCTGTCACTTTCTCTCTCTTGCACTCTTGCATTGGAAGTGCAGAGCAGCTAAAACAAGTGGCATCGGTTACTACATACAGTATATTGCTTCGAGAAAACGTTTCTAAAATATTAAGAGGGCTATAGTCATCCTCGATGCCTTTTCTGTGAGAGTCAAGCAGGGCGGCTGAACTGGCCCTCTGATGCTGGGATACGTTTCTATACTGTTCTTTTCATTTTCTTTCACAAAAAAGTTCTCTTCAACACATTGGCACACGCACACAGACACACATCGACACATTCTAGGGACAATTACATCTGTCCTGAAATCAGGTTGTCAGGACAAACGGAGTGACAGAGACTGAGAAATGCAAGTCCTGTCTTCTCTCTGGAAAGATGGAGGGATGGATGAGCAAATAAAGGTGTAGATGGATGAGTCATTTGCTTTTTCCCGAAGTGCTGGAACCCCTGGAACCCCAGTCTCCTCGTTCTCCCCTCTCTCCTCTTTCACCTCTATCTCCATTCTCCTTCTCAGATGTGTAGTTCTTTTCTGAGCTTCTGTCCGATGCTTCTATTTTATCTGATCGGTCTGAACGCTCAGACTTCTCTGACCTCTCTGCCCCCTCAAATGGCTCCGCCCCTTCAGAACGCTCCTTGCGCTCTGATTTGTCTGGGTCGGTGGAGGAGTTTGTGGCTTTCTCCCACTTGGCAATTTCCTCGATCTCCTTCAGGCTATCATTGATGCTGTTGACCCAACCTTTCAGATCCTCCTGTGAAACAGAACACACACACACACACTTGTAATATGGCCACAATAGACAGAGTTTTTACCAAACAATTTTGAACAACTTTGACCTTTTTTCACTCAGGTGGTGCTTTGTCTGACATACCTCATCCTTAGCCAGGAATATGTAGTCCCCTTCAGCAGTGGTCCTAAAAAACATTAGAAACACTTTATTCAAGATTCTTTAATGAATAGATTGTTTAAAAAGGCAGTTATCTAAAATGTGAAGTTAAAAAATTTGTACATAATGATTAAAAAATGTGGTCACGTTTGATCAATTTAACGTATCCTTGCTGAAGTGAAGCACTAATTTATTTAAAAAAGAAAAAGTTTCAGTATCCTTCATCCTTCAGTATGTTCCACCAAATATCATATTGTTTCAAAAGGAAATAAATCAACAAATACTCCAAAAAGCACAGGGATTTTAATGGAACATATTCTAAAAATGCACTTCCTGCATGGTTGTCATTGCTTTTTGTAGCTTCCAATATGGTTGTCATTAAAGATCATACTGAGATAATTTTACCTGAGAATGAACACATTCTTCTTCTTTTTATATCCATTGGTAGTGTCAATTTCGCAAATGGCCAAGTTAAGAAGCGGCTCATCGTTGTAGGTTGTGGTTTTGTGTCGTGCGTCCTTATAGAATCCAATCTCCCCTTGTTTGAGCACGCAGAACAGATTTACCCACGACTTGCTGCAGGAGGTGTAGAAAGTTAGGAGTAGCTTTGTGAGTTACTAGGCCTCACCAAGGCATTTAGTATTGCTATTAGCAGATTAGCAAACACACTAAGAACAGTATTTTTAATACACTTTTGGGCCAAGACGACTATATTACATCTTCGACTATTACATTTGAATGATGAATACTATAAATTCAGTATGTAATGCTCCAGATCACTCTAAATACATCAAAATTAATCATGCTATTTTGCATGATGTACATCAAATATGCAATCTGTAACTTGTAAGGTCCTAAAGCAACAATAACAACATACAACTATTTATGTAATTTATGCTGTGCATACTATGTTTGTATACTATCTAGCAATGCATGCTATTCTGAACACAGTAGTATCTGTGGATAGCATTAGCATAATTAGTTATTATCTTGGTAACAGGTTTGCTAGTCTATTAGCAGTAGCAACGAAAAGCATTTAGATCATTCATAATAAGATTATAGTGATCTGGCGGGAAAAAAATTCATTTCAGGACATTGCAATCAGTTACTAGCAACTAGTAAGAAACATACCTGTTTGGGCTTCTCTCTTTCCCCTCCTCTTCATGTTTCCTGTACAGGAAGCCCTCATGATGGACGGTGTGGGTTGGAGGTTGAGGTGTGGATGGGATGCTCTGAGCTGGTGCAGAACGAGACCGCCGTGGCTCCTCAGGTTCTTTTGGACGAGGTCTTCGTCGTGGTTTGGGGCGGTCTCGAGCTCGAGGGCGATCCAGACTTCTCACTGGTGCAGAGAGGCTGCTGGGTGGTCTGTACACCTCTCCCCTCGCCTGAAAAAGATTCTTTGTGAATGTATGATGCAGAATTGTTTTATTATAAGAAAACAAAAAAACTGAACTATATATTAAAAAAAACCTAAATACTAAATGGGTGTATATGGAAATTAGGTGTGTTGTGCCTCACATTCTCAAGTGCTGTATCTTCCATATCTTATTATATATGAATACTGTACCACACCTCCATTTATATCTCCATACAGCAAAGTCAAAGTCTGCATAAGATCAGTCTTACCTGAACATTAAAATGTATAGAGATACTTAAGGGTCTGAGCTGCTGACTTAAATGTTTGGGGATCAGTCCCAAGTTTCAGAGGATGCAAGGTGACCCAGAAAGTGGAGAATTACTGAGATCACAATTTTGCTATATCACTATTGTGCCCTTGAGCAAGAAACCGAACCAAGAGACTCCAGGGGCACTGTAGCTGCAGTAAGTCTACTCTTATTTGTCTTTGGATGACACAAATAGTAGAAAAATCCTCAACCTTTAAATCAGCAGTGTGTGTGGACTCATTTTCTGGAAAGAGAATAGCCTGAACATGCACTACTGCTTAATTGGGGTCATTAAGATTTAAAACAGTTAAGATCTTACATTGTTACAAAAAATATATATTTCAAATAAATGCAGTTCTTTTACACTTTCTTGAGCACTAAATCATCATATTACAATGATTTCTGAAAGATTATGTTAAAATGAAGACTGGAGTAATGGCTGCTGAAAATATATTTAAAAAAAAATTTTTTTTAATTGTAATAATATTATTTCACAATATTACAGTTTTTACTGTATTTTTATCAAATAACCTTAGTGAGCATAAGAGAGTTCAATTCAACTGACCCCAAACGTTTGAACAGTAGAGTATTGCTAATTGTATAGATAATGCATTAAAATGTTGAGGGGGAATGATGCATGATGTGAATTAAATCTATGACAAGTATTAAATGCCAAAACAGACACGCCACATACTTGGCAAGCTTCTTTCTCCTGTGCTTGCTCAACAATCTCAGCCATAGTTGAACGCTTCTCCCTAAAAAACAAGAAAGATAAGAAAAGCCAACTAATTTAGATACCCATATACAGATAAGAACACATACACACACACACACACACACACAAACACATTTGTTATTTTATCATGGAAGGGGCTTAGACTTCAGTTTTTATTTAAGCTATTTTCTACACTCAAAACTTTTATTAATTACTATTATTCATATTTTTCATTAGGTTTTGCTTTTATATTTTCAGTTTACATTTAATTAAATTTTTTATATGTCTATTTAACTTTATTTTTATTTAATTTGAGTAATTTTAGCACTTCAGCTTTTTTTATTTCAGTTTGTTGCTTTGGCAACTATTCTAATTTTGATTTTGAATCTTAAATTTTGATTTGATTTTATTACAGCTTTATTTCAATAAATGAAAACCATATTTTATCATTTTAAATGAAAAACAGGGAGAATGTGGTGATCCTAAACACTTACCCAAACCCTAAACTCAACTCTAAATGCAAACATTTTGGGTTTTTAGAATAAAATCCTTTACCAAAAGGCATCTCAGAAAAGAAGTTTTGTTCCCCGAATATAGCTAAGCAAACTCACCCAGATGGTCTCCTGTCAGACGGCTCTTTCCCAGATTCTGCGTCGCTGGAGTCATGTTTCTGAACTCTCTGCTTACCGCTGGCCTCCTGCTCACTGGACGACTGTCTCTCCATTCTTCGACGGTAGCGCTCCTGTCTAACAATCAGCGGGAGCTCGTTAAGTCGTGCCTGGATCTCCTGCTCGCTGGAGGTCTGTCGGCCAAGCCGGTACTCTCTCTCTCGCCGCAAGTGATCCATCTGTGGGTCAGATCGGCTCCCGCGGGGGTCTCTCTGTAAACGGCTGTGGATCATCTCAAGGGACGGGTCCAGGCCCATAGGAGGAGCTGGCATGTTTGCTCCTCCACCAGCGAGCTGGGCTCGGTGCGCCTCCAGTAAAGGTGGAACAGCTTTGTGAATGTGGTTGATTTTGGGCTGAAGGCAGTCAGCTTTCAGGTGCTGCCAAGCATATCCCATTTTGGGGTCTACCCCTGCCCCAGCAGCACCTAAATGGTTTAGGCTGTGGTAGCTGGAGTTGTCCTCCCCTAAAACACCCTGTTGGTTTAGTCCAGTGTAGCTGGAGCTGTTCACACCCAAGACACCAACTTGTTGGTTTAACCCCTGATAGCTGGAATTATCCAACCCTAAAACACCCTGTTGTTTAAGCCCATGGTACAAAAGACCCTCCGCCATGACCCCTGATGGCTGGTTTAGCCCCTGGTAGGGGGAGCCATTCATGACAGGCATGTAGGGGTTCAGGGTGGACCCGAGCCGTTGAGTGAGTCTGTTCACCACTGTGTGTTCTGTGGCGTGCATGAGGTCTGACCCGGGCTTGGACTCCAGAAGTGAGTCCTGGAGTGGGTTGCGGAAGAGAGAGGAGGACGAAGATGAAGAAGAGGAGCTGGGCACAAGACAAGAGAGAGGGAACATCTGCCTGCTGAGGAGAGAGGAGGTAGAAGGCGGCTTGCTCAGTTCCTCCTTCATCTTCTCTGCCTGCAGATGGAGGAGAGAGAGAAAGTCACACAAAGATCTTTTAGTTCTCAGTTTTATGTTATTTATATGTAGGGCTAGTGCCAGGTCAACCAGACCGTTCGGCCCAATCAGTCACAATGAATGTGAAAAGGGATTTTAATGGTGAAACAGAAAAGAAATTACAATTGCCAGGTGCAGGAGTGTTCTTCTGTAAGTTGCTCAGTATATTTTAGTTTCATAGTTGTAGTAACAACAGGTTTGTTTATGACTGACAAATACATGAATGGGCCACTTCACATATAGATGGGGATACTCTGCGTTATGTCACTCACACCCCCCCCCCACACCCGCCGACTTCGTTACTTCTGACCCTCTTCAGTGTTGAGCTGGTGCTGACTCTGTTTATACATAAATCTTTGTTTCCATAATGACCTGTCGTAATGAGCTGAAATGATCCTTCCACGTGGACGCAGCCTTCCGGAACGCTTCATGCCGCCGAATCAGCTCCTCCACATCGTCTGTCCCTCCCCCTGCCTCACGGGTATTTGGAGTGATTGGTTCCTTGATTTTGAGCCAGGACTGCTCCGACGGTCCCAGCTGGGTAGACTGCAGCCTCTGCTGGGCTGAAGGGCACAGATAAAGCTTGTGGATAACTCTGAGATGGGATCAGATTGGCAAACCTTTAACATGACATTACAAAATGTCATCACTGACCTTGCTGAAGCTTCTCCCAGTGCTGTTCCCATCGCTCATTCATTTCTTTCTGCTTTGCCATTATATACTCCAGCTTTTCCTTTACCTGGATCAGAGGGTATGTAATCATTTGTGAGCAGAACACTGATGGCAACTGATCCATGTTCAATGCAAAACGGAAGAGAAACTAAATTTTAATCTTTAGACCTCTACATTACTGATCAAAAGTCTGGGGTCTGAATTTTTTTTTTTTTTTTAGGAAAGAAAATAATACTTATATTTAATAAGGACACATTATTTTGAAGTAAAGACATTTATAATGTTACAAAAGATTTTTCTTTCAAATAAATTCTGTTCTTTAGAACTTTCTCATCATTAAAGAATCCTGATAAAAATTTGATTTCCACAAAAACAACCAAATATCTTTTTTATATATGAATAATATTCCACATCTTTTTTTTTTATCAAATTCTTGGTGTGCATGACAGACTTCTTAAAAAAAAATTTACAAACTACAAACTTTTGAATGGTATTGTGTGTCAAATGTTTTAATAAAATCAGCTTCAGTAACATTAACATTAAGCTCAAAAACCCATAATCCATTTAAAGGCAAACTTTAAGACATGAGCCTGGCCATTTGTGTTTTTGGAAAATAATATGATGCCATTTGCATTTTAAACTTTGACAAATCCAGCTTATCAAGTTATCGGGTTAACTTTAGTTCCATGTATGTGTTTGCATGTTTAAAGGTGTGCACATAGAGGGTTCAGTGTTTGAGTATGTGTGTACCTCTTCAGCTGCAGGGTTGCGTGCAGCGAGAAGCATCTTTCCCATCTCCACGCAATGCACAAAGTTCTTGCTCTTGTTATCTATCTTACTCTTCAGATTCTGATGTTGGGACATCATGCTCTCCAGCACAGAGAGGTCCCTGACACGTACACAAGGACCCGCCCAACACCAAAACCCACGCCCAGACACAAACAAGAAACACGCACACACATTATCCTGATGCACACTGTCTACTGTGGTTTGATTTAAATCCAATTGTAGATTCAATATAATTCAGATGGTTCTACAATTGATCTGGTACCTGGCATCGTCAGTTGAGCCAATCTGTCCCATTATCCCATCCATCCACATGCTCAATTCCCGCACCACAGCGAAGAACTGGATCTTATCGGTTACTGTGGTAACCTGTACACGGCTGCCCTCACAAGCAACAAGGAGCTCTTTCCAGGCCTGCATCACTTCCTGCTCACGGGAAAAAATGGCATCTGCCTTCTCCCCGGCATAAATCGCACGCAGCTGAGCTGCGTTTTCTTGTAGTTGGCGCACCTGAAGAAAAGATAAGAACAATGGTAAAATGACTATATTTACTGACACTTGGGGAATCTAAAAATATTGTCTCATACAAGGTTCTTTATAAAACTACTTAAAAATAAACCATTTAATTTAATTTAATTAACAGCTACTTGTTTATCTCTTAACTCATTCTGATTGGTATTTTATAGAAGCTTGTTTCAGCCATGGGAAAATCTTCCTCTTGCAATTCTGATACACTTACAATTGTAAGATACTGTATGAACTAAGAACTGTCAGATTTAAACTTGCAGTTCTGTGGAGAAAAGTAAGAATTAAACTCACAACTGAAGAAGAAAAGTGTGAAGAGTGCTTTATTGCCATATACATACAATTTTTTTTTTTTTGGTGACAGAAGCGTCCACAGCACAAACAGAATGACAGTGACAAAACAAGACACTGGCAATTAAAAGAATAAAAAATAGGAAATAGGAAATAACAATATACCAAAAAATAAATAAATACACAATATACAAAGTAGACAATATTTGTGTATACAGGTGTGTTATGTACAAATGCAAAGAAATGTGTAAAAATGTGTGTGTTTAATAAATAAATGTATAAGTAGTGTTGTGTATTACACATTTATTGGCAAGTTAAATGTTCATAAGATGAGGCAAGAAACTATCTTTATGCCTGGTCGTTCTGGTGCTCTGTTGCACCGACCAGATGGCAACAGTTCAAAGAGAAATTGGGCTGGGTATAAGGGTCCAGAATGATTTTGCCTGCTCTTTTACTTACTCTGGCCAAGTACAGTTATTGGGGAGTAGGGTAAGTTGGTTGTATAAGTAATTCGCTCAACTGTCCCTAATATTCGCTGCAATCTTCCAAAATCTGATTTGATAGCTAAGCTGAACCAAACAGTTATAAAAGAGCATAGGACAGATTCAGTGACCGACTGTGTCAGCTTCCTCAGCTGGCGAAGGAAGCACAGACTGTGTTAGGCCTTCTTGACAATGGAGTCTATGTATAACTCCCACTTCAGGTCCTGAGAGATGGTGGAGTCCAGGAACTTGAATGACTCTCACTGTGCTGTCCATGATGGTGAGTGGGGGGAGTGCAGGGGGTTCCTGATACCCAGCTCTTTAACCTCCTTTCTGTAAGTAGACTCATCTTTGTCCTGGATGAAGCTGATAAGTGTAGTGTCATCTGCAAACTTCAGGAGCTTGACAGAGGGGTCTTTAGAGGTGCAGTCACTGGTGTACAGGGAGAAGAGCAGTGGGGAGAGAACACATCCCTGGGGGTCACCAGTGCAGATGGTGCAGATGCTGGATGAGAATTTTCCTATCCTTACTAGATGCTGCCTGTCTATATGGAAGCTGGTGATCCAGCAAAATTCAGGGGGTCCAGCAAAGGTCAAGTGATGTCTTTCAGGTAGGCCAGCTCTAGTCTTTCAAATGACGTTATAACCATAGCTGTCAAAGCCACAGGTCTGTAATCATTTAGCACCTTAATTTTGGGTCTCTTTGGGATGGGGATGATGGTTGAGTGTTTGAAATAGGAAGGGACTTCATACAGCTTCAGTGATCTGTGTGAAGATGGGGCCAACTGGGCCTGGGGCTTTCTTTCTCTTCTGTTTCCAGAAGACTTGACGCACATCCTTTCACAGACATGAAGTCCAGGAGGGAGGAGAGGGGGCATTGCTGGAGGTGTTAATAGATCCATGGAGAGAAGGTCAGAATGTGTGTGGGGTGTGAGACAGGGTTTTTCAAACCTGCAATAAAACTCTTTCAAATTGTTGGCCAGTTATGCTTGACACAGACACAACAGTTATGGTGTCTTGTAGTTTATGTCTTTCAGTCCTTTCCACGCTGATGCCTAAACTGACAATTGTGAGAAAAGCAGTCAGAATTGTGACATAAAAAGTCACAATTCTGTTTTTTTATTTTTTTATCCTGTGGCAGAAAATATTTTCAGAAGAATTCAGAAAAAAAAAAAATTGCCAAACGTAAGATCAGAATTTTAAGGGGGGAAAATGACTTGCGAGAGGTAAACTTAGAATTGTGAAGAAAAAAATTCAGAACTGCAAGATGTAAACTAGGAATTACAAGAAAAAAATGAATTGTGAGATAAAATGTTGCAATTACCTTTTTATTTTTTTATTCCATGGCAGAAACAAGTTTCCATAGGATTCAGCACTGTGTGATGGTTGTAACTGTGTTTCTGAGTGTTATTGTGATCCTGAACTGAAATGGGAACCACCCCTTGCTCGGTCAGGAGGATGAACCCGCCTAAACACTTATTTATCATGGCTGCTCCACCTGGTCAGAACAGGTGTTGTAGTTTTTTTGTGGGTGTGTGTGTGAGTCTTACTTGTGATACCAGCAGCTGCAGGGAGTGTTCAAAAGAGTGCAGGAGTCTCTGCAGTGTGCCAGGATTGGCTGAGCTCACCTGACATGACCTCACCTCTGGTAGTTGTCTCATCTTTCCCTCAATCTGGACCAGCACCTACAAAACACAAACACAGCCACATTGATAATGCCTCATACTGAAATAAACTGTGAATGTGTTAAAAAAAAGTGTTTTATGGCTGTATGTGTGTTTGCATACCTCCTGAGAGTCGGTGAAGAACTTGTGTAGCTGGTACGAAGCTGCAAGCATCTGTGCTCTGGTCTCCATGAGCTCCAGAAGATCCGCCCAGGACTCATTCAGACCATCTTTCCACTCTGCAATGGTGGCAGCATCAGAGTGACTGCAGTCAATCATCTCATTCACCATCTTATTGACTGAATCCATCTGCTTCTGGCCGACTGCACGTGTCTCAGTGGAGAATTTAGTAAAGCTGCCTTGCAGAACCTAGAAAGATTAGAAGCTTTGAGTAAAACAGAATGTTCAACATGGCTAAACAATAGCACAAGACACACTGTGCGTGTGTATGTGTGTGTGTGTGTGTGTGAGCGAGCCAGTGATACCGTGACATGCTCCAGGTCCTGGCCGAGTTCAGTGGAGCTGGCGATAGCCTCCCTCTCAGAGATCCATTTCTCCAGTGCCTCCACCTCTCGCTTCAGCTGATACAACCAGTATTGCTGCTCCAGCTTTGTTTTCCTCTGTTCCACCAGGTCTTTTAGAGATACATATAGCCGGTCAATATGAGCCTGCTGTTTGGTGATTTGCTCACTGAGGGTAAGAGAGGAGTGAGAGAAAGAAAGAGAGAGACAACAGATTAACTAATTCTGGTTACACTCCACCCTTATCAACAGTTAAATCTAATACTCAAAATTTGAGGTCAGATTTTTAAACATTTTTTGAAAGATGTCACTTATGCCCACTAAGGTTGCATTTATTTATTCAAATACACAGTAAAAACAGTGGCATTGTGAAATATTACCAACATTTTAAATAATTATTTTCTATTTTAAAATGTAATTAATACCTGCGCAAAGCTGAATTTTCAGAAGCCAATACTCCTGTCCTCTGTGTCACATGATTCTTCAGAAATCAATCTTTTTTTGCTTTTTTGCGGAGTGCCTGATTTGGATACGGTGTAAGTCACACATCTTTATTTACCTGTCTGGATGCCCCATCTCAAGCATGCGACGACACTGCTGGGACAATGAGCTCACTGTCTCTGCATAATTCTCCACTGTTTGCTCTAAAGCCAACTGCTCTTTCAGTAACTTAAGAGTACTGGCCTCGTCCTGCAGACAAAGAGGAGAGAAAGAGAGAAAGAATAAATCTTGGTTTACAAAGTGAAAGACAAGCAGACCACATCACATTGACCACAATTTCAATGTCAGTGTATTAACATACTGTAATACATTAACCCAACATTACTGAATATTGTTGTATAAATAAATGGTGTAATTTAAGTTAAAGCTAGATTGAGTACAGTACATACATTTCCTTTCTCCTCATTGAGGACCTGAAGTTTCTGTCCACTGAGCCAAGATTCTGCCTTTGCTGCCTGGGTGTAGTACTGCTGGGCGTGGTTCACGGCATCTAGCATCACTGTGCGACGTTCCATCTCTACCTGAAGCACCTCCCACATCTGCCTCACATGCCCCGCCCCCTCTCGCACAAGCTCCACCTCTGGAGTTCGCAGGGCAGCAACGGCCTCTGCCCTTTCCAGCACCTCCTCGACCCGCCCCCTCTGAGCCTGTATCTCGATCTGCAGCGCCTGGATGTCCAATCATACACACAAGTGAGCTGTCAGTCAAAGCTCTCTGGCCAATCAAAATACATCAGTAGAATCAGAGGCAATGTGAATCAGGCTATAAAAAATGGAGCTTAATTACATTTCCTCAGGCTTAAACCTCCGTTGAATTCCAACAATCTGCAATAAGACTAATGGAATATCAAACAATGACAGGTAATTCATAATTAATTAATAGTT
Organism: Carassius gibelio; assembly: GCF_023724105.1. Lineage (NCBI taxonomy): Eukaryota > Metazoa > Chordata > Actinopteri > Cypriniformes > Cyprinidae > Carassius > Carassius gibelio. The sequence goes on along the minus strand of NC_068375.1, from coordinate 30,810,263 downwards.
TACTCTTTCTTAAAGGCGACAGTGGATGACCATTTTCCACAGGTTGGTATGGCTCTTTAGGGTTTTCATGAATGTCTGTAATAGTAGTGTAACAGTCATGTAAAACAACACCCTTTTACCTTGTCAAGAACAGCTCTATTGGTGCACTTTTCTTGAAATGCTAATGAGTAGTGAATGTATTTTTATTATTGTAGGGTGGTTGTGTCCACTCACTGCTAAGACACATTATATGCAAATATATGTAAAAGTGAATTTTGCATCTAATGTCCCCTTTAAATAAAGCATAAAAACTAAAATTAACAAAAATAATTGAACCATAATTAAAGAAGAAAACATAAAACAGAAATATTCAAGTTTACATCAAGAATGATTAAACATTAACTATATTAGCATCCACACCAACAATTTATTATAAGTGTGTGGTGCAGTTATGTTGTCTGCAATTTAAATGCAAGAGCTCTTTAAAGTTTTGATTCTGCTCTTTAAAGGTGGATTCTGATTGGCTGTCAATTTTTAATTATTGTTATTATTGTTTAGCATATGGAAAAAACTGTTCTGAAAATGATTTCAACAATATTGCTTCTGGTCTGTGTCGTTTTTGTTGTGGTGTGGACTTTTGATTATTAAAACATTGTTATTTTTATAGTTACTGTCCTTGGTGTGAACGGACCTTTAAAAACTAGGATGATAATCAATCCAACAGATTGACTTAATGGGCCCTATTTTAACGATCTGAAACGCAAGTGTCAAAGCGCAAAGCGCAAGTAACTTTGTGGGCGGGTCTCGGCGCTGTTGCTATTTTCCCGGCGGGATAAATGGCTCTTGCGCCCGGCGCAAATCTAAAATGGGTTGGTCTGAAGTAGCTTCATTATTCAAAGGTGTGGTTTGGGCGTAACGTGAAATAAACCAATCAGAGCGTCATCCAACATTCCCTTTAAAAGCAGGTGCGCAAGTTCCATTATGGATTGCTATTATTATGGCGTATTTACCAGGCGCACGCCAGGAGCGGTTCACAGCCGAGGAGACTGATGTTCTTGTAAGAGCAGTGAAAGACAGAGAAGTTGTGTTGTATGGGGATGGGAGAAACCTACCCAAAATAGCGTCGGTTAAACAGGCGTGGGAGGAAATAGCCACAATTGTTTCATCGATTTTTTTTTCCTGGTTCTTGACGGACAAACCAATTTGTCAGATGTCCTTATATACATATATGACCTCAAACAGGTCTGATCCTTAATTACTACAATTAGCCTGAATAATTTGTAAGCTAGATTTATGCCTATTCTTTCACATATTCGTGGCACACCACAATGATTTCCGTCATCTCATGTGTTAATATTTTTTTAAGTGTAACAATTTATGATTTGCAAAAATAACTGTTGCATCTGTGTAGATTACATGAGCAAAGTGTATGCGCGTTGTGCACGCTATACATTATGGTCAAGCATGCGCCCTTAAAATAGCATAAGAAACAAAGCGCAACGCGCCACTGACTTTAGACTAGGTTTTTTCTGGTCAGTGGCGCAATTGTTTAATGGAACAGCAAAATAGCACCAGGGATTGTTTGCGCCGGAACACGCCTCCTTTTTTGCGCTGAACCGCCCAGGGAGCGCAAGTTCATTCACTAGTTTAGCGACGTGCTTCTGTGGAGGGAAAAGCGCGCTTTGCGCAGGTGCAAAATAGGAATGACACATGCGTCGGTGTACAAAGTCAATTGCGCTGGGTGCAAGATAGGGCCCAATGAATTGATTGACAGACTCCAAAAGGCATTTGTATCATGTTTGGCTCTTGACCTATAATAAAGAACTGAGATGCATCAACCTGTACTGCTAACCTTTCAGAATGATTAGATGGTCATATTCTCACAAAAAAATGAGGGTAGGTGGACATATGAAAACTTTAGGTGTTAGATATTTTGTGTGCATGCTTTGGCATTCATAATGACTTCAGTATTAAAACTAAAGCTGTTAATTGAACACATTAATTTAATGTGACTAACTGTAAAAAGGAAGCATAATCCCACTGTGATTTTCTATATTCTTTACCACAGAAACACTACTGCCTGCGTGAGAATGTACTGTGTCCTATATCAGAGTTTAGAAAAGGATGCAATCGTTTTTCTTGACTCTGACCTTATGGTTCAAAATTAAATGTTGGACACTTTGCAGATTGGTCCCATAGTCTGTAGATGAGGCCAAAAGTAACCGATCCTGAATCCATACCTAAAGAAGCCAAAATTCAGAAAAAGAGGGCTTTTGATACAGTACATAAATAAGTGTGATATTTTCTGAAAAACATTGTAGTGCTTGCACATGCAAAAATCACAGACTGACACTGTGTATTTCAGAGTGGTACTTAGTTTTTCTACACATGAGCAGCTCATGATCCTGTGTTCTCATAGTCTCATAGTGGCTCCGTTCACAGTATCAGTATCACTCATCTCTTAATTTAACTCATCTCAGGATGTGCTGTGGGTTCAGGTAACTTATAAAGTGCATTTACACCAACCATCCTCCCAAACTTGTAAAGAAAAGCAACTGGCTGCTGTCAACAAAACAGCTTAACAAAAGAGCTCCCTGTGGTTTCCAACAAAATAAAAGCTTGATAGTTTAAAGTTTAAAAATGAAGAAATTAAAAAAGCCATAAATACTAGTATTGTACTTTTACAGTTATACTGTACATTTTTTTATATTTTTTCTTAAATAATCAGCTTTTTGCATTTTATATTGAAATATTATATTAGTAATATGTACATTTTACATTTATATTTAATATTTTATGTAGTTATAATAATCATTCTAATTATCATTACTATTATGATTACTATTATTATAGATTTATGCACAAACACAGCAAACCTGGAGCTTTTTAAAAATCACATTTGAGTTCGTAATCACAATTTTTTTTTTCTCAGATCACGTTCTGAATCTTTTTAGCATAGCTTTATTCAATAGATAGAAATTGCTAGTTTGCTGCTAACATTCTATGGAGTTACTAAGTGAATGGATTGCTAGGCTTTACTGATTTGTTGATCTCACCCCAAGATTATATGATATTCAATATGATATATTTCACCCTTTTCATTGCCCTTCTATTACTTAACTTCATAAATAAATAACTTCAATCTTCAACAAGCAGTGCAATATGTGCAGATTTGAATACCTCAAGTAGCAATGAATAAATAATAATAGTGGAACTTTAGAGAAAAGAAAGAGGCACTTACAATCTCATCCTCCAGGTCCTGGGTGACTTGGTGCATTTCTTTTGAGGCAAGAATTATCCGCCTCCTTTCCTTCAGAGGCTCAATAAGACGCACAATTCGGGTCTCCGTCATGCCTCCTTGCTCTTCTCCTTCTGGTCTCCGGTGATCAGCACTAGCCCTGACTTCACCAACACCTTGATAAAGCTGCATCTGTGCTTCCATTGACTATGAGACAAAGATAAAGTGAGTTTATAAATGGATGTAACATTTTCAAAATCATGGAAAATGTGGCTGTCTCACTTGTATCCTCTGGAGTTGCTGTCTAAAAGTGGGGCGGGGCTGAAGGAGGGTGGGTTGGGTGCTGTGGGTGGAGCCTAGTGTGGACGGCTGCTCCTGTATGGCGTTGAGATGCTGGTCCAGGTCGCTGAGGGTGTTTGAGGGCAGGTCGTTAATGCGGTGGTTCTGAGTTTCAAACAGCTGACGGGCCTTGACTTTGGTGGTGTTCTCCAGGTGAGACCAGCACTCTCTGATTTCCTTCAACTTCATCTCCACCACCGATCGCAACTCAGGCTGTTCCTGGATCAGCTCCTCACCCTCCTACACATAAAAATGTCACATAGTCCATGTATATGTTAGTGCTCTGAACATAAACCTTCATCCCTGCCAGTTTATGCCTGTGTGTGTATGTATAAAATGGAAAGAGATCAAAGTAAAGAGAGTATCTGTCTCTTCAGAGCCATGGCTGAAGTCCAGCCTCCTAAAATAGGGTGCCATCTCACACACAAATGTGTGTGTCTCTCTTTCTCTACATCAGTGTGTAATGCTTCATTCTTCCCTGCAGAACTGCTTGAAATTAAATTAACTCCTCATTCTCTTTTCAAAATAATCTGCATCCCTCTTTCCGTCACAGAGTTGTCACTGAGTGTGTGTTTGTGCATGTACAAGTGTGCATTTCAATACGTGTGTGCATTTGTGTTTTATAATGCAGTGCAGAATGTCTCCTTTTGGCACAAGTCGCTTGCTCCCCTGTACTGCAGAGAGAGAAATATTGTGTGGGAGAAGGAGAGAGAGAAACAGATGGAGAAACAAAGAGATACAGAGAGAACAGAGGAAAAACAGCAAAAAGGGGTCTGGATGGAAAACAAAAAGATGAGAAGATGAGGTGGATATAGAAATCTGTGACATATAGATGGTTCTAGCTAGATGCTAACGTATTCTGACTGGTTGTTAAGCATTGCTAGGCAGTTGTAGCTGGTTGCTAGGCTTTGTTAGATGTCTTAGCTGGCTGCTAGAATTTTCTAGCATTGCTAAGGTAATGTGGCTGTTCGTTAGGGTGTTTGAGCCAGTTGCTAAGCAGTTCTAACCCCTCCAAGGGTGTTCTAGCCATAGATAAGTATGTAGACGTCTTATTAGCTGCTGTTTCTATGGGCTGCTATATGTAAGCCATCTGCCATATTGTCTGTGATCACTAGAGATCATGCTGACTGTGCATCTGCAAACTTGATTTTATATATATATATATATATATATATATATTAGTGCTGTCAAAATTAGCGCGTTAACGCATTCGATTAATTTGAAATATTTAACGCGTTAAAAAAAA